>NC_136061.1:956425467-957053812 GCF_964261635.1 Lissotriton helveticus
GCCTCTCTTAGAGTGGGGGAGAGTGCTAGATTCAAATAACTCCATGTTGACCTTCAAAATATGGGAGGCAAGCACATGTTTGTAGACCCTGTAAAAGCTGCCCGTTAGAACTTCCAGTCCCGGGGCTGTGAAGCCATTTAGCACATTAATCGCCTGAATAATTTCTTCACTGGAGATGAGAGCCACAAGAAATTGCTGCTGGTTGTCCGTCAACCATACCATTGCTACTTCTGACAGGTATTTGTAGATCTTGTTAGCATCCTCCACCATGCTTGAGTGTGCAGCTGCTGGTAGTACTGCAGAAATTCCTTGGTGATACTATCATTATCAACCGCCGTCTCACCTTCATTGGTCAAAAATGTGGTTACATGGTAACTATGTGGACTCTATCTCTGACAACTCGAGTTTTGTGCTACCCAGGTCGTGTTTGATGCTTTTAAGTATACCAGAATGTTTGGCGATGCAGACACCATGAATGTATGTATGTATGTATGTATGTATGTGTGTTCTTACATAGCGCTCGATGTTACCCTTGGGCATCTGGCGCTTGCCTTGGGAACCCGTCCTGTTTTTCCCTGTGAGATCACCCATGCTGGGCATCCCCAAGGTGAAAGCCAGGCATCCCGCCGCGGGGGGGCCGCTGTGGAGATTAAGCAAGCTTGTTGCCCAGAGCTGCATAGTGTGAACTCGTGCTTAGAGTGGGCACCGAAGCGAGAATTATCGAGTCCGTGGACAATTGGGTTCAGGACCCTGCCGCGTCGGGAATCGAACCCTGGTCCCGGGTCTGACCTCAGCTTCAGGGTATGCCTCCTCTAACCAGTGAGCCACACCCAGAGGGTGGCCTGTTAGTCGACCAACCCGGTGTTGAGAGTAAAGTATTCTGTTATGGAATGATGTAACTCCAGATAAAATACCATATCGTAGAGGGCATGTTGGGGAATCTCCACTGTTGAGAAATTCCACTCACATACGGAAGTTTCAGGACCATCTTAACTGATGCATGGTTGGATAAAGTGCGTTGGAGATGTCTAATGTCTGATAGCCATAGGGTTGCCTCTGTAGATACAAATCAATAATCATTGTGAGTCCAGACAGCATGGGGGTTCAGAATAAAACGTGTAGTCTGGGATGGTAGCATTACATGACCAGCATGCATCCATTAGCTGAAATGCGTCAATAATGTCCTGAAATACGAGCAGGGCGTGCGGCTTGCTTCTGACATTAGATCCCTTGGAGTCCAACAATGGGTTGTAAGCCACCGACTGCCCCATAAGAGCTGAGAGTTCATGATAGAAGGACGGAAAGGGGGCAAAACGTTAACTAAAGGAGTACACTTTCCTGCCAGTATGCCGGAGACGAGTAAGTATCTTCTATTTGTATATATAAAGCTGGTATGGAATGTGAAGGGGATACTTTCATGTATCAGGGTCCAAACTATGCAGGAGTATGAACTATAATAGGCAAAATATCGATTGTCCCCCCATGTAGAGGCGTATGTGGGCGTGTCTCTGGGTGAGAGGCATGTCTCTTGAAGGATCTGCTCGCCATAGCTTAAAGCCATGGCGAGCCAGAGAGGAAAGCGCTTGTTTATCCTTCTGGTGGTTGTTAAGACCATAGATGTTCATGACATGCAGGCCAGTTCCATCACCCCTGCCCCTCTAGTCTGGGATCTCATTAGGCAGGGAAAGGACTAAGGACAGTCGCAGAAGGTGTCTCAGCGGTGACATGATATGGCACAATGATAAACAAACAATCATATACAACAATTTGCAGTAAAAAAAGCACTCACACCAGTGCCAAGTACAACAAGGGAATCCTAAACATACAACAAAAATCCAGTTCTAATCCAAATGGTATACACCTCAGAGGTGTGGCAACACTACAGCAGTCGGTTTCCTTGTGTATTATGGCATTGAGATGTGTGGAAAAAGGTCGGGTATTATACAGCGAATGCCAAATTTGTCGTGGTGAAATACGGGCAACAACAGTTAGCAATAAGAACAACAACATGGACCTTGGAGATGGACAGCAATAAACCAGATTCAATGTGGAAAACATCGCTTAATCTGGGGGTCATGACTGGAATCTACAACAGTAGGGTCAGGTGAGCGGCTAGGGGTGGAATGTCAGAAGGGCGCTTCCTCTTTGGCTGGCAAGGTGTTTGCAGAGTGCATTGGAATCAGCAGAGGTGCAGAAAATCCGAAACTGTCCATTGACTTTAACACGAAGAGGAATTGGGTACAGCATACTATATTTAAGCCCCTTTTTCCGCAAACTTTTTCGGACTTCTGTGAGCTTGTTCCTTGCCTCCTGTACAGCGATTGTGAAGTCAGGAAACAGGGAAATGGCAAAGTCTTGGTATTGTAGTGAGCCTGGTTCCCGAGCCAGATGCAACACAGTGTCTAAATCCTTGTAGTTTAGGAAACGTTCTATTATCAAGCGGGTCGGTGCTCTGAGCATAGGCCATGGATCGAGCTATCATTGGGGGCTTTCCATGGCGGGTGTATCAGCGAATTCTTGCCTGGTGAAAAATTTGGTGAGTAAATGCTCAACAAAGTTGCTGGCCCATAATCCTGGATTCTGACACTCTCATTATTTGAAGGCCTCGCTTAGAGATCTTCCTTCTTGGCCACTGTTAATTTCAGCCAATTTTCCACACGTTTCGTCATGTTGGTGGCGCCAGATCTGACTGCCAGCGCCATCAAGTCTGACTGTATGGTGATCTAAGCACTCGTCCATACAATCCAGCCCGAGTCCTGCGGAGCTATGTAGCGCTATCATTTTCACAACTTGCACCCTGTGTTTTCATGTCCACCACCCGGGTGGCTGAATTGTGGTACTCTCCAGTGTCATAATAAGCTACTCGGTCCTCTCGTTCATGCATATACTGACTTCCAGCCATTTGGACACTATTTGGGAATTGACATTCATTCCCAATCCATGCCGGGTTTTGTGGAAGCCAGCCTGCTCACTGCTTCGTTTACCAACCCTGCATGCCAAGGATGGGTGGAGGAAATCAGCTCACCTGTGGGTGGCTGCTGCTAGCCTGCTTACTCCTGATGCATGTGATTACTGTGAGCTCTTTTAAGCCCCAGCTCCCTTCAGTCCAGTGTTGGTCATTGAAGCTGTGTTCCGGTAAAACCGATTCTTGTTTCCTGAGCTTTTGAAATTCCTTGATTCCTGAGCTATAGTTAATCCCTGTTCCTTGATTTGTGAGCTATAACTATTCCTTGTGCCTGAATTAGCACTGCCTGCAGTGCTACCGTGTTTCCTTAGTTCCCGAGTTACAGTTATTCTTTGTTCCTGAGCTTCAGCTATTTCTTGTTCCTGATTTGCACTGCTTGCAGTGCTCTCTTGACTCCTTGTTTCCTGAGCTATAGCTATTTCCTGTTTCCTTGAACTAGCACCGCCTGCAGTGCTACCTTGACTCCTGAGCTATGGTAATTTCCTGTACCTGAAATAGCACTGCCTGCAGTGCTACCTTGGCTCTTGTGCTTTTGCTCAATTCTTGTTTTGATAAGGCTACTCCCTGCTGCATGTTACCGCTGTGCTCCAAGCGCTGTGAATTTTTAAATGCCCGTTTTTCGATTTACTTTGATTTTTATTTTAAGTAAACCTTGATTTTAAAATAATTGCCCACATACCTGCATCTAAAGTGTGCCCTCACCGCGATTTAGCGGGTCTTCTGTCTGCTCCTCGTCACCCTTGCCGCCATCTTAGGGGTTAGAAAGGGACGCTTGAGGCCAGTGCAGGTCAGCGCTCCAGCAGTCAGGTTGACTGGACAGAGGCAAGCGTGAAGCGCGCAGTGTACTTAAGAGCTGGCTAGAGGTAAGGTCAGCCTTGATAAGGCTACTCCCTGCTGCATGTTACCGCTGTGCTCCAAGCGCTGTGAATTTTTAAATGCCCGTTTTTCGATTTACTTTGATTTTTATTTTAAGTAAACCTTGATTTTAAAATAATTGCCCACATACCTGCATCTAAAGTGTGCCCTCACCGCGATTTAGCGGGTCTTCTGTCTGCTCCTCGTCACCCTTGCCGCCATCTTAGGGGTTAGAAAGGGACGCTTGAGGCCAGTGCAGGTCAGCGCTCCAGCAGTCAGGTTGACTGGACTGAGGCAAGCGTGAAGCGCGCAGTGTACTTAAGAGCTGGCTAGAGGTAAGGTCAGCCTTGATAAGGCTACTCCCTGCTGCATGTTACCGCTGTGCTCCAAGCGCTGTGAATTTTGAAATGCCCGTTTTTCGATTTACTTTGATTTTTATTTTAAGTAAACCTTGATTTTAAAATAATTGCCCACATACCTGCATCTAAAGTGTGCCCTCACCGCGATTTAGCGGGTCTTCTGTCTGCTCCTCGTCACCCTTGCCGCCATCTTAGGGGTTAGAAAGGGACGCTTGAGGCCAGTGCAGGTCAGCGCTCCAGCAGTCAGGTTCACTAGCCTGAGCCCTACATTAACCCAAGGATGCTAGCGCACGGCGCGTGCGCACGGCGTGTGTGCCGCAGTAACGCCGGAGTCACGCCAGAGTCCAGCCCGTCTGCGCCCGTCCGCGCTAAGGACGAGCTGGACGAGGGGACGCCCACTGGTTTTGGGACTCATCCCAGGCGGTTCTTATATCCTCTTCAGGCACTGTTAGATCTGAAACCTGGGCGATTACCCTGCCATCATACGTTTCCCCCTGAGGCGGTACGATCGGCCTCCATTTGTGGATGTTGCTGGTCACATCGTATTGATGTTGGGCCCCCATGTGCATATACTAACTCAACCCCCCTGTCAGGTCATCCTTCAGATACTACTAGAGAGCTTGGGTACCTGATCAACGCTAGATCGCTGATCAGGAATAATGTTTCGTTTAAGGATTTCGTGGGGGTTTATAACCCCTCCTGGGTCTTTATAACGGAAACTTGGGCTAAAGAATCCTCGGGGCCGGACCTCGTTGAAGCGGTCCCAGAGGGCTATACTTTGGTCAGGTTAGATAGAGTGGGACGTGTCGGTGGAGGGCTTGGCATCCTGTATAAGGACTCCTACTCGTGTCATATGACGCCCCTATCTGTCCCGGGTGAGGCTATCCAGGCCTTGCATTTTTCCATCAATGCACCTCACTCCATCCCGTTCAAGGGGGTGCTTATTTATAGACCCCCTGGGCCCAGAGTGGATTTCACTCATCATCTGCTCACCATTCTGGAACCATATTTTGGATCCGAGGCGGTTACAGTTCTGGGAGACATGAACTTCCATTTGGAAAATCTCGAGGTAAATGACACCAAATGCCTCCTAGATACCTTATCTGCCTGTGGCTTGCAGCAACTAGTCAAGGGTGCCACGCATCAGGCGGGTCACACCTTGGACGGAGTTTTCACAAATGATAGACGGCTGTCAGTGGAAGCACCTCTGGCGCTCTCCTGGTCAGATCACTTCGCCGTTCCGTTGTTGTTGGAGATGACCCCCACCAATAATATACCTAAGGGTCCCAGTAAAATGGAACCTAAGCGGAATTTGAGGAAGGTGACCAATGATTCTTTGGCACCCCTAACCTCTACCCTTCTAACTCTGAGAGATGAGGACATTGATTCCGCGGTGCAGAGGTTCGATGATGTCACCTCCGCAGCGCTGGATGTGCTCGCACCTCCCTCTTTGCGCTACAATGCTAGAAAAAGACCTTCGGCCCCCTGGTATGTTGAATCCCTAAGGCTATTGAGACAAGCCTGTAGAAGGCGGGAACGGTGTTGGAGATCTAGTGGGAACATGCAAGATAGAGAATCTCATAAAAATCTTTTGAGGGAATACAGGACGGAGCTTATTAGAGTCAAACAAGAATACTTTTCAAACCTTACTGGGGCTCTCACTTCATCGAAAGAGCTCTTTAACATCGTTGACTCTTTAATTACTTTGAAGACTCCTGATCCTGTTACTAACTCACAGCAGCTATGTGATAACATAGCTGAATTCTTTCAGGATAAAATCGACGATATTGTCGCGACTCTTGAGCTCCAAAGGATTTCTGTATCTCTACCTGTCCCTCTTGTTCCCCAGATCTCCCCTGATATTGAACCAGTTGGACATGCAAGTTCGAGCTCGCTGTCTACTTTTCCTCCACTTTCCTTACAGGAACTGGAAGTGTTGTTGAGTAAGACCAAATCTGGTTCGCCCCTTGATCCCTGTCCTCTTAATATCATTAAACAATGCAAGGAGACCCTCTTGCCCCCGCTACTTCAAATAATGAATAAGGCCTTAAGCGATGGCATTTTCCCTTCCCAATGGAAGAAAGCGGTTGTGAAGCCGCTCTTGAAGAAGCCGTCATTGGACCCAGAAGTGCTGAAAAACTTCCCCCCCATTTCGCTGCTCCCAGCTCCTGCTAAGATGCTGGAAATCCATCTACACCAGCACCTTTCTGCCTTTCTGGAGACCGCCGGTCTTTTGGATCACTCGCAGCATGGCTTCCGGAGGGGTCATAGCACGGAATCCGCCCTTACCGTGGTGCTTGATAACATCCGCACCACCGTCGATAGGGGCGGAAGTACGTTGCTGATCCTTCTGGATCTCACAGCTGCGTTTGACACCCTGTCTCCCCTCGTCTTAACATCTCGTCTGAGGGAGATAGGGGTGGAGGGGCAGGCGTTAAGCTTGTTAGCCTCTTTCCTGGACCGGAGGGAACAGAGAGTGAAGCTGGGAGAGTTCCTATCTCCATCCCTGCCGCTGAATTGGGGGGTCCCACAGGGGTCGGCGTTAAGTCCGACCCTGTTTAATATCTATGTGACCCCCCTGGCCCGGCTCATTAGATCTTTTGGGATGGAGGTAGTATCTTACGCCGATGACACTCAGATCTTACTGTCTCTCGCCGAATCTGTCAGCTCTTCTGCCTCCAAGTTTAGACTCTGTATGGAGGCAGTCGCCCTTTGGATGATCAACAATTCACTGCGGCTAAATGGCGAAAAGACAGAGATCCTTGTATTCGGCGAGAAGGAAGACATCTGGTCGGCGGAATGGTGGCCGGAATCTCTGGGGACCTGCCCGGCTCCAACGCGGGCAGCACGAAATCTGGGGGTCATGATTGATTCCTCCCTTGACATGGCTCTTCAAGTACGGCGGACTATCTCCACTTGCTGGGGCATCATTGCAATCTTGCGCAAAATCAAATACTATCTATCTTTGCAAGCTCGAAAACAGACGGTCGTGGCCTTGATAACATCTAGGCTCGACTATTGCAATGCCCTATATGCCGGGGCCAATAAAGGTCTGCTGCAAGGTCTTCAATCGGTGCAAAACGCTGCGGCGAAGTTTGTCCTGGATCTCCCAAAAAGGTCGTCTGCGACCGCTGCCAGGAATTCCCTGCACTGGCTCCCCATTGAAGCTAGGATCACATTTAAAGTGCTTTGCCTGGCATACGGTGCTTTAAACAAGAAGGAGTCCGGGGACATAAAAAATCTCCTCTCCTTGTACTCTCCTGAAAGGAACCTCCGCTCCTCGTCGAAACTGCTCCTCACTGTACCTCGGGTGCGTAGAGCCAAATGGGGAGGCAGAGCATTTTCCAATCTGGCTCCTAGATGGTGGAATATGGTTCCCGTGGAGATCAGGATCCTACCTTCAATGCCCTCTTTTAGAAGGGCTTTAAAAACTTGGCTCTTTGGCAGAGCATATCCATAGCCGTGGGTGTTGGCTTTTTCTTTCTTTTTCTGATTTTCTTTGTAGGCGCCTTGATGCCTTCGGGCAAAGTTGCGCGTTTATAAATTTATTTTCAATTCAATTCAATTCAATTCAGCTCCTGCACAGCCTTCAGTGCTACTGTGTTTTCTTGTCTTCTGAGTCAATACTATTCTAGTATACCCTTATAGCATCCCCTTCTGTATATGCTTTTCACGTCCCTGCTTTTCTTCCCATTTCCTTGTTTCCAGTTCCTAATTTACTGTCTTGCTATTCCTGTTGTCTTGCTTCTGTTACATTGTATGTTTGGTACTTGCTTTCTGCCAAGTGTGCCCTGTGATTTCTTCCTTTCCTGTTAAGAGCTCCTCCTTGCTAGCTCCTTGTCTATTGTGCTTGTGTTTAGTTCTACCACCTTGCTGTTACTGCCTTGCGTATTCCTTTTTACATCGCTATATAAAAAATCGATATTACTTACCTTAGGGTCGATATTCTGTCCAACGATATTCTTGACCTCGATATTATGTATCTTCGATATTTCCAACACGATATTTTTGTAGGTCGATATTTCAAACTCGATATTTTGACTGTGCACCATTTATAACATCACCATAGGTATCAGCTCCAAAGACCCTGCACTTGCATGCATATCCTATATGTGGGTATTTGTAGTCAGTATCTGTAACAGCAATTGTGGGTGATGAACTTACTGAGCTTCAGTCTTACGGTGTGGAGCTCCCGAGTGCTTTACCCCGCATTCCCTTTATTGTTAATGTGGTTGTGTGTATATATATATATATATTTGTATATATGTCTGCACGTCGATGCTGGGTGTAGTTATTCTGAATGCTAAATTGCCTCTTGAGTGCCCATGATTGAGTTTTAGCCATCTTGTTCACTTGTACAGGCTTCCCCTTGGGATCCTCTTTCCTCATCTGACTTCCTGTGTGATCCTGAGCAGAGCTGTACTACTCTTTCTGTGTATGTTTTCTACCCAGTCCCCCAGTCCTTGTCCAAGTCCCTGACTCTGTTCCCGACATAGTTCCGGACAGTCCCTGACAGAATGACCAACCCACATTTTCTGGGTCACTTTTGAGGGTTCTTTGCAGTCAGTTAGCTACCATTTTTCTTTTAGATTTACATGTGAAATTATTGAAGTGTGTCACAATGGGAGGTTTAAGAAAGACACACACCCGCACATCACTTAGGTTTGTTCAGGTCAGTTCACCAGTACCCAACAATGAGAGGCATTTAGTGTCTACTTTACAATTTGAGATTGTTAACCTTAATCCTGAAACAATTAATCCTCTTATGAGAAATGGACATTTACCTTCTGAAGATTTTACTCATTGGCTCTCAAATATCTCTTTGCCAGATTCTGACCTAATCTTATGTTCTAATCCAGATTCAATGTCTGAGTCAGCATTGCAAAAGCAGAATGATACCTTACTCAGTTTGCTGAACAAGAATTCTGATTCTCGCATGTTTGCTATAAGTGGTTGTAACATACAGTATTCAACCACACAACCAAAGAAAGAGCAGATTCATTTCATAACCTCTGTTCTCCATTCAAATAATGTTACAGAGTATTTTAGTCAAGTAAAGATCACAGTCCTGGATACTAAAGGGACCTTGTTAAATACCACACTCAAAGTAAACAATAAACAGTTTAACAAAAGAGAGAAAAGACCTACTAGAACACAGGCGGCTAATAGCCAGTGTGAACAAAATCCAAGGTATAGCTCTGTTGCTTGTTGTGAAATTGCCAAGTCTACCACTGTCCTTGTAAAGAAAAATCTGCAGTCTTCACAGGATATAATTACATCTAAGATTATTGAATACAACGTGAGAATAACATGTTTCAGACTCTGTTAAAAAATTATAACCCAGAGTTCAAGTGGGAATCTAAAACCCCTGAACAAGACAACTGTGATTTCTTCCTTTCCTGTTAAGCGCTCCTCCTTGCTAGCTCCTTGCCTATTGTGCTTGTGTTTAGTTCTACCCCCTTGCTGTTACTGCCTTGTGTGTTCCTGTTTGATAGCCAGCATCCGTGGGCGCAACTGACTACCTAGGTGGTGTTTCTTGGTCACTGTAAGTATTGTCTTCGACTCACATTTATAACATCACCATAGGTATCAGCTCCACAGACTCTGCCCTTGCATGCATATCCTATATGTGGGTATTTGCAGTCACTATCTGTCACAGCAATTGTGGGTGAGGAACTTACTGAGATTCAGTCTTACTGTGTGGAGCTCCTGAGTGCTCTACCCCACATTCCCTTTAATGTTAATGTTGTTGTGTGTGTGTGTATATATATGTCTGCACGTCCATGCTGGGTGTAGTTTTTCTGAATGCTAAATTGCCTCTTGAATGCCTATCCTTTATGTTTTAGCCATCTTGTTCACTTGTACAGGCGTCCCCTTTGGATCCCTTTTCCTCCTCTGACTTCCTGTGTGTGCCTGGGCAGCGCTGTACGACTCTTTCTGTGTATGTTTTCTACCCAGTTCTTGCCCAAGTCCCTGACTGTGTTCCCGACATAGTCCCGGACAGTCCCTGACAATAGTGCGATCCAGCGTGTGCACGGAGGGCTCAGAGGGCTGGGCGGGGCAAGGTCAAACACAGGAACTCTCCTCCACCTTGGTATAGTCTCCCAGCAGCAGAGTAAACAGGATTGAGGGCCTTGTGGCTCCAGGTCAGCCAGAGGAGGATCACCCGCAAGCAGGCAGAGATACGTAGACGGGCGAGGTGTGTGGCAGGATGGGCCCATGTAGTCCTGACATCAGCCTCAGGTCCCACATGGAAAGACAGCATCTCCCCATGCAGAGATTCTCATGGGGTGGGCATGCAGCAGCGGGTCGGGGAGTCAGGACTAGACAGGACAGCAAGCCACCCTGTGGAGGTTCTGTAGCCGTGAACCTCAGGCTCATCACTTTTGCTGCAGAGGAGTGCGCTAGGCTGCAGTGAATCGCCGTCCGTGACTTACCCCTGCAATCTGGAATCGATCAGTTGGCAGTTGGGTTCATCTGATGCTCTAGTCATGGCCATGTCACCAGTACTACTTAAGAATGAGGATGATGTTGGATATAGTTGAAAAAACTGACTAATTTGGATGATCAGCTCCTGAGATTTACTGCTTCAGCCATCTTGACCACCAGTCTGTCCACGCCCGAGAAGGAGAAAGTTGAAGGGGGCAAGATTGAGGACCTCCCTGACAAGAAAAACAAACAAAAACCATACAAGGACACCAGTAGTCTTCAGAGAAAGTGTTTAAGCACACTTTTCTTTTGACCTAGGTCATAGGGACACTGTTGCTGGGAGCTCTGACGTCCACCTGGAGGTCTATGCACTGGGCGTGGGCCCAGCTCTCACACACCAAAGACAGGCCCTCTTTGCATGAATGATTGTCAGTTGCTGCTGGAAGTGGTTAGCTTTATGTTTTGTATCCAGGCGTTGAGGTGAATAAGCCTTATTAATAATTCAGCACGTATCATGATAATGTTCTGTACACTTAAACTTTCTATGCCTTTGGAAGTTTCCAAACCTCCTGCTGCTCTAAGGTTGGCTGTTATTAAGATTAGGAGTGGACAGAATGTTCTGTTCTGCCCAAGGAATTTGGCAGAATGTTGGCCAATCCATGTTACTCCTTAACTTAGAGTCCTGTCCAAATTTTGCCAGTTGCAATGTGGTGAAATGTTTCTCTTGTGAGGCTTCAGACTATGCGATTTTGTGATGCGGGCATTCACCAGCATTTACGAGTGGTCAGAGGGCTGCATTTGAGTAGATTTGCTAGAGATCAAGTAGATTTTCTAGTCAAGCAGCAGCAAAATCACTGGGATGGGTGTGCGCCCTTCCGCAATGCATGGTGCCATTCCCTCTAATTTTCAGCTCTGCTCGCGCTACCTGTGCTAAATTTCAGCGTAAACTGCATATTTCCTGCCCGTTAGTTTTCCTGTAACTCCACAAGTTCCGTCCACCCCTAATTAAAGATGTTGCAGTGAAGCCTTAGGACCAGTTGAGAGGAAACCAAATTTTAATTGTTATATCAGGTGTGAGGTGAAGGGTAGAAAGTAACAACATCAGAGGCAGCCCGCATGGCTCGTGGGTGGAGGGCCAGGCGCAGGGGGTCGAGAGGGGGGAGCTGTGGGTGGGGGGTGTCGCGCGGGGGGAGAATGAAAAATAAATAAATAAACGTACCTTTTGGCTGGGTCCTGCGTCTCTGCTACTGCTCTTCTGTCTCTGACTCCAGGAACAGGAAGCAGGCAGCCAGGCTCCCTCCTCTACGCCAATCACTGCGCTGCAATGCAGCATTGTGCTTGGTCTGAGCACCATGACACGGTGCTCAGCCAGGGGCTGGAGGGGTGGGCATGTTCTCCATGCATGCTGTAATGCAGCCTGCATGGAGAAGGGGAAAGTGTGCATGACTGGCTTGGGCGGCTCGAGAGGGCAGACCAAACAATCATTGCACACTTAGGAGTGAACAAACCACTCTTCCCCTGCTCAGTGGCAGAGCAGATGCACGCAGAGCAACAGAACACAACACATAAAATGATATCTTAAAGTTATTATCATTTTATGTTTCTTCTTCATACTGCTTAAAAGCAGTGGGGCAATGCTCCTCCGACTGAACAAAGCATTATATTTTTGTATCCACAATACAGTGTGCTCATTGCTGTGTTGTGTTGATATAAATATGGAATACTTACCCTATTTTATGCAAATCAGTGCTTAACAAAAATGAAATGTTTTGCTCAGGTATTCTTGTAGCATTCTATAATCAACAAAGGGAGGGGCAAATGGTTTTTTGAGGAGGTCCAGCATACGAGCCCGCAACATATAGTTCAAAGAAAAGGTATGCTGTTCCTAAAGGGTTAAGTAGAGATAGAGAGATACAAGGGAATGCCTACCAGGAGGACAGTTATACCCGACACCTAAAACCAATAGTGTGGGTCCGGGAGGGAAATTGGTTCCTTCGGAACTAGGGCCCTCACACACCCAGCAAGCTGGGTGTCATGCTTCATCATTGGGCCTGCTCCTCGTTGGGTTGGCGCTGCATACCCAACGGGCACCCAATGAGGGGCTCTTTGGCAGAGAACTTTTGTTCCTTGCCAATCGGTGTGGTGTGAGTGATGGGCCTAAAAAGTGTAGGTGTGCATTAAATGTGAAGGCTAAAACAGGTTAGGGCAACCAATTAAATGTATTAGGCGCTGGTTCCTACCTGATTAAAAGAAAAAAGGAAGGCGGCTTTGTCTGACTTAGTGGACCAGAACAAAGTAACGCTCTATTCCAAAAGGTCAACATGTTTCTTGCCTTGACAGCCCTGTCGGGTCTATGGCAATTCATCAGGACCAAAAAAAAATTGTGATGTGAAACTACCTACATCCAGTGGTAATGGTGGATAAACTACCTACCACGTTATAGTATTGCTGTTGGTTAAATACCCATAGATGTTGAAGGAATTTCTGCAAAAGAAAAAGTAAACAGCATATACAAGAGTTGCGGCGTATACACTGTGCTCTCATTTCTAAGCCTTTCGGTGATTGTACCACGGATATATTTAATAATAAATGTAATATCAAGGGCCTGTTTGATAAGGGTTTCAATTCTTGTTAATTATGAGAGAGATACAGAATGCAAGTACACGCCACAACTCTGGTATATGCTGTTTAGTTTTTCTTTTGCGGAAATTCCAGTGCTTAGCAGCTAGAAAGGAGAAGGATCTCTCATCTTGTAAATCCAATTAGTTTTAGGATTGAACAGAAGTACCTGGCATGAAAAACACAATGAAGGAGGCCACTAGGACGTAAAACTTGTTTGAATAAAGCAATTTAGTTCATAAAACAGAGTGATTTCAAAAGACCTTGTTTGGGACATCACATTTTGCAAATGCCATTTAATTCCCAGAAGTGGTCTGGGTTTGATTAACCTGCAAACGAGTCAGAAGAAATTTTGGAAGACCAGCTATGAAGGGCCTAATCACAAATTTTAAATATACACATATACATTACCTCACATATATATTTACTACTACACTTAGGTGCAACTCTCGTTTTTTTATATTCACCATTTCCGCATGGTGATTTACACCTCGGTGTAGACAAACATTTCTCCACCTCCTCAAATGCCGATGTGGAGCCTACTACAACAGAATTTATGAGGGGAAAGTTACTACTAGTGTTAGATGTTTTGTACATTTCCTATTTTTGTACATTATCAACAGCTTAGAGAATGTGGGTTTACTTTTGACTCTACATGTAAATACTGACATGGTGCAAACGTATTTGAAACAAATTTTCTTTGACCTGGTGTGTTTTTATGGCTTTTGTTAACTAGGCCTCAGTTTAGGCCCTTGTACCATCTTGTTCAAAAAGAATGACTTCTCCTGCATTTACACTGTTGATTACTTCTGCTGCAAACATACACGTAGAGCCATGTTTCTTTATTTCCATTGACGTTGTTCTTGTTCTCAAGGGAAGCTTTCCAGCATGGTCACAATCTTTTTTTCCGCAAGGACCTTTAGCTAACTTACTGTATCCTATTCATTCATAATAGTTTTCTGCTGTTTAAGTAGCAAGTTTGTCCTGTCATCTCGGGATGACATTAACAGAGAGTGGGCTGAATTAATATTCATGTAGTGGAATAGTGCTTCGATGCTAAGGCAATATGTTTTATAATGTTGTGCGCTGATTTGCTGAGAATGTTATTCTTTTACTCACACCACGATAATTCTGCAGCACTAATTGTTTGCAATGGAATAAAATTACTTATAAACCCCGATATTCTGGGGGAGCCAGAGCTTTCCTGAATGCTACTAAGACTGCTCTCCATTTCTCTATTGATTTTGCTGCTTAGTTGGGGTTTAGATGGTCCTGCTTCTACACTTTATTCTGAATGCCCTATTTACTGAAAGCCTTCATGGCAATAATTTTATACAATCGGACTATAAATCTTGTATCACCTTTTGAATTTTTGTAATACATCTTTAATAATTTATTGCTGAACTAGAGCAAAATTCATTGAGTGGGTCCTTACTTGATTGCTTACATTTTGAGATGTTGCAAGGCGCCTTACTTCAGAGCTCATTGCCTCATTAAATTGAAGTTTAACACTGTCACCAATTCATTAACCAATGGGTGGATTAATAAGGTAATATGTTGAGGTGTAAAAAATTTAGGGATTTCCCCACATCCACGCTAGTATACTTTTATCTGTTATTTGAGATTACTGCTACCAAGGTGGAGATCTCCCCTATAGGAAAGTATAGGGTAAATTAGTAAAGTTTAGTATTCTATTGAAAAATAATGCAAATATTTTAATGTGTAATCTAAATATAAATTAATGTAAATATTTAGCAATAAACTGTAAATAATAATATGTTTTATAGAACATTAATTCATCAAATTAAATTTGCATTAAATAATAACATTTTAAATCCATTAATTTAATTTATTAATATAACTTTTTAAGGCATATATTTAATTTATTTTAAAAAGTGTTTTTTAAGTTGAAAAATGTAATTTAACTGTTTAAAATTAAGTGTATTAGATATTTAAAAAAACAGTATTAGATATTTTAAAAAACAATGTTGTATGTTTTTAATTGGTTTCTCTCTCACACACACACGCACACAAACACACAATTTTTTGACACCTTTAGGGCAGTTGTAAATTTATTAGTGTATTTTGTGAATCAAAATTGTCACTGTTTTGTTGGGGCATTTTGTATTAGCAAGTCCCTTTCAAATTCCTCCTGAAACTTTCATAAACTTCCTACCATCTAGCAGCAATTATTCCACATTTACACTTCACTCCCCAACTCCCTCCCACATTTACTACTAAAATGTAAACCTCGGTGTAGGGAGATCTATGCACAGAAAAGATAGGAGAGGCAGTGGCCCCCAGCTGTGGATTTGTGAATTGCCTTTTGTAGTACATGAGTAGTACTACGGTAGTTCACTTTTACATACAAAAAGCACCTTGTGAATCAAGCCCAAAGAAAGGCAAGCAGTATAAAATACTCTTCCTAGATGGTAGCAGAGGAAGTATTTTAATAACCTTATTTAACAAAATAGAAACAGGAGAAACATCCTTACTGGTCACAGACTATGGGCATTAGTTACAGGATTAGGGGGACCATCAAAATTAGGACAGCAAACAATTAAGGACATTTTTGGATTATACTGAAGTGTGGTAGAAACAAATATTTTAATACGATCAAAACAAGTCAACGCACTAGGTGATGGCATTTCCACACAGTATTGTTTCTGCGCTGTATACTTTCACCAGTAAATCCATATGTCTGTGCAAATGTCATTGGTCATTTTAATTGAAGATGTGCTGTCTGTAATGGCATTACGCTACCACACCATACATACGCCATTTTACCCTACTCCACTCTACTCTGCAACACTCCAGGCCACTGCACTCTAGTCTGCACTACTCCACACTGCATCACTGCACTCCACTCTGCACCACTCCACTCTACGCCTCTCTACTCTATACCACCCAACTCTATGCCAACGCACTCTTCCCCACACTACTCTACTATGCACAACTGCACTCTATGCCACTCTACTTTGCAACAATGCACTCTTCCCTGTTCCACTCCACTCCCCGCCGGTGCACTCTGTGCCAGTCCACTCTAGGCCACTCTAATCTACTCTGTGCCACTTCACTCCTCACCATTCTACTCTACGCTACTGAACTCTACTGCGCACCATTCCACTCTGCTCTGAAATGATCTACTCTGCGTCACTGCACTTGGGGCCTCTACACTCACTGCAACAGCACTCTGCACCATGGCACTCTACTCTGCAGCACTCTGCTCTGCACAACTCTATTCTACGTCACTGTACTCTACTTTAACCACTGCACTCTACAACACTTTACTAAACAGCTATGCTCTCCGTGGCAATCTACTCTGCACCACTGCACTCTATGCCACTATACTCTGCTCTGCAACACCCTACATCACTGCAGTCTAAGCTAACTGTCCTCTATGCCACTGCTCTCTATGCCACTCTACTGAGCACCGCTCTTCTCTATGCCACTGCACTGCACCCTAATGCACTTTATGCCACTGCACTATACACCACTGCACTCTAAGATAGCCTGCTCTGCAACACTGCACTCTATGCCACTACACTCTACACTGCCCCACTCTACTCTACACCACTCTATGCCAGTACAATTTATGCCACTCTATTCTGCATCACTACACTCTATGCCACTGCTCTTTACCCTGCACCACTCCACTCCATGCCACTCTACTCTGCAACGCTGCTCTCTCCACCACTGGCCTCTACAACACTCTACTCTGCACCACTGCACTTTACGCCACTGCACTCTACTCTGCATCACTTTACTCTATGCCCCTCTACTGCACTCTGTCAGTGCACTCTATGTCCCTATACTCTATGTCACTGCACTCTACCCCAATCCACTCTAAACAACTCTAATGTAATCTGCACCACTGCACTCCATGACAATGCAGTCTATGCCACACTATTCCACTCTGCACCATTCTACTCTACACCTCTCTAAGCCACTGAAATCTACCCTGTGCCACTCCTCTCCACCTATTCTATGCCACTGCCCTCTACACCACTTTCCTCAAAACGAATGCACTCTATGCCAATCTACTCCATACCACTGTACCATACGCCACTATACTGTACTCAATAACACTCTATGCCACTCCTCTCTACACCAATGCACTCAACATCACTCTACACTACTGCACTCTATGACACTCTACTCTGCAACACTGCACTCAATGCCACTCACCGCCACTGAACTGTACGCCACTCTAATCTGCACCAAGTCAGTCTGCGCCACTGCACTCTATGTCACCTAACTATACTCTGCACCACTCTAATCAATGCCACTCTATTGCATTCTAATCCACTACACTCTACATGCTCCATTCAGCACCACTGCACTGTACCCCAATCCACTCTAAACCACTCTGCCCCACTGCACTCTACGACAGTGCACTCTATGCCACTCTATACCAGACCACTCTACGCAACTACAATCTACTCTGTGCCAATCCTCTCCACCTATTCTATGCTACTGTACTCTACACCACTGCCCTCTATACCAATGCATTCAACCCCACTTTACTAAAAACGGATGCACCCTACACCAATCTACTCTGTACCACTGCACCATACTCCACAATACTCTACTCTGCAACACTCTATGCCTCTCCACTACACACCAATCCACTCAACTGCACTCTAGGCTACTCTATGATACCTAGCAACACTGCACTCTCTGCCACTGAGTTCAATGCCACTGCACTCTGTCTCCTCCCTCTACTGTGCACCACTCTCCTCTACCCCTTTCTACTGCACTCTACGATCAAAGCACTCTACTACATCACTACACTCTGCTCACTACACTCTGTGCCAATCCACTCTACGCCACTCTAATCTATTGTGCACCACTACACTCTATGACAGTGCACTCTATGCCTCTCTACTCTTCTCTATGCCAGTATATTCTACCTCACCCTACTATGTGCCACTTCATTTTTCACCACTTCACTCTACATGACTTCAGTCTAGGCAACTCCACTCTATTCTCCACTCTATGCCACTTCACAACACCGCACTCTACACCATTACTGTATGCCACAGCACTCTACCCTGTACCACTCCCACTCCACGCCACTTTACTTTGATACAATCTACTCTACGCCACTCTACTGTGTAGATTTGACATAGCATAGAGTGTTGCAGAGTACTCAAAACCAATGGACTCTACGCCAACTACTCTGCACTCTACACCACTATACTGTACTCTAAAATACTGTATGCCACTGCACTGTATGCCACTGTACTCTATGCCACTGCACGCTACACCGCTGCATGATACGCCAGTTTCTACCATTGCGCTCTATGTCACTGCACCTGTGCCACTCTACAATGTACCATTCTACTCTGCACAAATGCATTCTATGCCGCTGCACTCTTAGACACCCTACTCTGCAAGACTGTACTATACACCACTGAACTCAATGCCACTGTAATCGCCACCTCTGCACTCTGTCACTACATGCTACGCCACTGCACAACTCAACTCTACGCCAATGCACTCTATGCCACTACACTCTACATCACTCCACTCTATGCTCCTCTCAACTATTGTGCACCACTGCACTCCATGCTACTTCACTCTACATCACTATACACCTCTGCACTCTACCCTGCACCACTCCAATCTACCCTGCACCACTCTACTCTGCTCCCATTCACCCTACTCTGAAACAGTCTATGCCATTGCACTCTGCACCACTGCACTGTACACCACTCGACTCCACTCTGTGCTACTGAACTCTATGCCAATGCAATATACTCTGTCCAATATACTCTATGCCACTACACTCTACGCCATTCTACTCTACATCACTGCACTCTATGCCAATGCAGTCTACACCACTTTACTCAAAACCAATGCACTCTATGCCAATTAACTTTATACCAATCTGCTCTGCATAACTGTACTTTACACCACTCTACTCTACATCTCAGGACTCTCCTCTGCACCACTCCACTCTACCCTGCAGCACTCCACTCACGCCACTTCACTCTACTCCAATGGTTCACAAACTGTACGCTGTGGCTCCCTGGGGAGCTGCCAAACCTAGCCAGGGGAGCCACACACCAAGCACTTTAATGATTTAATGAATTTAATGTTGAAGGGTCTGTTGGCTTCAGTTAAACTAATTAGATCTAAACGCATGATGTCAATGATTTGTAAGTGACATGCCTAAAACTGTAAATGCAGTGCTTATATGATGTCATGTCAAGGGAGATAACTTCCATATTTCACTAGATACCCACGGTCCAACTCTCCCAGAGTAAGCGGAAGATCCCTGATTTATTTTGTTAAATTTGTTAATAGTTTCGTTTTTTTCCAGATGCATTTTACACCAATGCAAGTTATAAGGAAAGTACAGTTGTCCTGTCTATAAAACACTTTAAGTATTATTAAGTATTGACACTTGTATTCGAACGATAGATACTTCCAGTACACCCTTCTTTCAGTACACACACATTTCCAGACAGACCTGCTCTCTCCTTGCGCACTGGGAAGTAAAACACCCTATACGGCATAATGCCATCATTTGGAAGAAAGAAAGAGGGACGTTTAAAAATAAAAAAATCTGAGGAATTTATTTGGCTTGCATTAATTTGGAGGAAATTTTAGGGAGGAGACAGCAAAAATAAAGCTGTATGTGTTTTAAAAAATTGTGAGTCACCCTGCTGAGACAGGTGTGTTGCCACGTATGACCTGGGTAGAAATGGAAGTGCATGCAAATGTTCTTCAAGCACAGAAACACTTGGGCAATGAGGCCTACATGCATAGGGGTGCTATCTAGCACTGTAAGTGGGATGCAAACGTTTGAGAGGGTACTCTAAAAAAGGCATGGGCAAAGAAATGTAAATAGGAATATTATATTAGAGGCGCCGTCTTAGTAATATGAAACACCCTGCGTATATGATTATAATACCTTCATCAGCTTCATCCCAATTATTTTCAGAGAGAAAAATGCAGGTACTCCAGACACCAGGCTTACATCACCCCACCCTCCAAAAAAAGTAAAATTGGGGAGCAACGAGTAATGGCCACTGGGCCAAGGGAGCCGCGGGTCAAAAAAGTTTGGAAACCACTGTTCTACACTGAAACAATCTGCTCTACGTCACTGCACTCTAAACCACTGCGCTCTACGCCCCTTTACTCCACTCTGCACTATTGAACTCTACCTCACTTCAATCTACTCTGTACCACCTTACTCTATGCCACTGCACTCTACTCTACTTTACTCAAAACCAATGCACTTTGTGCCACTGCATTCTATGCCAATCTGCTCTGCACCACTGTATTTTATGCCACTTCACTCTAGGCCACTCTATGACACGACACTCTATGATGCTCTACTCCATTAAACTCTAGTCCACTCTATGTCAATCCACTCTAGAACACTCTACTCCATTCTAAAACACTACTCCCCTCTATGCCATTCCCTCTATGCCATTCATGCCTCTTTACTCCACTCTATTCTAGAAAAAACGACTCCACTCCGCTCCGCTCAACATCACTCGACTCCACACACTCTATTCCATTGTAGGCTATCTCACTCTCCTACACTACTCCTCTCTACACCACTCTGCTCTACAACAATCTACTCTGCTGTATGCAACACCTTCTACACAACTCCACAACACTCTATGCCAAACCACTCTACAACACTCTACTTCTCTCTGACATTCTAATCCACTCAACTCTACTCTACTGCATGCCCCTCTACTCTCTTCACTAAACTCTACTCCACTGTATGCTCTTCCACTCTGCAACATTCTACTCCCTCCAAGACACTCTACACCCCTTCACTCTACGCCACTCCACGACTCTCTACGCCACTCCATAACACTCCAGGCTACTCTCCTTTACCACACTGCCTATTTGCCATGCAGACACAAGCCACACTAGTGTACAACATGAATAAAACATAGACGAGACCTATTGGCTCTGCCAGCGCTTGTCTTTTGTTGCAATGTGAACTTCTCTTCGCATGAGAGGAATGCTTAGATGTGCAACCCAAGCTTGCACTGGCTAAGTACTGAATCTGTACCTCAACCGTTAGTTCCAATAAAGCTAAAATGTAGGTGGGATTGTTTGCACCCCACTGCAGAAGTGGCATGGTCAGCAATTCAGGTGAGGCTGTTCCTTTGAAGCAGGGTCAATACGGGTTTACATATGTTGAACTAATTCTGTATTAGCACAGATAAACTAAAAATGGTGGAACGCTACGCCAAGAAATTCTCAGTGGTTATGTAATGTTGTCTCTTGCATTTACATTAAGCACTTCTTTGATGTTTTTGTGCATAGGTGCATGCCAGTTCTGTTCTAGAGGGCTTTGGAAGCTGCTGTGCTTATACTCACTGTAAATGGATCTCTTAGTGGTAGAGACCAACGTAGTTACACTGCTGAGAAGAGTAGACTCGACATGCACTGAGATTCATCAATAACTGTATTTTTCCTGCATCAATTGAGACTCTATCAAGGGTCCATTTCTAGCAGTGGCGGTTGGTGACCCACAAAAATGGTGAGTCAACATAGATAAAATAAAATAATATACAAATAAACATTTACATTTTAAAATAGCCTGCAGCACGTCCTGTCCTCGATGTTCTCCAGCCGGCTCCTGACTCCTCCAGCCAGCTCCAGACTCCTCCAGCGCAAGGCCTCGCAGCTTCTTATCCGATCCAGAAACTGCTTTCATGCTGCATGATAGAAGTGTCTGGATTGGTTGGAACAGGCTGCTTCAGCGCTCGGAAGAGTCCTGAAGTCCCGTACCTGCTCTCCAAACCGGCTGTCTATGACAGTGGGTAGGAGAGGTTACACTGTGCATTTCTGTGTGGCTGTAATAAGGTAGCCAGCCAAATCGACATGCCCAATTCACACTGAAAGGTCCACTTATCATGACACACTGGCACCGCCGTGCCCCCCTCAGTTTAGCCGAAAGCCTGAAAACTGAAATGGTAATAAAATCCTTACCATTTTATTTTTCCAGCTTTCTGCAGCTGTCTGGGGAGGGGGGCAGTGCTCCTCCACTCTCATGGAGTGGAACTGCCACTGTTCTATAGGAGACGTGAAGACACCCTTATGACACTCTAATGTTATGGGTACTCATTTGAGGTAATGAACGACTCTTCTCTGGAGCCCAACAGTAGTGAGGGGAATTTGTCCTAGAAAATCTACGCATACAGCTCTACCACTGGAGGCTCTTAGTCATGCTGTGTTCACGCTACTGGAGGGCCACTCAAACCTTGGTATCTTGATATGTTCCAATGAAGAATTAACCCCTTGCACGCTGATGACGGAACCGCTCCGTCATCAGCTGCGGGTGCGCTGTGCTGATGACGGAGCGGTTCCGTCATGGCCCGCCCCGCTCGATAGAACGCTCATGCGCGGCGTGAATTCCGCGCCTGCGCTGAGGGTTCTATTGAGCGGGGCGGGCCATGACGGAACCGCCCCGTCATGAGCACAGCTCAACCGACGCTAGTGACGGAGCGGTTCCGTCACCAGCATGCGGCCGCCGTGCGGCCGCCCCGCCCCCTTAGCACTGCGGCGGAATAGCCGCCGCAGTGAAGGGGTTAAGGAAGCTACATGTTCAGCCAACTTCATCTCTGGCAGGTATGGAGGAAGAAAAATATATGTTTTGCTTGACACATAAAGTTGTCATTGTGTTGTGCTATAAATAACAGGTGTAAACATTACCACAATACTATTACTCCGAGTATCGACCTCCGAGAATGAAAGGCTGAAGCGGCACTGCTGGAAATCAAGACATCATTCTACAGGTTTTACACAAACTACTGAAGAATTAAATAAAAGGGCCCTCTGGGCCTGCTGTCCCCCTATATTGCCTCCGTCTGGTTTGCTCAGAAATCTAATTGGTGTATATATGTATTCATAGCTCCATGGGTTATGGTCTATCAGCCCACACAACAGTAATAATAAGCACAGCTGAGTGCACAACACCACACAATTACAATGACATCACAAACTTTATAACATTATTCCGGTTTCTTTGTGATGAGCATTAACACTGTTCCTTAGTTCATTACCATAATAAAGGTTCATTAGCTGTGTCTTCTTTGTCCAGTCTCCTATCTACTGGTAAGAGCTGCAAAGGATGCTAAACGGTTCAACAGCCAACATGTGTTCCGCCCCAAATTAGTCTGCAGGTTGGAGCTTTTTCAAGGCAATAATTATTTTATTTAACACTTATGCAGATAGGTCAAGTAATAGCAAGTAGGTGATTGGTGACAGTGCAACCGCTGAGCCTGTCACCAGGCTAGGTCGCCCCCACGCACTGCTGCCTGCCAGCAAGCCTGCCTTCTGATTGCCGCTTCCTGCTGCCGCTTCTCTTCGGACGACCCAGCTGCCGCTGAGCCGCCCACCTCCAGACTCTTCCCGCCGCTGACTCCCTGCGGCCCCGCCCCCCTCCAGCCCATTCGCCGCCCCGCTCCAGCCACCCAGCTGCTCCTTCCTCCCGGCTCCTTACTTAAGGGGACCGTGTACCTGGAGTAGGGAGCAACCGCTGAGCCTGTCACCAGGCTAGGTCGCCCCCACGCACTGCTGCCTGCCAGCAAGCCTGCCTGCTGATTGCCGCTTCCTGCTGCCGCTTCTCTTCGGACGACCCAGCCGCCGATGAGCCGCCCACCTCCAGTCTCTTTCCGCCGCTGCCTCTCTCCGGCCCCACCCCCTCCAGCCCATTCGCCGCCCCGCTCCCACCACCCAGCTGCTCCTACCTTCCGGCTCCTTACTTATGATGACCTCAGAGCAACCGCGCAGCGGGCGCGCCAAAGGCAAGCCCGTCTGCGCCCGTCCGCGCCTGGACCGCGCCCAGCGCCAGGACCCCTGGCCCCCGAAGATGCCAGCCAACACGATGGACGTGCGACGCCGCCACCCTAAATGCACTCAAACCCGACCGGAACCCCGCCTGCTACGGAGCCACACCGAAACGCACCCACGGACCCTTCACCTGCCAAGCCAGCAAGTTCACCTCTCTCCGGACCATCACCGCACCCGAAAGGCCAGGCACCAGCAACAACCACCTCAAGTACATCCTGCTCAACACCCGCTCTGTCCACAGACACGCCGTCAAACTCTGGAACCTGCTCGACTCAACATCTCCAGACGTCGCACTTCCTCACAGAAACAAGGATGAACGCCTCCTCAGCACCCGACATCGCCATAGCCCTCCCGGACGGATACAAACAAGATCACCCGGAAGGACCGCGTCAACCAGACCGGAGGAGGCAACGCCATCGTCCACAGGAACACCATCCGCATCACAACCAACTCCGACGACACCCTCACCGCCGCCGAGCACCTCCACTTCCAGATACACACCGACCCCAAGACCACCCTCAGAGGCACTCTTATCTACAGACCCCCAGGACCACGCACACAATTCAGCAAAGCCATCGCAGACTTCATCAGCCCGCACGCCCTCGCCTCCTCTGACTACATCCTCATAGGGGACCTCAACTTCCACCTGGAGAACAACAACGACAGCAACACCACTACCTTGCTGGACAACCTCGCCAACCTCGGACTCAAGCAACTGGTGAACACCCCCACCCACTACGCCGGCCACACGCATGACCCCGTCTTCTCCTCCAGCAAGCACATCGCCTTCAGCCACTCCACCGGACTTCACTGGACCGATCGCAGCTGCGTCCACTTCAGCTTCAAGAGAACCATGACCCACCACCACCCGCAACAAGTTCCCCGCAGGAGCTGGAGCAAGATCACCGCCGACCAGCTCACCACCTCCCTCAGCCAGAACCCTCCCACCAACACGACGGACCCCAACGAAGCAGCCCGCATCTTCACACAGTGGCTTATCAACTGCGCCGACGACCTCGCACCACTGAAGAACCCTCCCAGCAGACACGGCAGCAAAAAAAGCCTCGTGGTTCACCAACTAACTAATAACATCCAAGAAAAACTGCCGCACCCTCGAAAAAGCCTGGCGCCACGACCAGACCACAGAAAACATGACCGCCCTCAAGAACGCCACCCGCACACACACCAGCTGATCCGCACCACCAAAAGGACATAATTCAAAGATTGCCTGGACAACAAGACCCACAACAGCAAGGAACTCCTCAGCATCGTCAAAGAGCTCTCCAACCCCAGCGCCGGAAACAACGACATCACACCCTCGCAAGACCTCTGCGACTCACTCGCCTCATTACTCCACCGCAAGATCGCCGACATACACAACAGCTTTGACGCACCAAGCACGCACCCAACCACCGAAACAACGCCCCCCACCACCACCCTCTCCAACTGGATCCCGGTCAGCACCGAAGACACCACCCGCACGATGAACACCATCCACTCCGGATCCCCTACTGACCCCTGCCCCCACCACGTCTTCAACAAGGCCGGCTCCATCATCGCACCCCAACTCCGGAACATCATCAACATCTCCTTCAACACCGCCACCTTCCCGGAGAGCTGGAAGCATGCCGAACACAGTGCCCTCCTGAAGAAACCGACAGCGGACCCCACCGACCTCAAGAACTTCCGCCCCATCTCGCTCCTCCCTTTTCCTGCCAAAGTCATCGAGAAGACCGTCAACATACAGCTCACCGCCTTCCTCGAGACGAACGGACCCCTCGACCCCTCACAGTCCGGTTTCCGAGCCAACCACAGCACCGAGACCGCCCTCATCGCAGCCACTGACGACATCAGATCCCTGCTTGACAACGGGGAAACAGCTGCCATCATCCTCCTGGACCTCTCTGCAGCAGTCGACAGTCTGCCACCGCACTCTAATACAGCGCCTCAGCAACATCGGAATCCAAGGTAAAGCACTGGAGTGGATCACCTCGTTCCTCGCCGGAAGAACCCAGAGAGTCCGCCTCCCACCGTTCCGCGGCCACCGAAGTCATCTGCGGCGTACCTCAAGGATCCTCGCTCAGCCCCACCCTCTTCAACGTCTACATGAGCCCCCTCGCAGCCATGGCACGCCAACACAACCTTAACATCATCTCATACGCTGACGACACCCAGCTGATCCTCTCCCTCACCAACGACCCGGCCAGAGCCAGCCTACACGAGGGAATGAAGGACGTCGCCGAATGGATGAAGAACAGCCGCCTGAAGCTGAACTCAGACAAGACGGAAGTCCTCATCCTGGGATCATCCCCCTCCACCTGAGACGACTCCTGGTGGCCCCGTGCCCTGGGCACCGCCCCCAAGCCAACGGAACACGCATGAAACCTGGGCTTCATCCTGGACTCCGCCCTCGCAATGACCAGACAAGTCAACGCCGTATCGTCATCCTGCTTCAACACCCTGTGCATGCTCCGTAAGATCTTCCGATGGATCCCCACCGAAACCAGGCACTCGTCACCAGCCGAATGGACTACGGGGACACCCTCTACGCGGGAACCACTGCCAAACTACAGAAAAGACTTCAACGCATACAGAACGCCTCTGCACAACTCGTCCTGGACATCCCCCGCCACGACCACATCTCCGCCCACCTGAGAGACCTGCACTGGCTCCCCGTCAGGAAGAGGATCACGTTCAGACTCCTCACCCACGCACACAAAGCTCTCCACGACCTGGGCCCCAAATACCTCAACAACCGCCTCACTTTCTACACACCCACCCGCCAGCTGCGATCGACCAGCCTCGCCCTCGCCACCATACCACGCATCCACAGAGCCACCGCCGGAGGAAGATCCTTCTCTTACCTGGCGGCCAAGACATGGCCATCCACCTACGGCTGACCCAAGACCATCTCTCCTTCAGGAAGCAACTCAAGACCTGGCTTTTCGAGCAGTAACGGACCCCCCCAGCGCCATGAGACCCTTCCGGGTGAGTAGCGCGCTTTACAAATTGTTTTGATTGATTGATTGATTGATGACACACTAGTGTAGTGCTGCACTCGTGAAAGTTCACAAATTCGGAGAAGATTTCACACTTGCCTAGAAGTCTTATTTTATAAGTTTATCATTGCAAGATGCAGAGGAAGAAAGGGAAATATGAGAAAAGAGGAGGATAACTTTGTGAATCAAAGGCTGGGAGTTGTATGGGGCAACGTCTGGAAGTTCAAGGGATATGCAATGGTAGTGAAGGTCTTTAGTAATGTGAAGTAAGACCAGCTATAGGGTCTATGCTGATTAGGTTAAGTGGGAGGGAATTGTGGGAGGGTGTCCAGACAGTAAGGGTATTAGAAGGAGCAACAATCAATGGGCTGGAGTTGAGCTATCAACATGGGCTATCAAACTAAACTAGTCATGGCTATTAGTAATTGAGAAACTATGGGAGGGATGTTTACTGACATTGAGAGGTCCTGGGGGATGAGAGTAATACATGTAAAAATGGTAAGTCACACAAAAAAGCTACTAATTAGTTTCAGAAATCAGAACGTTATGTAAAAAAAGTAGTACTTTGTAGGATGGAGGAAATTCAGATCAGTATAAAAGCTACACTATGATGTAAAGTCAATAGGATATAAATAATAATAAGTTACAAATGTAGTTTCCTAATAACCCTCATGGCCTGCCCATACTGAAATACAACGATTGCTGAGTACGCAAGACCAAAGAGGGGGAAGGGGGTATGAGCAAACTCAAAGGATTGGGAAAAAATAGGTAGCAAGAACTGATAAAAATACCTTTATGTGGTCTTTCAAGAGGTATGATACAGAGCTGTGGAAAGTAGTTCAAAAGGGTAAGTGTTAGAAAGTGGATCAAAATTTGGGGTGGGTGTCTAACCACCTTGAGGAATATTCACAGCCCTTATCAGGGTAAGCCCTCAAAGTCACTAAATTAGCCAGCGCCCAAACACCCCTGGCAGTTAAGGCACAGAGCAGACAGGTGTAAACTAGGGAAATGTGTAGAGTATGGACAACAAAAAAGTTTGAAAAATCGAAATGCGAAACAATAAAATTCTCAACTCAAATAGAAAAATGGAGTAAAATCTAAGAAACCAAACTGACCTAAAATGATTAACACCCAATAAGGGGAATCAGAGATACACATTTTAAAAAGTTTTCAGTAGGAATAGTGCCAAAAAGCATTATGTGCCAATGATATTCAGTGGTTGTGGTAGACTAGGACCTAGGTGCAATTCGACACTGATCGCAATGCAGCATGGTATGGATACACCAACCAGGTTCATCCTGGTCAAAGGTTTTACCTTCTGACTTTATTCCTCTCAAGTCCTAATCCACTACAGGAATATATTTCTAAAGACATCCTGTAAGACTCACATGGTGTCAGGCAGAGGCCAACAGTAGGGTCTAGTCGAGGTCCGGGTGCCCCTGATCAGCTGGGCAGTTGTAGGAAAAGGCCTCTTGTAGCTATTTGTACCCCTTTAGTTTTAACAGGAAGAGGAGGTCAGCCTTATGACCCTTGGGGTCCACCTATTTGCCCTGGGTACACAAGAGAACAGGTCTAGTCCTACAGGGCTCTGCTCAGGTTGCATACAGCAGGTTCAGTTCTCTGCTGATCTTCATCAGGTCCAAGAGTGGTCTGAAGTAGATGTCTAGAGTTGCCACATTTATGCCTGGCACAGGGTAAAATTTCCTAGGGCCAATGTTACCCCCTTTGGGCATTTTCAAGAAGGCCAAAGTCTTCAGTCACTCTAAACTTGGGCTCTGATGCCTAGGTGTGTGTGTGTGTGTGTGTGTGTGTGTAGGGGGAGGGTACTTTAGTAATCCTAGTGCCTTCCCACATCTAACACTAACATCCAGTGTGAGACTGTACAAACAATAATCCCAGAGACAGAAGCCTAGCAGAACAAATGTAATCCACTACAGGAATACATTTCTAAAGCCACCCTGTACTTCAGGAAAGGCACTTAAAGATTCACATGGTGTCAGGCAGAGGCCAGCAGTAGGGTCCAGTCGAGGTCCGGGTGCCCCTGATCAGCTGGGGCAATTGTAGAAAAACGCCTCTTTTAGCTTTTTGTGCCCCTTTAGTTTTAACAGGAAGAGGAGGTCAGCCTTATGATTCTTGGGGTCCACTTATTTGCCCTGGGTACAAAACAGAACAGATCTAGTCCTACAGGGCTCTGCTCAGGTTGCATACAGCAGGTTCAGTCCTCTTCTGATCTTCATCAGGTCCAAGAGTGGTCTGAAGTAGATGCCTAGAGTTGCCACATTTATGCCTGGCACAGGGTAAAATTTCCAGGGGCCGATGTTACCCACTTTGGGCATTTTTAAGAAGGCCAAAGTTTTCAGTCACACTAAACTTGGGCTCTGATCAGCTGGGTGTGGGTGTGTGTGTGGGGGTACTTTAGTAATCCTAGTGCCTTCTCACATCTAACACTACGATCCAGTGTGAGAGTGTACACACAATAATCCCAGAGACAGAAGCATGGCAGAACAAATGTAGGGTTGTCTAGCAACCAGACAGTAGATACACAAGAATTGTTTTGCATCCTGTTTTCCTTCCTTTTAAGTGCGCATCCGATGTATCAAGTGAAACTCAGACATAGAAGTCTGGGAGAAGAAGAGTAGGGGGTTCCAGTAACCAGACAGTAGAAACACAAGAATTGTTTTGGCAACCTGTTTCCTTCAAGGGCACCTGCAGCGTTATATGTAAACCCGGCTGACATGTGAAGTAGGATTTGACATTCCAGCAGGATTTGACATCGTAAAATCAAAAAGGATGCTCACAGCGCACCACCCTGCATATTCTGGGAGGTTTCGAGGATTAATGTCTGCCCATTTAGGTCAGCCTAATGTTTGGTCCTAGGTAGCATTTCACAACTTTTTCACACATATTCATATGCTAATTATTGGCTGGCAGAAGTGGGAAAACAAATGTAAATCTAGCCTCCAGGGACTTCAGGAAAGGAAAAGCAAGCCTTCTAAGAAAGACTTTCTTGACTTCACCATTGAATTGAATTTTTAGTAATTGTTACAAATAGTTGTTCAATTATGTTTCTAGCTAGTCCCATTTACAAGGTACAGTATTAGGATTTTAATATGGTTTTCTACAAATAACAGGTAGGCCTTCCACAGTTAAAAATGTTGCCATTATTTTTTTTCTACATGTCCTGCTTTTAAATATCATGCACCCAGCTTTGTGGACTACAAGGTCTACATGAGGTGGCATATTAATATTTAAAAGGGAGGTTTTGACCTGTCAAAAGGGTTAATTTCAACGGGTCAAATTACAGTTTCCACACTGCTACTGTCAGACTACACTGGTAAACTTGAAGCCAAGTTTTGCACTGTTATTGTAGTGCATGGCACAATAGGTGCTGCAGTTCACTAGTGATATAAAATGTACAGGCCCTGGGTACATGTTGTACCATTTAGTAGGGACTGATAATGTTTAAAGGGGGAACACTGGCACTTTATCACTGATAAGCACAACGCCCAGAGTTTGAAGGCCAGCAAAAATATTGGGTCTTGCACAAGGCGAAACATATAGGGCCCGCTTCCGATCTTGTTCGGAAGCGCTCCTGATGGCATCTGTCAGTAGCGAGTCCGAGTCAGACCTGTGATTTCTGTGCGACTCATACAGATGTACGAGTGAGCAAGTACAATGCGATAATCGCCTCGCGCTCCGTGCGACTCTTACGTGTCAGTGATCTCCTCCGGACGACTCCGCCATGGCCAACACGCACACCGCAATGGGGCGGATACCCGGACAACCAAGTATGACGCGGGCTCCATGCAGCTGGATCGAGTCGGAGCCTCTGCTCGAAAAACTTCGGGGAAGCAGACTTCTGGGGTCCGTAGCGGGCCCTTCTTCACCCTGATCACTGAGGGGGACCCAAGGCTCCCCCCTACACATGCATGCACAGTGCGGGAGGGACCGAGGCATCCCCGCGACAGGGGGCGCCCATGTCCGAGACGCGAGTTCATTGTCTTTGGGAGTCTATGTACGCAACATACACCAGGCTCCCATGGACTTTAATGGGGCTCCGAGCGACCCGAGTCCGTCAGCGCATTGTACTCTGTCTCTCGGAGCCCAGGAGCCAGAGTCTCTCAGAAAGCTTTACGGGCGCAAGTCGGCCGTAGGGCTTTCCGAGCGAGATCGGAATCGTGCCTATAGTGTGCCCACACAGAAAAGGCAGATTTCCTACAGTCAACAGGTTGTGTATAAAGCTGACCTCAGAAAAATAACTTACAGGCCAAGATGCTGGGTGAGGTGGCTTATCACAAGTCCATAAATGGGTGAAGGAGCAAGTTTGTCATAGTCCTAAGGAGAAGGTTCTACGGCGGGACTGGAGCACCATGCTGGGATAGGTGGAGCAGCATATACACTAAAAGTAAGGTTATCGTCTGTCGACATACGTGGTAAATAAACATATTTTCGATCCAAAAATTGGAATAGTTGGAAGAGAATGTGTTTCCTGAATATTAAAGTAAACATTACAGGGCTTACTAACAAGCCCCTTGCGCTGCCGGTGTGTCACTTTTTGTGACGCACCTGCAGTGCATCTTACTGCCCCGCATTCACAAAGACACGTAAAGCCAACCTGTGTGGCTTTATGTGTCCTTGTAAATACAGACCCTTTACACTCATCGCTTTGAGTGAAAGGTGCGTGCCATTGGTGTTGCTGTGGATGTTCCCACGCAACACCCATGGCTTCTGCCACATTTCTGGATTTATGACGAATCGTATACCTGGGAATGCGTCAGCATGCTACGCCTCCCCACGGGAGGTGTAGGGAGGCGCAACGAGGAGAAATTTTGCAGCACACATAGAAAGAGGAAATCAGCTCTTGTGATTGTTTTTGTGCAGGAAGGTGTACCTTCCTGCACAAAAACAATCATCCTTGCAACAGAGGCACTGTTGTACCATGGTGCAAGGGTGCCTGTGTCGGCCCTTAGTAGCTCATTGTGCGCCAGCGCAGGGGAGAGCAAGGGGATCCGTGATATTGTTGTACATATGACGCATCCCTTTCCTTCCAACGTAAAGCAGAGAGGAGCTGCCAAATGGCTTGTGGCACCATGCTGCGTTACTTTGTTGGAGATAAGGTCCTAAGGGACAGATGTATCAAGTCTTTTTGCTATGTATGTAACTTTTTGCATTCACAATGTAGGTAATCGTAATTTCCTGCGATTACTTAAATTGCAAATGCATTTAGGGAATGGCAATTTGCGATTCCCTAAATGCAATGCATGAAGCATTCACTAAATGCAACTTTGCATTTAGAAATCGCAAATTACCATCAACTTCAAGATGATGGTAATTTGCAAATCCTTTGAAAAATGCACAAAAGTGAATTTTTCAAAGTGCCATGCCCTAAGTGCATGTGTGTGCACCATTTGTGCGGGGTGCATCAGGGGGTCCATGGGCCCATTAGCACCCTTGGATTTGCATTCGCAAATTGCGATTACCAATTTGGTAATCGCAAATTGCAAATGCATTCCCATTCATTCCTATGGGCCTGTAGGCCCATAGGAATGAATTCCCGAATAGCCAATCCCCAATTTGCGATTCGCTATTAGAGAATGTGAAGAAATGTTGTGATTCCTACATACATTGCATTTTGCGATTCCAAAATAGCAAATCGGTAACATTTGCTATTTTAGAATCACAAAAGCATTGATTGATACATCTGGCCCTACGTTTCTTAGTGTAATATGAGTGCCCCTTGGCAACCACGGATTAGATTGTGTTGGTATATCAAAGCAAGTGAGAAGTTATGGTGTGGTGGCACAACCTCAGGATGGGAAAAGTAGTTTGTAGCAGCTTGATTATTTGCTCAGAAATCGGATGAATTGGTACGTGTCCTCAGAAAAAGCATGGATGTTAGTCCAGGGCACTGCAGTACACTCATTCATCTATTTGATTTGTCTATCTTGGGACAATGAGCTAGTTTTGAGTTTCATATTAGCAATTTTAAATGATAAAACTCTATTCAATTATATGATCAATGTATAAAAGAACCATTGATGCTCAAAGTATGCTGATTGTGCATTTTCCAGTTTTAATTAAGCCAATTTCATGTTAATTTCCAAACACAAACCAAATATTGTAAGTAATATAAAATGGCAGTAAAGAGACAATAGAGCAAAAGAGTTAAATGGTTTAGACTGTACAAAATTGATGAGATCTATAGTAACCCATAGTAATGTGGGCACTCTGAATCTCAATCACATTCTGTTTGTTTGCCCAGTTTTAGTTGAGTTTCGTTACAGATGGTTTCGACCTATGTTTTTACAAAATAACATCAAGAATGTATCATCAGCTCGTAAATTCCTTTTTTTCCGAAAAATTAAATAGTGTGTATACATTTTTTTAAGGAGTTTATGAATATATATTTTAACCTTCATTACCCTTATTTTATGCTGGTCCCAATTTTAAATTGTTGTTTTAATTGCTGTTGCTAAGGGAGAATGAAACCTTAATAATAAATCTGCCAATTTGCTCTTTGGAACTCCGTCTGACTTACAATTTTCTGTCGCTATATAATGCACCTTATCTAAAAATGTGTCCTATTCTAAAGCTGATACTGTATATTATCCTAAATGTTTACACATGTTTCTGCTGCTATTTAAATGCACTTTATATAGAATTGGATCATATCTTGCTGCTATTCGTCATTTCTAGGTAAAAACAGTCCTTAGTCACGAATGTTCCGGCTATCTATTTAGAATCTGTTGTGTTTATAATTTTCTGCTACTGCAAGTTGCACTTTATTTAACTTAGATTTCTAGTGAAGTTGATATTGTATTGTACCCTACTATCTACAAAACTGTATATGTATTTAAATCTACGTTTTTTGCCGATTAATGAATATCTTTGTTTCTTTTTGTATATCTGTGTTTACTGATGGTTTTAATGTGTTCGTAGACCTCTTATTTCACAATGATATGGAAACTTGAGAATTGGCTTTGAAGGGGCACTTTTTTGATGATGGGCATTCTTTGAATTTAATACTGCAGTTGCTACATAGTTATACATTCTGTGTTTCAGTGAACTTTGATATAATTACGCCGGAATTTAATTTGTTTAGTATTTTATTCCATTTACAATGGCAATGAATTGAGTTTGTATTCTAATGCGTATCTATACGATAATTGTGTGTATTTTAAGTGGACCTCATTAGAGATCCACATTTTTTAATAAAATTGAATTGAATTGACAAATTGGTATGTGTCCTCAGAAAAAGCATGGATGTTAGTCCAGAGCACTGCAATACACTCATTCATCTGTTTGATTGGTCTTTCTTGGGACAATGAGCCAGTTTTGAGTTTCATATTAGCAATTTTAAATAATAAATCGATTCAATTATATGATCTATGTATAAAAGCACCATTGAGGCTCAAAGTATGATGATTGTGCATTTTCCAGTTTTAATGAAGTCAACTTCATGTGAATTTCCAAACACAAATCAAATATTGTAAGTAATATAAAATGGCAGTAAAGAGACAATAGAGCAAAAAAGTTAGATGGTTTAGACTGTACAAAAGTGATTAAATCCATGAATAGAAAAACATAGCAGTTAATTGAAACTATAAAGCAAAGAATGACATTTTATGCATGTCAACAAAGATAATCAACACATGGAAAGCAATTAATAATATATAGCACTATGTGGAAATGAGAACTTAGGTAATATTTAGTGTTAGGTTGACTAAAACAGTAACACATACGTAACTAGAATGCTAAAAACATAACTAAAATGCTCCAAATGTAAGGCAGTGGATGTTTGGCACAAAAACGTTGGTCATATTTGCATAACTTGATCTTTTTCATTCAGGAAGGCTAACAACTAGCTGAGTTATTTACTTCTGCTTTTTTCTCTTGAAATGCAGGACTAGAAGTTAAGATCAACTGCATCAAAGCACAAGGGAACGTGCAATTGGAATAGGATTTATATTCATCTTCACCCAAATGTTTACAGTAAATTGTCAGTGACGAAAAACAGAAGGATCACTGTCCCATATCTTTTGCTGAATGTTGCCTGGTTTTCATCTGAAAGATTGCATTTTTTTAGAGTGTCAGACGCTGCTTTGCCACATTTATTTCAATACTTCTCTATGGACAGGCAGTCCTTTAATCCGATAATAATTATTAAGCTCTGCCAAATTCAAGATAGTCCTCTAAAGTAGCAGTTTTACCATTGCCTTTTCCAGACTCTGCATAGAAGCTGTTGTGTTAGGGCAACAGATGCATTTCAAGGGCTGTTCTGTATGTGGGTAGGCGTCATCACCTACTTCCAAGATCCCTGACTCATAATTCCTCTTTCTGCCTCTTCTAATACATTCATTTCCTGTGCATCTTTTATTCTTCAAACTTTCTGTTAGATAAATCACAATTCTGAAAAAACGATAATCAGTCTCAATTGTACATCATTGTTACCATGATTACTTTGGAGTCTGGTGACCATTCAATGTCAGCAGAGCCAAATGAATGACTTCTTCATCTGCAAGGCTTGGGTGTATCTCATATGGGTCAGTCAGTATATATTTATGCTGGGCTCAGTCAGCAATCTTTAAGGACAACTCCTCAGGGTAGGTCTTCAAGATGAAATTCAAAAATGATCATTCAAAGTGACGACTCAAAGCAATCATTCAAGACAATTCTTCAACAAGATTCTTCAAGATGATCAGGCAAGCAATGGTACAAGAGGATAAGATTGGTTCTCTGGGGACACAGCAGGATAGCAGTGGGTGAAAGGGGCCCCGATAGGAAATGTAAAGCCAACACTGTCCCTTCACTTCTATGATGATATGTGTGAAGACGTGTAACACCAGGTAATGACCATATTGATCAAAGACAAATGGCAGCAATCTCACATTAGTGAAGGATGGAGGAAGGAGATAGAAGGAAATAAAGGCACTTTGTGCTGAGCATTGATGACCAATATGTGGGGGTGTTCATCGGAGTCCATCATCTCATTGGAGCCATCATCATCTTCTTGGAATTTATCGATGTGTGAGAACAGGTTTCTATAAGACATCGAACCATAAGGTTAATTATTCAATAATTATGCATTGTTTTCTTCACTCTACCACTCAAAAATAGTTAATCAAGGCTTTGTACCATAAGAAAATCCCAATAAGAAAGGCTCCAAATTAATTAAATCTCAGTTTGCTGACACGGTAAGTAAACTGATTATATAGTTAATATTTCTATTCCTTTTTTAGCAGGGATTGGATAGATGACTATGAAGCAATTCCATTTTAAAGAAATGGTTCTGAAGACACAGTTGAGTGGAATAATTTGACACAGATTGCACATTCAGACAGACCAAAAAACAGACTTCTGGCAATATATCTAACTCATGACTAAATAACTGTAATAACATCAGACCTGATTAGGGGTGTGTTCCCAGCAAAAGCTATAATCATGTGCCTATTTTACAACCTGCAATATTTTACAATGTTTTGAGGAAGATACAAGGTTGAAAAGGGTGTGTTGAGGCGAACTTTGATGTAAAGTCAGGATAGCTCAATACTTTAAGGAAAATGTATACACTCCTTGCACGTTCATGCAGGCGTATGGCTGCATAACACTATTTACTAATGCAGGTTTACTCTAATGATGTGGACCCTTGTGGAAAGGATGCCCTAACATTGTTGATTAGTGAATTGTGGTTGAGTGGAGGGTAGATGTCTTATGAAAAGATGTAGCATAGCTGTATACTTGTGATAGGAGAGGTAGCAGTGTTCCAAGGGGGCAAAGTGTGCTCTAGCTGAAAAAAGCCTGATCCAGTGGGGGAATTGTGGTCTAGTAGAGAAAGTATGACTTTTGAGATTTGCGTTCTAGTAAAGTGAAATGTAATGGGGGTGTAACTCCGCTGACAAGGTGTGATCTACTGGGAGAATAAGACAGGCAGTGTTGGGAATCAAACCTGCTGGAAGTCTATGACAATATTTTATTTTAAGAAATTGTCCCTATATCTTTACATGGACTGCTAAACAAAAGTGTTGTTTACAAGGTGCTGAGATGTACTTTTCAGAAGCTCCACAGATATAAGAAAGCTCAGACCTGGTCATTCTGAAAGTATAATGTCAGGTTTATGAATTTTGCACATTTTCAGGCCCATTGCAATCTGTAACTCAGATTTATCTTTAACTGCATATCCCTTATGCCCATTCTATGCTTTTTAGGGCTTGGCCTTAATAGTGTTCAGTGCCTTTCTGTGCAAACGTATTGTAATGGTGTATGGATCCAGTATAAAGTGAGTATCTGATGCAGTTGTTATCTTGGGAAAAGTGTCATTACTAGATGGGAAGTATATCTCTACCAGCATTGTGGCACACTGATAATTTGCTGCTGAATGCCACTCCTCACAGTCACCTACAAGGTGCCGGATCTAAGCAGAGGTGGCACCAGTACTGTAAAGTGAGTCAGGGCTTTGATTGGGTCAGCTTTTTTAGGGTACCAACCAGACAAAGACTGCTTTTGGCTTTGAATACAGTGCCCTACACTCAATCACAGTATTATTAACAATGCTGGTCCTAAAAATGGCGTGTCACCGACTGGCTACGTCTGCATAGTGATAGGCCACATTGCAGGCCCAACACTAACATTACACTATGGGACAGATTTTTTTTAAGTCATGCTTTGCAGCACAGCACCTAAAGAGACTGTGCTGCGTTGTGTGACAGGGGAGTAGGAGAGCGCCATGTCTTCAGAGATATTGCTCCCCCCCCTCCATAGCGCCGTGCAGATTTCAGCTGCCGTGTGCTAGGCACACACCTTAGCGCCATTGCGCTAGGGTGTGTGTGTGAGTCTAGCATAGGTTTTGTACAGCAAAAGTATCGTTCCTGTACAAAATACCATACCTAGACAAGTTTTAAGCATTACCCACTTTTTTGTGTGCTGCACAGTGCAGCACGCATTCAAAGTCGGGAAATAAGGAGAAATGAATTATTTGTCCAGTTAGCACCTCCTGTGAAGTGGCTGTAAAGTTTGGCGCTAAGCCCTACCTACAATTGTTTGTAGATAGGGTTTTGCATAAAAAGGCATGGGTGGCTGCATGGGAAGGCCCATGTACAACCCATGTAACACCCTTGTGGCGCTAAGTAAAGCAAAGCAATGCTTCACACCGCTTTGCACTAATTTTAGGGTACTTTCGAGTAAATTCCACCCAAAACATTTTTTGCTGGTTAGCATCACTTTTGTGATGTCAACCCGTCGCAAAATGTTTGACAATCTACCCCTGTGTATGTTAATCCTGGGCCTGTCATACTGGAGTCAGAGTAGGTGTCAAATAGCGTCAACAAGAAGGTTCAGCAGCATAGCAAAAGCCAGACTGGGAGCTCCATGAAATGCAGGAGATTGGTAAGTAATGTTCTCTTTTGCTCCGAAGGCCTGTGTGTGTGTACACTGCTCATACAAAACATGCATGTGTGCTTTTCTGCATGCATATGTGTGTTCGAAGATAAAGTGTGAGTGTGCCTGATGTGGTGTCCCACTTGTTTGACAGTGTCCCTCCCAGGTAGCTAACTGGCCCTACACCTTCGTTCACTAGTGAGATCTAATGGTCCTACATAACATAACATGCGTATTTGTAAAGCGCATGTTCACTCCCAACAGGGTATCTTGTCGCTGAATAACAGATGTTGATTGCTACCCAACTCAATGGTACTCATTTTATCGACTTCAGAAAGGATGAGAGGCTGAGTGGACCTGCCGGGATTTGAACCTGTGACCGTGAAGTCAAACACAGACCCCGCAGTGGATGCATTAGACCACTAAGCCACCAGACCCGGCTAAAAGCAAGGAGAGATCATTTCTCATCAACCTTGCTAAAATGATGGCCGTCCTTGGCACATAATGGAAATCTGTGGCATAACGGTACCTACCCAAGATATCATACCGGCCACATCATATGGCTCATTATTGCAAGTTGCAGACACTCTTGACATGATGGGCGGATCCACGGAAAAATACTTTCAGTTTGTGGCATATGTGGTATGATGGTGTCCAACATAAGCATGCTACAGCCAATCCTTAGCAAATTGTTTTCATACTTTGCATTATGGACTCTTCTTGGCATAATGTTGGTCCTAGAATATTGGATATCATTTTTGACTTGTTATGGGGGTTGTGGCACGAGGGTACCTGCCCTTGGCATGAGGATGGCCAAACCTTTATTATTACAGACATTCTTGGCATTATGAATCTCCTCAGAACCACACTGTGGTGCTAGCATAATGGTGATCATTCTTAAATCTATAGAGCATAAAAGGCCAAACATTTTGCATTTGCAAATGACTTGATTAATTATGTCACTGATGGTTTCTTGCTTCCTCACCCACCACACATGGGCAACGATGGTTTCATGCATTTAAGGAAAGGCACAGAATCAGCTGCTCCCAGCTTTGTGTTCACTCCCATGTAGCATGTCCAAGTGCTGGATCTGGTGGGTCAGTTGACAAGTGCGTTCACGCCAAGTGTCGGACTTTGACCTAATGGTCACATATGAAACCAAGTGTGTCCAAACAGTCTTTTATCCTTTTGGAGTCAATAAAATAAGTACCATAGATTTGGTCAACAAGAAACATCTGTTAATCAGTGCCAAGTGGAAGCAAGCAGTGAAAGCCTGCTTTACAGATACATGTTATTTTCAGTAGCGGCTCCTCGAGGGAGTGCTGCGGGCAGTGAAGCGTGTGCAATTTAATTCGTTGTATTTATTTATTTCTTTACTTACCTCAGTTTGGCCGTATGCCGTAGTTTACTACCCCTCCACCCTGCCCCTTCCCATCCCACAGCACTCCCTCGAGGAGCTGCTACTGGTTATTTTACCTTTGCTGACAGGCTTAGTCTAAGCAGCAGAGACTTACAGCTCCAGAGCCCCATTCAGAGAGTTGTGCAGGGCTGTGGGAGTAGGCACCGTGGACTGTAGCCACAACCCACCAGGAGCATAATGCTGACTTTCCTCTGATGCCATGGATAGCAGAAGAGCCTGTGATAGTGCCAAGGCAGACACCACAATGAGGAGGTGTGGTGAGGTAAAAGGTGCTGCAGAAAACATAGAGCAGTGAATATTTTGGAATAATAAAAGTGCTGTAGGCCACAATCTCCCACTGTAGGCTGCCACTCACTTCCACTATTGGTGGGACCCACTTCTACCAGTAGTGTTGCTGTTGGGGTTGGAGTAGGAAGGGCAGACATAGGCTCTGTACCTCATATAGTCTTAGTCATGACAGGTTGCCTGAGAATACACCTAGGTCTGAGCCATATATTCACAGGGGCTGACAGTTTAGTATCATGGTTGGAGAGCCATGGACTAGCTGATCAGTACTTAAACAGGCAGCAGGTAGGAGTGGGAAGCAAGATTTTTCGTTCACCTATGGGCGTCTGTCATACAGCCAAACAAGAACTTACAGGCAGAGTGACACAGTGGCAATGACAACATATGCCTCGTGCTATGCAGCGTCTATTCCTGGTCCTGTATGTAGCCACAATAGGACTTAACTTTTACCACCCTGAGCGATGGCCGAGTGACATCAAAAGAGTCTTGTGCTGCGCATCAGCAACCATGAGTTCAAATTAACCACTGGCAGAAATCTAACTAGGAAATGTCCATGGGGCTGCAGCCTCCAGGTACTGTTCTTGCTCTCCCACTCTTTCCTGGTATGCACCACACAACCATGAAATGTTCGGCTCCTTGTTTTAGTCATTCGTTTTTTATACCATTCTGGAATGGTTGAGTTATTCATTTGAGTGTTTCTCTCGGTGTCATCCTATGCTCTTAGCTCTTTACCAATCACTACCACCGTTTCTAAATGGAAATGATAATTACCAAGATTGGTCCTGACATCTGATTGGGCGACCCCAGAGGTGACGCGATTCATCCCAGTGCGAGCTACCGTGAGAGTAGACTTCCACAGACCTTTATAGCGGTGCCACAGCAATCAACGTTTATCAAGTGGAGGGGAATGATGGACGATCATCGAAAGATGAGAGCAGGTTTTGTTAACCGAGGTGCAGGATAATTGGTGGGCACTATTGCTCAAACTCCTGGTTCTGATGATGACGACGATGGCCATTGTCCAATAAAGTCCTGTTGCTCTGTTTGCCCTACTAAATGAGTAAACCCTACTTTTTCCTTATTTTGTCTTTATGATTTTGTGGTTTTCAACCACTGAGTTTAGGCTGCGCCCTTCTGGGCAGTGGTGTTTCTATAACACAGCACTTCAATCGCTGTTCTTCCATCCTAGGTTCTTTTCAACATGTCCAAGCCACATTAGATGTCAGTGCGAGTGACATATACCTCTTGGAACACTTTAAAGCTCACAAATTACCCATGTTTGTTATAAGGTAGTACATGCATCATGGTTAGAAAAGAAGGAACTAAAATAGAGTTCACTTGAAGCCAAAAGAACAAGTTACTTACCTTCGGTAACGCTTTTTCTGGTGGATACAGTATCTGCCTGTGGATTCCTCACCTTGTGAATATCCCCCTGCGTCAGCAACGTTCGGAAAATTCTTTTGTAGCACGCCAGCGTGGACGACGTCATAGGAGCACGGCATCGCGCGTGACTCCGACTGACGTCACTGACTCCTTATTAGGCCTACGTCGGCGTGATGACATCAGTTCCGCCCTTTTTTCCGTGCCTTCGAGGCACCCGGACGGACCAATGACAGTAGATATAAACATATACAGTGTACACAGTACATAATATCCAAAATTACACACATAGGGGTCGATTAGGATGGCGGACGGACTTGCGTCCGTCCGCCACCCCAGAGGTGGAGGGACCGTCCGCAGGGGCAGCGGCGGTCCCTCCGTGCAAATTAGGATGTGACCGCCACCCTGGCGGTCACATCCTGTATGTTTTAACATTGCGGCGGGTGCTGCTTGAAGCAGCACCCGCCGCAATGTTAAAACTGCATGTGTTACATTTACATGCACAAAGCGGCAGGCACCGCGTGGTGCCTGCCGCTTTGTGCATGTAAATGTTGGGGGGTACCATAGGTACCCCCCATGTGCACCCCCCACCCCCCGACACCCTGGGGGCCCGCAACGGGCCCCCAAAAGCCAAAGTCCACATGCTTTTCCACGGCGGAAAAGCCGCCGCGGAAAAGCATGTGTTTGTGCAATTCCTAATTTGGCTGACGGTGTCTTGCAGACACCGTCACCAAATAGCCCTCCTCACACCGCGGATCAGCGGCGGACGGACCTGCCGTCCGCCGCTGGTCCAACCGCACTCCCACCGCCATCCTGATCTGGCGGTGGGTCTTCTATGTCACTGCGGCGGATAATCCGCATACTCAGGGCCGGCGGTGGCTTCTGCCGGCCTGGAGTATGCGGATTATCCGCAATGATAATGAGGCCCTTAGTGTGTAGACAATGCATGAAAAACACAATATATATACAAATATATATATATATATATATATATATATATATATATATATATATATATATATATATATATATATATATATATATATATATATAAACATACATATAAATGCATTTAAATATTTTCATAAACTCAGGTATAGAAGAGTGGACAACGGGGAGGCGGGTGGCCATGTGAGGAATCCACAGGCAGATACTGTATCCACCAGAAAAAGCGTTACCGAAGGTAAGTAACTTGTTCTTCTGATGGATACATCTGCCAGTGGATTCCTCACCTTGTGAATGGAGTCCCACAGAGGTCCCCACTCCCGGAGGAGGGTGTCCACTCTCCTATTCCAGAAAATCCTGGAGGACAGAATGCGCAAAGTGGCCGTCCCTCCTCACTTCGGAATCCAAGGAGCAATGCTTCGCGAAAGTGTGGAGGGAAGCCCAAGTCGCAGGTATACAAATGTCCTCTACAGGTACACCCCTAGACAAAGCAGATGTAGAAGACTTTGCTCTAGTGGAGTGAGCTCTTATACCCTCTGGAGGCTCCTTACCCGCCAGGGAGTAGCAGATCTTGATGCAAAGTATAATCCATCTTGAGAGTGTGCGCTTGTGCACAGCTCTTCCTTTTCTGCAGCCAGCAAATCCAACAAAGAGCTGGTCATCCACTCGATAGTCTCTTGTCCTATCAAGATAAAAGCTCACCACCCTCTTAAGGTCCAGGCGGTGAAGTCTCTCCTCCTCCTTGGAAGGATGAGGGGGAGGATAGAAGGTAGGTAGGGTAATGGACTGTCCTAGATGGAAGGGAGTTACCACCTTAGGCAGAAAACCAGCCCTGGTCCTAATAACCATTCATTCAGCATGAATGGTCAAGAATGGGGGCTTTCATCTAAGAGCTTGAAGCTCACTTACCCTCCTTGCCGAGGTAATTGCAACCAGGAAGACCGTCTTAAAAGATAAAAGTCTCATGGGACACTTGTGCAAAGGTTCGAAAGGAGAACCCATCAGAAAAGTAAGCACAAGATTCAAGTCCCATTGAGGCACAATAAAGGGAGAAGGAGGAAATTTATTTGTAAGACCCTTCAGAAACCTTAGAACCACAGGAGATTTAAATAAGGACGGCTGATCTGGCAGGCAGATAAAAGCCGACAAGGCTGAAAGATAACCTTTGACCGTAGCCACAACAAACCCTTGCTGAGCCAAAGTAAGTGCAAACTGAAGAATATCAGACAACCGAGCCCTCAAAGGATCAACGGACTTCTCCCCACACCAAGTAACAAATTTAGACCATCTATAAGAATAGATAGATTTGGTGGAATCACGCCTGGCCAATAGAATGACATCCACCATGTCATGTGGGAGAGAAAAGGAATTCAGGTTGTCCCGTTCAATCTCCAGGCATGAAGGTGTAAGGTCTGGAGGTGGGGGTGTAGAACCTGCCGCTCCATCTGAGAGAGGAGATCTGCCCTGAGAGGGAGACGGAGCGGCAGGCACGAGGAGAGGTGGAGAAGATCTGTATACCACACCCTTCTTGGCCAATCCGGGGCGATCACAATAACTTGGGCCCGGTCTTGGCGAATCTTCCTCAGAACCTGAGGAATCAAGGGTATGGGAGGAAACGCGTAAAGGAGTTGTGAGTCCCAACTCAACTGAAACGCGTCCCCCTATGCTCCCTGCATCGGAAACTGGAGACTTCAGAATGACAGGCAGTGAGCATTCTCGTGAGTGGTGAACAGGTCCACCCGAGGAGTTCCCCACGTCCGAAAGACGTGACGAACCACCTCTGGATGAAGCCTCCACTCGTGGTCGGCTGAGAACTGCCGACTGAGACTGACTGCACGCACGTTCAGAACTCCAGATGATTTGCCATCAGACAAATCTGATGATCCTGAACCCAAGACCAGAGACGCAGAGCCTCTCTGCAGAGACACTGCGACCCTACTCCTCCCTGCTTGTTGACATACCACATCGCGGTGGTGTTGTCCATCAGGACCTGAACCGACCGACCGCGAAGGGAGGGGAGGAAGGCTTTGAGCACCCCACCCTAGAGTGGATGCATCCGTTATCACCGTGGCCACAGATGGAGGTAGTTGGAAGGGCTTTCCTTGAGACAGATTGCCCTCTATGCTCCACCAAGACAGATCTGCTGCAGTTTCTCTGGAGATCCTGATCGACTCCCTGAGATCTCCGTTGTGTTGATACCACTGCCTGCAGAGGCACCACTGGAGTGCCCTCATGTGCCAGCGTACATGGTTGACCAGCAGAATGCAGGAAGCCACCAGACCGAGCAGACGAAAGACCTTCAAGACTGGAACGACCGCTCCATTGTGAAATAAGGAATCATTTCCTGTATGTCGCGAATCCGTTGTGGAGGAGGGAATGCCCGATATACAGTTGTATCCTGTACCGCACCAATGAACAGGTTGCGCTGGGAGGGCACCAGGTGAGATTTGGGTACATTTTTCGAAAAACCCAACCTGTACAACAACTGAGTTGTGACTTGCAGATGATGGAGCACTTTCGCTGGAGATTCCGCCTTGATTAGCCAATCGTCCAGATAAGGGAATACTGGAATCCCTGACCTTCTGAGATGTGCCGCCACCACAGCCATCACCTTGGTAAAGACTCGAGGCGCAGTAGTAAGACCAAACGGAAGGACCACAAACTGGTAATGCTGCGATCCCTCCGTAAAATGGAGATACTTCCTGTGCAACTTCAGGATTGGGATATGAAAATATGCATCCTGCAAGTCGATCGACACCAACCAGTCTTCTTCCAGCAGCGCTTGAAGAACCTGCGCAAGGGTGAGCATCTTGAACTTCTCTTGCTTCAGGTAAAGGTTCAAGATCCTGAGATCCAGGATTGGACGAAGTCTGCTATCCTTCTTGGGGATCAGGAAATACCGGGAGTAGCATCCCTGACCCCTTTCTTGCTCCGGAACCACCTCTATCGCACCCTATCTCAACAATGCCAGGACTTCCGCCTGCAGAAGTAGCAGGTGGTCCTCCGAGCAAAAACCTTGGCAAGGAGGGTAATTCAGAGGGAATTCCCAAAAGGGAAGTGCATACCCATTCTCCACGAGATTGAGAACCCAAAGGTCCGACGTGACCAATTCCCAATCCCATAGAAAATAGGTAAGCCGACCCCCTACAGGACCCGCATGCTCCAGAATCGCGGATCTAGGGCTGCTTTACTGTAGTAGGAGGGGGTGGGTAGTGGAAGTGGATGAGGAGGACGAGACCTGATGTCCTCGAGGACGACCTTTGTTTTCCCCTGTAAGATTTATACAACGGATTTTGTTGCTGCTGCTGTTGCTGTGATTGCTTGTAGGGACGAAAAGAAGATCTTCCAAAGTTTAGTTTAGTTTAGTTTAAAGGAGTTTGTAGAGCGCATGGTAACACCTCCCGGCGTGTCCCCGCGCTATAGAGAAAGAAAGCAGCAGCAGAGGAAAAAAAGAAAGAGCCAGTTCACACAGCAAAGAGGCAAGTTTTCAGCTTCTTCCTAAATACGATTTCATTACTCTCCAACCTGATATCTAGAGGCAGGAGGTTCCATTGCCTGGCAGCTAAGGTGCGGAATGATCTGCCACCCATTTTAGCTTTTTTGGGGCAGGTAGTTTTAAGTAGACCCATTCCTTTGGATCTAAGAGATCTGTTGGGTTCGTACACAGACACCAAATCAGACATATATGCCGGCGCTCTGTGATGAATTATTTTATGGCACCAGAGCATTGCTTTAAAAACAATCCTCTTACTGATTGGTAACCAGTGGAGGGCTGCTAGAGAGGGACATGAGGGAGCACGGCGGGGAAGCCTTAGCACCAGGCGAGCTGCCGAGTTTTGTAGAACCTGTAGTTTGTTTATGTTTTTCACTGAAGTCCCCATGAGTAGTACATTACCGTAATCAATGCGGGACGTTATTAGTGCCTGCGTCATGGTGCGCCTGGAGTTAGTGGGTAACAGGTCGAGGGTGCGGTTGAGGGTTTTCATCACCCCAAAACATTTGCCAACAGTCCTCTTTACGTGGCTGTCAAAGGACAGTTTATTGTCCACCCATACACCTAAGTTCTTCGCCTCTTGTGCAGGCGTGGGCAGGGGACCCAGACAGCTGGGCCACCACTCTTTCGTCCATTTGACCTCATTTCCTCCCATAATGAGGACCTCTGTTTTTGTCCCATTTAATTTCAAACAGTGTTCATTCATCCACATAGCTAGTTTGGACATGCAGGCGTTGAAGTTATCAGCTTCCTTAGAAGGGGCATGGGTCAGGGATATGAGAAGTTGCGTGTCGTCGGCGTAAGAGACAAGCTCTACGCCGAACGATTGCACCACTTCTGCCAGAGGGGCCATGTAGAGATTGAACAGGGTAGGACTCAGGGCAGAGCCCTGAGGAACCCCCTGTTCCAGCATCACCCTGTCGGAGAGGAAAGTCCCTCTTTGAACCTGGAAGGTCCTGTTAATCAGGAAAGATTTCAGCCAACCCAGTGCCTTGTTGGTGACGCCCGCTTTATTTAGACACTGTAGCAAGATGGAGTGTGCTACAGTGTCAAAAGCGGCACTGAGATCAAGCATGATGAGGGCCATTGTCTTTCCCTTATCTGCTCCTTCACGTAAGGTTTCAGTGGCCCTCAGGAGAGCTGTCTCCGTAGAGAAGCCAGTTCTGAAACCCGACTGAGATTTATGGAAAACATTATGGTTCTCAAGGTGTTCCATAAGTTGACTGTTAGCGATTTTCTCTGCTAACTTGGCCACGTAAGGTAGCAGGGATATGGGTCGTAGGTTGTCCATTATGTCCAAGCTGATGTTTGATTTTTTCTTAATGGGTAATACTATTGCCTGTTTCCACTCCTCCGGAAGGCAGGAGGTAGTAAAGGAAGCATGTAATAAGTGCCTGAAATGAGGCTCTAGTACAGGAAAGGCTTCGGCTAAAATTTTCGGGGGTGCTGGATCCCTAGGGGATCCTGATTTAATTTTTTTGCACATTTTGGATAGGATTTCATAGGAAGGGACTGTAAAAGAGTTTAAACATACAGGTGTATTTACAAGTTTGTCATTTTCGATAAAATCCGTGGCCGGATCTGTCTGGTTAGAGAAACTAGAATAGATTTTATGTATTTTGCCTGCAAAATATTGTGCAATATTGTTGCACACTTCCACCGAGTCATTGTGCGCGGGGGAGGTCACGTCCACTATGGATATCTCTTTATATATCAAAAACAGTTCCTTGGAGGAATTGCCTGCTTCCATAATGCGGGTGTGATAATGCTCTGCTTTGGCCAAACGAACTGATTTATAATATTCTCTCTGTGTTGTTTTATATTGTGTTTTAATATCAGCACAGAGATTCTGGCGCCAAGCTCTCTCGAGTTTCTTACAAGCCGTTTTCATGGCTTGCAGTTCTTGGCTGAACCAAGGAGCAGTTTTCTTAGGTCTCCTGGCATTGGACAGGGTACGACTTGGGGCTGTGATGTCCAGGGCCTTGGTGACGATGTTGTTTAAATTGTCATTAGCTGCCTCACAGTCGACCCCTTTGGGAGGGCCTTCGTCATGTACAATTTGCTTAAATGAATCAAGGGAGAAGTTCTTCCATTTCCTGCGTTTGTATCGCAGGGATTGATGCCGAACAATTTCCGTTCTGTCAAGCTGTAATGTGATGGGAATAATATAATGGTCCGACCAGGGTATGGGTATAGGATCAGAGGTATGCACTCCCTGCCAATTACTAAAAACGGGGTCTAGAAGGTGTCCTAATTGATGAGAAGGCTCATTATTTATTTGATCAAGCTGAATAGATTGCAATTCCATCCGGATATCATCAGCGTTTTTATCTAGATGATCTTCGAAATGAGCATTGAGATCCCCTAGCACTAACAGTCTGGATTTCCTCAGTGCTAGATGAGTGACCGCTTCCATTAGGGTCGATGTAAACTCATGTAGTGTACCTGGCGGTCGGTATATCAGAATGCCAGAGATCGAATGATTGGGGCCAGTGTTAATTGTGAAGGTGCCGGCTTCACTGTGATCAACCTGAGTGTGTACTAGGGAACAGACTAGAGGAGCTTTCGTGGCTATGGCGATGCCGCCTCCTCTGCCGTCCTGTCTGTCCAATCTAGCTAGGGAATAGCCGTCGGGCATGGCCTGGATGATGTCCGGATCCGAGTGAGCATCTAGCCAGGTTTCAGTTAGAAAGAGGATCTGAAGATTTAGGTCTTCTAGTAGATGGTAGATTTCTAAAGCATGCTTCCGTAGGGATCTACAATTCAATAGTGCAGCTTTGATGATAGGGCCCGAGGTAGTGTCAGGGATTTGAGGAAGGGGTACAAAGCGGCACCTCGTGCATTCTGTAAGTGACTGGGCAGACATTGCGTGTATGCAATCGATAGGTGTGTCTGGTTGTAGAGCAAGTAGTGCGTGTCTGCCATACCTTATGGTATTTTGAGTTGAACTGCCAGGGCCCCTGGCCCCGCGCCCCGTCCTGTCGCGGACGGGCGCAGACGGGCTGGACTTTGGCTCGACTTCGGCGCGCTTCCGGCGCGCCCGCTGCGCCAGCCCGCTGCGCCGTCTGGTTGGGTGACACATAATATGGGGAGGAGGAGGGTGGGAGGCCGGCCCGACTTGAGCGCTGACCTCGCCTTCCTCACCCAAGATGGCGCCCACCGCCGAGTGAAATCTCGAACAAAGCGGATTTAAGTTCAATATTAAGAGGCAAGGGTGTGTAGAGTGTCAGTGTGCCTGCTATTTCAATTCCCCATTCTAAAAGCAGCCCCCAGAATAAAAAGCGGTATAATGATAAAAACGCTAAAAACGCTCTAAATTATTTTTTAAACAGCCTGTAAACAGTGCGCAAAGGTTAGCACTACCTCTTGTTTCTACTGCAGCTCGCAGCCCCAATAACCTCTCTAGGGAGAGCTACTGTAGGGCAGAGAGCACTGGGTAGGGCGCGCCTAAATACTGTGGGAGGGCGGGAGGCCGGCCCGACTTGAGCGCTGACCTCGCCTTCCTCACCCAAGATGGCGCCCACCGCCGAGTGAAATCTCGAACAAAGCGGATTTAAGTTCAATATTAAGAGGCAAGGGTGTGTAGAGTGTCAGTGTGCCTGCTATTTCAATTCCCCATTCTAAAAGCAGCCCCCAGAATAAAAAGCGGTATAATGATAAAAACGCTAAAAACGCTCTAAATTATTTTTTAAACAGCCTGTAAACAGTGCGCAAAGGTTAGCACTACCTCTTGTTTCTACTGCAGCTCGCAGCCCCAATAACCTCTCTAGGGAGAGCTACTGTAGGGCAGAGAGCACTGGGTAGGGCGCGCCTAAATACTGTGGGAGGGCGGGAGGCCGGCCCGACTTGAGCGCTGACCTCGCCTTCCTCACCCAAGATGGCGCCCACCGCCGAGTGAAATCTCGAACAAAGCGGATTTAAGTTCAATATTAAGAGGCAAGTGTAGGAAGCGTAGGAAAGATACGGAAGCCAATATGAGGTTTCTTAGGAGTTTATTAGAGACGCTGCTCTCTCCATCAAGTCAAGATCGTTATGCCCTTTAACCAACTCCCACCTTCAAAAGATGCAGCATGCATGTGCGCTAACAACTATATACACGAGATAGCCACGAGGACATCTCGTGCTATCTCGTGTCATTTACACTATATAACAGCAAGGGTGTGTAGAGTGTCAGTGTGCCTGCTATTTCAATTCCCCATTCTAAAAGCAGCCCCCAGAATAAAAAGCGGTATAATGATAAAAACGCTAAAAACGCTCTAAATTATTTTTTAAACAGCCTGTAAACAGTGCACAAAGGTTAGCACTACCTCTTGTTTCTAGTGCAGCTCGCAGCCCCAATAACCTCTCTAGGGAGAGCTACTGTAGGGCAGAGAGCACTGGGTAGGGCGCGCCTAAATACTGTGGGAGGGCGGGAAGCCTCTATAACTTTTGCCCACAGATCCTCTAGTTTGCAAACCTAAAGATCTGGCTGTAGCCCTGCTGTCCTTGAACCTCTCCAATGCAGCATCAGCTTTTTTACCGAAAAGGCCTGAACCATCAAAGGGCAAATCCATTAAAGCAGCCTGAACATTCGCAGAGAACTCGGAAGTCTTCAGCCAGGCAGCTCTTCTGGTGGCAATCGAAGACTCCATGACTCTAGCCACCGAATCCGCTGTTTCCATACCACTCTGTATGACCTGCCGAGCAGCAGCCTGCGTGTCAGAAACCACTTCATTAAAATTCTTTCTGTCCTCCTCAGGAAGCTTAGGAGACAGCTGTTTAATAGTATCCATCAAAGCATGGATATATCGACCCAGCAAACAAGTGGCATTTGTAGATTTTAGGGCCATACTGTTATGTTATGTTATGTTATATTTATTTTTATATAGCGCACGGCTACTCAAAAAGAGTGTCCCGGCGCTTTAATAATGAGACCTACGAAGAAATAACACAACACAGTAATAAAAACAGAGTGGAAGACCCAGTAAAAGAAAAAGGAAAGAAAAAAAACCTAGAGGGTAAACAGCCAGGCCTTTAAACCATTCCTAAAAGAAAGTAGGCTTGTGGCACCCCGGAGTGTGAGCGGCAGGGAGTTCCACAGCTGTGGCACCAGCAATCCAAAGGAACGGCCTCCAATACGAGCTCTTTTTACACGCGGCACCGTTGCCAGAAACAGCGATTCCGATCTGAGAGAGCGGGCCGGGTGATAGAAGGCAAGTCTCCTTTGGAGATACTTCGCTCCCACAGCATGGAGGGCTTTGTAGGCCAGGGTTATACTGCCTGACGAAAACACTTTTTTTGCATTTTGGTCCTGCTTTTTGGAATCCTTATCACCAGGTACCTGGGGAAAGCACCTGCAGATCTTTTAGAGCAGACAGCTTGTACTACCGAACTCTCTGGTAAGGGATGAGTAGACAAAAATTCAGGGTCGCCAGGAGCCACTCTATAACGCCTTGCAACGGCCTTAGAAACTGCAGGAGCCGTAAGTGGTCTATTCCATACCTCCAAGATGGGATCCGTTAGAGCCTCAGTAAAAGGAAGTATAGGCTCAACCACAGATGAAGGAGAATGGATGACTTCAGTCAGAATGTTCGACTTATACTCAATAGATGGCAAAGTCAAATTCAACAGATCTACAGCCTTTTTAATTACCACATGGTAGGGAGCCACATCTTTAGAAGGAGCATCAGACACCGTGGCCAACTCCCAATCGGGAGACAGTTCTAGACCACTTGCATCTCGTAGATCGTCAAAATAATCCTCCTGATCTTGAAGCTTACCTTCAATTTCAGCTTCCCCATAACTCTTCTCCTCCAAAAGGCGCTGCGCTTTACCCCTCGACCACTCCATTCGAATCGACGTCGTCGGATCTGGTATCGACTCCGAAGAAGCCGGAGCCGGCGTCGAATGTGGAGCTGGAGCCTGCGTCGAATGTGGAGCTGGAGCCGGCATTGAACATGGAGCTGGAGCCGGCGTCGAACATGGAGCTGGAGCCGGCATCGAACTCCGAGTTGGATCTCGAGGTCGTTCCGGAGCCGGTGAAGCCGTAAACGGCGTTGATGACTTCGGCGGCGCCAAGAGATGCCAAGGTGGAGCCGGAGCTGGCATAAACAGCAAAAACGGCGCCGGAGCATAGGCTTGGGGAACCCCCAAATTGTATGCCAACTGATCCATGGGACCAGCCGGTGCTCCAAAAGGGTACATGGCTCTCGCATAAACAACATACATGGCGTTTAAAAAATGCAAAGAGTCCTGTCCTGGACCCGTAAAAGGAGGGTACGAACCCACCGGCTGCTCCTGAGGAGGCTGCACCGGAATCGACTCCTCTTGTTCCTTGGGTTGGTGAACCGGAGTCGTCGAACCCTGAGCAACAAGAACTTCTTCTTCTTCCTCATGTCCCGAAGACTGAGACGGATCCAGAGACGGATTCAACACCAGAGCCGGTGAATGCTCCCGTGATTCCAAAGTCGAGGCCTCACCTACAGGATTCTGAACTGGAGAGGGAGATACCATGTCCTTACGATGCCTTCTAGAAGACAACTTCGTTTTCGAATCCGACTCCTTACCGGAATGGTGCCTTGAACTATGCTTCCTTCTCTTATGCTTTTTCTTAGATGATCGGGAAGCATGTCCCGAAGTTGACTTCGAAGCCGACCTCGACCGGGACCTCGACCTCGACTTTGACTTCGGGCGTCTCGAGCTCGACCTCAAACTCTTCCTGGCATCCTTACCCTTCAATTTGGCAACAAGAAGTTTTGCCTCACGTTCCCGAAGAGCCTTTGGGTTCATCTTCAAACAGGATCGACAACCCTGGACATCGTGATCCGAACCCAGACACCACAGACAGTCACCATGCGGATCTGTAATGGACATCATCTTTCCGCATGAATCACACGGCTTGAACCCAGTCTTCTTCGACGACATCACAACAGAAGACAGCAACACTGAAGAGATACAGAAAACTCACAATAGTAACAAAGTTACTATCAACTCAACAGAAGATCCCTCAAAACCGTTAGTGTTGACGACGCGGAAAAAAGGGAACTGATGTCATCAGCCTAATAAGGAGTCAGTGACGTCAGTCGGAGTCGCGCGCGATGCCATGCTCCTATGACGTCGTCCACGCCGGCGTACTACAAAAGAATTTCCTGAACGTTGCTGACGCAGGGGGATATTCACAAGATGAGGAATCCACTGGCAGATGTATCCATCAGAAAATGAGCAGGGCTATTTACTCAGAACTCTTTTCAATGACAAATGAAGACCTTTTCCAGTCTTTTCTTGCCTTTCACTGCTGTCATTGCTTTGTCACAGTACAGATTATATTTATAACCCTCTCTAGAGAGGATAGGGCTTTTTTGCCATTCCATCCCAGATTACCACAAAGTACTTCTGCTGTGTGCACATGGCATCCTTATAGATGATGGCTGCCGCATTTGGTGCCGCTTAATGTTTTCTTGTTTGATGTTGTTCGCTATTGACATGCTGCTTTGCTTCCAGAATCCCATTATGATATTTAAGGGTCTCTAATATATCGTCCCCTGGTCTTCTCGGTTCCTGACAGTGCTTAAGTTGCAACTGAATATGTGTCAGGGTCCAAAGTTTTGCTCAGAAGTCTGTAACGGGCGCTATAGTAGGTCGGGGTGCTGAATACCAAGGATGCGTATTCTTGGTTGCCCCTTAAGCCTCTTTAATCCATGTGATCCGGTCCCGCTATCTTCCCCGCCAGGACTGGACCCTCCTATAAACATACCGCTATCTGGTGTGCCAGGTGTAAGCCCCTTCGGCCGTTCTCCTGTATCGGGAAACAGTCCCGGAACAGTAACCATGACCAGGAGACCCCCGCCCCTCTCTGTATTGCAGGAACCAACAAGAGGTCGCCATCGACAGGAAGCACTCCGTTCCGACCCCGGAAGTCCCACCCCTACGGCAGCGGCAGAACAAGTGAAAATCGAACGCGAAGCCCAGAACGCCGTCGGAGCATTGTGACTGGACACTCGGACTGGCGCAGAAGACGGAGAAGAGGCGAACCCCGAGGAAGACGTGTGGTCGGAAGATTGGTGGAGTCCCTAGGAGGTGGCTGAAGAGCTGCCGCGACTCACTGGAGAGTTGCGGTGGACCGTGTGAGTACCCGTAATCCCACCTCAGAGTACGCTAGGTGCTCGTTGTAATTACTGTGTAAATATCGCTCTCTTAGGCACAAACCACGTAATAAATTGCACTGTATGATATTTGTAAAGCACCCTCCATGTATAAAAGCCCTTCCTCCCCTCACGTACCTATCTGACACTCTCTCGCTACATCCCTATCCTTCGCTTCTCCAACCCCCCCCCCCTTGCGATACCTCCCTTCCTCACGGTCTTCTCTTTCCTCTCCTCACTACCTGGGTGTCGGTGAATGCACACTCATCAGAGTACCCGCCAGGACTAACGGTTCTTTGTTTCTCTTATTGCCCTCCGAAGTTCATCCCCGACATCAGAACCGCCACAGGACCCGGACCCAAGCCACGAAGAAAGGACCCGGACCCAAGCCCCGAAGAAGGACCCGGACTCTCCTTTGGACCCCTTTTTCTTTTGACCCTACTGTTCCCTGACTTTGTGTATAATAAATACCGGCATAGCCCACTATATCCGGCCTCCTTGCCTGATTTTCCAGCCTGCAGCACACCCACCATCACAATCCACTACTACACACTCCTAGCACCGTTACCTTACTCCTGCAGGTTCTTTTTTATCCCTACTTTCTCCCTTTGTTACTGTTTTCCATCTTTCTCTTCCACGTCCTTTCCCCATTTTCTGTTATTTCTACCTGGGTAAAAGTCTGATGAGGAAAAACAAATGTCGGTCCCCATAAGTGAATGCTGGTGCCACCACCACCCCTCCCTGCCCCCAACCCACCGGCAGAAATAAAGCTCTGCAGTTGCATGTACACCCCAAATCTCTCTTTCATATCTCTTTTCCATCTCTATTCCAGATGATTGAGTTTTAACTCTTTGCAGCTTTCTCTCGAGATGGTGTACAGCTAGAGGTGCACAATGATGGTCAAAAAGACCGGAGGAGTAAAGTGGTTTTCTAGACAAACTTGTAAGGACATTTGTGTTGTATGCTTGGCGGCATGGCACCTGTTGGAATCTTGTTTCCACGCTATGTTATACCCTGTTATGTGTAGATAGTCTGGCAAAGCACTCGATTATTGTTGCACACTGAATGCTTTACAAATCTTTTCCTTCTCACGTGTGATAAAAAGTACTTGTGTACTGTAAAGATTACTATAAGTATTCATTTACTATCTGTTCTTGTGACATCACAAACGTAATTCAAGATTTGTTGGAGACAAAGGGATTGTTTGTGAGTTTAAAATGAAAATGGATAAACACCCTCTGTGCACCCCTCCTCTGCAGAGGTCATGCACGTCTTTCGCCATAAAATGACACTGTTGCAGCAATTTTCTCCAAATCAAGTTGCCAAAACACTGTCCAGTTCACCCCCACCCCCTCCCTTTTCTGAAGCAGACACCAGCAGAAAGTTTTGAGAAACTCTTATTTATAGCTACCGCAAAGATTCGGTCCAGTTTCTTATTTTTTCCGTAGGCATTTCTCTGGGTTAAGGATCCTCTGTAAAATGCATTGCGGTCAAAACCATCAGGGCCATCTATGGAGATGGAAAACACAATTATTTTTCAGCAACTGCCATCTACACTGGTGAATTTATTATTCCTAACACATCAGCAAAAAAGACTGCGTGATTTTCTACAGTTTCTAGACAGCATATCCCTCCCCAATCACATCTACTACCCACTCACAACTGCTGCCCCCTTCAAAAAGGAAGTTAAAATGGATAGTTTGGTTTTAGATATATTTTAGATTTTAGCTTTTCTGCAATCAAATGATATAACTATGCAGATCCCATAGAAAGTAAGCAATTTAAAAAAAAAAAACATTTTTATTAGCATTTTTTTTTAAAACAGAGCGATACAATGTCTCTCGGAAAAATAGAATATGGTATGCATTTGAGTTTGGGACCAGAAATCTTTGTAATTACATCATTAACACAAGAGCTGAACATTATATATGGCAAATCAAGGGTTGCGGAGTACACCCTGGGTGGAGCCGCATCATTCGGTATCAGAGCCAGTGTCGTCTGCATCAGAAGGTGGGTCAAAAATGTCTCCTCTATATTTATTCCATGCCCCCCATACCCTTTTCCATTTCTTAGGACATCTTCTGTTCCGGTACACAGCCCGTTCTGCAATCATTGCAGCGTCCATGTCCTGTTTCCAGGTCGCTATGGATGGTGGCAACCCCCCACCCCACCTTTGTGCTATATTCCTCTTCGCCACCATCATACCTATTGTCATCCAGTTCTGCCCATATAGCGTGAGATCATTGGGCTCCCACACGTTCAGGAGGCATCGTTTGGGGTCTGGGAGTATGGATATTTCCTCAGATTGTGACATGGTGCGCATCACTTGTGCCCAATATTGCGCAATTCGGGGGCATTCCCATATTGTGTGGTAGAAGTTCCCTATTTCCCCGCATCCCCTCAGACAGTAAGGGTCTGCAATCCTGTTCATCTTGTGTAGTGCATCCCTTGTGTAATATGACCTGTGCAATATACGGAGTTGTACTAGGCGTAAACGCGCGGGGATACCTATTTCTTTTGGAGATGAAGTCGCCTCCTGCCATTCCGTGGCATCCATGTCGCCACAGTCATGTACCCATTTCTTCCGCAAGGCCTCTAGGGGGTCAGGCAGATTATTTACAAGTTTTCTGTAGGTTAGCGATGTTGCTTTTGAAGGCATAAAGTCTGTCAGCAGTCTGTCCTCTAGTGGGGACGCCTCTGGGATATCTGTACCAGGTTTGAACACCGTCGTCAAGGCATGACGTATCTGTGTATATCTGAAGCGTTCAGTCAGCGCCAGCTCATATTGTTGTTGCAGTGTTTCGAAAGGCAGTACGTGCCCTCTCTGCCACAGGTCTCCAATGGTGGAGATGCCAATTGCATCCCAACGGTCGAAGCCCTTGGAGTGCCGCAATTGTCCAAGTTGTTTTATGTCCCATAGCGGGGTGAGCTGCGTTAGCACTCCCCGCCATTTCAGTCTGCACAACGCCGCATGCCACACGGTGAGTGTTCCGTAGTGGGACGATTTTCGATGCTACTAGCGATGTATCGTACAGGGGAGTCAGCATTCCGGAGAATCCCAACTGCGCCCTGTCCACCTTTAGGGCCGGCTCAGACTGGGGAAGATGAAGCCATTGATTAACAATCTTCAGCTGTGACGCCCAGTAGTACAGGAGCACATCTGGGAGCGCTATGCCTCCGTCGTACCAGCCACGCGTGAGTTTGGCTTGCGCTATTCGAGCAGGTTTAGAGCCCCACAATAGCACTGAGACTTGTGCTGTGATGGTTTTAAAGTATGCGGGGGGGACAGGATAGGGCGTGTTTTCTAGAGCATATAGGAAGCGGGGCAGGGCCATCATTTTGAATAGGGCAGCCCTGCCCAGCAGTGTCAGCGGTAGCGACTCCCAGTGACGAATGTCACGTTTGAGGCGGTCAAGGGGGGGGCTGTAGGTTTTGCCTGTGGAAGGAAGCAGGGTCAGCTGTAATGTGTATCCCTAAATATTTAAACCCGTCGACCGAGATCCGTAGCGGGCAGGTGTCTGGCAGGCTCGGTGCAGGGCCGCGCAGTATGTGCATGGTGGACTTGGACCAGTTGATCGAATAGCCGGAAGCTCGACCATAGACCGTGAAAACATCTAATAGCGTGTTAATCGAGCGCCTGGGGGCAGTGAGGTATATCAGCACATCGTCGGCGTATAAGGAAATTTTATCTTCCCAGTCATCCGTCCAGCGGATACCCCTGATCGTTGGTTCCCACCTTACCCATTCAGCCAAGGGTTCCAGGACCATGGCGAACAGCAACGGGGAGAGTGGACAGCCCTGGCGCGTGCCTCTATATAGGGGAAAGTCCGCCGAGATATGGCCATTCGCCGCCACATGTGCCATCGGCCTTGCATATAGCAGACGGATCCAGGAGCAGAATTTCTGGCCGAAACCGAAGTGACGTAAAACCGCAAATAAAAAGGGCCAGTGGACTGTGTCGAACGCCATATGGGCGTCAAGAGACAGTATCACCGCGGGCTCTAACAGATATTTTGCCCGCGCAAGTGCACCGTGCACTCTGCGTAGGTTAAGTGCTGTGCTTCTGCCCGGCATAAACCCGGATTGATCTTTATGTATAAGTTTGGTCAGATAAGGCGTGAGACGCTGCGCCAACAGTTTCGCAAGTATTTTGGCCTCCGCGTTAATGAGGGAAATTGGGCGCTATGACGTACATTGGTCTGCTGGTTTCCCCGGTTTGAGGATCGCCACAATCGTGGCCGTTCGCTGATCTGGCGGGAGTTCACCTGTCTCTAGGCTATCCTTGAACATATGTAGCAGGTGCGGTGCGAGTGTTTCCGCCTGTTGCTTATATAAGTCTACTGGTATCCCGTTGGGCCCCAGCGCTTTACCCGTCTGTAGGGCTTTGATCGCCAGTTGTATCTCCTCGGTCGTTAAGTCTACGTCCAAGGCCCGCGTCTCCTCCTCAGTCAACACTGGCATTTTGAGATCTTTGATATAAGTGTATGCCTCGTCTTCCGAGATTGTGGACGTGGACGCGTATACCGTTTTGTAGTGAGTCCCCAAAGCCTGCACTATTGCACCAGGATCCCTAATGGGGGCATCGCCCTGTACCGTCAGTTGTGCTATCCGCCTGTCACGTCTGTCTCGTCTGTCCAGCCAGGCCAGTAATTTGCCCGCTTTGTCCCCCATCTCGTAAACTCTGTGTCGTGTGGCAGACAGTTGCAATTGGACCTTCTCTGTGAGATGTGCTTTGTGTTGTTGTATTGCTATTCGCAAAGCGTGCGCCGTAGTGGGGTTTGGATCTTCCGCATGCTGCGCCTCAACTTCCGTCACCGCTGTTTCTAGGGTTAACTGCTCCGCCTGCCCCTCCCGCTTAAGCGCTGTGATGGAGACTATCGCACATCCCCGAATTACTGTTTTGTAAGCCTCCCATAGAGTGGCAGCTGAAGACAACGAACCCGTGTTGTCCCTGAAGTATTGTTTGGTTCCCACTCTCAGCTCCTTTTTGACCTTAGAATTATGTAGGTATGATGCGTGGATAGGATAAATCCGACGCCGTATGGGTTGGTGATGTGTATAGGTAAGTAGCAGCGGGGAGTGGTCTGAAATACCTCGTGGCCTTATCTCAATTCTGGAGACAGTACCAGGCCCACCCGGAGAGCTAAGAAAATAATCGAGCCTGGTGAGAGTGTTATGAACGTCGGAGTGGTATGTGTATTGTCGGCCCTGGGGGTTGTATTTCCTCCATTGGTCTTCCAGTCCCATCGCAGTCATGAAACCTGCCAGGCGTGTTGCGTTAGCTGGGGCCAATTTCGGGGGGACCCTATCCTGCAGGCTATTAGCTATCAGATTGAAATCTCCCCCCAGAAGTAAACCTCCCTCGGGGAGCCCAAGTATAAAAGTGCTAAGGTCTGCTAGGGCTGCTGCCTGTAGTGCAGGCGGAATGTATACTGAGACGATGTTGATGGGTTTTCCCTCCCACTGTGCGTGTATAGCGGCAAATCTTCCTGCCGTATCCGACCTGGCAGACTGGACAAGTAGGGGGAACTGCTTCTTGACTAGGACGCCTACTCCCCTTGACCCAGAGGTGAACTCAGAGTGTACCATCATCTGGAAACCCCAGCGATCCATAGCTTTCACAGCCGTGCCTGTGAGATGCGTTTCCTGTAGGAGGACCACTGCAACCCCTTCCCTCTTGATGTGTTTCAGGACCAGTCCCCGCTTGACCTTGTCCCCAAGGCCCCGGACATTCCAGGAAAGTATCGACAGAGACGGTGTCACAGCAGTTCCACCTCCCCGTCGAGTCAAAAGTGTGTCAGCCCCCATCATCCTGGATCAGTGTGCTCAGCAGACAAATAATCGTTTCTGTGATTCCCAACATCATGCCAATCAGAGTAGTCAAGAGTATCGTTGCAACTAAAACCATAACTAACAACATAGAACATTCCCTCCTTCCCTCCCCCCTCCCTGCCTCCCTGCTTCGCGGACCCCAAACTGCCCGCCACCCCAACTCAGCAGAGTGCTAACTACCCCAGTCAAAGGACAACGTTGCTTACAAGAGCTTGAGGGGGGGGGTGAAAGTACAAGGGGGACCAGTAGCCCCCGACAGTTTCAGTGTCCCAGTTCACTTGTAAAGTCTCAGTAGTACACCAAGGAGGTCAGTGTCCATAAGGACTAGTTCAACGTCTCTGCGGTAGTTCTCAACAATAAGAAAAAATAAAAAGGTTTAGACACTTCCCTTAATGCAGCAGGAGTCAGTCACCAGAGTCCTCGATTGGGCCTGTCTCAGCCTTCTCCTCCTGCCCGGTCAATGCATGCTCGCCGGACTGTTCTCGTCTCCTTCGCCTGCTGTTCTCCTTGCCCGTGCCCTCCGCCGGTCTCCACCCTTCGAGCCAGTCGTGTGCCTCCTCCGGCGTGTCGAAGAACCACGTTTTTTTCTCAGCCACCACCCTGAGGCGCGGCGGGAAGAGCATGGAGTATGGTTACTCACGAGATCGCAGTGTTTTCTTCACCTCGATGAAACTTCTCTGTTTCGCCGCCACCGCCGTCGTGTAGTCAGGAAAAATTAAAACTTCTGAGTTATGTATGCGTATGGGCGGCGCGACCCTCGCCGTTTGTAGGATGGCATCGCGATCCCTAAAGTTGAATATGCGTGCCACAACAGGTCTTGGTCGTGCCCCTGAGCGAGGACGCCCCCCCGGGGCTCTGTGCGCCCGCTCCACCGAGAAGAAGTTGGAGAGGCCTTAAGGCTGCAGCACATTCCTTACTAGGTCTTCCACATATAGGTCCATGGCAGGCCCCCCTTCCGATTCTGGCAGGCCAATAAGGCGGATATTATTGCGCCTGGAGCGCCCTTCCTGGTCATCCATCTTGTCTGCCAGGATTTTATTGTCCTCCTCCAATCGCGCCACTCTTTTCAATAGCGACGCCGTGTCAGATGTAAGTGTTGTAGTGACCTGTTCAACCGTGGATACTCTCGCCGACATCTTCTGTAGATCAGCCCGCAGGAGCGTGACGTCCGTGGAGATGGTGCCCACCGTGGTCTGCACCTGCGTCAGGGCCGCCATAATGTCTTCCAGGGTTATGGCCGAAACCGCGCCACCCTCTGCACCCTTTACGCTGGTTCTTTTTTGCTCCGGCAGCGGTGGAAAGTCCTTGGCGTAAGCAAATTTATCCAATTTGCTCTGCTGGGTCCCTCGATTGCCCCTGCCGCCCATTGTGGTTCAAAGGGGGGGGGGCGTTGCCCCAGGCCACACCGGGCAGAAGAGGGGATGTGCCGCAGATCGGGGTTTGAGTCGGTTGGTAGGAGGGTAAAGCCTGTCCCTTCACGTGTCGGGGGATGTCAGTCCCAGGTTATTATCACTGCTGTTGTGTGTGCTGGCCTCTGTGATGAATGCCGGAGGAATCCCGCCGCTGCGGGTTGTGGTGGATCGTGCGTCACGCCGCTGCCGGGTCTGGTGGGGACAGCCATCCCAAGGTCTAATGCCGCCGCTGTGCCACTGAGAAGCAGGGGAGGGGGCGGGGGAGGCTGTAGTGAACCCCTCGCCTGGCGCGTGTGTTGTCCTCCGAGGTGGACACAGGAGGAATCCCGCCGCTGCAGGCTGCGGTGGGTCGTCAGGGCCACGAGTCAAGCCACCGCTGGGCCTGGTGGGGATATCAGTCCCCGGGCTTTGTCGCCGCCGTTGTGCCGCTGGGAAGTCGGAGTGTAGGAGTGGCCCTTCCGCTCAGCGCGTGTGCTTTCTTTCGCGGAGGACGCAGGAGGGGTTCCGTCGCCTCTGGCTGTGGTGGGTCATCAAGGGTCGTGATTCAAGCCGCCGCCGGGACCGGTGTTGTCAGCGGTCACCAGCGGCTCAGGCTCAGCCTCTCCGACGGGAGTTGGAACGCAGCGGGCCCTCCCATGTGGTCTTTAATGGGCCGATGTCGGGCAGGGGGGAGGGCGCGGGGGCCAGCCAAGTCGTCACTCACCCGCCTCCCGGCGTCCAATTCAGCCCCGCGTACACACTCGATGGCCCCGAAGGCGCCTCCTCGGTCAGTCCGCCAAATCTAGGCCGGTGCTTCTGGCGCCAATGCAGGCCGCAGCGTGTCTCACGACGTAGCTCGGGTCTCCGGCGTCGTGGCGAGCTCAGAGAGGGGTCGCTGCACGTCAAATCACCTCCGCTGCACTGTTGTCGCGTCTGGGGTACTGGAAGACAGGATTAATTGCCGGATTGATGCTGGGCTACGGTCTCACCCTCGGAGCCTCACCAGAACGCGGCCATCTTGGTCGATCGCCGGCCACGCCCCCGAAAGTAAGCAATTTTAACTCCACTTAAGCTCAACACTCTGCATTCATGTCCAGAAATTAGTATATTTGCAAAGTACAATTTAAAACATGTGAGGGTAAAGCAAATCCTCACCTTCTCTATTGAGCTCATGGATGTTAAACATACACTTAGAAAATTAGAATGAACGTGGAAGAGTAATCTTTCTGATGACTCATTTTGTCTCCTTAAATATCCATATATCCAAAAAAGCTCTGATAGCATAACCAAAATTATCTGTCATTGCTGCGTCCTTAATTGTATTTCTATTCTCCCCGTGTGCCCCTGACTGTTTGCCGCCACTGCTAGTAACTTTTCTTTCATTGCTGCGTCCTTAATTGTATTTCTGTTCTCTTCGTGCTGCTGTGCCCCCTGTTTTCACCGGTGTGCCCGTGATTGTACTTCGGTCCTCTCCGTGCTCCCGCTGACCCACCCAGCTCCCTGCCGCTGCTCCCCCGCGGCCCCACCCCCGTTCCTTCAGCCTCACCTTGCATCGCTCCCCTCCCCACTCGCCACCCCGCCTCCCAGCTGCTCCTCCCTCCCACTGAGTACTTAGGTGGGGTCCGCGAGGCGGGGAGCTGTGACCTGACCTGACCTGGTCAGTGCCAGTTGCTCCACCCGCCGCCTGGCCCACCTGCGTGTGCCCAGTCCCCGTTTGCCGCCGCCACTGCTAGTAACTTTTCTTTCATTGCTGCGTCCTTAATTGTATTTCTATTCTCCCCGTGCTGTTGTATTTGCGTCCTTAATTGTATTTCTATTCTCCCCGTGTGCCCCTGACTGTTTGCTGCCACTGCTAGTAACTTTTCTTTCATTGCTGCGTCCTAAATTGTATTTCTATTCTCCCCGTGTCTATTTGCATCCTTAATTGTATTTCTATTCTCCCCGTGTGCCCCTGACTGTTTGCCGCCACTGCTAGTAACTTTTCTTTCATTGCTGCATCCTTAATTGTATTTCTGTTCTCTTCGTGCTGCTGTGCCCCCTGTTTTCACTGGTGTGCCCGTGATTGTACTTCGGTCCTCTCCGTGCTCCCGCTGACCCACCCCGCTCCCTGCCGCTGCTCCCCTGCGGCCCCACCCCCGTTCCTTCAGCCTCACCTCGCATCGCTCCCCTCCCCACTCGCCACCCCGCTCCCGCCTCCCAGCTGCTCCTCCCTCCCACTGAGTACTTAGGTGGGGTCCGCGATGCGGGGAGCTGTGACCTGACCTGACCTGGTCAGTGCCGGTCGCTCCACCCGCAGCGTGCGCCACCTGCGTGTGCCCAGTCCCCGTTTGCCGCCGCCACTGTTAGTAACTTTTCTTTCATTGCTGCGTCCTTAATTGTATTTCTATTCTTCCCGTGCTGTTGTATTTGCGTCCTTAATTGTATTTCTATTCTCCCCGTGTGCCCCTGACTGTTTGCCGCCACTGCTAGTAACTTTTCTTTCATTGCTGCGTCCTTAATTGTATTTCTATTCTCCCCGTGCTGTTGTATTTGCATCCTTAATTGTATTTCTATTCTCCCCGTGTGCCCCTGACTGTTTGCCGCCACTGCTAGTAACTGTTCTTTCATTGCTGCATCCTTAATTGTATTTCTGTTCTCTTCGTGCTGCTGTGCCCCCTGTTTTCACTGGTGGGCCCGTGATTGTACTTCGGTCCTCTCCGTGCTCCCGCTGACCCACCCCGCTCCCTGCCGCTGCTCCCCCGCTGCCCCACCCCCGTTCCTTCAGCCTCACCTCGCATCGCTCCCCTCCCCACTCGCCACCCCGCTCCCGCCTCCCACTGAGTACTTAGGTGGGGTCCGCGATGTGGGGAGCTGTGACCTGACCTGACCTGGTCAGTGCCGGTCGCTCCACCCGCCGCGTGGGCCACCTGCGTGTGCCCAGTCCCCGTTTGCCGCCGCCACTGCTAGTAACTTTTCTTTCATTGCTGCGTCCTTAATTGTATTTCTATTCTCCCCGTGCTGTTGTATTTGCGTCCTTAATTGTATTTCTATTCTCCCCGTGTGCCCCTGACTGTTTGCCGCCACTGCTAGTAACTTTTCGTTCATTGCTGCGTCCTTAATTGCATTTCTATTCTCCCCGTGCTGTTGTATTTGCATCCTTATTTGTATTTCTATTCTCCCCGTGTGCCCCTGACTGTTTGCCGCCACTGCTAGTAACTTTTCTTTCATTGCTGCATCCTTAATTGTATTTCTGTTCTCTTCGTGCTGCTGTGCCCCCTGTTTTCACTGGTGTGCCCGTGATTGTACTTCGGTCCTCTCCGTGCTCCCGCTGACCCACCCCGCTCCCTGCCGCTGCTTCCCCGCGGCCCCACCCCCGTTCCTTCAGCCTCACCTCGCATCGCTCCCCTCCCCACTCGCCAGCCCGCTCCCGCCTCCCAGCTGCTCCTCCCTCCCACTGATTACTTAGGTGGGGTCCGCGAGGCGGGGAGCTGTGACCTGACCTGACCTGGTCAGTGCCGGTCGCTCCACCCGCCGCGTGGCCCACCTGCGTGTGCCCAGTCCCCGTTTGCCGCCGCCACTGCTAGTACCTTTTCTTTCATTGCTGTGTCCTTAATTGTATTTCTATTCTCCCCGTGCTGTTGTATTTGCGTCCTTAATTGTATTTCTATTCTCCCCGTGTGCCCCTGACTGTTTGCCGCCACTGCTAGTAACGTTTCTTTCATTGCTGCGTCCTTAATTATATTTGTATTCTCCCCATGCTGTTGTATTTGTGTCCTTAATTGTATTTCTATTCTCCCCGTGTGCCCCTGATTGTTTGCCGCCACTGCTAGTAACTTTTCTTTCATTGCTGTGTCCTTAATTGTATTTCTGTTCTCTTCGTGCTGCTGTGCCCCCTGTTTTCACTGGTGTGCCCGTGATTGTACTTCGGTCCTCTTCGAGCTCCCTCTGACCCACCCCGCTCCCTGCCGCTGCTCCCCCGTGGCCCCACCCCCGTTCCTTCAGCCTCACCTCGCATCGCTCCCCTCCCCACTCGCCACCCCGCTCCCGCCTCCCAGCTGCTCCTCCCTCCCACTGAGTACTTAGGTGGGGTCCGCGATGCGGGGAGCTGTGACCTGACCTGACCTGGTCAGTGCCGGTCGCTCCACCCGCAGCGTGCGCCACCTGCGTGTGCCCAGTCCCTGTTTGCCGCCGCCACTGCTAGTAACTTTTCTTTCATTGCTGCGTCCTTAATTGTATTTCTATTCTTCCCGTGCTGTTGTATTTGCGTCCTTAATTGTATTTCTATTCTCCCCGTGTGCCCCTGACTGTTTGCCGCCACTGCTAGTAACTTTTCTTTCATTGCTGCGTCCTTAATTGTATTTCTATTCTCTCCGTGCTGTTGTATTTGCATCCTTAATTGTATTTCTATTCTCCCCGTGTGCCCCTGACTGTTTGCCGCCACTGCTAGTAACTTTTCTTTCATTGCTGCATCCTTAATTGTATTTCTGTTCTCTTCGTGCTGCTGTGCCCCCTGTTTTCACTGGTGGGCCCGTGATTGTACTTCGGTCCTCTCCGTGTTCCCGCTGACCCACCCCGCTCCCTGCCGCTGCTCCCCCGCTGCCCCACCCCCGTTCCTTCAGCCTCACCTCGCATCGCTCCCCACCCCACTCGCCACCCCGCTCCCGCCTCCCACTGAGTACTTAGGTGGGGTCCGCGATGCGGGGAGCTGTGACCTGACCTGACCTGGTCAGTGCCGGTCGCTCCACCCGCCGCGTGGGCCACCTGCGTGTGCCCAGTCCCCGTTTGCCGCCGCCACTGCTAGTAACTTTTCTTTCATTGCTGCGTCCTTAATTGTATTTCTATTCTCCCCGTGCTGTTGTATTTGCGTCCTTAATTGTATTTCTATTCTCCCCGTGTGCCCCTGACTGTTTGCCGCCACTGCTAGTAACTTTTCTTTCATTGCTGCGTCCTTAATTGTATTTCTATTCTCCCCGTGCTGTTGTATTTGCATCCTTAATTGTATTTCTATTCTCCCTGTGTGCCCCTGACTGTTTGCCGCCACTGCTAGTAACTTTTCTTTCATTGCTGCATCCTTAATTGTATTTCTGTTCTCTTCGTGCTGCTGTGCCCCCTGTTTTCACTGGTGTGCCCGTGATTGTACTTCGGTCCTCTCCATGCTCCCGCTGACCCACCCCGCTCCCTGCCGCTGCTTCCCCGCGGCCCCACCCCCGTTCCTTCAGCCTCACCTCGCATCGCTCCCCTCCCCACTCGCCACCCCGCTCCCGCCTCCCAGCTGCTCCTCCCTCCCACTGATTACTTAGGTGGGGTCCGCGAGGCGGGGAGCTGTGACCTGACCTGACCTGGTCAGTGCCGGTCGCTCCACCCGCCGCGTGGCCCACCTGCGTGTGCCCAGTCCCCGTTTGCCGCCGCCACTGCTAGTAACTTTTCTTTCATTGCTGTGTCCTTAATAGTATTTCTATTCTCCCCGTGCTGTTGTATTTGCGTCCTTAATTGTATTTCTATTCTCCCCGTGTGCCCCTGACTGTTTGCCGCCACTGCTAGTAACGTTTCTTTCATTGCTGCGTCCTTAATTATATTTCTATTCTCCCCATGCTGTTGTATTTGCGTCCTTAATTGTATTTCTATTCTCCCCGTGTGCCCCTGATTGTTTGCCGCCACTGCTAGTAACTTTTCTTTCATTGCTGTGTCCTTAATTGTATTTCTGTTCTCTTCGTGCTGCTGTGCCCCCTGTTTTCACTGGTGTGCCCGTGATTATACTTCGGTCCTCTTCGAGCTCCCGCTGACCCACCCCGCTCCCTGCCGCTGCTCCCCCGCGGCCCCACCCCCGTTCCTTCAGCCTCACCTCGCATCGCTCCCCTCCCCACTCGCCACCCCGCTCCCGCCTCCCAGCTGCTCCTCCCTCCCACTGAGTACTTAGGTGGGGTCCGCGATGCGGGGAGCTGTGACCTGACCTGACCTGGTCAGTGCCGGTCGCTCCACCCGCAGCGTGGGCCACCTGCGTGTGCCCAGTCCCCGTTTGCCGCCGCCACTGCTAGTAACTTTTCTTTCATTGCTGCGTCCTTAATTGTATTTCTATTCTTCCCGTGCTGTTGTATTTGCGTCCTTAATTGTATTTCTATTCTCCCCGTGTGCCCCTGACTGTTTGCCGCCACTGCTAGTAACTTTTCTTTCATTGCTGCGTCCTTAATTGTATTTCTATTCTCCCCGTGCTGTTGTATTTGCATCCTTAATTGTATTTCTATTCTCCCCGTGTGCCCCTGACTGTTTGCCGCCACTGCTAGTAACTTTTCTTTCATTGCTGCATCCTTAATTGTATTTCTGTTCTCTTCGTGCTGCTGTGCCCCCTGTTTTCACTGGTGTGCCCGTGATTGTACTTCGGTCCTCTCCGTGCTCCCGCTGACCCACCCCGCTCCCTGCCGCTGCTCCCCCGCTGCCTCACCCCCGTTCCTTCAGCCTCACCTCGCATCGCTCCCCTCCCCACTCGCCACCCCGCTCCCGCCTCCCAGCTGCTCCTCCCTCGCTCCGCCCCCCCACTCTCCATTTATGGCAGAGTCCGTCCGTGCGCGCAGCGTTCACGCGCAGCGGGTGCGCCAAAGGCAAGCCCGTCTGCGCCCGTCCGCGCCTGGACCGCGCCCGGCACCAGAACCCCTGGCTCCCGCAGATGCCATCCCACCCGCAGGACGTACGACACCGCCACCCTCAGCGCACTCAACACCGGACGCCTCCCCGGATGCCATCAAGCTACCCCAGGGCGCACCCACGGACCCTTCACCTGCCAACCCTGCAAGTTCGCCGGCATCCGGACCTGCAACCCACCCGCACACGCCAAGCCAAGCACCAACAGCAACCACCTGAAGTGCATCCTGCTCAACACCCGCTCCGTCCACAGACACGCTGTGGAACTATGGGACCTGCTCGACACCACATCCCCGGACGTCGCCTTCCTCACGGAGACCTGGATGAACACCTCCTCAGCGCCCGACATCGCCATAGCCATCCCGGACAGATACAAAATCACCCGGAGGGACCGCGTCAACCAGACTGGAGGAGGCATCGCCATCGTCCACAAGAACACCATTCGCATCTCGATCAACTCCGAAGACACCCTCACAGCTGCCGAACATCTTCACTTCCAGATACACACCGACCCCAAGACCACACTCAAAGGCACCCTCATCTACAGACCCCCAGGACCCCGCACACCATTCAGCGAAGACATCGCAGACTTCATCAGCCCACAAGCCCTCCCCTCCGCCGACTACATCTTCCTAGGGGATCTCAACTTCCACCTGGAGAACAACAACGGCAAAAACACCACCACCCTACTGGACAACCTCGCTAACCTCGGACTCAAGCATCTGGTGAACACCCCCACCCACTACGCCTTGACCCAATCTTCTCCTCCAGCAAACACATCTCCTTCAGCCACTCCACCGGACTCCACTGGACTGACCACAGCTGCGTCCACTTCAGCTTCAGAAAGACCACAACTCACCACCTCCCCCAACAGGTCCCCCGCAGGAACTGGAACAAGATCACCACCGACCAGCTCACCGCATCACTGAACCAGGACCCTCCCGCCAAATCAACGGACCCCAACCAAGCAGCCCACAACTTCGCACAATGGATCAACAACTGCGCCGACGACCTCGCACCCCTGAAAACCCACCCCAGCAGACCCGGAAGCAAGAAAGCCCCGTGGTTCAATGACGACCTCAAGAACTCCAAGAAGAACTGCCGCACCCTCGAGAAAGCCTGGCGATAGAACACAACCACAGACAACATGACCGCCCTCAAGCACGCCACCCGCAAACACCACCAGCTGATCCACACCACCAAGAAGACAGCATTCAAGGAACGATTAGACAACAACGCACACAACAGCAAGGAGCTCTTCAGCATCGTCAAAGAGCTCTCCAACCCCAGCGCCGGAAACAACGACATCACTCCCTCACACGACCTCTGCGACTCACTCGCCACGTTCTTCCACAACAAGATCGCAGACATACACAACAGCTTCGGCGAACAGACCACGCACCCAACCACAGAACCGACGCCCCCCACCACCACACTCCGCGACTGGACCCCAGTCAACACCGAAGACACCATCCGGACGATGAACACCATCCACTCCGGATCTCCAACCGACCCATGCCCTCACCACGTCTTCAACAAGGCCGACTCCGTCATCGCACCCCAACTCCGGGACATCATCAACTGCTCCTTCAACACCGCCACCTTCCCGGAGAGCTGGAAGCACGCCGAACTCAGCGCCCTCCTCAAGAAACCATCGGCAGACCCCACCGACCTCAAGAAATACCGCCCCATCTCGCTGCTCCCGTTCCCTGCCAAAGTCATCGAGAAGATCGTCACCCGACAGCTGGTCGCCTTCCTCGAGACGAACGGATCCCTCGACCACTCACAGTCCGGCTCCCGAGCCAATCACAGCACCAAGACTGCCCTCATCGCAGCCACTGACGACATCCGAACCCTGCTTGACAACGGGGAAACAGCGGCCCTCATCCTCCTGGACCTCTCCGCAGCGTTCGATACTGTCTGCCACCGCACCCTAGTACACCGCCTCAGCAACGTCGGAATCCAAGAGAAGGCACTGAAGTGGATCATCTCGTTCCTCGCCGGAAGAACCCAGAGAGTCCGCCTCCCCCGTTCAGATCCGAGGCCACCGAAGTCATCTGCGGCGTACCACCGGGATCATCACTCAGCCCCACCCTCTTCAACGTGTACATGAGCCCCCTCGCAACCATCGCACGCCAACACAGCCTCAACATCATCACCTACGCAGACGACACCCAGCTGATCCTCTCCCTCACCAATGACCCCACCACCGCCAGAACAAACCTACACGAAGGGATGAAAGACGTAGCCGAATGGATGAAGAACAGCCGCTTGAAACTGAACTCAGACAAGACGGAAGTCCTCATCCTTGGATCATCACCATCTGCCTGGGACGACTCCTGGTGGCCACCGGCCCTAGGCAGCGCACCCAAACCAACGGACCACGCACGCAACCTGGGCTTCATCCTGGACTCCTCCCTGTCGATGACCAAACAAGTCAACGCCGTCTCGTCTTCATGCTTCAACATCCTACGCATGCTCCGAAAGATCTTCCGATGGATCCCCATCGAAACCAGGAAGACGGTCACCCAGGCACTCGTCACCAGCCGACTAGACTACGGAAACACCCTCTACACCGGAACCACAGCCAAACTGCAGAAAAGACTCCAACGCATCCAGAACACCTCCGCACGACTCATCCTGGACATCCCCCGCCACAGCCACATCGCCGGACCCCTGAAAGACCTGCACTGGCTCCCCGTAAGCAAAAGAATCACATTCCGCCTCCTCACCCACGCACACAAAGCCCTCCACGACCTAGGCCCCAGGTACCTCAACAGCCGCCTGACCTTCTACACTCCCACCCGCCAACTACGTTCAACCAGCCACGCCCTCGCCGCCGTTCCGCGCATCCGAAGAGCCACCATGGGAGGAAGATCCTTCTCCTACCTGGCAGCCAAGACCTGGAATTCCCTCCCCATCCACCTCCGTCTTAGCCAAGACCACCTCTCCTTCAGGAAGCAACTTAAGACCTGGCTATTCGAGCAGTAGCGGACCCCCCCCCCCACCCTCCCAAGCGCCTTGAGACCCTCCGGGTGAGTAGCGCGCTATACAAATTTCTTGATTGATTGATTGATTGTCTATAATCGAAAGAAAAGTTAGGCCTGAACTCATTCATTTGCTCTGTCCATCATCTCATTTTGCTTGCTCTGTTCGCCCTAAGTTGGCAGGGTATGCCCAGACTTGGGTCCCTTGCTCACTTTGCCACTGGATTGAAGCGAGCCTGGATGATGAGGGCTGTTAGTCGGAAACCGGTCCCAGGTTGCTTGTTTCCAGTCCAGGGAAGACATGGCTTGGTAGTTTGGGCTGGACTGTTCCCTTGAGGCAAAGGGTCAAGACTGATTTGCATATAGCTGTGTCTGAACTTGGATGGCAAAGTGAGCTAAAGAACGATGATGTATTCAACCCAGATCTGTAACTGGGGGTGAGTGTCTGAAAGGTTTCGGTGCTCCGGCCATCATCTCCTTGCGTTTGCCTAACTCATTCATTTGCACGCCATTTATGCTATTTCAAGCAGTCTTCTACAGAAAAGCTTGCAGACATCTAGGCACAATTTGTGGATGAAATCCTCTACACCAGAGAGGAAAAAGAAATCAAAGCATGCTTTTCCAAAGTTGACTTTTTTAGGACTTTTTGGACGGTGTGGTCCTGAAACTAAGAGCCGGATTCAGAAGTTAGTCCAACATTGAAATTAGTTGGACTAAAAGAGCACTTTCTGAAGATAGAGTTACATTTAGAAGTTATAGAATTTTATGTTAATAACGCAAACTTATGATTTTAGAAATTGTGTCAGGATGGCGCAACTGCTGTTTTTGCAATATTTAGGTTAGGGAGGGTTTTTATTTCTAGATGGAGCGTTCTTTCAAAAGACGTTTGTTGGTATTTACATACCTCTGGCAGGTAAACTCCTACCAGTGAAACTGATGTGAATTTAATCTTTAAAAAAGCAAGTGCCTGTGCCAACCACACACTCCCCTATGTTTTAGCGTGCTATCAGTTCGAAAATGTGCCTGGCTTTACAAGGAAACACAGAACAGTAGAGGTCCTGATATAGTAACAGGTGCTAATCACCACCTGCACAGGACTCAACTTTGCTGGAACTTGTAAACTGTGTCAGAAGAAGTAATTAAAGGAGCCATTCAGAGCAGTTTGAGCCAAGCCACAGAAATGCAGAATTAATCTTAAGAGTTCCAAACAGAAAAAAACAATTGGGGCAAATTCACAAAGGAACTAGAAAGTCTACACTTGTGCGATTTAATTTCCCACTTTCTGGAATTCACAAGAATTCTCATGAATCTGCTTGGAAACGTGCAACTAGTGCAGGTTTCGGGGAGATTCTCAAGAAAGTTATGTGATATTCCAATTGGGATCCCATTCCAAATGTCGAAATAGGATATTAACCATTAGGATATATAGTATCCCCTGTTCAAACGCATACGTAGAACTGATTCACAAAAGCATTTGGGTACGGAAAGTAGTACTACAGGAATGCGCTTTGACATGCTCTTTTATGCCTTTGTGAGTCGGTCCTAAAATGCGCAGCTCCAAGTTAAGTTTAAAGGGGTAGCTCTCCTCACATGTACAGTTACACCAACACCTACTTGTAAAGCTCCTCATAGATGGAATTCACTAATTCTGTGTGAAGATTGACATCTAGACATAGACTTATGAACTACCACCAACTCAAAAGAGTGGATGGAGACTCCTACAACTGAATTTACAGGTGTAACATTACTATAGAGTGTGACGTTCCGATTAATACAGTTGGTGGGGTCTCCACGAGCGAGGTAGAGATATACCCATAGAAAATAATGGAAATTTTGAGAAAATGTATTTTAAATTAATAAAAAAAATGTTTTTTTTATTTAAAAGTAATTGCCACATTTCTCTGCCTCTCACCTAGGACACCCACAGTAAGGAACAACACACCTATACATCCCATCCCACATAATACCTACCCACAGACTAGGAGGCACTAAAATTCTGGGGGGTGGGACAGGGTCAGCCTCACGACATTAGTTACAGTGCAACCCAGTGGGCAGTCCCTTTGAGATCAAAAATCACATTGCTGTTAAGTAAATAGTGAAAAAGGGAAAAACTATTGGTGCAAAATAGTAAGATTTTACAATTAGGCCTTGTGGCAGACTGTTGGAGAAAGGTGAGTTGAGCCTGTATCCTAAAACAGTGAGCAGATACTTCATAAGGCAGATCACACTGACTAAGCACTGATGAGACACATCTGGATGCATATTCTACTGCTGAGATTTCATACTATTGAGAAGGCACTACAACGGAAAGATGGCAGAACGCAGGAGCCTAAAGCATTCAAGAAGGTTTATTGGGGTAATTGCACATGCGAAGGATGGAGCCCTCTAGCAATGAGAAGACACTTCTGGAGGAAGGGGACACTACTGGGACCCTTGTGCATTCAGAAGACATTTGTGGAGAAAGAGCCCAATGCTAGAGGCCTCAAGCACTGAGAAGGCACTTCTGGAGGAACAGTGCGTGGCTGGAGCCCTCTGGCACAGATAAGACATTTCTGGAGGAAGGGTACACGGCTGGAGCCATCTAGCCCTGTGAAGGTACATCTGGAAGAATGGCAGACTGCTGGAGCTCTTTGGCACTGAGAAACCCTTCTAGAGGAAGAGCATACTGCTGGAGGCCTCTAGCACTGAAAAGACACTTCTGGTAGAAGAGCACAATGTTGGAGCATGCTAGTATTGAGAAGTCACTTCTGGTTGACGGGTACAATACTGGAAGTATCTAGAGTTGAGAAGGTACATCTGAAAGAAGAGCACACTACTGGTGTCTTCTAACTCTGAGGACGCACATCTGGAAAAAGGGCGTCCTGCTGTACCCTCTTACTCTGAGAAGGCACAGCTGGGCTTAAGGCATGCTGCTGGAGTCCTTCACTAATGAGAAGGAATTTCTGGTAGCTGCTCCCACAGCAGGATCACTTTAGAACTGGGATGGCATTGCTAAAGGAAGCGGACACCATTAAATATTTTAAATCACAGGGACAGTATTGGAGGATGGTCACCCTAAAGATGACCCGCAGCACCAGTGAGATTTATTTTATTTAAAGAGTTTTGTATAGCGCGAACGTGACCCTTAAGTATCAGAGCGCTTCACATTATATGAGGTAGGTTAGCGATACATTTTGCATAGACGATGTTTCACAATGATATGAGGTAGGTAATTATACAGAAATAAGTATTAACATAAGTATAAACAGACATGTTAGATAAAGTTTGGTATCAAGGAGTATGGAACTTCCAATACCAAAAGTTCTGTCATGTATTTTCCCCGTGTAGTCTCCCTTCCTGAACCAGGTGAGGAATAGTACTGTCCGATATTCTCTCCAGTATCGCTGGCGATTTTCTCTTTTCTTACATTGCTGTTCTGTTTGGTAACTCCTAGGTTATGGTGTTAGTGATGCCCTATCTTGACTACGGTAGGAACTTACTCATTAGGAAGATCTTAGCTTCCCTCTTAAATGTTGCTGTGCTTGGGATTTTCCTGATGTTTGGAGGAAGTGAGTTCCATATTCTGGGGGCTGCTCCTGAGAAAGCTCTATCATATCCGGGGGGATGTATGTTCTCAGTGTTGTATGACCTCTTGAGTGAGATCTCCATCTATAGATGCTTCCTCAGTGCATTTGCATGAGTGTGGACTTTTCATTTCCCCAGCAGAACCTTCTCAGCTGTCAGTACCCGGTGTGAATAGGGAGTGTCAAAGTGTCTCTGCAACAAACTCATCAACACAAAGTGCTATGTTACAGGAAATACAATCTGTTACATGTATGCTACATGAAATGCTCTGCAGCAGGCACATTCACCTTCTAAGCTATTTTATGATGATTTAGTCATGTAACCAGAGATTACGCTCAGCTCTCTCGAGTAAGTGCATTAACCATCTGAGCTTCCCTGCCAGCGTTTTAATCTAGAATTTGCTGGATACACCTATAACTCTGCAGCATTGTCTAGTTCACTGAAAGAAAAGAACTGTCTTTATTCGGATTAGTCAAATTGTGTAGAGAAATTGTTTCAGGTCACACATTGAATTAGTTGGTTCTCATGTAGTGAAATACAACAGCCTTATTGTTCCCTAACCAGTCCTTAAAAGCTCACTTGAAAGCATGTGCTTCTCTAATAATAATTTCACTAAAAAACATGAGATTATAGGTCCTCTTATTATGTGCCCGGGTTAGGCCCATGTAGCAAAGTGGCTAATTTATTATATTGTCCTATTTTTCACAATATCATTTCTGCAGAGACCTTTTGCACATATTTGCGTGCAGGACAACGTTGGATTTGTTTCTCTGAAACTACTTTGTTTACACATCTAGCTTTGCACAACATTATCACAATGCCTCAAACATCATGTACAAGGCCCTTCTAAGCACTATGTACAAATGTCGTTCCATCTTTATCCATGGGGCGACAAGGCTATCTACATATCCATATCGCTACTCTACTTGCACATTTCAAGGCTGCTTTCTATTGTAAATAAAGAACATCCCACAAGAGTAGCAGAGAAGGCACTTCAGCTGACACCGAGGGTCCCTGCATACTGAGACTTCACCACGCAGTGGTCTGACATCTCCGTGAGTGGGTGTCCCGTTTTTGACCAAGATGGGCTGGATGTATGACACTACAACGCATGCTTTTACAACGCATGCCATTACGACGCAGGTTTTACAACGCAAGTCGATACAACGCCGTGCGTTTTTTTGGGGCGCTGGTTAGTGAATAGTTTAATTTACTATTCCAACTCCAGTCCCCGTGGATAGTAGGGAAGGTGTTGGATGGTAATTAAACTATTCCCTATCCTAGAGCGCCCCCCAGCGCAATTCGTTGTAATAACTTGCGTTGTAAAAGTTGCGTCGTAATGGTAGTGCGTTGTAAAAGTTGCGTTGTAAAGGATGTTTCCCAGATGGGCTTCTACATTCTCTCCCGCCAGGTAATGGGGTTGGATTGTCCTGTGGGGGTATTCTTTTTTTTTTTTTTTAAAGAACCTTTATTTCTGTCAGCACGAAAATACAAACATGGGCCTACAACCAGTCCGGCCGGCCGCTATTCAAATCGATTAAAAATTAAGTAGGAAGTGTTACAGCGGTCCAGCGGTCAAAGGCAGAGCAGCATCCAGGATACAATACATAAGCAAGATATCACATGACAATAAGGACCTGAAACGGTTCATTTTATAATAACAAAAGTAAATCGAAAATCAACGTCGCACAACCACTCACGCTCCCAACACAGTTAGCTAAAAAACACAGTTTCACTACGATGATGTACGGAGATCGAATGGGACAGGAGAAGGGGTGTACGAGTCAGGATAAAGGTAATAAACACGCACCAATCATGGCAAGCTAGCCCCCCCCCCAAAGGGAGACGTACTATGGGAGACATGAAAGACGGCGACATCGAAGAAGGAAAGGGGCAAAGGGCCACAGAAACAAAGAAAGAACAAAAGACAAACCCATCCCCCAACCCTGCACCCCTGCAGAAGGCTACGGCCAACCCCCCCAGCAGCGTGCCTGTCGCCCTAAATGAGAGACCCGAAATATAGATAAGAAAAGAGAGAAAAAAAAAAGGGAAAAATTACAGGAGAAGGGCCAGCAGTCTGGTTATCCGTTCCCTCCCACCTCCGCATACCAAAAATCGTCTGAACAGGAACAATAAAAGAAATACAAATATCAGCAATCACATAAAACGCAATCAATTACAACCCCACTAAACGTGTCCGTAAATCGCCATTAACCATCTATAAGTTCCTCCAAGTCCCAAGCGAGGTCACCCCTGGCCTCTTCTGTCGATAGTATCAACGTTGAATCGTCCTGCAGACGGGACACAAATCGGTACAAAGGGTCCGAACGTTCCGGGCGGACCAGGTAGCGCCGCTGACCCACAGGGTCCCAGCCTCCGAGAGACAGCAGACGATGCATGGCGGAGGTCTGAACGCGACGATATCCAAAGCGCTAACAGTCTTGAGTCCGAAAGTAGGTCCGCCAAGCACGGAAAAGGAAGCACAGAATGTGGGAAGCGCCGAAACACAGCCCGGGCCTCCCGTACCATGGATCGATGTTGCTTCTCCACTCGCTGATCAGAAGAAGGCCCAGATGAGACAATCACTTGTGTAACAGGCGTAGCAACAGTAAGCTCATGAACCAAATCTATTCGCGTCTCCAGGAATGTAGACTCATCCGGGGAATATGTCAATGTAGCAGAGGGAGACGCATCGACGCCTCCGTGAAAGCAATCCGTACCGTTACAAGATGGCGGGACAGCAATGGCGGCCATCCGTTCTCCCAATTCCCGGGTCTCCCGGAGCAGGGCAGTCCGCAAGGTTGTCAGAGCAGCCAGTATATGTCTATGCGTGGGTATTTCCCCACATAGCCAAACCCCGGGATTCTCACGTCCATCAGTTTCTCTGCCCAAAGGAGGGGTGCACTTGAAGGCATCATCCGCCATTTCAGCCATCTCGGCCTCCTTCTCTTCCCCTTCACTTCAGAGTCCCGTCCGACCTATGAAAGCAGCAGGCTTCACGGCTGGATCTCGATAGTCGGTGCATGCAGCAGAAAGGAGAGTCACCAAAAGGCTAAACAAGCCCTCCGCCGCTCGCCGGGAGTCACCCACTGGTTCCCGGACGGGACCGTTAACATGGCCGGGTCTCTCACCGAGGGGGAACTGGGCAACATGGACACTCTCCGGCCCAGCAATATCGCATCTCTCACAGGGCAACCCACTATTGGGAGTGGGTTGGTACTATCTCTCCTGGCTCGCAGATCTCAGGTTCTCACTGACCGACTTCTCATCCCAACCAGAGGCCGCCGACACTGCGATCACGGCCGGGCACCCTCCGTACTCAAGGCCCCGGTCTCAGCTCCACGAAGGCCGGCAAGCAGACGGGGACGGTTCTTCGGATCTACTGCACGGTGGAGCCTCAGAAACAGACGGTAAGTGATTGCTTCCCTTCACCTACTTAGATCAGCAAACCCTGCTCAGGATTATCGCCAGGATATACGTCTGTGGGGGTATTCTTGGCTTCACACCTACACACATTCTAGTTACACGCAGAGTAGTGTTTGCATCGTAAGAGTACGCCTGATTACTGCCTTGTTTATTATATGCCTGCATATATACACTGTTTAGCTCCATGGTAGAAATGTATCTATTTTTTTTGGGTGCTTGTAATCAATGTCATGTGCTTCTGTCTACTGATTATCGCAGCACATGTATTCTATACAAAAAGAATATTGGTTCAATAAATATATTGAAAACGTCCCATTGCGTATTCTGTATATTACTCGGAGCACTAGCAAGCACGAGTGACTGAGCGAAAGGTTCTGATTTGTTTCCACCTTCACAGAGGGGTCAGGGTTGTCATGTTCAGTGGTTGCCAGAAACCATTCACTCTCTGGTAAGGTTATGGGGGCTCGTGGTGGCACTGTGAGCTAGCTGGTTTCTAGTCCAACATACCCTGCAGGGTGCCCTGTAATCAGTCTAGGTACCTCACCCAAAGTGTATGTTGTTCAACAAAAGCGCAGGTCCTACGGATTAGTTGGAACTACACAAAAGTCTGCTCTGTAGCTGTAAGATAAAATCACATGAACTGCTGAGCAGCACATGGTTTTACATTGTTGAAAAACACAAACAGTAGTACTGACTGTCTGTCTGCTTTAAATACCATCCATGTCTCCACTTAGGAAACCAGACTCACGCCATTATACCCGTCTCTGACAACCTCTATGAATACCAGTGGCATGGGGCTAATGAATATGCACTTGAGAAGTCTGTGACCTGTTAGGAGAAAAACATTTTCCAGAACATAGATCACCATTATTGTCTGATCGACTAGAAAGACTGTTACTGGTATGTCTATGTTTCGCTAGGTGCAGGATTCAAGAATGATGAACTGGGAGACAATGGTTTAACTTTAGTCGTCTGGCTCTGAAGAATATGTCATAAGTACTAGACAGCGAAACATGCTAGCCTTTTAAACTACAGTCCAGGTATGACTTGTCTCTTTTAACCATGTTTTAACCCATAAACAAAGTGGCATAAAAATAAAAACAACAAAACACTTTTTTCCACATGTTTATTTGTTACGTGGCAGGTATGGCACATTCATAACTATTAGAACACCCAGTCACTATATGCCAAGTGGCACCCCACACAGCTCAGGATTCAGCTAACTTAACAGGTGGGGCCACTACAGGGAGGGAGGTTGTATCAGTCAGGCACGACAACCTCCCTATCTACAAAAAGGCTCCACAGGACCCCCTAATTACAGATGCACCCTAATACTGAAAAACCTCCACACCACACCTGATCTCAGGATCACACCAATGATAAAAAGCCTGGGGCACTTTATGACATCGTACAATGGACCCACCCCTAATATGTCGCTTCTCATTGTGAATGAACAGAACCACTGTGGTACCAGAGATCCTCGTATGGTAGCAAAAATCACTCCCAAATACACCTGCCTGGTGATAGTTAAGCTTCAATAAACTGTTTGAAGCCTCAGTAAACAGACGCGTTCAGGATCTATATACATCTTTGGAAAAATAGATGTAAGTCTAAACGGGCATTTATATATGCTAATGCTTTCTGAGTGGAGGGTGGACCATTTTAGTCCATTTAGTATAACTCTACACTCCTTAATGGCTTTGTAATCTACTGGGGGTTGCAGCTGGGTATAGGGTCACTGAGGACACACCTGGAATAGCACGGAATCTAGTGAAGAACACATCAGGGGCTATACAGGATCTAGTGTGGGGCTCTGCATAATCTACTGAAGGACACTGCAAGCATATTGCACAGTCTTTGGGGCTCCTGGGTCACCATGCAGTCTACCAAAACGCACATCTGAGGCAAAAATGGATCTGTTGAAGAGACACCTAAGGTACTATAGGATTTTCCAAATGGCACACCCCGGTCAGTACTGGATTTACCTACTGAGGGTGGCACCTACGGCACTGTGGATTTGGATCTGCCTGTGGGGGGGAGGGAATGGCCCCTAAAACATGACCCAATCCTCTAGGGGCTACAGGTGGGGCAGTACAATTAGGGGACCCACCTAGGCCGGTATATGAGACAAGATTGTTACAGATACTCGTATAACACATCTAAGGGCAGATTTACAAGCCCCTTGCGTGACTTTTGTGCCGCTGTTGCGTCACTTTTATGACGCAGCCGCGGCGTAAATGTTGCAGCCCATTTAGAACGTGACGCATCTAGGGAGATGCGTCACGTTGTAAAGCCCTGTGTCACGTAATGTATGCAGGGTGGGCATTCCCACGCAAAAAGCCATGTAGAACTGACACAGTGAAATCTACAAGAATTAACTGCGTCACTCTACGCCTTCACTGCATCAAAATCCCTATGCCTGCTCAGATCAGACGTAAGAAATGAAGCAGGGCTTTTTGACTGGGACTCACCCTTCTATTGTGGCACATTGCTGGAGTTGCATCACTTTCATGAGCAACTCCAGAAATGCGTCACTTTTACGCAAACAGATGCGTCAACATTTCTGACGCATCTGTTAATCCTTGCGTCATGGAGCACTGTATTGTAAAATACAGCGCATCCATTGTGGCGCAACGACATTCAACGTTGACGCAAGGAAACTAACGCATCTATGCAGATGTGTCAGTTCCTTGTAAATCTGCCCCCTGATATGCATACTCCTACACAGTGGTCAAAACTGCACATCACAAGGAAACGCTCCCAAATATAAACACTAATCCCATGCTTTAAACAAAAACTGACTTACGGTGATAAATGTAGGACCCAGACACTTATTAATGAGTTAGTATTGGGACATAAGAGAAGAGTAGATTCTGAGGCACTGTCCCTTATACTTCATCACAGATAAAGGCACAATCATATCAGTCAGCTGCCCCTTATTAGGGAGGCGATAGGGAACAAGAGAGGGCATCGCTGCACGTTTGAACATATAACACACAGTCTATGGAAACATGCACGCTGGATTGCTTCTAGTTATGAAGGGGTTCTTCCATATGTCCATGAATAAAACTTAACAGATGTAACAATACGTGGACAAACACGTGACCCACAATATATCAGATCCCCGGGGCTGTCAATAATTCCTGGCTCCCTCGCCCTTCTCCGTCCTTCATTCTAGGCCTGGGTAGGGTAGCGCACCGTCATATATGTCAGCAAGCGAGACCACATGCCTGGTGCTTTACAGCTTTCATATTAAAAAGCCCAGGCGTCAATCCAGCCGAGCCCCTCGACTCATCTGATACCGCAGGGGTCTAGCGTAATGCGGCAAGGAGGTTAATTACCGCTCCGGCAGGTCAGGGTGACTCAATCAGGGCCGAGGAGGCCTCGCCGAACACCGGCCTCTTCGAGTTCCCCAGAGAGGGTACACCACCGCTTCTTCAATTTAAGAGACGTTCACATTTAGATAAGCACTAAATGGAGTAAAGTCATCAGCAGACTGAAGGTCGCAGGGTTCATTCAGATTCAACGTCAAGCGCACGTTCTGATATTCACGCTCTACGTCAGGCGCACGCTCGGGGACTTTAGCGCCGGTCCGAGAATGAGGGATGAGCAGCATAAGGTCACGAAGAAAGACGCACAGGGAGAGAGTGAATGGGGAATAGAAAGAGGGACTAAAGTGAGATAGAGAGGGAGAGTCGCGAATGGTGGAGTCACGTGGATTTGAGTCATTAGGCAAATGTATACATGTATTTTTTTTTAATCTGCCCTCCAAAGAAACTGGCAGCTAGTTCACATGCATAGCTGCCATGCTTATGTGTAACATTTTCATAAATTCAGTGTATTTATGAGTGACATTCAGTGACGATGAGTGACACTTTGTCTCGAGCAAAAATAAAGCAATAAATACGGGGAAAATATGTAAATATCTGAAATTACACCCATTGGAGCAATGAGAAACTCTAAGAAGATCTTTAATCTGCTGTAAAGCACCAGAAATGGAAAGGCACTAATGGGAGTCTGTCTGGGCTCTCCACTAGGGACTACTATTAATTAATGCGCTGAACCAGAGAGCCACAGATTGAATACTGGTCGGTGCAGTGGAAAATAGTGACTTGTGTAGGTTTATTGCTACTAGGCCACAGTCTTATGAGTGACATCCAACTGCCAAGTGACATGATAAAGTATTAAAAATGAGACCCTTTTGAGAAATTAGAAGTTTCAAAAGTATCTTAGCCAATCTTCCACAGTCTCAAAGAAAATGCCCCCTGCACAGATCAGAAACGGTTCTCTTGCTGGACTAGCCTTTGCTTCCAGAAGTAAGTCCTACCTGCAGTGCCAGGCTGAGACAGAGAGCTTCTTTGGCCCGTGTTTTTGGACAGGAGAGCAAGAGAGCTTACTAGCAGTACTCCTGAAGACTAGAAGTGGCTGAAACTCACAGTCTCAGCATTGGTGCTTAGCGCACGTTTATTTTCAATACGAAAACAGCTTGCCTCATAATACATTCCCCCGTCTTATTCCAGCAAGTAGAAGCAGTGTCTCAACATGGACTTTGTGGTCCCTTTCAGTATTACGATATAATTACGATATAATTCAGTCGTGCTCCATTTAACCCTGTCTTTTGTATACTGACGGGGCTTACAGCTTATTTACCATTTAGTTTCAAATGGTATTATCGCATTGATGTCACTTCCGTTGGGTGTGTCCATGACGTGTAACACTGACTCTTGAAGCAGCGAAGCTGCCTACTTCTCTGGCATCACAAACAGAGTTCTGAGTTGGCAGGATTTTGCAATGCAAATATAAAAATGTTACTGCTCGCTATTCCAGCGTTCCTGTTTGCTACTAAGAAGTGCAGCTGGTACTCTCCTTTTAAAAGTATCGGACCGTGATAAAAAGTGCAGGTACTCTCTTTTAAAATGAAGAAGTGCAAGTAAAGAACGAATCCCTCCTCATTTAGAACACGGACAGTGTGAACGGAATGAATAGCTAGGCTCTGCGAACTGGGGATTTGGAATACTGTGGGGCTCCTGCATTATTGGGGGATTCCTACATGCTGTGTGGCACCAGCATGCTGGGGTTATGCAGCGATACAGACGAAGACCATCTTCTGGCTATGTTGTACTATCTCCTTCTGTTAGAGCAGGGAACACGTGACCCAGCAGTCTGTAGCCAACTGCTTTCTTGATACAAACAAAACTCTTCGATTTTCATTAGGTTGAAGTTATTTTTCAATGACGCAGCTAAGTTAAATTGTGAGGAAAGCAGCTACGTGCTTGCTTGTCCAATATTTACAATTCGAAGCGTTGTCACAAACAACAGTGTCAGGTCTTTATTTTTCATTTCGCACCAATAACCGTGAAGGGGCGCTAGGTAAGAACGTTTTACTCCCTGATGAAGAGGTCTCATCGTTTATTGCTTTATCAGGTGAGATGGCAGTAGTGAAGATCATGACAGACTAAAATTAAATATCATTGAAATTTACACATTACCTGACAATAGACAATGCGGGCTTGGCAGAGCGGCTAGCGGCATGAGAGGCTGCAGGCCCCAAACTCGACTCGGCCCGGTCCGGACATGTGTGGCATCATGATGAGAGGCCGCAGGCACAAGTGAATCCTCTCTTTGGCACAGCAGCGGCCTTAGTCCCACTCTGGTCAGGACTCGAGCAGCACCTTGATGAGAGGCTGCAGGTTGCACGCACCATACTTGCTGGCAGAAGCTCCACTCCAGCCAAAGTTTAAGAGACTACGTGAGAACTACCGCCTGCTCGCGTCATGCCTGTCTAGGCACCGGCTAAATATGGAACACATTGTTGCACTCTCCATAATAACGCCATTGTGTCACGTGAATGACGAATGCCATGGAGCCTGCGCAGCTAAACCAGCTCCTGGGCTTGCAGCAGTCAGAGTCCCTGTCAGGTTGGCTGCCAGAGCAGCGCGCTACATGCTGCTTTGCTCAATGCTAATTATAGCGCATCAGCTTGACAGGTTTACTGAGGCCTTATAAATGCGTGGCTAAGCATTTCAGTGTGGTGATGCGGACGGTAAACAGTCAAAATATCGAGTAACAAATATCGAATGGACATAATATCGAGTTTAAAATATAGAATGGACAAAATATCGAATGGACAGAATATAGACATCAAAAATATCGTTTTTAAGGTAAGTAATGTAATATCGAATGTTAAAAGTATAGAAAGTTAAAATATCGAAGTATATAATATAGGTTATTAAAATTATCGAATTTTTTATAATATCGACATTTTTATAGTGTTTTTTATGTTATTATATGTGTGAAAAGTGTGTATTTATGTTATAAATAATTTTAATTAATGAATTTTGTTTTTTTAATTTTTGCGTAAATCTGTAGCGGGTTGTGGGTTTATAGGGGAATAGGGTGGGAAGTAATTTAATTATAATTAATTAAATATGTAAATGTATTTATTGATATTCATTTTTAATTAGTTGTTAGTTAATTTATATTTGGTAATTAATTAAATTTTAATTGGCAATTAATTTTAATTAATTGATTAATTGCTAATTATGTTAATTTTACTAATTTATTATCTGTAGCGAGTTGTGGGTTTATAGGGGAATTGGGTGGGAAGTAATTTATTTATAATTAATTAAATATGTTAAATTATTTATTGGTATTTATTTAGAATTAATTGTTAATTGATTTTTTATGGGTAATTAATTAAATTTTAATTGCCAATTAATTTTATTTAATTGATTAATTGCTAATTATGTTAATTTTACTAATTTATTTTCTGTAGCGGGTTGTGGGATTATAGGGGAATAGGGTGGGAAGTAATTTATTTATAATTAATTAAATAATTCAATTTATTTCATTGTATTTAATTTGAATTAATTGTTAATTAATTTTTAATTGTTAAATAATTAATTGTTAATTTGTAATTAATTTGTATTAATAGGTAACTAATTGTAATAATTAATTTTAATTTGTAATTTGAATTGATTAATTATCATATTATATTAAATTGGTAATTACTTTTAATTAATTTTGTATAGATATTAATTTATATATTTTTTAAATAATATATGAAGTATTTACTTTCCCTACTGTTGCACTCTCTTGAGTGGGAATAGTCATTTTTACCACCACGCTATCCAACGCTTTCCCTACTGTTGCACTCTTTGGAGTGGGAATAGTAATTTTAACCCTTACGCTATCCAATGCTTTCCCTACTGTTGCACTCTTTGGAGTGGGAATAGTCATTTTAACCCCTACGCTATCCAACGCTTTCCCTACTGTTGCACTCTTTGGAGTGGAAATAGTAATTTTTACCCCTACGCTATCCAACGCTTTCCCTACTGTTGCACTCACTGGAGTGGGAATAGTAATTTTTACCCCTACGCTATCCAACGCTTTCCCTACTGTTGCATCCACTGGAGTGGGAATAGTAATTTTTACCCCTACGCTATCCAACGCTTTCCCTACTGTTGCACTCTTTGGAGTGGGAATAGTAATTTTAACCCCTTCGCTATCCAACGCTTTCCCTACTGTTGCACTATTTGGAGTGGGAATAGTAATTTTTACCCCTATGCTATCCAACGCTTTCCCTACTGTTGCACTCTTTGGAGTTGGAATTGTAATTTTTACCCCTACGCTATCCAACGCTTTCCCTACTGTTGCACCCACTGGAGTGGAAATAGTAATTTTTACCTCTACGCTATCCAACGCTTTCCCTACTGCTGCACTCACTGGAGTGGGAATAGTAATTTTTACCCCTACGCTATCCAACGCTTTCCCTACTGTTGCATCCACTGGAGTGGGAATAGTAATTTTTACCCCTACGCTATCCAACGCTTTCCCTACTGTTGCACTCACTGGAGTGGGAATAGTAATTTTAACCCCTACGCTATCCAACGGAGTGGGAATAGTAATTTTTACCCCTACGCTATTCAACGCTTTCCCTACTGTTGCACTCTTTGGAGTGGGAATAGTAATTTTAACCCCTTCGCTATCCAACGCTTTCCCTACTGTTGCACTATTTGGAGTGGGAATAGTAATTTTTACCCCTACGCTATCCAACGCTTTCCCTGCTGTTGCACTCTTTGGAGTTGGAATAGTAATTTTTACCCCTACGCTATCCAATGCTTTCCCTACTGTTGCACCCACTGGAGTGGGAATAATAATTTTAACCCCTACGCTATCCAACGCTTTCCCTACTGTTGCACTCTTTGGAGTTGGAATTGTAATTTTTACCCCTACGCTATCCAACGCTTTCCCTACTGTTGCACCCACTGGAGTGGGAATAGTAATTTTTACCCCTACAAAATCCAACGCTTTCCCTACTGTTGCACCCACTGGAGTGGGAATAGTAATTTTTATCCCTACGCTATCCAACGCTTTCCCTACTGTTGCACTCTCTGGAGTGGGAATAGTAATTTTTACACTTCCGCTATCGTACAGTAATAATATTGGATATTATTTAATTATATTATGTTACTATATATATATGTTTTAAAAAATATGATTGTAAAAAATGTTTATTATAACTTTCATTAATTATTTAATTATTATAAGTTATTTTAAGTATTTTAAAGTATATTTTAGTATTTAATTTTTAATATTAATTTAATTTAACATTGTTTTTAATAAAGCCGATATTTTTATAAACTATATTTTAGTAAACGATATTTTTTACTCGATATTTTTGTACTTACCTGTTTGTAGATACAAACTCGATATTCTGTCTGTCGATATTTTGTCGCCGATATTTTTGGTAGTCGATATTATGTCCCTCGATATTATGTCAGTGATCCGATGCGGACCACCACACTGAAATGCGTTAGTGTCACACACGAGGTGTGATACTTGACAGGACTGCACATGTGATGGAATGTTCTGGATTTTTTTAGTGATCACAAACAGACTTAAAATACCTTATCGGGTTAGGGCATTGTTGAGTTGGCAAGGCCCCACCAGTAGCCAGCTGCGCTGAAATGAAGGCACACACGGCGCAGCTTATGTGAAAAAGAGAGAGAGAGAAAATAGAGAGATGGCCATATATCGCATCGGTGAACATAAACCACACCATGCCATGCGTCACAAACAGCTCAGTTCAATACAAAGTCTTTGGAATGGGAGAGCTTCATGGTATGTGGCCTGCAGTGGTATCTGTAGTGTATCCTTTTACTTATGTTTCTTCCTGTGTTTCCCTTTAATGACTCGTGCTTATGCGAGATATAGAACGTAGCTGTATGTCATAGAACTTAGAAGTTTCTCATTAATGTTCTAGATTAGGGCTTTGTTTTGTACTGGCTGCTTTGATGATAAGTCGTGCTGCCTGGCACTTGCTTGTTCCTCTTTTGATATGCTACTTATACAATAAACCATTTAACTACCTACCATCTCCTCGCCTTACTTCAACTGGCGACGAGGATGGAATAATCTCTCAGTCTCTTGCCGCCTAGGAGCTCCACACATGACTCCTGGTTCTTCTTGCTTCAGACACCTATCAGGAGTTGACAGGTTCGAATTGCCCTCCTGGGTGCTCTCACGGGAAACAGAAGAGCCCATAGGCACCTGATGAACGTTTGCTTCTTGAGACTGCACCATCACTGGGACTGAGGAGGGGCCTCTCGAACACCTGAACAATGAACACTCCTCGCTGTCTTCTATGTCATCCCTAGGGGGCATCGGTGAGGGGTCAGCAGGCCTGTTGACAGGTTGCCTGTATAGCTTGAAGAATTATATATTTCTCGTGACAGTCTTTCCGTCCTTTTGGGCAGCAATCATAGTTCCCTTTCCAGAGGCCACACACCAAGAATCAGTCTCAAAAGGCAGCAGAAGTTTATTACGTGGATGTTGATTCCGTACTAGCACAAGATCATCAGCCCTGAAGAATCTCTGCTGAGCACGTCGGGTTCTAGATATTTTGTCGCTTTGGGTTTGTCGCTGACTTAGGGCTTCGGACAACTGGCTTCTTAGTGGTGATGGCCCCTTGACATGGGGAATGGTGTCCCCCACTGCCCAATTCATGCACAGACTGCTGGGGCTCACCTTAGTCGTAGCATGTAGTGTGAGGCGGTATTCCCTTAGAAAAGTGTACAGGGCACACTCCATGTTCTGTCCATTGGCTAGGGCAATTCAAAGAACCTTGTTCAATGTTCTCATGAACCTTTCGGCCTCGCCGTTGGCCTACGGCAAACTGGGTGTGATTTTCTGATGATGAATGGAGTGGGACTGTAAGTACTCAGAAAACTCCTGGCTGGAGTAAGGGGGACCATTGTTAGTTCGAAGTTCGTACAACAGACCATGAGTGGCCATGACCTTTTCGGGTCATGGAATCGTCTGGATGGCTGTTGTTGACTACATGATCTCAACCTCCGGATACTTTGAGAATTCATCGATGATGACCAGCATGTGTCTGCCACCAGGCTGGTTTCCGAAGTCAGCACTGGCCCTGTGCCACGGAATTGGGGGAATGTTCTCCATAATGATGGGTGCTGGAAAATCTGCTGGACTGGCAGCCTGACGTGGCGGGCATTATCTTACTATCCGTTCCACTAGGTCATCCAGGTTAGGAAACCGTACTCTGCACCTAAGTCGGAATTTTGTTTGAACTATTCTTTGATGAGCAGTGTGGGCGAAGTCAACTTCTTGTCGCTGCATCGTTCTCGGGATCACCAGGCGGGAGCCTCTCATTAGGCACCCTTCGGGAGATGCAGCTAGCTCAAGTGGAACATTGTGTAATGAAGCCAGTATCAGCTTTGCTTCCTCTGTAGGATGAGAGGCCATTTGAGTGAGGGTATTCCAGTTAGGGTGAGAAACCATCGTAAATTTCACGGACCGTCCGTAATTGGGACCTCACGTCCGTTGTCCATGAGGATTCCTTTTACAGACGCCTTTTGTCCGTAATTTTGGCCATCACAGGGAGCAGCACTGCCCCCTGTGAGAGCCCCCCTCCCCTCCTGATGGACCCACCTCGCACTCTTCCTGGAGCACAAGAGCAGCCCCTCCCGCCTATTATCATTCTGTATGCCGGGTAATTGCCACATACAGAATGACAATAGGGCAGTCTGGTGTGTGACAGCATGTGGTGGCCTCTTCCTGCCTCAGTGTACAGCAGGGCATTCTGTACGATAAAAGGTAAAACATCAATGCTGCAACGTTAGAGAACAGTTTATTTAAAGAAGCCTGCAAAACAAGTTAAAAAGAACGGGTTATCGTTCTTTCTCTGTCTCGTCATGTTAGAACTGAAGTATTTTCAATATAATATTCAACAAAGCCTGCTGCTTTTTTATTTTAAGGAACTAGCAACCATTGACAAAGCCAATAGTCCTGTCTTGTTGTTGGTGTAAAGATACTTGCTGTATTATATATCTGGATGCAATGACAGAAATAACATAATGCCAGTCGGGGGCAACACTATGCTAAGCGCAGATTTTTAGCCTAGGTGTTTTAAACCACGCCCTTAATTACATCAAACATCCCCTTTGAAGAGACCCCCCAGTTATTTTACACCACTTAGAAATGACCAATTGGAGGCATTCATTCTGGTGGCTGCCCGAACGATTTCCACTAGTGAGATGGGCAGCGGGTGGGACCGTTACACTACCAGCTGAACATATTCCTCCATTCCTTCGGTATCTGACTCCTCCTCCACGGTGGCCAGCTGGGCATGTCTTGACAAATAGCAAGATTATGTGCACCAGGGCAATACACCGCAAAGAAACGGTAGGCCTGCAGTTGAAGAATCCAATTCTCAATCCATGGTGACGGTTTGGAAGAAGGCCCTGTGAAGAGAGGGACTAACGGCTTGTGGTCAGTATGACCTGTGAAGGGTTGGTCGAAGAGATGTATGAGGAAATAGCAACAGCCCCAGTGCACTGCAGTGGCTTCCTTTTTGATGTGGGAGTAACGTTGTTCGGTCTCTGGCACGGTACAACTGATATTCACTACTGGGGCCCACTCACCATTTGTTTGTTTCCGTGATAATGCAGCCCCAAAGCCAGTGGGGCTGGGGGCTGGCATCTATGGATAGTTCTGATTCGTGGCATGGGTCAACATAACTAAAGTAGTGTCTGCCTACAGTGCTCTCTTGGTTGCTGTAAAAGCCTCTTCCTGCACTGGTCCCCAGCTCAATGTGTCATTGGCTTTAGCCAGTTCTCTAAGTGCTGCAGTGAGGGCGGTTAGGTTCTGGATGAAACGCCCACAGTATGTAACCATCCCTAAAAAACTGCGCACCACTGTGACACTTGTGGGTGCAGGTGCAGATTGGATGTCATGGACTTTTGCAGGATGTGGCATGACTCTATCTACTGAGAAATGGTATCCAAAGAACACTATTTCCTTCTGAACTAATGCACATTGCTCCTTGTGGAGCGTAAGACCGGTGTCCCTTAGTCGTTGAAATGTTGCTCTCAGGCGGTCGATGTGCTCTTCCAGTGTGGGGGGGCGTGTACTAGAATGTCATCACTGATATTGCTAACACCCATGAGGCCAGCCAATACTCCTCGAATTGTGTCCTGAAAGACTTCTGTTGCACTTGATACTCCAAGACTGAGGCGTTGATACCTCTGCAAACTTGCATGGGTGGAGAAGTTGGTGATTGCTCTGGATACCGGGGCAAGCATTAACTGGTGATATCCTGTGAGGAGATTCATCTTGGAGAAGCACCTCGAGCCACTAACTTCTACCATGTTATCATCTACAGTGGGCATCAGATAGCACTAGCCACTGACTTCTGCCATGATATCATCTACAGTGGGCATCAGATAGCATTCACATCCGATGACCAGATTAGGTAGGTGCATGTCAACTCAATGACCCTCTAGACGAAAACGACTGAACAGTCCCAGATGATGGAGTCCCATGGCAAACCTGTGTCTCACAACATCATGCCATACCATCTGGTGCAGTGGCCCTCATGTTTGCAGTTGTGGCATCCTACTGTTTATTAAATTGCTGATCCGGATTTTCTGCTGTGTCACCCTCTTGGGATCTACTCCCACCTGGTCACCCACCTGGTCACTCTGTGATGTATTCCTATAGGTTCTGTATCGATCCCCCTATTCCGGACCCTATTCTGGTTAAAAAGTTAACTAGCAGCCATCCCATGATGCAGAAAACCCCCATGATGCAGAAACCGTTATCTGGTTAAGCCACACTACGGCACAGGAACGTGTTATCTGGTTGGTCATAACGCTTGCCATCTAATTAGACAAGCGATATTCCTCCAGCCCCTGATAAGGCATACGGAGTTCTCAAAACAAATCAAACCTATGACAACCTGGGAAAAACCCTGCGGCCATTGTTTTGATTTCATCGAGAACTTCAGCAAAAGAATGTGCTAACGACCAAGTCGTATGACATCCTTATTGACGTATCTATGTCCATCCTTACGTCAATCTCGGCACCTTAAAGGTATAAATATTACCGTTATTGCCCTATGCAAACACACGCGGTGGTGACGAGATCGGAGCAGCCAGACTTGCCGAAGCCCAGAGCAGAGCAGACCCCGCTGGCGCAGCCCCGCCTTCCTGACGCGCTGAGAACGACACGCTGGTTTCTCCTGCCGAGAAATCCAGCTCCGGCGCTTCCGGGTAGCCCTCGCAGGCAGCCTGGAATATCGAGACCAGAGACGAGAGATACCATCCCTCATTCATCCTAGATTCCAGGTACAGAACTGAATAACCCCTTCCAGAGAATTCTTTAGTCAGTCACTTGGCAAAACAAACTTAACTTAAACTGCTACTTTCTATTCCCGCCCACGTATTAGGCTTAGGTCAGGTACACGGGGTAGGCGTAGTTAGAAACACCAGTTGAGTACGATTAGTCAAATGTATATGTGTATGTATCTATTTTATTCATTTTAAACCTTCATATGGCTTAGAAACCATATAAATGTTTTTACAGTATTATTTTATACTTCTGCTTTTATTGTATGCACTTTACTTAACCATAAGTATTGCGATAATATCGATCCATTTCTCTTGTATGAGAAAAGAGACTGATCAATAAATACCATCTTTTATTGAACACGCCCGTCTCTTCCTTTTCTCTACAATCTGGTGAGACTAAGAATGCACGTACTGACTGAGTAAAATAAGTCGTCTTTTGTTTTCACACGACTCTAGAGATACACTCTTGATTAGGGGAGAGCAAAGTTGTCATGTTCTATGGTTGTCAGAAACTAAATCCCTTCTTGTCTATCCAGGGAGGTTCAACTCCTCCTTGCCTATTCGAGAAAGTTTCTAGTGAACTCTGAGCTAGCTGGCAAACCCAAAACTTTAAGTCTAATATCGACAGTAGTAGACCTAGTTAACGTCTGGTCTAGGCCTATACTATTGAAGGTATTATTCCAATGCGCAGAGCCTATTGGGATAATAGGAACTACACTACATGGCGCCCAACTCGTTTGGATAAGGCGATAAAACTAACGCAAGACATTTAGAGTAACTCAGTCGTGCTTTTTCACTCAGACCCCTTTTTTCCCATAATACTCCAAAGACGTCTGGAGTGGGTGAAAGGTCATATCCGCCAGACCTCGCAGGAGGGAACTCCTATGTATGGTTCTTGGTTTAGTCAACGTTGAAGGATACACTGTTCCAAAATATTGTGCATCTAATCTTTGTTTCCATAAGAAACCTGATCTGCAAACAAAAGAAAAAACCTTCCTGTCGGTAAAATGGTAGACAGTGATGATGAAAGAGAGACAGTTAGAATAGCAACTGAACTCGCAGCAGCTGATACTGCTATGCAAGAAGCAGACCCGGGTATAATAATCATCCCGGCCAACACAAGAAAATCTATAACTTTAAAACTTATAGAAAATGGACTGACACCTAGAGGTGGCACAGTCATATTCGTAATTGAGGCACACGAATATCGGCAGACAGAGGTATACTATTCATGGATACATTTTCCAGCAGCAAATGCTGTAACAAAGTACTTCCACTATTACAAAACAGAGGAACCTCCTGATACGTACACTCCTTTCGAGGAGGTGGAAGTACCACTTAAATTTCAAGAGCACCTGCTCTTATTTAATGGCGCCCTAAAACATAATAATCATATCACCAGGCTCGGTCCTTTAGGTAGACCAGGAGCAACGTGGCCGGTCCTAGCCGGATACACACCACATCCAGACATCGACGGGATGTCTGCAGCAGAGCTTCTAACACAGCTAAAACAATTAATAAAATTACATAGACAATTAGTCCAATATGTGATGCGGACTTCAACAATTCAACCAGCAATTAAAATTCCACAGCTGACCCCTTACCAGGGGAACACAAATAAAATTACACCACAGAACATACAGTCCTGCCTAGGTAAAGTACCAGCTAAACGGGAACAAATACCATTCTGGCTAGCACAGAAAATCACCCAAATAGAGGCGGTGTTTCCAGACACCACCCCGTTAGAAAAACACAGGATTCTGACTATCTGTCTTCCAATGGGAATCGCACCACACGTTGAGGACTGTGACACTTGGGGTACAGTCTTTGCTTCCATTTACACAAAAACGCATGGCGTTCCATCCATCTCGGTAATACCAGATGTGCTAAAACAAATTCAAGATGAATACGGTCCAGAACCCGCTTTAACTCTTGGTATGAAATTACTGAAAGACTTCAGGCAGGTCTCGGCTATATTATTAGCCAACATAAAGGGAGAAGCAGCAAACGTGGCGATCCGCCAGAGGTTAAAAGAGACAGATATAGCAGACCAACCAGCTGAAATTGCCAGAATTATAGAAAAATCCTATGAGGAACTAGGTAGAGATAGTTTAGGTGGAATACCAGTAAAACCACAGCTAATTGAAAGTCCTGAAAAAATATTTTTTAATAATAATTTAACATCACAAAAAAAGAGCTGGGATGGAAACAAACAATCCAATCCTAAAGAAAAGAAATTCCAGTCCAGAGGAAGATCTCCTCGGCGGAGAGAAAAATCTCCGAACCAAAGACATAGGTTACCCCAAAGTGATCCCTCTGGGAAAAGATATAACCTTAGAAATAGGGATAATATAAAGAAGCCTGATAGATATCAAGACATTGATACACGTCCCTCTCAATCTTTTCAGACTTCCTCGCAGAAATCGGAAAGAAGAGGACGATCAGAACAAAGAGAAGAGCACGCCAAGTCCAAAGACAAGGAACCTGCTCATCTAAAAAAAAAATTACAATTTCCAAAAAAGAAGGTAGCCAGCATTAAAATAGTTAACAATGCCGAGAATTCTGAGGACACAACTGAAAAACGGAGAATGGGCTCAGACAATGCTAGACAGCGCAGCAGAAGTGAGCATAGCTCGCAAAGTCCTTGTGAATCATCTGGAGACAGTGGACACGAATGAATATCTTCAAGTGGAAACTGCAGACACCAGAGTTAGCAAACCTCACAAAATATATGAAATAACATTACGTATAGAGGGGGATAAGACTAGAAAAATAAGGGGACTATTCTGGGATAATCTCTCCAAGGGCTATGACATCCTTCTAGCTGAAAAAGACTGGCCACCAGAGTTTGTCAGGGATTGCCCTCATGGCGAAGAAATAATTATGCCTGCCTTCTCAAATCATATCCCAATTCATAAAAAATACACACTTGCTAGAAAGTGGGCAGTAGCTCAAGCTCCTGCTTTATATAAAAATCACGTAGGATGGGATGAGGACTCTCCTCCTCACAAAATCCAGTTAAAATCACAACCTACTGCACAAAGACAGTACCCAATTAAGCAAGAAGCTAAAAAACAGGTAAAAGAAATCCTAGATCAATTAGAATACCAGGGGGTGATTGAAACTTGCACCTCACAAATGAACAACCCTTTGTTTCCGGTCTCCAAACCAGACAATTCATATTGTCTAGTTTTGGATTACCGACACCTTAACTCATGTTGCAAAACTTTTGCAGTGCAAAACTCGCATAGTGCTGCACTAATGAATAACATAGTGCGCAAAAAATACAAAACAACATTAGACATCTCTAATGGATTCTTTTGTCAAAACATAGCACCAGAGAGCAGATATTTGTCTGCGTTCTCCATAAATGGCACTCAAAAACAATTCTGTCGGTTAGCCCAGGGGTACAAGAACAGCCCGGGAGTATTCTCAGCGAGAGTAACAGAATTACTACAAACATATGATGACGAAGCATTATCTTATGTCGACGACATATACCTAACAGATGATGACTTGGATACTCACTTGAAGAGAGTGAACACCATAATACTTGGGTTCGCAGCAGAGGGTTACAAATTCAACTTTAAAAAATCCAGAATTGCCCATCTGACAGTCCTGTTCTTAGGATATGAATTATCAAGTGAAGGCAAAAGCCTGGCTGACAATTTCCTAGAGAAATGTGCCGTACTCCAAGCACCTAGAACACTAAAAAACCTACAGTCAATTCTAGGCTTCCTAAATTTCGGAAGAACATACATTGCAAATTACGCAGAAAGGGTCAAACCCCTTTATGATCTAATAAAACCAGATTTTAAAAGAACCAATTGGACTCAAATACACACAGAAATTCTGAGATCCTTACAAACAGACATGTTACTTAAAACAAAATTAGAAACACGTGATAACACACGCAATCTTGTGATTCGAGTCATCCCAGGAAGATGCGGATTCACATACCTGACCTCTAATGAGGGAGAAAAGGTACCAATTGCATTCAAATCACACTTGTACACAGAGGCTGAAAAGAAGTTCAGTATTAAAGAAAACATTGTTCATGCAGTTCAAACCGCAATAGCTAGAGAAAAAGACAAAGCTGACGGTAGACATATCACAGTCAGAACAGCAGAACCAGCCTTTGAGGCACTAACAACACCGTGTAATTTACCAACAACAACATTGAATCCGGAATGGATACAATGGGTGAATTCAATTACAACGGACAAAGTATACTACTACTTTGATCCAGAACTAAAGGAATTAAAAAATCTAGAAAATGAAAGAACATTCCCTCTGCCAATCGACATTCTGCCCTTACGACAGTACGCCTGTGTAATCTATACAGACGGACATGCTCAACCCTCCGTTTGGGGAGAACAAGCATACAACCCCACATGTGAGATTACAAAAGAAGTGTGGCGCGGAGGTAAACTAAGACCTCTATTAACAAAAACACACTCAGTAGAAACTAATTCAGAACAACAAACTCAAATATTAGCATTGAAAATGGCGCTAGATAATGCGGATCGCGAATTCCCGACACTTATAGTGTCCGATTCATATTACTGCGTCAAATCATATAACAAGGATTTGCAGACATGGATTCAAAACGGTTACAAAGATGACACAGGTGCAACAATAAAGCAAAAACTGCTTTGGGAACAAATAGTTCTGTTACAAAAAGAACTACCAAAGACTCACGTGACACACTCACTGAGTCATCAGCGTGATGGCGTTCACGTTGCAGGGAATTCATTGGCTGAGACAGCCACAGCGGCAGCAACTAAATCGGCTTCAGTAGCTAGAAAAAAGCGTACATTAAAATACTTTGACGGTGAAACAGTGCTGGCGGTGAAAACGTCATCAAAAGGCGACTGCTCAGCGCTACCGATCAATTATCCACTCAATTATACATACACAATCGATGCAAACTCCGTCCCTTTTGCTCGAATCCCTGGAGTGGGGGATAGAGTAATTCCAAACATGGACAGGAGAACCTTGTTAATTGCAGACGCACATATGGGCGAGGGTCTCGGACACCTCAAACTAAAAGATTCTCTGGAAGAATTACAATCAAGGTACTGGTGGCCAGGCATGAGCCTGCAGCATCACATTTTTGTAAAAAAATGCCCAAACTGCAACAGAGATCGCAGTGGCGAGAGAAACGGTATACTACCGTGGCGTTTCACTCCAGAAAAAATGAACAGAAAAAAGCAAAGCGTCCGATTAACATATACAGGCTAGTTTCCACTTATAATGTAGATCCTCAGCACTCGGCTGACGTCTGGACTGTTATACAGAGATTTGCGAGTCTAAATGGCATATACGCTAGGAACATGCTACGTTTGACCAATGTTTTCACATTTAGCCCTCAAGCCTGTGGGGAAACATAGTCAAATGAGCATAGCACAGCGGGATTCTTCTCACTTCCTTCCTGAGGGATACGGGATGGTGTAAAGAAAAAACCAAGGCAGAAAGCGTTCTATAACGGAAAGGGTATTAGGTTCGGGAGCTGGGTGGGTCAAACATCTAATAAGTGTCCAACGTAGTCTAAACAACATACCAAGAAATTCTCTGAAGGGATTCAGTCCGTACGAATTATTATTTGGAACTAGGATGTTAGTCTTAGACCTCGACAGTCAGACTTCAGTGGTGAAGGAAAAAAGCTTTGATATCAAAGACCGTTTGGCTATTTTACAGGACTTAAACGAAACAAGAAAAGACCTGAGCAACATAAAGTTGAAACAACAGCCAACAACCACTGAAGAACCACCACCTGTCCCAGCAAGACCTGTCTGGATTCCAAAAGTCGGGGATCTAGTCAGAGAAAAGATCGCGGTAAAGAAGGAATTTGGGCCTTCTTACAGAAAAGCAGTTCCTGTCTTGTCTATCTACGGGACAAGATCAGTTGTACTACCGCCGCTTGCTGGTAAAAAGGAGAACCGAGTTGTATCCATCGACCTGGTAAAACCACAATCATGTGGCCGATAAACAGTAGGCCAAGTGGACTCCCCATAAGTAGCAGAACACCAAGGTTTGCTACCAATACAGAGGTCCTAACTAAGAGGCTAATCACATTCGAAACGCCTACAGAAGAACAACAAGGACTATGCAACAATGCAATGGAACTTAGACCTCTGAAAACCCAAATAAAAACATTTAGCAGAGACACACCAACCTACAATGAAGTAACAAACGAATATGCAAGAAACAGTAATCCTGAAGCAATTGGAACAATTGACAGAACTGCATCCGGCTACTTCATAAACTTCGATGATTCCTCTGAAGGCTTCAGTGAATCAAAGACACAGCCATCAACAAAAACCTTTAAAGATAAAGCTAAAGAACTTTTGAAACAACTGAAAGAAACATATCTAATTTCTCCATGGATTGAATTTTGTGTGGGTTTTGGTGCATTTATCCTCATACTTTGGCTCATCATGGTACTAACTTTGGGACGCTTCATTGAGGGAAAATATGCTAAAATGGACACAGCAAGTCAGAAAATCAACTTGATCCTCAAACCACACACATCTTCACACGTCGAGAAAAGAGAACTTTCTTCAGTCAACTTCACAGCCAATCCTATACCGGGTGGGGTAGCATGGGACAACACTGACTACGAAATTTATGGTCCGGTTGAAATCCTGAAATATCCACACCAAATTAAGATCTCATTGAGTGACTTTGTAAAACCAAGCTCGTTTGCTGATGATTGGGACTTTGAAAGTATAAATAATATGATGTCTGACTTAGTGATGTCTGCTAAATTTACCAAACATGATTATTTGCAGGGTTCGACAAATTATGATAGTATGTACTGTTATAACCACTATGGTAACCATTTTCTACATAGATCTGCACAACCTAGAAATGTTTTAAATTATAATCAATGGGAACATTGTGCAACCCCTCCAAAAGGAAGCTCAAGAACCGTTTATGACAAATATTCATACTTTTCAGGTTTTAACACAAGTAATGCTGAAACATTTTATTTCAAATTGTCAAATAAGACAGGGACAAAGACCATGATAACAAACACGAAATTGATATATTCAGACTCATTTTTTGAACAAATTAATACTTTTGGTTTTGATTATTGGGACAAAAATGTTAAAGTAAAAAGTGTTTGGGGTACAAAAGAATGGCAAGTACAAGGTATAGAATCTTTGTTTAGAGCCTGCATGATCCCAGAACAAATTATATTTTTAAATGACACTGTTCAACAAACTACCTGTCTTGGCCTAGCCAAAATCAAAGACTTAAATAAACAGTCTATTCCAAAGCCAACAATGAACAGCAATAGCTCTACAGATGAAGAGATAGACGTAAACTATGTATTAAACCAAAACAGAACACATCCTGATTGGAAACAGTGGTTGATCTGGCCCACAGATACTAATAACTGTCAAGACAGATTCCTGAACAAAACACAGGGGTTCAAATTGACCAGGCCAGACCCTAGATATTCCCAAAGACACCACCCAGGAATAATAACCACCTACAGTGTGGGCAAATTATGCCTTCAATGGCTACAAACTTCCACACTGGCAGAAATTAAGCAACACCTAACTTTACTTACTGATGGTGCTGACTTGCGTGATTTCATTATGGGACCGCGCAAACAGCGTCAAAAACGTTTCATAGCAGCCTCTGTATATGCAGCATACAACGAGGCCTGGAAGGTGACTCAAATTGAAACAGCAGAAAGAATACGGGAAATTGACCGTATTAATTTGGAAAAATCAATTTCTGTAGTGGACAATGGGTTAATGACTCTGTCCTCCAGAATTTTTTCTCTGGACAGCATTGTGTCTTCAGCAATCGACATAATATCGCAAGACTTACTGTTGTTACAACACGGTCAGTCTCAATTGCGTTCTATTGTACAGCTTGGCTGGACGTTACAAAATCTGCGTTCAGGCTATGTGCCTTGGCGTTTAATCAACACAACGTCACTATTTAATATCTTTAACCTTACTGATAAACAAATCAGTATGGCACAGAAGGGTGCTGATTATACAATCCTGAGCATTGAGAAACTCGAGAGATTACCAGTGACAATGTCAGAACGACCTGTCAGTGAATGGATAATACATGGGATAATTAATATTCCAATATCAACCTTCAGGTTTCAATACTGCCAAAAATATGTACAGGCTGGCATGTACGAAAAACTGGGGAAAGGGTACATTAAAACAACATGGAACTTGCCCTATTCACATGCATGTGTCAGTAATAAAGGACAGAAAGTGTTTCTTAGTGGCAATAATTGTGCGATGTCACTAAGCGGTACACTTCTGTGTAATGGAATTAGTTTGCATGAAGCCTGTGAAGGGAACTCAAATAACCTTTCATGTCACCAGCTAGGCGCACCTGCAACAGAGATAGAACCATTCTTTCAAAGACTCTATAATGGGAGTTACGTTCTAATTGTAGATCGCAGATGTTGTAGTCTTATGCCCGGGACTCCTTATCTCGTAACTACGACTGCGAAGGTCAAATGCTGTGGACACTCATTGTTCCCCAGCTCCTTTCCAGACAGGGAGGCAAGGGCATGGCCCAACTTGAAAATTACTTCTATTCGAATAGATACTTTAAGCAGAATGAAAACAGTGCTTCTTCAGACGCCGACCAGGCTCACGTCATCAAAAGAAACGTATGATCTCCTAGTCGCAAGGACGACTGCAGAGATTCACTCTTTGTTATCAACTAATTCCCCCATACATTTCGCAGAAATCCTGAATGAAATCTTAAATATTTCTGATACCAGTGGAGTCTCAAAGGTATTTAAGACAGTATTTTCAATGGCATTAACACCATTCAAAGCCATACTGGGTATTTTTCCAGATTTCGTCCATTCGATTTTTGGCGGACTTCCCCTCATTTTGGGACTAATTGCAGGAATCCTATTCTTAGTCCTTATATTTCGTTATGGCAAACCATGTCACAGACAAAACACCTGCGACAAGGGAAGAAACAATCCGAGCCATTGGATACCGGGACCGGATATCAAAAATCCTGGGACTATCCCGGCTTAGAGACCTGAACATGACTTGGTTTCTTTCATTTCGACCAAAGTGGCATCGATGTGTTTTACCTGTATTAAGGTGCCTGCTATACGGAGAAGAATGCGTGTTAGACACCTGTCTGACGCTACAATCGGATGCGCCAATGGATGCAGAAACATTGTTGAGTCCAATAAAGGCTCATGCTTTGTGCTGCCCTCAACGGCTACCAATCCTGATGACGGCATTCGTGGAAGCTTCACCACTACGATTAAGGGGTAGTGAAGTTCAGGATGAAAGCAGCATCGATCAGGTACGACCTTCTGTCAGCAATACTAATCAAAACGTCAATGGAGACAATCATGCGCACGAATGCATGGTTACACCTTTTTCCGAGTTAGTGGAACTCTCCCAGGAAGCTGTTGACAGCTTTTTCGACAGTCTAAATGATATGATGTTCTCACCAGAGCAGAAATAGAGACTTTTGAGTAAGCTCGCACACGGCGTTCCCAACACCCTGAATTCGGCCTTCAACTTTGATAATAAAGTCACATGAACAATTTTCCCTCCAGTTCACGGACAGCAATTTTTTTCAGCAGCCCCAAAATATGTTTACAATTTTTCGGGACACTTATCTTCTGCTTAAAGTAAGAACTATTCTTAGAGAACTAAAATTACTATTTTTAGATACTTTATAGACATTAGCTGCCCGCTGGTATGTTCATAATTATTCTTATTCTGTGATGAAATGGTCTCGAACCTTTTTTCTGTATTAAGAGCAATTTCATGTGTAAATTCTCATATACAAATTAGTGATAATGTATAGATATGTATGATTACTTTAGCATTATTCTACAGCTTGAGTGCATATAATACATGTGATTGCCTTTTTCCGTATATTTGATAATTTCAAAATGCATTTATGTATTTTGGGGTGGTAAGGTATACACGATACTCTACAGTATGTTTTACTATGCCTAGATTAGTAAATATGTCCATAGTTAGCGTGGAGTGGGTGTGATGTATTCCTATAGGTTCTGTATCGATCCCCCTATTCCTGACCCTATTCTGGTTAAAAAGTTAACTAGCAGCCATCCCATGATGCAGAAAACCCCCATGATGCAGAAACCGTTATCTGGTTAAGCCACACTACGGCACAGGAACGTGTTATCTGATTAGGTCATAACGCTTGCCATCTAATTAGACAAGCGATATTCCTCCAGCCCCTGATAAGGCATACGGAGTTCTCAAAACAAATCAAACCTATGACAACCTGGGAAAAACCCTGCGGCCATTGTTTTGATTTCATCGAGAACTTCAGCAAAAGAATGTGCTAACGACCAAGTCGTATGACATCCTTATTGACGTATCTATGTCCATCCTTACGTCAATCTCGGCACCTTAAAGGTATAAATATCACCGTTATTGCCCTATGCAAACACACGCGGTGGTGACGAGATCGGAGCAGCCAGACTTGCCGAAGCCCAGAGCAGAGCAGACCCCGCTGGCGCAGCCCCGCCTTCCTGACGCGCTGAGAACGACACGCTGGTTTCTCCTGCCGAGAAATCCAGCTCCGGCGCTTCCGGGTAGCCCTCGCAGGCAGCCTGGAATATCGAGACCAGAGACGAGAGATACCATCCCTCATTCATCCTAGATTCCAGGTACAGAACTGAATAACCCCTTCCAGAGAATTCTTTAGTCAGTCACTTGGAAAAGCAAACTTAACTTAAACTGCTACTTTCTATTCCCGCCCACGTATTAGGCTTAGGTCAGGTACACGGGGTAGGCGTAGTTAGAAACACCAGTTGAGTACGATTAGTCAAATGTATATGTGTATGTATCTATTTTATTCATTTTAAACCTTCATATGGCTTAGAAACCATATAAATGTTTTTACAGTATTATTTTATACTTCTGCTTTTATTGTATGCACTTTACTTAACCATAAGTATTGCGATAATATCAATCCATTTCTCTTGTATGAGAAAAGAGACTGATCAATAAATACCATCTTTTATTGAACACGCCCGTCTCTTCCTTTTCTCTACAATCTGGTGAGACTAAGAATGCACGTACTGACTGAGTAAAATAAGTCGTCTTTTGTTTTCACACGACTCTAGAGATACACTCTTGATTAGGGGAGAGCAAAGTTGTCATGTTCTATGGTTGTCAGAAACTAAATCCCTTCTTGTCTATCCAGGGAGGTTCAACTCCTCCTTGCCTATTCGAGAAAGTTTCTAGTGAACTCTGAGCTAGCTGGCAAACCCAAAACTTTAAGTCTAATATCGACAGTAGTAGACCTAGTTAACGTCTGGTCTAGGCCTATGCTATTGAAGGTATTATTCCAATGCGCAGAGCCTATTGGGATAATAGGAACTACACTACAACTCAGCCTATGTGGCAGGGGAGTTTCCCATTGCAGTTGTTGTTGATACAAAGGGGAATTGGGGAGGTAATTTGGCTCTCAACCACGTTTGGGGGTTGGTGTGGGTGGGGGGAGGGTATGGACCTTTCTAGACAGTAAAATGCCTCACATGGAATAGCCAAGGCCTTAACGATGATCGAAAATCTCATCTTGTACATTCACATATTGTGACTATATTAGACTACTGTTTTGTGTCAAGAGATGTGCAAACGGGGGGCGCCAGGACTACCAATCTTGCACGTACACTATCAGACCACGCCCCGGTACTGCTGGAACTGTAAAACCCTCAGGCTCCCCCCAGTGCATGTTCATGGCGCCTTCCTGTGGGGGCACTGCTAGATCCAGTGTTTTGGGAAGAAGTAAGTGCAGAGATAATTGCATACTTTGAACATATCGTAGGTACTGTGTCTTCTCCATCGACACTATGGGAGGCGTTCAAAGTGGTCTTACGGGAAGTGTGTATCTCCAAACAGGTAGGTCCACTGAAGGCGATACAGCCACAAATGGCTAGACTTGAGTGAGACATACACGGTCTAGAGTTAGACTGCCACCAGACCAAGGACCAAAACACACTAGCAGCTATACAGGGAAAATATCGGAATATTCTGCCAAAGCCCTGGGAAAACGCTAGCGAATTTACTCCGTAAACCACGTGCCTCCACATATGTAGTTGAGCTGAAGGACGGCGATGAACAACTTCAAGACACAGCTGCAGGAATACTACACACAATGTCCACCTTTTACCCTCAATTGTACATGGCGACACTGACCTATGACAAAAGTGCCTTGAACGCATATTTAGACACAATTAAGCTTATATGGCTTGACAATGCACAGAGGGAATATCTTGATTCCACCATCACAGTAGAGGAAATCAATCACTGAGACCTTAAGTTTGCTACCGGGCGACAAAACACCATGCATCAATGGCTTTACTACCTCTTTTTACAAAGAATATGCAGATCTCCTGGCTCCACACCTTTTGACCATGTTTGAGGACTCCTTGAAGGCAGATAGCTTGCCTCCATCACTCAGAGAGGCCGCAATTCCGCCGCGGTCCGTGCAGGTAACATCTCTGATCCCACTCCTATCACCCATGGAATGCGGCAAGGCTGCCTACATTTGCCATTATTATTTGATATAGCGATGGAGCCCTTAGCTGCTAGGCTCCAGCACCACTACATCCATTGTGGCATCAGTTTCACCTCACACAGGCTGATTATCTATATCTCACTATATGCAGACAATATCTCATTTATATATTTGCAAGCTTCGGCGGGCTTTCCGGCATACATATTAATTGGGCAAAGTCCCCACTTTCCCCCCCTCATAGACCATACACAACCAGTCAACACAATTACCTTTTGACATGGGCTGATGGCCCTGTACGATATCTAGGTCACACAAATTACCTTTTGACATGGACTGATGGCCCAGTATGATGCCTAGGTATATGGCTAAGTCGCGACATGAAGGAACCGTCGTTGAAAAATTTTGGCCATGCAATTGAATGGCTGGAAGATAGGATTCCCACATGGTTTAAATTCTCTCTCTCATTGGCAGGCCGAATCGCCATTGCCATGATGATGGTGCTCCCCAAATTCCTTTATCTATTTCTCAATGTCCCTTTGCCGCTTATGGGCGCCTTCCTGCGGCGTCTTCAATTTAACTTAATCACTTTAACATGGGCGGGCGGCCAACCCTGTATCTCTTGGGAGGTACTCACATTGCCTCTCGCTCAAAGTGGCATGAGGCACTGGATATAGCTCTCTATGAATTATGCACCCAGGTGCAAAACTTACACTTCTGGGATACACAGCTGCATATTCTGGGCCTGGCCGGTGACCCTAGCTGTCTCTGGTGTGCCGAGTCTCGCGCTTCCTTTCTCCATCTACTGTGGGACTTTTCTGGTCAATTTCTGGAGAGAAGTTTTCACTACTCTACAGATGATAACAGAATTGCAAATTAATTGCACCCCACTGGTGGGACTATTGGGCTACGTCAGGGACATCCCAGTGGAGCATTGCAGGCTCTCGGCTATGATGCTTCTCTTGGCCAAGCGCAGAGTGGCCATGAACTAGGGAAGACGCCCGGCACCAAGGGTAAAAGACTGGCTACAAGATACTGCGCTGAAAAGTTGTCACACTTTTTGGAATTGTTGCCACCACAGACCCGTCCCAAATATATATGGGAACCTCTGCTTGTTTATCTGAGAACAAGATATACTGCTGTTTTATCACCGCCGATAACATCACAAGATGTGCTTTAGAGCTTCGACACCACACATAACACCATCCCCTCAAATAGAATCAGTTAGCATATTCTTCAACCAACATCCATTAACTGTCTTTATTGCACTACCTGTGTTTATGATATTGGGATTCACTCTCCACCTTGGTTTGCATGCATTACTGTGTATCTAGGTGATATCATCACAAAAGGGTGGTTGTGTAACTCAGGACTCATGTTTAATGCATAATGCCACATTGTGTCAGCACCGCTGCTTTTTTCTTATTTCCCATTTATTTTCCTTCTTTCTTCCCCTTCTCTTCCGGTTTTTTACATTGTATGCAAAGGACATTGCCTGTAATTGGCTACAACATCGTATGTGATTTCACTACACCTCAATAAAATAAATAATAATAAAAATAAAAGCATGAGAATTGTTGTCCGCCCCTGCAAGATGTTCTGTCGACAAGTGTAATTCATGGTGTAAGGCCCAATGCCAATTGGCCTGTGCTAGCTTGGACAGTTGTGAAGAGTTTGTGACCTCTTGCTTTTTGTATGTTGCACACTTTGGGCATAATGTCTATTCGAATTAAGACCACTGTTTCTCCAAACTGTCATTTGAAACACTCAAAGGGCTAACTGCACCACCATATGTTGGAGCATGTTGATATGGAGGAGCTGTTTTTGGGCAGACCATTGACCTTGTACAGCAATGCAAACCATGTGCGCACCAAAACCTTTCATGGACGCGTCTGTGTAGATTACCACCTGTAGTTAGAGGATGGGAAACCATGAATTTTGCTGCACCTTAAGTGCTCTTCCACTAGAGCTAGACATTTGGAAAATGCTCACAGAGCTGTGGTTACTCCAAACTGCATGACTTGAAATGATGACGTGTTCCACTTATTACTCTGGTACTGTCAATGTGCCTAATATATCAGGATATGAAGGAATGTGTCTTTCAAACTGAATATCGCCATATCGTCTCATATTGGGTGACGTCTTGTAGGGTTATCATCTTGAAATTATCTGATCTGACATAGTTCATTGCTCATAACTCCAGTATTAGTCTTTGTGTCTTTCTGTTTATGGGAATAAGGAAGTATAGAAAGTACACTTCTTTCTTTTTTAACTAATAGGAAATACCGTAATAGCCCCTTTTTGCAGGGGTACCTGCCCTTCCTCAATTCGAAGGTTAGATGGAAGTTTCTGATCTTGTTGATGGTGCAGTTGAAGATGTAGAGGGATGGTAAGAAAGTCTAGAAATTAGTCATGAACTATGGTGGATAACACCTAAAGATCTGAGGTTATCTCGACTCAAACCTGTGTTTATAACCCCAGCCTTCCCTCGACAGGTGATGGATGGTTGGAGGAATGAATGGTTGATTATTGTCTAGTAGCAGAGGTACTATGAGTAACTATGAGTTACTCTGCCTTTGCCTCTTTTGATTTTCAGGAAAGACGCCTTTGTTGCTCATAGAGTTGTCTGCTGATACCAGGACCTACTTTTGGTGCTTGTCATGTTTGTGTTTTTACTGTAAAACACAAACTGTAGGACACCCATAGCTTTGGTTCTGTATGTGTTCTTCCTGAATTCCTCCAACATGGTGTCTACCTGTGGACCAAACAGATGTTCCCCATCAAATAGTTGGCCAATGAGATACTGTTGTACCTTAGGATGAAAGCGAGAAATACACAGCCAGGCATGTCGATGTAGCAATATGCTTGTGCCTATTTGCCTTGAGGCATTGTCTGCCACATCTAGCACACATCTAGTGTTTGAAATGGAGACAGCGTTTCCTCCATTAATCATGTCTTTATCCCTTTTAGCTCTGTTGCATGAGTTATTCAATCATCTCCCACAAGTATACCTTAATAGAAGGTGAATTAGCAAAGCACCACTGTGGAATTGCTCCCATAGCACCATGTTTGCCTGCAGATTGAATGTTCCTCCCTTTGTTATCTAGAGAGGGAGTACCCCCTGCCCCTTGCATGAAAGGTTTTTTACAGACAATATGAGCTACAAGAGATTCAGCTGGGACATGGGAGAAAATAAATATGGGGCTGTGTGACACTGTTTTAACTTTTTTCTCATAACAGCAGTGTTACCAATCTGACTCTTACAGGGTTTTGGAAATTCTCATTGGAGCAATTAAGCATTGTTTCAAAGTTTGTGAGGATTTGTGTACTATACTTCATTTTTATAAGCATATCTAAGCGAGAGTCTCCTTTATTTTCTTCTTCAGTATGCACATGTACTTTATGATGTATGGCAGCACACGAGATGACCTCATAATAGGCTGACGTGTCATCGGGCAGGGACGCCTTTACAGGGTAAGGTTCCAAAGGGAAGTAGGAGTACTCTTGAGCATCTACTCCTTAAACTTGCTCTGCATTTTCTTCTTGATCTCTGAGGCCTGGCATATCATGTGATGATATTTTATTAAGGGTGGCTCTTCCTCGTAGTCTAGGTGAAATCATAGTACAAAATCTGAGGGCTGTGGTGATGTTATTTGTGTAAAATCCACCTATCTTTTCTTAGGTATAAGCAATGGATTGTCTTCTGAAATGGCTTTCTCAAATGTGAGTCTAGGATTTTGGGAGGGTGGATGGGAACATTGTGGTGGCCTAGCAGCAATGTACCCATTGCCTGGGTCTACATAAAAAGTTCTCTGTCATAAATCTGTTTGCTCACTCGGTAACAAGAGTTTGTTTGACATCAAGCTCCATTTTTATGTCAAATCCGATTTTGGTGCTGACGGTTTGTTGCAGTCATTTTAGCAGGGGTTTAACTTCCATTGGTGCAGCAGGTGCAGTGTCCTCAGGCCCCAGATGCCTGAGGGGCCCTTTAAACCCTGATTATTGCATCTTCTTGGTCTAGGGCCTTGGTCTAGGGCATAAAACACACTGAATCTACTACTGCATTTCAGCTTTGTGGCATAGTGGCTTGGTCTCAAGGAGCTTCTGATGTTCTGTTGAAAGTGTCTTTTGGCATTAAATGGTCTCAAACACAGTGGGCATTGCCGATTGTTGAGTCTTTCAGAGACGGATGGTCAGGTAAATGCATGGCACTCTTGCTTTGTTCCATAGCATGGACTTGAGGGGCTTTTGAAGTTATCCCAGAGGAATAATCCTCTGAAGGAATTGTTAGTTTCCTTCTGAGGTCAAGGATGTTGAGATTGATTGCCGCTGAAGACCCTTTGTCTCCCAAGTCAGATTTATCAGGGGTCAAAGAAATAGGACTTAGCTCTACCTGGATCTACACACTAACACAGAGTCCCGCAAGTCTTAGAGTCAAAGTTCTCAATGTCCTCAGTTACTGCAGCTAGAATCTTGCATTACAATTCTGCTTAGTGTGCCCATCTTCTATTGTGTCAGTGAAGAAAGGCTTTTTCAAGCAGACACTTTGAATGTGGTCAATGGGTGAACACAGGTTGTCAACCCAGTGTTGGTCTGACCTTGGGAAGTTGCTGTTGCAAAGGGAGCAAACCTCAACCAGAGAGCCTCTTTCCATGTGTTGATCCCCAGGAGATTGTGGTTATGATCCTCTTCAATGCTGTTTTAGGAAATTCTGACTTCCTCGTGTCAAAGTTCTTTTCCAATTTGTAGCAGTAATGCTGCCGCTAAAACCATGTCCCATGATGGTAAAAATAGTCTGAGGTGGAGTCTGTGGCCTGGCACATTGTGGGTTTCAGGGAAGGTATAATGAATCACCTTTGTCAATTAAACACATGCCGTAACAATCTGAACTCAACACTAGATGATAGTAGTGTTCACCTACATACACAGTGTATTCAACTCGGGAGCCACACTACATTAACTATAACATTTGCCATATCCATGCTCTGCTTATACTATTTTATATTACCTTACTTATGCCATCTAAAATAATTGTATTTACAAGAACAGTTATGACATCGCAAAACAAACCTTTTATGAAGACACAGTGTATATGGAGAGTGGTGAGATATAGTTAATGTAGTGTGACTACCAAGTTTTGTTCTGGTTTGCCTTTTCTGTCCTCTGTTTTACCTTATCTGCTCATTTTCTGTCCTCTACTTTGCCTTTTTTGCTTGTTTTTCTGCTTTCTGTTTTTCCTTTTTCTGCTTGTTTTTCTGCCCTCCGTTTTGCCTTTTCTGCTTGTTTTTCTGCCCCAGGTTTTGCTCTCTTCTGCCCTCTGTTTTGCCTTTTCTGCTCGTTTTTATGCCCTCTATTTTGCCCTCTTCTACTCTGTTTTGCCTTTTCTGCAAATTTTCTGCCCTCTGTTTATCCTTTTCTGCCCTTTGGTTTGCCTTCTCTGCTTGATAGTTTTTTTGACCTCTCCTTTGACGTTTACAGACTGTTTTTTCTTCTTCATGCTGTTTCCTCAAAATCTAGTTATTTGACTGAAACCTCCCACCCCAGCACCCAGATACCCCCAGGGGTGACAGTGCCATGCTCTACAAATACTAATTGATTGATCGAATACTCTGTGTATCAAGGTGCACAAGTTATGATAATTTGAAGCCCTGTGGCTACCGAGTTGAATACACTTTGTATGCAGGTGCACAAGTTATAATAATTTGAAGCTGTTGAGTAAATTATAAATTAAAGGTATAACTATAAGTTTCGAAATTTTAATATTTGTGTAGCTTAAGTTTGGTTTGTAGATAAAAAATGAATAAAAGTAATTTTTAAAACAATTTGGTGAGTAAATTATACATTTAAGATATTCTTATAACTTCAGAAGTATTTAATGTTTGTGCATTTTAAGTTTGCTTTGTTTAGAAAGAATAAATTCAATTTTCCTAACTACAACAAAGGTTTAACCTTAGTTTTTTTAATTGAATTTCAATGCTTTTTTAGTTTCAATAAAACTGTTTTGAAATCATAGTTTACTATCGTCGAGTGGAGTATTATTAAGTGGCGAGTTGTACACTACGGTGGAGGAGAGTGTCATACAGTGTACTGTTGTAGAGAATAGTGTTGTAAAGCTGAGTGGATTAAATTGGAATGCGGTACAGTGGAGTGGCATACAGTGGAATAGCGTACAGTGGCGTGGTGTGTACTGGAGTGGTGTAGAGTGGAATAGCGCAGAGTGTAGTGTAGTAGAGTGGAGTGGTGTGGAGTGGAGTGGCGTACAGTAGAATAGCATACAGTGGAATGGTGACAGATGGACTGGCGTAGAGTGTAGTGTAGTAGAGTGTAATCACATGAAGTGGTGTAGGGTCCTGTGTAGTGGCGTAGAGTGAAGCGGCATAGAGTGGACTAAGATATAGTGTAGTGGTATGCAGTACAATAGGGTAGAGTAGAGTATCGTAGAGTGTAGTAGCATAGAGTGGTATAGCGCAGAGTATAGTGGTGTATAGTGTAGTGTGGTGGTAGAATGTAATAGAGTACAGTGGAGTAGCGTAGAGTTCTATGGCCTAGAGTGGAGCAGAGTAGAGTAGCATGGCGTATAGTAGACCGATGTACAGTGTAGTGGCATGCAGTAGAATAGCATAGAGTGGCATAGAGTTGAATAGTGTATAGTGGAGTGGTGCAGAATAGAGTGGCATAGAGTGGAGTCGAGTACAGTGGAATAGCGAAGAGTGTAGTGGCAAGAGTGGAACTGTGTACAGTGGAATAGAGTACAGCAGAGTAGCTCAGAGGGGACTAACATAGATTGCAGTGGCATAGAGTGGAGTGGTGAAGATTGGACTGGCATAGATTGGAATGGCACAGAGTGCAGTGGCATACAATGGAGTGGAATGCAGTAGAATCCTGTATATCACTGTGGCCTACAGAGGAGTAGTGTAAAGTTGAGTGGCATAAAGTGGAATACCATAGAGTGGAGTGCTGTACAGTGAGATGGTGTAGAATGGATTGGTATACAGTGTGGTGATGTACAGTGCAGTGGGGTATAGTCGCATCTGTTAGAGTAAATTGGTGTATAATGGAATAACGTAGAGTGGAGTGGTGTAGAGTGGAGTGGCATAGAGTGGAGCGAGGTACAGTGTTGTGGCATACACTGGAATGTGTTAGAGTGGATTGGCATGCAGTGAAATAGTATAAAGTAGAGTGGTGTACAGTGGAGTAGCATAAAGTGGAGTGATGTACAGTGGAGTGGCATAGAGAGGAGTGAGGTACGGTGTAGTGGCATACAGTGAAATAGAATAGAGTGGAGTAGCGTAGAGTGGAGTGGCTTACACTGAAGTGACATACAGTGGAATATCATACACTGGAGTAGGGTACAGTGAACTGGCACCACCACCTTCCCAGGTATGGCCCTTACACAACAAAGGACGGGGCTGTGAGGCGCCCCTTCTGGGGGTTGATGGTCCCCAGGGCTAGCTCCTGCTATGTCTTGGGGTGCCCACCCCCTGGGACATATCTGTTTGCTTTCGCTGTGACAGATCCTGCCAAGCAAAAGCAATTATCTACTCCTAGCAAGCGAGAGCTGTCATACCACTCCCGCTTGCTGGAAGTGGAGGTTTCATCTCTTTCCCTGACCGCAGACATGCGGGCAGGGAAAGAGATGAAAGGATTACTCTCACATGCAGGGAGCTGCATTTCCAGCAGCTCCTTGTGTGTAAGAGCAATGTTGGCTCCCGCAGGAGGCGGGCAGCCGGCTGGGACAGCAGGGACCTTGAGGCTCCCCCGCGGCCACCAACATGCAGACTGGGTGCGACCAGTGCACCTAGGGAGACAAAGCTTGGCCCCTGGGTCAAAATCAGGCCAGAAAGGGGGGGGGCATGTGCCCCCCTGCCCCCCATCCCATTCAAATGTTGCTGGGCCTTGGTGGAAGGAGTTCCCTGCGCCCTAAATCTGTGCGAGGAGGGGGCCAAGCAGCCCACTTTCTCCAAGAAGTTTGGTCACAAATATTACCATATCAGTTGTCCCTGTTGAAGCTCCACTTCTATAAAGGACAAAGGGGGTAAGATTTTGATTTACATGTAGAAATGCATGTAAAATGTAGTATTGTGTTGCCAATACAATAAAAAAATATAATTAAGCATTGCAGGTGAAACAAAAATGCTAGATAACTGTGATAAAACCAGGTTCAATAATGAAATGTGCAAGATATAATACAAAGAAGGTGTTATAAGATGGCCGCCATATCGCGGCAAAGAAAAGTGGTATATCCATGTAGTCCTACTTCAATGGTGGTGGGAGGTCAGATGTTTATATGGTGAGAGGAGAGGAGGTAAACGAAAATGACCTGTGAACAAGAAGTGAAAGCTTCGAAACGTGTCAGGCATTATTTTTTTTGCTGCCTATAAAGAAATTAAACATGCAGAAAGTATTGGAGCCCTGGCTGTCTTTATGTTTCTTTGACGCAGATGAGTCTGAAAGGAGAAGAATGTGGGGAATATATATTTATATACACATATACAGACTATGAATGTGCTCTTACCTGGCATCTCCAAGGAAATGTTGAATTTCTTTCGCAGGGCTTGCTGCATAGCGGTCACCTGAAGTAGCAAAAGGAAAATACAGGAGCAGAGTCAATTATGAACCAAACAAATCTTAAGCCCTTAAAAAGTTTGTATTCTTATGAAAAAGTGTAATAACTAACTAAGGAGCTTGAAAGGGGGCTCCATGCTAAAGTGTGCATCCATCGACAGCAGCCATGACATCATCCAGTCGGAACAGACAGGAATTTAGGTATTTCAAGTCTTCTCAGCCCATGGGAGTCTTGATCACTGATGAACAAATGTATGCAATGCTGATGCATAGCTCTAAATCCAGAACGTTTATGAAGAGATTTAGGATATGAGAGACAAAAATAGAGTAGAGTGAAAAGGTAACTTGCTTGCATGACTTACATGTGGATGCTGTAAAGGTGTTAACTCGTGCTCAAGGAAAGCATGTGAATGTAACTGCCAGTCGACTCCCTTACACTCAGTTATTGCCTACAGCAATATAAGATTGGGAAGATTGGAAATGGATCTAGGTTAAAATTGTCTTAAGATACTTCATAATCGTGTTTTAAGTAGAGTGAAACAATCTATGTCAATGCTAAAAACAATGTGGGAAATTTGGGCATATAATGATGCTAGCTTCTCCTGAATAAGAGCAGCGTGATCGAATACAATGAATTTAATAACAGTTAAAAGTCAACATGTTTCATGCTTGTACAGTAATAGATGATCTAGTGGCATTTCCTTCGTGGCTATATGTATATATACACAATCTTCACTTAGGAAGAGTAGGGCATAGAGTGATCCTCCCATGTATGTGTTACCCCACCTCTGTGCTAACTATACCATACGAATAGGTAACATGGTAGACTCATACTGATATGTGTAGGATCTTAGTGATAGTGACCCTCCTATTTCAATAATTAAAACACAATTATGAAGTATCCATTGCCAATTTTACCTAGATCCCTCTCCAATCTTCCCATTCTTATACTGAGATACACTAAAATTCCCAATATTCCTTTGGGGAATCTAAAAGATCGCAGTCAAAGTGCCCACTTGCGGGGCCTGTTGGGTATTGTGGTGCCAGCCCAATGAGGAGAAGGCCCGATGATGTAGCATGCCAGCTTCGGTGGGTGACAACACTTGCTTCTAAGAGCAGACGCTCCTAGTGGCCAACGACATTCTGGGTCTCTAATGTAAGACCTTCAACTTAGATATCAGAATGGTATACACTATTGTGATTGTTGTACTGCTTAGGAGATTGTATACTGGACCTCCCAAATCTCCTTGTCCTTTTACATTGCACCTGGTGCGCCATTGATAGTTAGGCCGCTGTGTCACCTAATTTATGAAGGAGAGCTGGAGCATATGTATTTGGGACCCATAGGTAGGATATGCGGAGATTCAGGGCTGGTCTGGTATAAGCTAAGTTAATTGTGATCCCTGGGGAGGAGGCCTGTGGCTGAGCTCCAAAATCATACTCACATTTGCAGGATGGAAGAGCAGCTTGAGCTTTAGACAGAAACCCAGGGATTGATTCACAAAGGAATACGCATACTCATACATGCCTTTGTGAATCACCCCCAAAACATTTAAAATGGTAATATGTGGTTCATATTTTACACCCAGCAAGATCGCAGGGAAAAACCTGTAAAACATGTTTGGGCCCTAGGCAAAGGGGGTAGGGTATCCCTGACCTGCCCCATTATAGTTTCTGTGGATGCATGTTTTATTATCCTGTCCCTCCCTGAACCCCTCTTAAAATTTCCCTAAACCCTTTCCATTTAGTATGTAATCCCAATTTTCCAGCCACTCCACCTTGCTCCGTCCACATTTACTACTAAAATCTATACCTACGTGTGCTGAGATCTCTGCTACCGTGTTGGAGCTCTACACAAAGAAATGGTAAGAACGGCTGTGGTTTGTGAACAGCATTTTGTATTATGTGAGTAGTACTACTGTAGTACTACTTTAAATTCTATAATATGCAATTTGTGAATAGGCCATAAAGAGGATTCAGGGTCACAAAGTGATTGTCACACATAAAGGAAGGACAGATCAGCAAATGTGGAGATAGCGAAGTCTATTCTAACATTGCTGCTTACATCTCATATCTTCCTTCTCACTTATCTGACCACTCTGCAGTCTGGCTGGAACTGGAGGGCATAGACCCTGTTCTTTCTAGATCGTGGTCTTTTGATCGCTCATTACTCTTGGAAGATGAGGAGATTTCATCTTTGATAATGGAGACAGAGTGGTTTATGAAAACCAACATAGGTTCGGCCTCAATGGGGTGTGTATGGGATGCTTATAAGGCCTTTCTAAGGGGTCAAATTACCAGCAGAGCTGCATATAGGAAAAAAACATATAGAGAGGAGGTCGCCACTATTGAGGCCGAAATTGAAAGGTTGCAATCTGAAGTAGAATAATCCATTTGCACCTCTGTCGAAACACCTCACGAGTTACAAAACAAACTGACAAGACTAAAAGGGCAGTTGGAAACGGTGTTAAATACACGTTTACTTCGTAGATGGGAGGCAAGCAAAATCTCTCATTTTGAGTACGGCGAAGGTGCAGGTAGGCTCTTCGCATGGAAAGTTAAGACTGACCAAGTTCAAAATAATATGGGGTCAACTACTCAAGGTAACTTAACGTTTGCATCTGATGAAGATTTCAGGAGGGTCTTCCATGCGTTTTTCCAAGATATCTACACAGAGGACAAGTGTATTGACCCTTCTTGTATTGAGGCTTGGCTGAACAAGGTCTCGTTGCCTTCTTTAACTATAGAACAACAGGGCCACCTCGATCAAGTGATCACACAGGAAGAGGTTAATGCAGCCATTGTAAACTGCAAAAAGGGGAAGGCAGCAGGTCCTGACGGCCTCCCTCAGAAATTTATAGAGTCTTGGGTAAGGAAATAGTTCCTACTTTGACTTTCCTCTTTAATCAGATACTCCAGGAGGGGGTACCCCCTCCAGCTTTGTGGGATAATGCTTCTATAACCCTGATGATTTTAAAACCTGGCAAAGTTGCATCCAGTTGTGGGTCTTTTAGGCCAATATCTATTCTCAATGCCGACTATAAAATCTTTATACCTCTGTTATGGCCAAAAGACTAGGGCTGGTTGTAGGCGGTATCTTGCATCAGGACCAGATGGGCTTTGTTGAGGGTCGACAGCTCTCTGACTTGACGTATGACTTGATCGGCGCTATCGACATTGCTTCTACCGAATCTCTCCCTTTGGCTGTGTTGACTCTCGACGCTACTAAGGCCTTCGACAGGGTTCATTGGTCATACCTGTCGGGGGTCTTAGGTAAGTTTATTATCAGGGAAAAATGTTGTTGAGCTGTGAGGTTGTTATATCAGAACCCCTCCTCAAGTCTTTTGGTGAATGGAACTCTTTCAGATCCCTTTAAAATCACAAGAGGTACGCGTCAGGGCTGCCCCCTCTCCCCTCTTATATTCGAACCTTTTGCCCAACTGCTTAGGGAGGACCTTAACATCAAGCCCTTCAGGTACGGGGAGTGGGAGAGGAAGGTAGCCCTGTATGCAGACGACATTTTGATTTTTCTCTTCTGAATTGCATACAGCGCTTCCCTTGGTTGTCAAACTAGCCCAGGACTTTGGAGCGGTCTCTGGGTATGAGATTAACACTTCAAAACAGAAATTATGGCCTGGATTATGGGGGAGGTCCAGTTAGGGCAGCAGCTTAGCTCTAAAATGAGGTACCTTGGAATCAGCATCCTTCAGGATGTCTCCAAAATAGTGGAAACTAATCTTTCAGATGTGGCGAAGGAGTGTCGGAAACTTATGGTCCTTATTACCCTTGTCTGTCTTGGAAAGGGTAAACTTAGTAAAAATGTCAAATCTGCCTAGAATTACGTTTCTTTTTAATACTATTCCCCTTCATTTAGAGGCTGCCTCTTTACTTAAGTTGCAGAGCAACATTAACTCATTTATTTGGGCTTACCATATGCCTAGGATCGCCTGGAAAAAACTAAGGCGGCGAAGAGAAAAGGGAGGCTTAGCCGCTTCGGATCTTCAGTTGTATGCATGGGCTTTTCAACTCTCCCATTCTCGTATGTTACTGAAAATGCCTACTAACAGTGGGCGGGCTGCATGTTCCAGGCCATGCTTAGAGGGGCCTCGCTACCATATGAGGGCTTTTTGTTTAAATTTGGTGATCCCAATTTCTTTTTTTAAATTAAGCTAAAGGTTTTACAGGGGCTAGCTAAAACATAGGCTAAGGTGAGAAGCTTGGTAGCGCTAGGATACTTTTCCAGCATGGCTCCTTTGTGGGATACACCGGGGGGCCCGTGCTTAAAGATAGATTGGTTTTACCCTTGAGAGAAGCTGGTGTGGAGGTGTGGGGAGATCTGTTTGTGGAAGGGACCCTTGTCTCGTGGGATTCTTTTAGGGATAGGGTTGGTTCTGGTCTCTCTAGGTTTAAATACTTGCAGATGGCCAGCTGGGCCCGGTCGCAGACAGCCACCCAGAGCAAATACCCAGTTGGAGGGGGTAACCATCTAGAGTTCCAACTTGTTAACAAAGCCCCTGGAAGGAAGGACGTCTCTTTCTGGTACAACGCAATATTGGAAAAGGCAGATGGTGGATTTCAACTGGCTAATAAGCTTTGGGGCAGCTCCCTTTTGGGCCACAACAGTGAACTCCTGTAAGACATTGTGGGAGGAAGTCAAACCAGCATGGCTCCGAAGGAATCATCTTTTCACTCTGCACAGGGCTTATTACTCACCTCAGAGACTTTCAAAATGTTCAAAGGGCCCCCCTGTGCCCTGTATGAGGTGCGGGACAATAGCTGCTTCCGACATTCATATGTCTTTTAATTGTCCAGTCCTGTCCTCTTTTTGGGGTTCCATAGGAAAATCATTGACAACATATTTAGGTTGTCCCATTACAATCAATCTTTCGTTGGTTATATTCGGCTTGTTGGAGGGTGTGACAGGCTCCGCCAAACAACTTCTCTTTTATGCTATCCTGATGGCCAGAAGAGAAATCTGCAAAACAATGGAAGGATTCTTCATCTCCCTCTTTTTTGGATTGGCAGGCATCGGTATTACAGGTTTCCAGATTGGACCTATGAGATCAGGCAATCAAAATAAGCAAGCCTTTTGGAATCTTTTGAAATAGGGGTAGTATGGAGACAATAGACAGGGGTTTATTTATTTATTTATTTATTCTTTCCTCTGTCCTATGATCATACAGCCCTGCTACTTTGTAGATACATCCGGAGATACCAGGTTGCGTCCGGATATGGCTGTGTTGGCCAAGTCCGGTAAGGCAGCTCCCCATAGGTCTCCATATAAGCCTTTGAGTATCCGTTAACACTGGTAGACGAGGGTCGTAACCTCCAGATGCCTACATATCCAGTATGCTGAGGCAGTGTGTGGATATCTCTAGGGTAGATTGGAGCTAGTTGGGTGGAGAATGAGGACAAAAAAAAGAGAAAACAAAACAAAACAAAAAAAACCATTGCTGCTTACTTGATAGTCTGCACAAATGTATGTGGGATCAATGTGCAGAGAGAATGTTTTCTTTAATCAGGCCTAGAGTATCTATTGCCCTGAGCTGGGAAGGTTTAGTAGTAGTGGGAATGTGAGATAATCAGGTTTTGTGTACCATGTATATCTGCCCAGTGGATATTTATTAATGTGCCATCACCACATTACAAAATACAGTAATATTGCATTAGCGCATGGAAAAACAAGAGGAAACGCAGCATCTCTTGAGTGTGAAATGTTACTTTCACATTGGTGCAGAGGATCTGGTTTCTGCACGGCACTATAAATGATATCGTCAGTAGACTATTTTGTTAATTAAACTGATAGGGAGATGGGCAATTTTGAAGACCTACAAGCACACACACACATATGTGTACACAAGTATATACATGCATACGGTCATGCACATGTGTCCACACATACAGACACACACATGCTTGCTAGGCACATTTTATGTTTCTTTAACATGGATGAAAATACTTTGTGCAATGGTGAACAGCTTTTCAAAAACCGAAAGGGGTTGAGAAACTGCCACATCCATCACATACCTCAGTGACAGGGATAGCACATATTAGAATGAGAAATCCATTTGGGACTTCATACAGTTTACTTCTAATTGCATGCTGGGCCAGAAAACCGAGAGCTCCATGAATGGGTTAATTGTTTATGTATCAAGGACTCTTCGATAAGTCCTGTAGATTTTATTTTTTTCAGAGGTTTTCCTTTTATACGGCTCTTTGTATGAAAAATGTTCATATTACTCATAACGTGCCGTGCCTACAGGTAAAAAGGATGACTTCATGATAAGACAGTATCACTAAAAGGATACTAGGGGTTGTGGGGAGTGAGAATGAGTCAATTGGTTGATATGTGACTTGAATCTACTCGAGAGCTACCATGGTTCCAGAGGCAGCATTAAGTGAAGGCACCCCTCATTCTTCGCCTGTGGCCTCTCAAATCCTCCCACACAAGCATTATGGGAAATCAATGCCCCATCTGGAACATGCAACAGGTGCAGTTACTCTGATGCTCATAGAGATGGGGTCTCACTGAACCCAAATTATGGCTGTCTCTTACTACCCAACTAAGGAGCAGAGGGGAGATATTCTTTACTAGCATCAGCGCCTCGGCTCTCCTACGCCAGCCCCACAGATACCTTAAATAACAGGTGCTGTGCTTTGCATAGCAAAATCATTGAGCCGAAAGATCATCCAACAGAGTCCTAAGGGCTAACAGTTTTATCTAAGAGCTCGCCCTTCAGTAGTTGAAAATGAGGATGCTGCAGTTAGGACATGTGACTAGTTGTCTCTAGGGTGGTCTCGTATACTTGCCTTGACCTCTTCGGTTGAAGGCAGGTTAGGAATTTCCAGAGGTTCGTGCTGCCTTGATCCTGGGGATGGAACAGCATTTGCGCTAGAAGGGCTGGAAGGGCTTGATGTCTAGTGAAAGATAGAGAAAAACAAAAACAGGTCGAACAATGGTGCAATGAAGGTTGGGTGTCCTCCCAGCAGCAGAGAGATGTGGAAAAATGAGATCCTGAAGGCAAAGCTAGAACTGCTTGTGCCTTGTCCAAGTAAATCCAAGCCTTCTGACTTGTAAATCATGAGCAGTGGAAATAATAGAAGACTTTGTAGTTGGCAAATGAAATTCTGAATCTACAGAGGGAAGCATATATGAGAAAAAGCTATAGTAATGCTGGCCTACCCTGGGTCCCAGTAGCTATTGCAATAAATCTCTTAGATCCAATGTTGGCCAATGCTTGGTACACAGCCGCTCTTTAAGAACTCAGAGACATTGTCTTAAGTCAATTTCTTCTGCATCATCAAATTCTACAGTAACTCTGAGAATTCTGCATTAACTATAATGAATACATTATCTCCTTCACTAAGAACTTGCAAGAACTCAAGGAACATAAGCCTGAGTGCACTTCTAGGTATATTCTATTGTAAAGATGACCCACAAAAACCTTCAGAATCTGGAGTTTAATATTAAGGAAATCCCTGCCTCTTGCACATGCGCCCTGCAGAACCTCAACTATCCTGTGTTTAACTCAATGGAAACGACTGCTCGCTGCGTCGAGGTATGGCAGAAGTGGTCAGAAATGTTGTCTGATGTTTTCTCCTGCAAGGGGTCCTTGTAGAAGCTTTGAGAAATGTATCATTGAAGGGAACCATCTCCTGCAGGGAGTGCCGACAATTGCTACTCTAGGACTGCTTATTTATGGGTTGAGATCACTTAGATGGTTACCTAGAGATGGTTACCTAGAGAGCTACCTTACATCTCCTGCACTCTGATACCTGACCAGCGACTTCAGTAAGAAGCGCAGCAGAAGAGCATGGAAGACACCACACCCACAAGGTCGGACAATCGTTGGAAGTATTTACGTGACTGGTGGACCGCCTCTTGGGTTTGTCTGTAGGTGAGACAGTCATGCCAGCTGCACTCAAAGCCGCAATCCGAGACTCAATGTCGGAAACCTGAAAGACAAAAACAAATGAAGGCAACAGTGTTCATGGAGAGCACAGCAAAGAAAAGCACTGGTATGGTGATGACAAGACAGACAAGGCTTACTGTAATTATTCACAAAAGAGTACAACCCTGGTGCATGATCGCTAGCGATATCAGAGGGTGTTGAAGAAAGCGATTATTGATTCTGAGAACAGCCTGCAAAGTGTGAACTTTTTCCCTATAAAAATCCCTAAGGGTTTCTGGCATATGTACCTCAAGGCCTCAAGGTGCCGTCCAATGTGCGCTAGGGGCAATTGACCACTGATGACAGATTGGGCAATATCTGGCCACTGCTTCTGATTACCATGGGTATGGGCTGGCCCTGCTGGGTCTATATTGATTTCTAGTGTGTATGTCTTGAAATTATCAAGAGAATTGAATGATATCATGCTGTCCGCTGCCTAGCTCTGACTGTAGCATGCCTTTGGGTGACCATGATAGATGTACAAGGTGACTGCTCTTCTTTTGATAAGCTAATAGCCAGGTTCCTGTTACAATCAACCTGAGTATTGTCTTTCTGAATTTTTATTTACATATATATTAAAATTGTTGTTTTTCTTAAAATTTATTTTGAGTTTTTAGATCTCATAAAAACTCACATTCACTGTCCTAGTCTCATAATCATATTTGCAGAGTTCTCTTTCTTTATAAGTATCTACACACATTACTATTGAGCCTCTACATTCGTACAATATTTTTGAGTTTGCTCAATGTAAAACATACATATCAAGATTCATTTTCTTCCTGTTGCTGTAAACATTTATATCGAGTTTCCCCTTCTAATAAACAATATTAATAGTTTCTAAATTCTTACTATCCATCATATAAAAAGTTTTTTTCTTAAAATATATTAGTCGGATTTCTTGTCTTTACGCTTACTTTTTCTATAAATGCAAATATAAACTTCCAAATATTGTAAACTTATTGGAGCTGATTCACAAAGGTATTTGAGTATGTAAAGTTGTATACTTGTGGTACTACTTCACATAACCTTAAATGCCATTGTAAACTGCCCCAAGCATTTACAATGGGAATACAATGGAATATTCAGGGAATATTCATGTACAATTAATATGAATAGATATGAATACAAAGGTTTGGGCCCCCTTTGCACTTTTACTAATAGAGAGTTGGACATTTTGAAACCAATGCAAACATGCATTTATGAGCAAGTGAAATAGTACTCCTGTCTAACTACTTCACATAGTCATAAATAACTCTGTGAAACAGCCCCTACGTTTTCTGCTCCTACAACATATTGTTTACTGTTGCTATACAACTATGGACTGTTTACTGCGCTATACACTTCTATGAAGCTTCTTATTCTTATGAAAGTTAATACTAATTCTCAATAACATATATTTCTTATTTTATATCGATTTTCATGTTCGTCTGCATGTTAATCTCGAGTTTTCTAATTCACATAGACATGTCTATTGAGTTTCCTTTATTTGTAAACATTTATATCAGGTTTATGGTTCTTAAAGACATTATCATGGTTTTAACAAGACAAACTCTTTAGGGTCTCCGAGGAGTGAGGAAATGGGTGCTGTTGCAACAAGCTCAATGAAATATGTATTTTTAGTGAAAGTATGTATGCTGCTCAAAATACATTTCGGTGCTATCACGGGTAACTTTTCCCTATAAGGGTACACCTCACACAGAAAGGTAAAAGATACTGGCAGGATGAAAGGCTGCCGTCGGCAAAAATTACTCAAAAGTTTAAGTTCAGTGACATCCTGAAATGTCACTATTTTATCATTATGCAAAAATCCGAAATTACACAAGATTGCATCGCCAAATTAATACATTTCCTACAGGCCTACTGTATGGCCAATACTGCCAGCATTCAGATTTGGAGCAAGCAATGAGTCTATTTCCTTCAAGCCAGGGAGGCGAGGGGGCATAAACCAGGTTTCCTTTGGTGACAGTGTCCTGTCCTAGGTCCAGTGGACACCTTCATGTGACGGTGTTTAAAGATAATTGCTACTCACTAAGCCATTGTTGGTGATTCTTACACCTATTCATTAACAATTAAATAAAGAGATAGTGTATGAAATAAAACTGGACGCATACAACCAGGGGCGGCTCCTCAATTTGAGGGGAGGAGCGTTGCCCCACAAGCCCCAGAGCTGAAAAATAAAATGGCAAGATTTATTACAATTTTATATTTTAGCAACCCGTCCCCAACGAAGGGGGTCATTACGATGGTGGCGATACCACCACCAACAGGCTGTCAGTCTCACCGCCATGAGGACCCCCTTCACCGCCCGCCACATTCGTTTGGTGGGCGGTGTGTTGGCGGTCGGAAACACCGACTGCCATGCATCCAAATGGCTGCTTGAGCCTGCCGGTGCGATGGAGGGCCTTGCAATCCCTGCATTGGTGGCAGTGCATAGCACCTAGGGTGCCACCCTACATGTCCCTGCACCGTGTCGCAGGCACCGCAGGGATATGTGTGGTGACCCCTTTTTGTCTTGCGGCGTGTGCTGCAGCCAGCAGCACACGCCGCAATGCAAAAAATAGGTAATGCGACTGCCTCGTGGCTGTCGCATTGTAATTCCTACTGTGGGACTGCCGCCTTGTAGGCGGATGGTCCCAAATAGGAAACAATGGCGAATGGATTGAAGTCCGTCTGCCATTGTAATCAGGCCCTAATTGTCAGGACAAGATGAGGCCAGTGCTGCCGAGTGGCAGCAGCATGGATATGTGCGCTTTAAATTGTGTACGTCTCTTTGGCCGGCTGTCTTGGGTCAGCCAGCCGGACATGCACATTTCAAAGTTCTCTAACCTAGCTGTCTTAGACAGCTGGGTTAAAGAAAGTGCAGGTCTCCAGTGCTCTTGTGAGCGCTCAGTGAGGCTGCTCTATCCAATCCTGGTGCTGCTCCCATGCTGTGAGAGCAGTGCCAGGATTGGGTAGTGTAGTTTCCAGAGCTTCCAGAAGACACCCAAGGGGGGAGGAAGTTGCGCTGCAAGAAAGGAAGGTCAGTTTATTTTATTTATTATTTTTGTTGTTGTTATGCCCCACAGCCCCCACCCTCGGTACATTCCAGCCCCCCCTGCATACAACACACTTCCATATGTGAGCAGTGATTACCACACCTGTCCGACATGCTCCTTCAGCAACAGCGCATGATTGTACAACAGGGCTATCCACCAGACCGTACCTCGCTCTCTGTCTGCTGTACCATGGCAGCAGATGACGCAATCCCAATTTCCAGCTCTGAAAGCTCGGAGTCAGTGGTGCCGCTCTGCTGCGCCTTCTCCTCCAGGCTTTGGAGCCTTCTTTCCAGGCCATATGTCTTGCTGGCGGTCATGTACACCTAGAAACAAGGCCACAACGGGATTTAGCAATGGGCCCACAACTGGACACAGTAGGGGCTGTATCATTGGATATTTTGGAGCAATAACCCCATCCGAAGTTGATTTAAAGGATAGTAGCTAGGATGGCGCGGAAAACAACCTTTAAAACGCAACCATTACATCGCACTACACTTACAATGCAGTCATTACATCGCAACATCCTTTACATAGCATGTCACTACAACGCAGGCATTACAACGCATACCATTACAAAGCATGCCAATACATCGCATGCCACTACATCGCATGCCACTACAACGCAGGCATTACAACGCTTACCATTACAACGCATACCGTTACAATGCATAGTACCCCTACACTATCCAACACTTACCCTACTGATGCACACCCTGGAGTTAGAATAGTAATTTCTACCCTTCACTATCCAACACTTACCCTACTGTTGCACCCCCTGGAGTTAGAATAGTAATTTTTACCCCTATACTATCCAATACTTACCTTAAATGCAATGTAATGGTATGCGTTGTAATGGTAAGCGTTGCAAAGTTAGTATGCGATGTAATGGAATGTGTTGTAAAGGTAGTTTCTAAAAATGCAATGTAGTGTCATGCGATGTAATGAAATGCGTTGTAAAGGATGTTGCGATGTAAAAACTGCGTAGTAAAGGCATGCGTTGTAAATGTATGCATTGTAATATCATACATTCAGATGGCACACCTACCATAGTAGCTAGGATGGCACACGTACCATAGTAGCTAGGATGACACACCTACCACAGTAGCTAGGATGGCGCACCTACCACAGTAGCTAGGATGGCACTCCTACCACACTAGCTAGGATGGCGCACCTACCATAGTAGCTAGGATGGCGCACCTACCATAGTAGCTAGGATGACACACCTACCACACTAGCTAGAATGGCGCACCTACCACACTAGCTAGGATGGGGCACCTAACATGGCAGCTAGGATGGTGCACCTACCATAGCAGCTAGGATGGCGCATCTACCATAGTAGCTAGGATGGTGCACCTACCACACTAGCTAGGATGGCGCACCTACCATAGTAGCTAGGATGGCACACGTACTACACTAGCTAGGACGGCGCACCTACCATAGTAGCTAGGATGGCGCACCTACCACAGTAGCTAGGATGGCGCACCTACCACACTAGCTAGGATGACGCACCTACCACACTAGCTAGGATGGCGCACCTACCATAGTAGCTAGGATGGCACACCCACCATAGTAGCTAGGATGGTGCACCTACCATAGTAGCTAGGATGGCGCACCTACCACACTAGTTAGGATGGCGCACCTACCACACTAGCTAGGATGGCGCACCTACCACACTAGCTAGGATGGCGCACCTACCAAACTAGCTAGGATGGTGCATCTACCATAGTAGCTAGGATGGCACACCTACCATGGTAGCTAGGATGGCGCACCTACCATAGTAGCTAGGATGGCGCACCTACAATAGTAGCTAGGATGGTGCACCTACCACACTAGCGAGGATGGTGCACCTACCATAGTAGCTAGGATGGTGCACCTACCATAATAGCTAGGAGGGCGCACCTACCACACTAGCTAGGATGGCGCACCTACCATAGTAGCTAGGATGGCACACCTACCACACTAGCTAGGATGGCACACTTACCATAGTAGCTAGGATGGCGCACCTACCACACTAGCTAGGATGGCGCACCTAGCATAGTAGCTAGGATGGGGCACCTACCACACTAGCTAGGATGGCGCACCTACCATAGTAGCTAGGATGGCGCACCTACCACACTAGCTAGGATGGCGCACCTACCATAGTAGCTAGGATGGCACACCTACCATAGTAGCTAGGATGGCACACCTACCACACTAGCTAGGATGGCGCACCTACCACACTAGCTAGGATGGCACACCTACCATAGTAGCTAGGATGGCACACCTACCATAGTAGCTAGGATGGCGCACCTACCATAGTAACTAGGATGGTGCATCTACCATAGTAGCTAGGATGGCGCACCTACCATAGTAGCTAGGATGGCGCACCTACCACACTAGCTAGGTTGGTGCACCTACCATAGTAGCTAGGATGGCACACCTACCACACTAGCTAGGATGGCGCACCTACCACACTAGCTAGGATGGCACACCTACCATAGTAGCTAGGATGGCACACCTACCATAGTAGCTAGGATGGCGCACCTACCATAGTAACTAGGATGGTGCATCTACCATAGTAGCTAGGATGGCGCACCTACCATAGTAGCTAGGATGGCACACCTACCATAGTAGCTAGGATGGCGCACCTACCATAGTAACTAGGATGGTGCATCTACCATAGTAGCTAGGATGGCGCACCTACCATAGTAGCTAGGATGGCACAACTACCACACTAGCTAGGATGGCACACTTACCATAGTAGCTAGGATGGCGCACCTACCACACTAGCTAGGATGGCGCACCTAGCATAGTAGCTAGGATGGGGCACCTATCACACTAGCTAGGATGGCGCACCTACCATAGTAGCTAGGATGGCGCACCTACCACACTAGCTAGGATGGCGCACCTACCATAGTAGCTAGGATGGCACACCTACCATAGTAGCTAGGATGGCACACCTACCACACTAGCTAGGATGGCGCACCTACCACACTAGCTAGGATGGCACACCTACCATAGTAGCTAGGATGGCACACCTACCATAGTAGCTAGGATGGCGCACCTACCATAGTAACTAGGATGGTGCATCTACCATAGTAGCTAGGATGGCGCACCTACCATAGTAGCTAGGATGGCGCACCTACCACACTAGCTAGGTTGGTGCACCTACCATAGTAGCTAGGATGGCACACCTACCACACTAGCTAGGATGGCGCACCTACCACACTAGCTAGGATGGCACACCTACCATAGTAGCTAGGATGGCACACCTACCATAGTAGCTAGGATGGCGCACCTACCATAGTAACTAGGATGGTGCATCTACCATAGTAGCTAGGATGGCGCACCTACCATAGTAGCTAGGATGGCACAACTACCACACTAGCTAGGATGGCACACTTACCATAGTAGCTAGGATGGCGCACCTACCACACTAGCTAGGATGGCGCACCTAGCATAGTAGCTAGGATGGGGCACCTACCACACTAGCTAGGATGGCGCACCTACCATAGTAGCTAGGATGGCGCACCTACCACACTAGCTAGGATGGCGCACCTACCATAGTAGCTAGGATGGCACACCTACCATAGTAGCTAGGATGGCACACCTACCACACTAGCTAGGATGGCGCACCTACCACACTAGCTAGGATGGCACACCTACCATAGTAGCTAGGATGGCACACCTACCATAGTAGCTAGGATGGCGCACCTACCATAGTAACTAGGATGGTGCATCTACCATAGTAGCTAGGATGGCGCACCTACCATAGTAGCTAGGATGGCGCACCTACCACACTAGCTAGGTTGGTGCACCTACCATAGTAGCTAGGATGGCACACCTACCACACTAGCTAGGATGGCGCACCTACCACACTAGCTAGGATGGCACACCTACCATAGTAGCTAGGATGGCACACCTACCATAGTAGCTAGGATGGCGCACCTACCATAGTAACTAGGATGGTGCATCTACCATAGTAGCTAGGATGGCGCACCTACCATAGTAGCTAGGATGGCGCACCTACCACACTAGCTAGGTTGGTGCACCTACCATAGTAGCTAGGATGGCACACCTACCATAGTAGCTAGGATGGCGCACCTACCATAGTAGCTAGGATGGCGCACCTACCACACTAGCTAGGATGGCGCACCTACCATAGTAGCTAGGATGGCGCACCTACCACACTAGCTAGGTTGGTGCACCTACCATAGTAGCTAGGATGGCACACCTACCACACTAGCTAGGATGGCGCACCTACCATAGTAGCTAGGATGGCACACTTACCATAGTAGCTAGGATGGCACACCTACCACACTAGCTAGGATGGCGCACCTAGCATAGTAGCTAGGATGGCACACCTACCACACTAGCTAGGATGGCGCACCTACCATAGTAGCTAGGATGGCACACCTACCATAGTAACTAGGATAGTGCATCTACCATAGTAGCTAGGATGGCGCACCTACCATAGTAGCTAGGATGGCGCACCTACCACACTAGCTAGGATGGCGCACCTACCATAGTAGCTAGGATGGCACACTTCCATAGTAGCTAGGATGGCACACCTACCACACTAGCTAGGATGGCGCACCTAGCATAGTAGCTAGGATGGCACACCTACCACACTAGCTAGGATGGCGCACCTACCATAGTAGCTAGGATGGCACACCTACCATAGTAGGTAGGATGGCGTACCTACCATAGTAACTAGGATGGTGCATCTACCATAGTAGCTAGGATGGCACACCTACCATAGTAGCTAGGATGGCACACCTACCACACTAGCTAGGATGGCGCGCCTACCATAGTAGCTAGGATGGCGCACCTACCATAGTAGCTAGGATGGCGCACCTACCATAGTAGCTAGGATGGCGCACCTACCATAGTAGCTAGGATGGCGCACCTACCATAGTAGCTAGGATGGGGTACCTACCATGTGCCAGAAAAAGAAAGATTAGAAATTATGAAGTAGTCCTTCAAGTTATGGGCATGTTAAATCCATTTAATAATCATTGATTATACTATTTACTTGATTAATGTGTATATTTGTCCGTTCGGTAACATCTGGTTGCATGTGGGTCATGCCCCTGTTCATACTGCAGGGTCCGATCATTTCTCACAAATAATATAAATGATTAATCGATCTGAGAGATAGATCTGAGAGATAGAGTACACACTATGACCATGCTCTAAATGGTGCAGACATGTCTTTGGTGCTGGGGAAGGAAGTTGCTGTCAACCAACCAAGGGACATATTATCAAGGACCGGTGTTAAAATTATTGCCGTTTTATCTGCAGGAAACTGCCAATAAAACGGCGATAATGGGCTTGATAATACGCCCTTGTTAATTCCCATAGAAGCCCATGTTCTGATGTTAACCTGGGCTTCTATGGGAATGAACAAGGGCGTATTATCAAGCCCATTATCGCCATTTTATCGAAAGTTTCCTGCAGATAAAACGGCGATAATTTGAACACCGGTCCTTGATAATATGCCCCCATGTTTCTTATATGACATTGCCCTTGACCTTTGACCTTGCAGAGGAATTAGGTTAGAAGAAGCCTCCCGGTGGGCAGGTTACCTCCAGGCAGTGTGGCATGTTAAGGTGTGGGATGGCGTAGATATAGAGTTAAGGGATAGTAATCAATGCTTCAGTTTAGGACTTACATGGATTGGGTAGAATTATAAGGAAACAAACACTGGAATAAATCCAGTGCATGCCTTGGAGGGAGCAGATACGCACTGGTAGCACTGGTGTGTCTGGGCTGCACATCTAGGAGGGCAGCAGAAGCTTCTGTCTTGGACAGAAGCACCAATGAAGAACTGTATGTTATTCCACGCGCTGTGCAAGCAGCGGGGTGCCTGCAGGTCAAGCATAAATCTGCATTGGCAAAGTTGTGTGCGTGTGTGTGTGTGTCAGGGGTGTAACACAGGTCCCTGCAGACCCTGCAGTACAAGTACAGGGGGGGGAGGCAACACTTGAGGGGGCCCCTTGCAATTCAGGGGGTCCCCATTCAGCCCAAAGCCTTTGAATATGTGTGAGCTATTGGAGAATCGTGTGGGGGGGGGGCTTATCACATTCTGCAGAGGGCCCATTATTTTGCCTTGCACCACTGGCGTGTGTGTTCCTGGTTTGGAACAGCATGTGTGCTAAATGTGAAAGTTAAAAAACAAAGTTCCATGGCACAGCTGTGCGCATGTCCTAGCACTGGAGTAGAGGAGGGTGTGGCGAGTTAGGATTGGGGTGGAATTGACAAAGTTGTGTTTAGGGTCAGCTAACCGTCACCTGTGTTCCAGTGAAGAAAGGGGACGCCTGTTTTTGTTGACAATGCCTATTTGTATGTTAGGGTCAACACTTGGTATGTATTATTTCCTTAGACTCTCGTAACTATAACATCTTCCCAATGCCTACAGCACTTCATTGGAGACATGGAAAGTGCTGTAATGTCTGACAAATGATTTCATTCCAGACCTGGATTTAGGGAGCGTGGCCGTTTAGTTAGCAGCGAATCACGAATTTGCCTGTGAGAAAATTGGACGACTGATACTAAACATTGGGTGCATGGTAGGCACATGCTTGTGCCACACGAGAACCACCAGCTACCTAATGGATTACATGCACCCCCTGGAATAAGGGGCAGTTTAAAATCCTACGCCAGGGAAGGTAGCGCCATATTTAAATACTCTACCAGGACCTGAAGCTAAAAACAAAATGACATCAGAACGGATTCCACTGTATACCCTGGTTCTGCCATCCTATGCCGGGGGGGGGGGGGCTCCAAAACAAATGCGAGTGCTGCTAGAATATTATTGGGTAATAGCAATTGCATTCCCGTGGTACAATAGAACAATTCTGCTTCTTATAATAGGATTTTCAAAATGTCCGCCTGTGATGGATCACTTCGTAATGGGCGCGAGTAGCGCTTAGTTGGCCAGTTCGCCATCAGGCCGCCTATTCTGCAGGAGGCCAGAAGTTTGTCAGTCATCAGAATGCCATGCTGCTGGTCAGGGACAGTTTACTTATTCATTTAAAGTTACTAATCTTAAAGGTTCAGACACCAGACAGTAGAGTTTTCCATCAGGATATTTTCTACTGCCATGGATGCCCAAGTACATTTCATACACGATTTCCGTGGTTCAAGCCCTCAAGAGTGTCTCAAGTTAATCAGGGTGTCATCCATTGGCTTTCTTAAGACATTTAAGTGTCACCTGGAATCAGCGTACCTATTATTAGTGCAGCAGGTGCAGTGAAATCAGGGCCAGGAGTGTAAGGGTTCCACTGCCCCCAAGATGTGGTCGTCTTAGACTATACGAATGGGCGCTTGCGGGCCCATTTCGATTGCTTGTATTATTGTCGATAGCATCTCTGCCATAAGAAGCAATCAATGAACCAAACTCAGTAATGACGCCCACGGTGAAATAATTGATACAGCAGGGGCGTAACACAGGCCCCTGCAGCCCCCGCGGTGCGGGGGTTACTCCTGACTAAAGTGGCTCATAGCAGGAACAGAATTAGCGCCAATGTTTCAACAGCATGATTCGACCAAAGCCGTAGAAAGGCAAATCGTCAAAGTGCACTTAGAGCAGAGAATCCGACAGAGCACTCTAATCTGCCTACATAAAGAATCAAATACAAACAGGTGGTTGGACAAGAAAGTAAGGCAAACAAACAACAATAGGAACGCCTTGTATGTGGCAGTGCTTATTAAAATAGGTCTTTAGAACATAGAATCAACAGGCTTAGAACGATAGAGGCGCCCATATCAGGAAACAGTTCGTAGGAAGCTATGAGACTTTTACTAATGTCATTGGCAAAAAGAAAAGTTTCCACTGGGAGAGGCACACTCTCACATACACTGAGTGAATGTGTTGTAATGAGCAAAATAAGCTCAGAAGCAGTATTTTCATGAAAGCTAATAATGTCCAGTCATGTTGAATGTTTGGTGAGGTCTTCTTTATTCAAAATACATTTTGACGTACTATACAAAACATCAGCCCAATGCTTTTTGTTCTACCACCTAGGACTTCAGGGCATTGAGGGAATGGCACATGTTACTTATCTTGTATCTGTTTGTGTGTAGTGACATGTATTCATATACTCTGCATACTTCTGCCACCTGGTATTGGGCCTGGATGTTTAACAGTGGTTTTCCTTTAAGAAGTTTGATTCACAAGACCTGTTGTGACTCCACCTCTGGTCCACAATGCACCAGCGCACTGGCTCCACCTCAGATTGTGTTTCGCTCAGCTCATCTCAGAATGCTACCCCTGTGGCATTTGGCAAAGGATACACAAATTGATTGGAATTCATAAATGTCCCACCAATATAATATGAGTGCTCTCTTAACATCCAGAGTGTGATGGGCCCTTTCTACTACAGACCCTGGTTCTGGGTAGAAGATGGGTAGCTCAATGGCCTGGTTGGTACAATATGGGGTTGGTACGGGGAACTATCCTATCTTTGCAAACCTGGATGAATGGTACCCATACTAAAAGATTCGGAAGCTCTCTAATTTGTCTGTGAGAGGTGATTGCAAATAGGATGCCACCTTACAAGGCAATAGCTGCAGGTCACATGAGTGTAGGGGCTCAAAGGGAGGGGCCACGAGTCTTGTGAGAACCACATTCAGGTTTCACACAGGAGCTGGGGTCCTTTTCACAGGTATTACCCAATTAAGACTTTCCATGAAAGCCTTAATGACAGGGACCTTCAAAAGAGAGTGTGTGGTTTGTTTTCTAAGTACTCTGAACTGCAGATACGTGTGAGTATATGAAAGTGTAGGAAAGGCCTATTATATCATACTTGTATAAGTGCAGGATGTAAAAGACAATCTCTTGCACGGAAACATTCAAAGGTTCTAACTATTTGGAGATAGAGTAGTGCATGAACCTTTTCCACTTAGCTGCATAACAGGTACAGGTGGTGGGATTTCGCTTCTCTCAATAAATAAGCATGCCTTCCCCTGAAAGTTTGAGATAGCTGACCTCTAGGACCTCAAGTGCTAGTTTGGGCAGTGAGGGGACAATCTGTCTGAAAAACAGGCAGCATATGTTGAAATGACATCATCCTTTGGCTGTTGGGGTATGATTTCCTTGTGACCACATTTAGAAGAGAACCCATGATAGGCAGGACATGCTGGGGTTAAAAGTAAAACTTTTTTTACATTGATGTTGAATCCTAGCCTGTGAAATGCAGTCACTGCTGTTCGAGTGTGTGCTAGGAATTAAAGTTTGGTGCTGCTCTTGATGTGCCAGTCAGCCATGTATGGAAAGACATGCATGGTGTTTCTGCACCGATACGCTACTACTACTGCGGCTAGGCACTTTGTGAACACCTGTGGACCTGTAGTTACTCTGCACGGTAACTCCTTGAACTGGTAGTGTCATTCACTTACTACACATTGAAGGCACTTGTGATGCTCTGCATGGATTAAGCAGTCAAAGTCCACATCTTTCAGATCCAGTGCTGACATGAAGCCACTTTAGCAGAGCAGCAAGATGACGTTCTGCTTTGTGACCATATGAAAGTGTTCGATAGTATGAACCTGTTCAATGGCCGGAGATCTAGGATCAACTGGAGGGAGATGACCCTCCTGGGGAGGAGGAAGTAGAGTGAAGAGGGGGGAAGAGGGGGGAAGCACACCCCGTTTCAGAGTTGTTCAATGGTGTTCCTGGCAAGGAGCGCTTGAGCCTCTTCCTCTAGGAGCTAGAGGTGGTCTAAGCTTAGGATGTGATGTTGAGGTGGTATGTTAGGTTGAATGGTGTGGAATTCAAGGCAGTACCTTTCTCGCACAATGGAGAGTATCCACTGATCAGATCCACTGAGAAAAGAAGTATCTCAGTCTTCCCCTGACAGGTGTGATGTGATGGAGGGAGAGATTGGGAGTCAGTAGTAGAGTTGCCACTAGCGGAGCCACCTCTGCCTCTATGACGGCCATTTCCTTTGTAGGGCGCCCACAGGAAGATTTTAGTTTGCATGGGATCCTGAAAGGGCTGCTGCTCTTGTTGGTAAAAATATCTCTGTCTGGAGCCTGTGGTTCAATTCCACCCTTGGTTTGGTCTCTGTGAAAGGCAGCTCTTGGAATGGAGGAAGGAGGGCACCCATAAACTGTGCAATGATGGTGTACTCTATTCTCTTTTTTAAGTATGTTGTCCACCAGATGGCGAATAAATGCTCGGCATCAAAATGGCCATTCATGAGGTGACGTTTTACTTCGTATCCAAACCCAGATGCCTTGGGGCAGGCTTGTCTGTGGAGCAGGATGCTGGTGTTAATCCCTCTAGCGGCAGTATCCACTGAGTCATAGATGCATCTGATATTGGCATTGTGGATAGCTTTGCCATTAGCAGGGAGTTCCTGTCCCTTCTTCTTGAAGAATTCCAATAGGTGCGTCACCAGCTCCCCCTATTCCTCCCAGTGCTACCAGTCGTACTGAAAAGGGAAGCCCAAAGAATTGGCAATATGCCAATGGGTGGCTTCGCCAAGTGCTATGTTCTACCCTGTCTGTGAGCTTGTACACCTTATCAGGTGGCAGAAAGTCACATGTTAATTTTAGCCATTACCCTCTTAGATGTGGTATGCACGACTGAAGAGACACGCGACCTGCCCACAGCTGTACACAGGGTCATGCGTGGTAGGTTTGTAGTTTTTTTTTTACCCCTGGAGTGACCACTTTGGCCTTTACAGACTTGGTAACGATTTCTGTGGTGAACATAAGCATTCCCTTTAGCATGCGGAGGTAGTTCACTGTCCATTCTGTTTTGGACTAAGTCAACCTCTTCCGGCCTGCACTTCGAGCATTTTTACATGATGGTATTGAGTGGCTCGCATTACCATAGGGTAGGTGATAGTATCGTCTGGTGGTGCTACCTTGGTAACGAAGGGTTAAAGGTAGGGTTCATCTAGGATGTCAACTGTGTAACCCTCCCATGGGTCTTCTTCATAAGCTCATGCGAGGAGAGTCTGGAGGTAGTGGTGATATTGCTGGTAATGTTGCAGGTAAGATGGGAACACTGGTGAGCTAGTGGCCAAGTCCATGATGGTTTTTTGGGGTAGGTAGCCTAGAGGGGCTGAGGCAAAGTTCATCTTCGAAAGACAGCTTGCATGTCCTTGAAACCTGGATAAGTCCTGGTGCCGAGAGCTTAGCAAAAATCTTGTCCATGTTTGGATGTATAAACAGCTTCCTCTACTTTGCATCAAGTACCTCATACAGGTTTTCGACAATCAACACATCGGTGGTGCCCAATCTCAGTGTTGAGTGGGGCTTTGGCTTCATTGCTGGTGGTGGAGCGGCTTTCAGTGTTGATTTCATCTCAAGAGTGCAGCTTCTCAGGGCCTCGAGGTTGGAGTCGCCAATGAAGCAACACACAGATTGGTGCACTTGAATGGGGCTTTTGCTGGTGTCAACATAGTCTGTTGATTCCGGAGCGTCCCACAGAAGAGCCAAACCTGAAGGGTTCTGTCATTTGTGGCTTGATCAGGTGCTCTAAGATCACTGGATCAGTATTCTGTCTCTGTGGAAGGGTGTTTTAGGGCTCAAGAATCACCTTGTGGCACCTATGGTACTGTTGATAGATGGGAAGGCAACCTGGTCCAGACCTGATTAATATTTCTATGCAGACCATAGGAACGCCTCCTCCTTTGTGGTGGAAGCCTCAGAGAAGATGGCCTCTTAACTCTCTCCTCCTTGGCCTGCTGGAATGACGTAGGGCCCATCGCCAGGCAAGTCTGTGGACCTGAAGATGTGCAGTATCTCCGATCACAGTTGTAGCCACATTTGCGGTAAGCTCAACACTGAGGTGGTCATTGCAGGGATATATGGTGTTACACCTGGGGTAGAACTGGAAGGGTGTACGATTCATACTCATACACTAGGAGCATTCCCAAGAGATGACAGATAAGGCTCAAACTTTGTTGAGAACGAAGACCTGAAGGTGTGGGGGAGTATTGATGTTACAGGTAAGTGACCATTGGATTAGAAGGAACCGTTTTAATGGGTAGAATCTCTCTGTGGAGCAATAATGTTGTTTTCATTGCGGGGTTTGAAGGGTGAGTATCAGGAACTGAGAAAACTGGTGAGAAACACATTGGTCCTGGAGCACCGTTCCTGAGCATCCAAGCCCAGTGGCGGAAGAAAACAATCTGAGGTGGTGCTAGTGGGCTGGTGAATTGTGGACCACGGGGAGATTCACAACAGGACTTGTGACTCAAACGTATTTGAAGAAACATGTGGACCCAACACTAGATGGCAGTATGCAGAGTTTGTGCAGCTAAAGCCACACCTGCAAGGATCATTAGTAATCTTCTTGATTTAAAGTCACAACATGTAGTTATGATTCACTGTTTCTTCCTTTGTTTAGAGCCAAATGCACCTGTAATTAAATGCACATGGTGAGAGGGTGGGAGCGTCTAATTATACATGCATTGGAAGAGAAACTATGTATCAATACTATATCGTGGCTTTAAAACAAGATGACTTACATTCCAGAAATGCCCTGAAGCAGTTCAAGGTGGTGAAACGAACGCATTGGATGATGTTTTGTATATTTGATTGAAATTAATTTTAAACGTAGAAGACTTCATGAAAAATTCAACATGAGCGGACATTAGCTTTCATGAAAAGACGGCTTTGGTTTTGTTTTGCTCTTAATAACACATTTACTCCAGGAATGTGCGAGTGTGTCACTCCCAGTTTAAACTATTTGTATAGTGTTCATGCCTTTGCAGGATGCAAATTGAGTTCTTTGACAGCTGCCTCAGAAAAGAAAGCACCTCAAAAGTTACTGGCAGAAATACGGGGGTGAAACAATCAATGGTTTTGGCACTAGGGAAAGTGACCGGGAGTCTTACCACAGAGTACCTTATAGTAAATCAAAATAATAGGTGTACCCCATACGATTAAGGAGGTAAATTAGCAAAACAAAGACAAAGGCCCTGGAATTGATCAAATACTTGGAGGGGTACCTTAAAAACACGAGAGGCCATTGCAACTGCAAGTTAAGAAATGTAGGGGTCTCTTCCAACTGAAAAGGAGCAGCAATAGCTCCTATTCAAAACTTGGGTGTGGAGGCGGGGACATTAGTGACTTTAATCATTGATGTATTGCTTTACAAACACAGATGGCTGGCTTTTATTAGAAAGAAAGGACTACTGGATGAAGTCCTTTGCTATGATCTCTGTATTACAGAGTCAGATTATGAACACTGACCAAGTCTTCCATCTTTACCTTTAAGGCATTAAGAATGTGAGATTCAGCAGAGGTTGCATGTAGGTTTTCTTAATTGACTGATAGACATTTCATAGCATACAAGGAGTATCCTTTAGAATATCCCAGGAAAGGAAGGACTTGACTCCCCTCCGTTATCCCATGTGGGTCAGTTGCGTGTGGCAAAGTATGCCTGGATGTACTACAATGTCTGTGGTGCTAACAGAGAAATACTAAGACTCTCAGGTGCCCACTGGGGATGTGTTCTAGCACCTATTCTATTTTAAATAGTTATTCATTATGTTACAGTAGGCTTCTTGACCTTGTGTGGGAATACAAATTCTCATATTTATGTTTGTCTTTGACAAGACTCTCATATTAAAATCACCTTAGGATTCAACAACCTCTATATGGTTTCCAACCTTATTGTCAAAATAAATAATTAACAGTACAGGTAGTGAAAATGAAGGAAACGCTCTTGAGAGCTTTCACCTGCAGTAAAAACTGCTCCTGGTTTTCAATTTAAAGTAGTAAACCCCTTAAATCATTTGCCCATCTGGCTCGTCCAACAAATATGTTGAGAGGCGCAACCTTCTACAGAGGGTCCTAAATCTAGTTCTCAAATACTCATGATTTCTTAAGCACGAAGGAAGAGATGCTGTGGCACTCAGTTTAGACTTCAGTCACAAGCAGAGCACTGCCTCTGTGCTTTGGCTGGTGCAAATTTGGCACTCTGAAAGGTCATTACATTTAGATTTTAAAGAAAACTGCTTTCTCAAGAGACTATTCTTTGTGCTTCAAGAAACACCAACTATATGTCTCCATCTACTAGTGTTATGTGAAAACATACGGAATCATGTAGGCCCTGGTGGGTGGCTTGGTGGTCGGCTAGGTCAGGGGAGGCTCTGACCTTCGCTCCCCTGGATTAAGACCACCTCCACATTTAGTGATTCCCAGATAAGAATCCTGAGCGAGGCTCTCCTTTTATGTAGAGTAACACCTACCACCCACAAACATATAAGGCATATTTCAGTGTTTAATAACCAACTAGAAATTAACATGGAGAAAACCCTGATAGTCCCATTTGGTAAGAAATGTTACACTGGCGGTGGCTGGTCAATCAACAAAACACGTCTCACAATTGACCAATCATACAAATATTTAGGCGTCCACTTGGACTCCAGGGGTAGTTTCACAAAGCAAAGCAGTGTGATTGCAGCCAAAACTACGGCTCTAGTGGTATCCTTGGCCAAACTATCAAAAAAACTTTCAGGTCCAACCCTTGTCCCCTTATTAGAAGTTCTAAGAGCAAAGATCGGGCCAACACTCTCATATGGCATAGAGATCTTTAAAGGCAAAATGAATACTGCCCTAAACAAAAATACCATTAAAATCTACAGAAAGGCACTTCATTTGCCGAGCACCGCTTCCCCGGCCCAGATTAGATTAGAGCTGGGACTAATTAATTATGAAGCCTCTAATGTCGGTACCTATCTTAAGTTGTGCCACAAACTAAGACAGGCCGAACCGTGGACACTAGAATCTTTAACCTGGAAAGAAATCAATGAGACCAACCCAGGGGGAACATTTGGCCGCCTCTTGAAGGACTATATCCACCAAATGTCAGTTGCCGAACTCTGGGCTCTTAATCCTAGTCAGACTGTTTTTAAAAATATAATCAAAAAATGTGTAAGAAGGAAATCCTTGGCTGCAGACAAAGCTCATGTCACAAAGCGTAGTCATTCCTGGGCAGTAGTCAATTCTTACAAACTACTAACCCCTGCTGCCTACCTTTCTACGACGTTCTCACTTCATCTAAAGCGTTGTCTGATTGCCCTAAGAATGGGAGATTGGCGCTTTCTTGAAAATCTACCCACTTGGCGCCGCAAGAAAGAGGACACAACATGTAGAGGATGTGGGTTAGCAACTGAAACAATCTTGCACGTGCTTTGCATCTGCCCCACATTTAATCTCCAACGCAGACGTCTGCTTAGGCCACAATGGAACAGGCTGGGGGTTCGGTCTTGTAGGCATGCCATTATTGCTGCTTTGTCTCTAGATAATATTATTTTAAATATAAATTTGGCCAAATTCATTCAGCAAGCATACGGTAACCTAGATAAAGTGGACACTGCTGAGGTCTCTGCTCATCGCTAAGTCTGAAAATGCATTCTAACACACTTGCAAAGACCGGGAGGGTTAATCTACAAACTGTAATGTTTTAACTGGCATGCTTTTGGCCACATTTTACTGTTTGCTTCTTTTTTAATCATTCTTTTATTTTATAAAATTGTATATAATGTGATTGGTGCGACCTTTTAAAGATATATTTTATATCTAAATAAAGAACTATTTCACTTTCAGTGTTTAAAAACATTTGTGAAGGAAATTTAGATTATGTCATTCTATTTATTGTGCAATAAATGGTATACTTTGATGTACTTTAACTCCACTTGCACTTCTGTAATACATAAATTGTACTTAAATAACAACACTCTAGTGCGTATATTTTCTTTATATTTACATCCTGTTTAGGTTTCCGGGCTTTACAGTAGGTATAGATTTAAATATCCACATAAAGCCCGTATTTTACTCCGAAAACCGTAGTTTGGTTGTTTCCAGAATAGACATATTTCTGATACTGATTGTGCATCTGTATTGTCATCAATATATATGTAATGAGCTCCTGTAGGTTTGTTCCTGAGTTTGGAGTTAGATGTTTCACTTTAGGAATTAACAAAAAGCCATCAAGTTTCCATGGAACTCTGTGAGAGTCATAGATTTCCAAGAGTAATTTGAGTGTGCAAAGTGCACTGGAAATCTACAAACGTTCATCGTGTGGAGAGGGGCAGCTACATAATTAACTTGTTTATTTTGCATTTTTCCCTATGATGAAGCCCTGGAAAACATACACCTTCTTTTTATATGGAGACATTTTCTTCCCCTCCCTGATTCCACCCTGCAATGGCGCACACTCCTACCTGTAACGACGAATAGCTATATACGTTTCCTGCTGACGAGTTACCTCTAAAATGTGAGTGAACATTACAACTGTGTGAGTTTGTGGTTGATCTCTGCTGAATGCCACTCTGTGTAAAGTGCCCCTTCCCCAGCTATAACCCGACCCAGCATGTGTAATTTCGAAGCTCGTGTTGCTGTTTTTGCACACGTACCTTACATTGAGGCCCCATTGCTGTCCATGGTGCTGAAATTCAGAACCGACTACATTAACAATTTACTGACTTCATGGAAGTCGCGAGTATTGGTTACATTAGCTCCTCGCGATGCGTATTGTGCTTTCACATAATCTGGTGATAAAGCTTTTGCATACATATGGTCCTATTTGATTGGATACATTAATTGGATTGACGTTTTAAAATACAAGCCGTCGCCCCATGTATGAGCTGAGGCCTATCTTCGCTCTCCTTGCTGAAGGGCGTTTGAAACCTGTGTAGCTGGCACAGTTTCACCATATGGCTGAAAGAAGCCGCCCCCATCACTGACACAGCCAGGGCTGGTGCCCTATTCCACGCCACCATTTGATGGTAGGAAAGCCGAACCACGACCCTCACGAGCTACCAAACAAAACTCTTGGGTCGCTTCAAGGCGCTAGTTTTCGACTAACCCCAAATCTATCCACCTACCACTGGCTGGTCATCAAATCACCACAGATCACAACACGAAAGAACCTGGCATCGATTATTAACTCCTTCATCACTAGACAAGTCCATATACATAGCTTCATCCCATTTACTTTGTTGCATTAATGAATGTAGTATTGTAATTATATTTGTATAGTGCTTACTGCTACCCCTGATGAAGCGTAATCTGACATGTACATTCAGCTGCATGATATTTAAAGCACTCCTGATTGTTATGAAGGTGTGTGGTGCTTTGTACTTTATTTGTGGAGTTGAAAGGTGCGTAGTTTACGTATTCTTTGTGATAAAGATAATACACACACAAAATGTAACCAGTTTACGAGGTTATCTGTATGGTTAGCTATAGTGTGTGAAATGACTCTGAAAGTCTGGCATGCACCAATATAACGTGACATCTGCCCAGACAGTAGTGATAAAAATCTGTCAGACATAAAACATGGCTACTTAGAAGGACATGCTTCACACTTTACAGCGATTTAAGGGGCAAATTTAGAAGCCCCCTTCGGCACATTTACCTTGCTGTTGCGTCACTTCTGTAATGCAGCGGCAGCGTATACCATGCGCCACGTTGCGCCTTATTTACAACGTGACGCATCTTGGGAGATGCGCCATGTTGTAAAGCCCTGCGTCACATGAAACCTGTGTTAGGTTTCATGTGGGTGTTCCATTGCAGGGTGGGCGTTCCGTCGCAGGAGCGCCTCGTAAAAGTGACGCAGTGAAATCTACAAGATTTCACGGAGTCACTTTTCCAATGTCGCTGCGACAAACCCTAACGCCTGCTTGAAGCAGGCATAAGGAGTGGCGCATCACGTTAGGTATGGGCGGCCCCTGTGCATTGATGGAGTTGCGGCACGCTTTTGACGCAACTCCAGCAATGCGCCGCCCTTACGCCACAAGATGCAAAATGCATCTGCCTATCCTTGCGCCATGGTGCGCCGCATTGTAAATGTGTCACATCTGTGGTGGCGCAAGGAGAGACTTGCGTGCCGCATCTGTTCTGGTGCATCCCTGCTGATTTGCAGAGATGCTCCAGACAATGTAAATATGCCCCTTATTAGGTTACATGTTGTGGATGCATAACCTATATATGATCTAGCTAGTAGTAGCTACAGTACAAGAAGCTACACTGCCTTACAAAATGTCACACAGACTGTCAGTGGCACAGCTGACACTGCTGGGATCTGATGAAGCCAAACATGTAACATGCAGCATGCTGAAATGATCGGGAACGATGAATGTGAATCCTGTGGTGCAGATTTACAAGCCCCTTGCAACACATTTACCCTGCCGTTGCGTTACTTCTGTAACGCAGCGGCGGCATAAACTATGGGCCACGTTGCGCCTTATTTACAAGGTGACGCATCTAGGAGATGCCATATCCACTACGCCCGAGCACACCCAATCATTATTTCTATACTCCAATCAATGTATATGGCACTTGGAATTTAACAAGAAAACAAGTCTTTTCCCGATATGGTCCAATTTCCCAGAGTTCAACTACGAAGAAGTATTCCAATCACACTCTTCAATCAGATCTTGTATGTTCTATTTCAAATCAAATATATGTTGACACTGCAGCAGCCGACGCGCGTTTCGCCCGCAGGGCTTTTTCAAGGCTCAAATATGTAGGATGAGTCAGAAAATGTTTGTTTTTTAATTATTGAAATTTTGACTGCCAGGATACAATTCAAGTATTCTTAAGGAAATTTGGTTTGTTCAACCACTCACATTCAAATGTGCCCCAATTTCGCTGTCTGTATAAAATCTGGAGATTTTACACAGACAGCGAAAAAGGGGCACATTTGAATGTGAGTGGTTGAACAAACCAAATTTCCTTAAAAATACTTGAATTGTATCCTGGCAGTCAAAATTTCAATAATTAAAAAACAAAAATTTTCCGACTCATCCTACATATTTGAGTCTTGAAAAAGCCCTGCGGGTGAAACGCGCGTCGGCTGCTGCAGTGTCTTCATATATTTGATTTGAAATAGAGCATACAAGATCTGATTGAAGAGTGTGATTGGAATACTTCTTCGAAGTTGAACTCTGGGAAATTGGACCATACCGGGAAAAGACTTGTTTTCTTGTTAAATTCCAAGTGCCATATACATTGATTGGAGTATAGAAATAATGATTGGGTGTGCTCGGGTGTAGTGGATATAACATTGGGTCAGGATCTTTTAGATCCACGGACTGAGTGATACCCCAGTGGGTGGGTGTAAAAACACTTTCAAGAGCACCTCTTACCTAGCCAATTCCAAGTAAAAGATCTCCTTTCAGACTAAGTTTGTCAATAGATGTGCGGATCGAATTGAGCAAACCCACAACCTGTGTCTTGATATTGATCTAGGAGATGCGTCACGTTGTAAAGCCCTGCGCCACATGAAACCTGTGTTAGGTTTCATGTGGGCGTTCCATCGCAGGGTGGGCATTCCGTTGCAGGAACGCCGCGTAAATGTGACGCAGTGAAATCTACAAAATTTCACTGAGTCACTTACCCGAGGACGCTGCGACAAAACCTTAAGGCTGCTTGAAGCAGGCATAAGAAGTGGCGCATCACGTTAGGTATCGGCGGTCCCTGTGCATTGCTGGAGTTGCGTCGTGCTTGCGACGTGACTCGAGTAATGCACCGCCCTTACGCCACAAGATGCGACACGCATTTGCCTATCCTTGCGCCACGGTGGGCCGCATTGTAAATGCGACACATCCGTGCCTTAATAGGTTTACGTGTTGTGGATGCATAACCTTCATATGATCTAGCTAGTATCTACAATACACGAAGCTACACTGCCTTACGAAATGTCACACAGACTGTCAGTGGCACAGCTGACACTGCTGGGATCTGATGAAGCCTAGCATGTAGCATGCAGCATGCTGAAATGGCGGGGAACGATGAATGTGGATCCTGTGTTTCTGAGTCGTGTTTACCACCCGGTTCCTCCCTCTGCGCCCATCCGAGGCTCTTACACGTTCTTCGAGGTTCTGGAAGACTTCTTCCGTCTCTTCGATGTCCTTCAACGTCCACGTCACGGGGAGGAGGGCAGGCGCGAGGGGGTGCTGGCTGTCCACGCCCATGGACTCGCACGCGGCTCTCTCGCTGGCACTGAGGACCCTCAAGGCCTTGGCAGTGATGTCACTCAGAGCCCGGGCCGCTGACCTCTGCGAACGCCAGAGAGAGGTTACTTCAATAAATACACACTACAGATGAGGCAGCGAGCAGACGCGAGACAGCGACGACACCGGGGGCTAGGAGGGGTTCAAGAGGATATGGTGTTAATGGAGCCCTTGGCGGCTGCACGCCAGGCTCGGATGCTACAATGGACCCCGTCCTTGAGTGCCACTTTCATCTTGCGTCGTTAGCCGTTCACACAAAAGAGAGAGCTTCAAGATGAGGGAAGAGCTCCCATTAGCCTGCCTCTTGGCCACCATTAGTACACTCCGTGCTGGTGGTGGGGGCGAGCAGTGTTCCTAGGAGAAGGGATTGAGCTAGGCGTGCCCAGAACCTCCTCTCAGCTGGTCAAGGCACAAGTTCTAAAAAAAGAAGTGGGGGACTAACTAAGTTAGGAAGTATGCATGTGACATCATGGTGCGTAACATCACAGCACAACATCACGGTGTGGCATTACAAGAAGTGACCACAGGAAGTGGCCCCAAAACCCCGACCTCACAGGAAGTGACATCAGATCTTAGCCCTTCACACATATGTTTTGCAGGTCTATTATAAGTACATTTTAACGCATTACGAGATTTAATAAATGAGATTTTGCGTCAGGGTTGTGCCAAAATAGTGATGCAACGCAAAATCGGGGCCTCAACTGATAGATTTCTTTTTTTTAAACTGTGGCAGAAAAAATTGACAACAAGGAGAAACGTGGCAGTAAATCTATAATCTATTCTGCATAATTGGTTGCAGAGTCTGCATTTTAAAATATCTTATGGGATGAAGGCATCTGCTGCAGTACCAGGGAACAATAATAATGGTAAAACAACTTTGGAGGGTAACGCATTTTCTGGAGAGATCTGTATTTTTAGCTAGACCCAGGTCTGAATGAAAGTTACATAGAGGGCTAATATATCTCCTTCAAAGCACATCATGTAACATGCAGATGACACCATTTTTATTTTATGTGAATGGGTTTTTGGAATACAGCTTTTCACACAGAGATCCTTTTGTTGCTTGCATTTCATAAATTGTAATCCTTCTAATATAGCACAGCGAGCTATGAAGGAGATGTAACTGTTCTACCTTGCAACCCTGACTGTCTCATTTAACATATTCTGTACATTGATTTCCATATTTATATGAGTTATTGTCAATGTATAATGTGTATGTGTGATGTAAAGCACTCTGACACCCTGCATTACGATGAGTAGCGCTATAAAAGAAATTAAACAAAAGAGTGGCTTTTTAAATTATTCGAATATATACTGGGACAGATCAACACAGCTGGCATTCTTACAGTGCATGCAACTCTTGTATACAAGGTCTGCACAAAGTAAAAAGCATTCCTCTCACATTCTTGTGAAGTGTTAACAAGCTGTGTATCTTTGTTGCCCCCCTTGCATGATGGCCTTCTAACTTCACCCTTTGTTATAGGCTCAGCTGGAATCTGATAAACCCCCCTCCCCACCTGCTACTCAGAATGAAAGCAGATAATGTGCAGGCTTATCATAATGTGTCCCGGTGTCTGAAAATTACAACAGGACAAGGTTAGTATATTTCAGTGGGCCCACTTCTTGCAGGGTGGATGGCGTCCACCCTGTGAGAATAGTGGGTGGACGCTGTCTACTTGTGTGTACCCCGACTTGTGCTCTGCTGCTGGTACATCAGGAAGCCATTCTACCTCACTGCCACTTTGTCTTTCACGAGTTGAGAAGATCACCCCTTGGGTAAAATGAATCATTGGTGCTTATGGATCTCCCCCTCTCTTACCAATCCCTGCAGGCGCACAAGGGGGCCTGAACAGGGTGCCCCTGGGGGACAGGACCACTGACAGTAAAGCCCCTGACTATCTGAGCAGCTAGTGATAGCTGAATCTGGGCTTCTGAGAACAGATTATTATTGTGCAATGAAGTAGACATTTTAATACCCCCAGCAGCAAGAATAGCTCAGGTATAAGACATTGATGAGGCTAGGCTAAGGGACATGAGTTTTGATGCCTTGAAGGGGAAGTTCAAATAAAGTAAACTAAAAACAACTGCTCTTAGGCTTGCACTACTAGGGTCTTTGCTGAGGGACCGGGGCATGTAGTCAAGGGGGAGGGAGGGAAGAGGATCTACTGAGATAAACCCAATCCCTGGAGCCATTGAGGGTCCCACATAATAAGTCAGCCCAGTTCTGTTCATCCCCTCTCTCTGTCCCCAGAGCCCACATCTCTAGAAAACAACATGATGGAGGTCTGGTAGAGACAACCAGGCAAGTGGAAGCTGTGACAGTGGATGTGCAAGAGATAAGGAGCACATAGAGAAAAAAGAGAAGGAGAACAGAAGGATTAGAGTGCTGAGGACTGTGGTACTAACAAACTTCCCCGCTCAAGCAACTCATGATGTTTTACACATATATGCAACCTCTCCTCACTCGTGCATCCTAGAAACGCTATTTATTTCTCAGAGCAACTTAAGTGATAATGGAACTGGACGTTGGTGAAAGACAGAAGAGTGGGAGAAGAAAGAAACAAGGATCAGGTGTTTTGGGTAAATGTGGCAGTCTTTGATGTATTATGAATGAAGCACCTTTTGTGACTAGTCTTCTTAGGAGCATATTTACAAGGGCTTTATCTCCGCTTTTTTGGCTTACAAAGCCAAAAAAGCGGAGATAAAACCAGCGCCCTATTTACAAGAGGGTGATAACATGCATAATTGCATGTTAGCACCCTTTTCCCCAACGCCTCCCTTTGCATCTCCAATGAGATGCAAAGTGGGCGTTAGTGGGCGTACCCTAGATGTACTACCTTGTAAATATCGCTGATGTTTACATTGCGATATTTACAATGCAGTCCACATGATTTTAGCACACATTAGATTTTGGCAAAAACTTCAGTTTTCGCCAAAATCTAACGTCTGCTAAAATCCTAACGTAGCCATCACTTACATAGGGGGTGGATCATGCTGATACAACCCTGTGGGTCGTGTCAGCAAGGTTATCGCCCTTTTGCAGGAAACATCGCTGGAAAACCAGCGATGTTCCCTGCAAAAGGGTGATGAACTCCCTATCTCGGGAAGTTTTTATCGCCCTGGAGTAACGCGTTGTTAATTACGCGCTACCAGGGCGATAAAAACCAGAGATGGACGGCGATAAGAAAACTGTCGCTCAGCACGGCCAGCGATGATTATCGCTGGCCGTTGTTAATATGCCCCTAAATCTTTACCAGTACCTTGCTGACACCAGGGCACAAACCTCAAGCAAATGGCTCTGGGGGTAGATAGGTACGTTCTTAACAGGATGGATCAGAAACGACAAGCAAGTGTACAGCCACAGTAGCTAGGGACACTTCCAAATCTTAAGGAGTACTCCACTGTTCCAAGGTTCCAAATATGGGAAATACTGGGCCTAAGGCTGGGTCTACAATGCATTCAGGTTCCAATAATGGGAGATGTATATACGCCAGGATGGCTGGATGGTAGTAGACGACCCACAGGAGTGGTTACTCTAAGTTCCATGTCAAGAGTTAAGGTGTAGACATAATCAATATGTTGTATGATATTGATCAGTAACCTACAAGCATACCCTAAAAGATGATCATGGTTTCCATGGGGTGTGGGCAAAAGACTATCCGGATCCCGGTAGGATGGGTAGGCAGACTGCACTGACCAAGGCAGTAAGAACCTTAAACCCCTATGGTTCTTTTACCTTGAAGTAAAACCTACCGGGTACTGTGGACACCTAGACACTTTGACCTTTAGGCAAGAGCTGTCCCATACAGGTAGTACAACTATTTTAAACTGACACTTAACTAGGTCATGATTGATTGAGGATAGATGTAATCCACTAGGTCCTGAAGAATCGCAGCCAGAGTGCTAAGGCGAGAAACATGTTGACCTCACGATATGTATTGTAGTCCTGGATCGTTACGTGGAATCCTAATTTCCAGCGATCACAGGCTATCCAATGTTTTTACCTGTGACAAGGGACCACCAGAATAAATTGATCACATTTTAACTCACGTATTTACACTATCCGTTCCTTTCTGGCCCCTCACCCGCACTTCACCCTAGGCAGTTGGTAAAAAGATCTCCGCCAAATAGCCCCTCTTTGAGGTGTGCCCGTTGGGCATTGCACCGCCTGCCCAACGAGGAGCAACCGCCAATGATGAAGCATGACACTCGCAAGGGTGTGTGAGGCCATTAATACCAACATATTGGATGCCCAGGGTAGCCCTCCACTGAGCACTACCTTTTCCCTTCTTGTGACCGTATCTTTACCTCCTCCTACTCTCTAGTCTATAGGAACAACCCAGTCTGTCTTTGCCTGACGGTGTGGGCAAAGGACACATAGGTTCTTAAATCAAATAAGCAGAAACTAAGAAAGAACAAAAGATTGACTAAAGAAAAGAACAAGCCAATGAAAACAGAGAGAGGATAAAGGAAATGTTTGGTAGTCATCTGCTGTGGGGGCTCTTCTAGAATAAAAGACTTTCACAAAATGACCAGGCCATTAGTAGAGTGCTGAGCAACGTGTTGTCTTGCGTGGAAGCATACACCACTGCCCTTGCTTGCAAGTGATGTCAAACAGCATACCCATGACTCACCTTTCTTCTTAAACCTCTCAGGTTTGTCAGTGATCAAACCGAAGAAGTTTTTTTAAAAATGCTTCTCCCATACAAATAGGAGTATGGGGACCAGTTGCCTAATACACCACTCAATACAAGCAAGAAAAGGCACCCAGGATAAGATCAATGTGATTTTCAGAAGGTTGGAGAGAGCACCGAGATTGGTTAATGTCACAGCCACACTCAACCCTCTGTATCCCTACATACCAGTGAGAACCCTATGGTCTTCTAAGCACTTTTCGCGCCAAAACCTGACTTTAGGAGGATGATTCTCATTAATGCACATCAGACCTCTTCAGACAGATTAATAGAGAGGATCATGGTTCACGCAATTTCAATGGTTTATTGTGGTGATCGCCAATGGTAACGGGGGAGACATCATCATTTTTGGTGGAAGTATTGGTAGTCACATCCCACCATATAGAGTAACATATCACAGGTCTCTCTTTCAAAACTGAGACGATTAAAATGCTGCTCTTGTTTATGCATGATTACAAACAGCGTGGTGATTACACTCAGTTAATTACAAAAAAACCATTAGATTTTGATTGCAATTTGGGTATACAACGTTGATATATTTGATTTGTAGTTGATACTTTGGGTATCTATTATGTTGTGTGAATTCTACTGTTTATTTTCACTTTTACATTTCTAAGTATTTACGGTGCTTCTAAAGTGTGTCTCTTTGACCTAATAACTGTGTCCGTATAGTCTGTCCTTGACTCAAAATACTGTGGGAAAGAAGTGGTGCTAACTGCGCCAGGTAAAAAGGTGTACCCCAAATTGGGGTGCTTACCTCATGTGGTAAATACCTCCTACTCTGCATTTCTTTGGTGGGAATGAGACACAACATGAAGATTTGGAGTTTAGCAAACCAATTTCCATCGCCTTTCCCACATGATGAATTCATTTTGTTTGATCCGCACAATAAAAGCCCAAAAGTAGGGGTTCTATCGTACAGATAAATATATATTTCGCTGACACAAAGGGAGTTTTCTATTTTTCTAACCATGCTGGGACTACTGCCATTGCAAACAAGTTGTCCGGTAGCGGTCTGCCCTCTGAGTCAAAGTGATCTGAGCAGTGCCAGATTAAACCCTTTCGAGGCCTGTAGGCAATCGAAATTTCGGGGCCCATCTCGCAAATTATCTCCTAATAACCAATGCACTGGATTTTTTCACAAACTAACAGCTGCCAGAAGATGACCTTTTAAGAGACAGACTGTTATGTGAATCTGATGTACTTTATGTTGTTAATGGGTACATTACATTAATACTGTAATTTCTCTCTGGAGTCTTTAATGTAAAGTTTTTGTTTCTTTGAGTTGATTTATTTTGTTCTATCTTTTTGTAACAATATTTAAGAAAGATTGATTGTAATTTTCTTTTAAGATCAAACCAATATTATTTTGATCTGTTGTTGGGGGCCCCTATAAGGAGTCGGGCCCATAGGCTGGTGCCTACTTTGCCTTTTTGATCATCCAGAACTGAAGATCAGACTCCACTGTTGAGCCAGCTGAGGCTTCCCTGTTGAAAACCTGGTTTACCACCACCTCTAATTGAGTGCAGGAAATAGCGAGTTTGGTTTCGCTCTCGTTCTATCAAACTTCTATGATGCCCAGAGTGGGGTTAAGAAGGGCATGATGATGAATGGAAGAGGACCAGCAGTTAACTTGTGACCTCCCTTAAGAGGGAGGAGATAGGGCGAATAATGTTAAGTGCACATGGATGCAGGCAAAAATGACCTGACCAGCTCAAGGACAGAGAGGGTAGCACAAAGAAGATGGGCAGAACAAACTAAAATTGGGAGAAACATGGAGAGGAACAAAGGAACTAACCCCCACATGCATCAACCTATTTAGGAAGTGCAAACGGTGCGAATCGGTAAATTCGGCCGTTTGCGCTTCCTAAATACGTTTTTGGGATGCATTAAACATTTTTTCAAAATACGTTTTTTTTTGCATTTCCTAAAAATGCGAATGCATTTAAGGAATCGCATTTGTGCGATTCCTTAAATGCAATGCATCAATTAAAAAAAAAAGCGAATTTTGAAATAGGAAGTGCAAATTAAAACGAGGTTGACCCTTGTGTTAATTTGCGAAATTCTTTCAAAAAGCACAAAAATGCATTTTGTAAAGTGTCATGTTACAGACACACATGTCCTTAGGACATGTGTGTGTGAAACATGCACTTTAAGATACATTTCAGGGGTGCAGGAGGGGGTCCTTTGGACCCCCCTCTGCACCCTTGCAATGCATCAACAATTTGTGATTTCCTAAAAAAAGAAATGCAAAACGGCATTGATTCCTATGGGCCTCTAGGCCCATAGGAATCAATGTAATGCCATTCCTTAATTGCGATTCGCAATTAAGGAATAGCAAATTCCGAAATTTATGAAATCCTAAACATTTTGAGGATTTCTTGATGCATAGGATTTTGCAATTCCTAAATAGCGATTCCTTAATTTTCGCTATTTAGGAAATGCAAAATCCTAGATTGATGCATGTGGCCGCATGGAACAAAGGTTGCCATAAATGCGAATAACATGTCATTGGGTACAGGTTTTTTTCCAACCACTAAGACAAAAAGATGGAAAAAGAAAATGGTTGATTCCGAATTGCAACAAAAGTAGACTAAATGTCAGGAGGAGACTGATCAAAGAAAGAGGCGGAGCAGAGCAGACTAAAGAGGAGACATTGAATCCATGAATAGCTTAAGAATGAAACATATTTCTTTTTTAAATGTTTGCATTATTTAATGTGAAAAAGTCTCAGAAAGAAATCTTATGCTTTTCCAATCCTTGGAGTTGAGCCTAGATTTTCCAAATTGCTCGGGTGATGTGGCAAGGGCATAAGAATGAATGTCTATCCCGAATGGTGAAACAACTAAGTACACTTGGAAGGATCTTGGCAAGGACATATGCTGCAAGTCAAGGGCCTTGTTGAGACTGGGTCAGCGCTGTGAACAGTCAATGCATTGACATTACCTTGCAATCCCTTTTGTTGGGCTCCTCGCCCCGATGTATGAAGTGGTTGTACAGCCTTGCGTGAAGGTGCATGCTGCAGCCTTCCAGTAAATAAATGGGCACAAGGCAGGTCAGCGTGTACAAAGGGCCATCGTTTAAAGGAAGGGGTAGACTCCCACACACGCCATGATATAGACTTTTAAGAGGAAGAGAGTGGGATGAGGGTAGTGATGTTATGGGGACAACATTATAATCTTAAAAGGCTGAACAAGACGTGGAAAAGACTGACCCATTACATGAGTGATGGAGTGCAAAAATACTGGAGGTTGGCTCAGAGGTCAGTGCCGGAGTATCTTCTACGGTCACAAAAGGCAAATGAGGGCCAAGGACACATTGGAGAGATGAGTTCATGCTGTTGGAGAACTTGGTGATTTGGCTTTTGAGCAAAGTTCTCACAAAGTCAAATATTCCCTTTAAACTCATATGTCGCCTGTTGTGGCCTGAGGGGAGAGTAGTGAAGAGTCTCCTAGACCAGGCAGTACTGCTCAGAGGTTTATTCAAACATAGACACCGCGGCGACAGTGGGGCAATCAAGGAAAGGGGTTTGGAATGATCACCCAAGACAGCAACTGGCAGACAAAGTGGGTGTCAGGCCCTTTTAACAAAGGGAGGCCCATGGTGGTCATTTTCTTTTCTCTCTCTCTTTTTTTGTTCTTTTTCTGCTCCTGGTGCCAATATGCTACCATGAACGATTGCATAGTAAAAATATTAATATTCAGTGCCAACAGGAGATCTTTCGTACGTTTCTTGAATTGTTTTTTCAAAGGTGGTCGGGGTCAGGGCAAATGCTGCAGTTCCTGGACAACTTGTCGAGGTTTGTGTCATTTCTTCTTATTTATCAATGAGGATCTTGGAGATGGAATTGAATTATGAAAGTGAAAACAAGGCTATGCGCAGAGTGAGGGAACTGACACCATCTGGAGAGTTTGTAGATCAAGAAGACAAGGACATTCGTAGACAATAAAGGGCTTTACGTCTAGACAGCAACTGGGAGATCCATGCAATGACTGAAGGTAGGGGACTGAAGAAGTTGTTCGGGGGAGGGAGTGTGGATTTCTTTCTACATTTTTGGGGCTGTGTGACGGTAATATAAAGATAACAATGAATTATTAGCTCTCTATCTCTCATATTCTGGGTGTGCTATAGATTTTATGAATGTAAGAGCTTTTTGAAAATTAGAGCTTCACAAACATTATGTAGAGTTGTTAGCCATAGGCTATGGTTTAATTAGGGTATAGTTCTACTACCCTTTGCAGTAACTGATTACTTGTTTCTAGGAGAGATTACTCTCCCCATTATGCGATTGAGGGTTTCATTTTGCGATTACCGTGTTAAAATGGCTTACTGTGTTTTATGAACTTTCTATTTTCAAATTACTGCTTATACAGTAAATATATTGAGATATTATGACTTTGGATGGGCATTCATGCTGTCTTGCAACTCTAAAGATTATGTTGCACTGTACCTAGATTCTCCCTACACATTTCTAGTTGTTAAGAGCCTGTATGCCTTCTTGTTAATCCTTCACTCAGCTTCACATGCATAAAAAGGAGTATTGTTATCTTCCATCCAGCTTTTCCGTGTGGCATTTTAAATTGTAACTGACCAGTATGAAATATGCTTCACATCTGGATTATAGCTGCCCCCTAGCTCAGTCTCAATCATGTTCAGTTTCATAGACTGACTCTGTTCTTTCATTTAGATTCGTGCATGTGATCAAGAATCTTCTGTAGTGAAACAAGGCATCACAACAAACATGGCAGCTCATCTTCCTTTGAGCATCTTGAGCTCTCTGGGCAATAGTAGTGCACAGCCTACAGTGTCCGCAGCCCCTCACTGGTGTCGAGTCGTGTAGTGTTATCTGGCCGTGTTATCCAGAGATTATTAGGAAATCAATCTCTTGCCCACTACACTGTTCCTCGTGTGCTAGAAGGAATGGGTTGGGCTTGGGCTGTGTAGGGAACATCTGTTTTTGGGGGTGAATGCAAGCCATGCACAACATATACTATAGGTTTTACTTGCATGCCCATCGGATAGCAAGCAAGAAGGTACCTTCTGGGCCTCGGTAGGTAGGTCATCACTGGAGGAACTTAGCACGGCCACGGTCTTGTGAGAAACCTTCTTTCCTTCTTCTTCCGAGGACACATCCTTGTCACTGATGTTACTTGCCAGTTCACCCAGTTTCCTCTTCAGTGTCACCTCTTCCAGGTCGGCATCTGTCTGCGGATCCTGGCTTGGGGACTGGAGGCAAATGAAAAAAGAGGCGAATTATGACTCGTGTAAAGATGGCGCTTCATTGAAAGGGGTAGGATCCAGGTCTGTTGGGAAAGGGATAGAATCCATTACAAAGTCACTACCTGACCCTGCCTGATCGCCTTACCTGTGCCCAGTCCTCCGACTAGGCCTGGCCCCTTTGGACCCTGCTTGGCTCAACTGCATCAGATTGAGGCCCCCCAGCCTGCTATCTATTTCTCTCTTACACCAACCTTTTTACCCTTTTGCTTCTTCCTTTTGGTCCTTTGCTTTTTCATATTTACCTTTCTTGCTCCTCTGTTTCCTGCTTAGCCCCTTTAGCATGTTTCGCCTTCGTCTTTGGCCTCTGTTTACCTTTTGCCCCCCGCTTTTACTCCACGTGTGTGTTGCACATTTTGCCACTTGTTTGCCACTTTTTCTCTCACTCTTTGCACTCTCTCATCTTTTGATTCCTTCAGACCTCTTTTCCACTCAGCTCACTCTTTCGTGTCTCTCATTCACACTTTGCCCGGCTTCAGCTTTGTCACTCTGCCTTTTTTCCACTTCTTCCACTTTTCATTCCATTCCACTCCACTTTGACCCCTGTGACATTCTCTTTTTCCTCTGTTCTCCGATTTGCTTTTTCACCTTTTTGCCTCTACTTTAGTGCCATTTTTGCCACATCTTTTCTGTCTTTGCTGCCTTTTTGCACTTTGCGTTTCCTGCTGCTTCTTGTAGCTTCTTCGACACACTCTTGTTCTGCTCAGACCCGCCTACCACAACCAGAATCTCCTCTCCCTTCCTGAACTCTTTTAATATTGACTGCAGAGTAGACATGCAGTGGATGCACCCTCGGGACCTTGAAGGTGCACCAAAGGCAAGTCTATGTGTGCCCACCCACTCCCCGAACGTGCCCATGGCACACCACCTACCCACTGCAGTTGGAGATGCTACTCAACTAAAGCCCTCCAAGCTATGAACACCATACCTCTATCCCTGTGCTCCACCTTGGCCTCCCCTGCCAGGATGGAAGGTGTGTACTGCTGTGCCTCGTACCACTTCTCCTGTGCTTCCCCCAGCCCACTCCCCCAGTTAACTTCCTATCCCTCTCACCACACACTCAACCATACCTCATAAAATACCGCCACACACCAGTGGCAGCTGGCATGGTTCACAATTGGCGGGCCTGGTGCGGGCGTGCAGGAGAGGCGGTTGGTGGGGGGGAGACAGTAAAAAAAAAATAATAATAAAAGAAAAACTTACCTTTCCGCTACAGTCTTGCGTCTCTGCTCCTGCTCTCCGAGGCACAGAAAGCACAGAAAAGGCTCTCCTGACCAATAACAATGCTGCAATGCAGCTTTGTGATTGGTTTTGAGCGGATCACTGACATAATATCGACGACACAAATATCGAGATACACAAATATCGAGTCAAAAATATCGATTGACAAAATATCGACTCCCTATCTTCAAACAGGTAAGTACCAAAATATCGACTCCAAAATATCGACTTACAAAAATATAGACTGTCAAAATATCGATTTTTTAAAATGTCTTAAAAGTAAGTTAAAACTAATATAGTAATAAATATATTTAATATAAACGTAGAAATAATTATTAAAAAAATATAATTTTAATAAATAATTTATATAATTAAAAAAATTATATCACCAAAAATTACACACACACATATATATATATATGTATATATATATATATATATATATATATATATATATATATATATATATATATATATATATATATATATATATATATATATATATATATTTAAACATATTATTAAATAAACATATATAACATTTTAGAAAATGTTTAAAATTTATTGTTACAACTATAGTGAGTTCAACATTAGCAAAAGTGTTGGATAGCGTAGAGGTAAAATTTACTACTCCCACTCCAGTGGGTGCAACAGTAGGGAAAGCGCTGGATAGCGTAGAGGTTAAAATTACTATTCCCACTCCAGGGATGTATGACGTTACAACGCATACTTTTACAACGCCTACCATTACAACAAAACTTTTACAACGCAAAAACTTTTACAACGCATACATTTACAACGCAAGATTTTACAACGCATATACCTTTACAACGCATACCATTACAACATAAGTATTGGTAAGTATATAATAATTTTTTGAATATAAATTAATAAAAAATATTATAATATAATTTAATATAATTTAATTTTATTAAATAAATGTAATTTAAATGTAATTTTACTTTATTTTTACAAAGTACCCCTGTACCCCAAAAACCCAAAACTGACCCTGAACCCTAAAAATACCCCTTTACCCATAAACTGAAAACTGACCCTGAACCCTAAAAATACCCCTTTACCCGAAAACTGAAAACTGACCCTGAACCCTAAAAATACCCCTTTACCCAAAAACTGAAAACTGACCCTGAACCCTAAAAATACCCCTTTACCTACAAACTGAAAACTGACCCTGAACCCTAAAAATACCCCTTTACCCCAAAAACAGAAAACTGACCCTGAACCCTAAAAATACCCCTTTACCCAAAAACTGAAAACTGACCCTGAACCCTAAAAATACCCCTTTACCTACAAACTGAAAACTGACCCTGAACCCTAAAAATACCCCTTTACCCCAAAAACTGAAAACTGACCCTGAACCCTAAAAATACCCCTTTACCCAAAAACTGAAAACTGACCCAGAACCCTAAAAATACCCCTTTACCTACAAACTGAAAACTGACCCTGAACCCTAAAAATACCCCTTTACCCCAAAAACTGAAAACTGACCCTGAACCCTAAAAATACCCCTTTACCCAAAAACTGAAAACTGACCCTGAACCCTAAAAATACCCCTTTACCTGAAAACTGAAAACTGACCCTGAACCCTAAAAATACCCCTTTACCCAAAAACTGAAAACTGACCCTGAACCCTAAAAATACCCCTTTACCTACAAACTGAAAACTGACCCTGAACCCTAAAAATACCCCTTTACCCCAAAAACTGAAAACTGACCCTGAACCCTAAAAATACCCCTTTACCCAAAAACTGAAAACTGACCCTGAACCCTAAAAATACCCCTTTACCCAAAAACTGACAACTGACCCTGAACCCTAAAATTAAAATATTTATCAATTAATCAATTATAATTAATTACCAATAATATTTTAATTAATTACCAATTAATAATTAATTAACAATGAATTTTTTAAAAATATCAATAAATAAATTAACATATTTAATTAATTATAATTAAATTACTTCCCACCCTATTCCCCTATAAACCCACAACCCGCTACAGAAAATAAATTACTAAAATTAAAATATTTATCAATTAATCAATTATAATTAATTACCAATTATATTTTAATTAATTAACAATTAATAATTAATTAACAATTAATTCTAAATTATTATCAATAAATAAATAAACATATTTAATTAATTATAATTAAATTACTTCCCACCCTATTCCCCTATAAACCCACAACCCGCTACAGAAAATAAATTACTAAAATTAAAATATTTATCAATTAATCAATTATAATTAATTACCAATTATATTTTAATTAATTACCAATTAATAATTAATTAACAATTAATTCTAAATATATATCAATAAATAAATTAACATATTTAATTAATTAGAATTAAATTACTTCCCACCCTATTCCCCTATAAACCCACAACCCGCTACAGACTTATATTACACAAAAAATAAAAATTATTATTAACTTACCTTAAATTCGATATTTTTGTTGTCTATATTATGTCTAGTCGATATTATGTCCATTCTATATTTTTGATTCGATATTATGTCCATTCTATTCGATATTAATTTTCTCTAGTCGATATTTTTGTTGTCTATATTATGTCTAGTCGATATTATGTCCATTCTATATTTTTTACTCGATATTCTGTCCAGTCGAAATAATTGACTCGATATTATGACTGTACACCGTTTTGAGCATGCTGAATCAACGCTTAACCAGGGAATTGGGGCTTGGGCTTGTTCTCTACGCAGGCTGTAATGCAGCCTGCATGGAGAACGGGGTAAGTGCGCATGGCTGGTTTGGCTGGCCCGAGAGGGCCGACCAAACAGTCATTGTGCACTTAGGAATGGGCAAACCACTCCTCCCCTGACTGCTCTGAGAGCAGAGCAGCCCTACCCACCTGCCCGCAAAGCAACCGGAAACATAAATTGATAATAACTCAACGTTATTATCATTTTATGTTTTCTTTGCAGTGCACTGCTTAAAAGCAGTGGGGTGACACTCCTCCACCATAGCGGAGGAGCCGACCCTGCCACACACAACACAAACCCCACCCTGTACTGCGCTCTCTTCAACAGCTGTTCGTTCATCAAACACACTATCAAAGTGTGGGCCATCCTGCATGACTACACTTCGTCACCGAAACTTGGCTCAACACATCATCTATCCCAAACATCACAGTAACCTTCCCTCAGCTACAATATTGCAACACAGGACAAAACCAGCAAACCCGTAGGAAGAATCACCATCATTCACAAAGAAAACAGCACCTGCCCCATTTCACCAGCTAATTCCAGTGACCACCGCGAGCGCATGGCCTTCAAAATCAGCACCTTTAGCCTAGAAGGTACCCTACTCTATGGACCTCCTGGCAGCAGATCCAACTTTGAGACCACCCTCACGGACCCCAACAACCCCACTTGTGCTTGACTCCATCTCCTTCATCCTCCTCTGTGATCTCAACTTTCACCTAGAGGACCTTACCAACACCAACACTACAAACATCCTGGAAGACCTGAGCATAATTGGGCTCATCTAGCGAGGGAGCGAACCAACCCACATTACCAGACACCTTCTTGAGCCCGTCTTCACTAAATTCACAGACATCGCAGTCGACAAACCCAACCCCCTCACCTGGACCAACCACCTCGTTGTCCGCTTCAGCTTACACTTACCCAACCAACGCAGAACCATTCTCAACAAGACCTCCTGGAGCAACTGGAACATGATCCCTGAGGAAGTCTGAATGACAGTTCTTTCTCGACGTCGGGCACAACCCAGTGATCTTACCCATTTCATCTCGAACTTTAAGACTTGGATCATCTCCTTCTAAAACACACTGACCCCGCTCAAAAGGCGCCCACGGTTTGCACCAGCCACAGACAAGCTGATAAATGGAAGGCCTCTGACTTTCCAAGCAAACATCAGGAGTACCACTTGAGATCTGTCAAGATAACAATGACAGACACATATACACGTCAGTCCTCCATATCTTTCACCAATGACTTAAGACCACCAAGCGATTTGCAATCAATGTCCAGATTGAAACAGCTTCAAGAATTCAAGGAAATGTTTGCAATAATGAAGAAATTCATGTTCCTCGCTGACAGCTCCTTGACCATCACTCTATCAAAAGAACTCTGCACCCAGCTCTCCCAATAAATCAGCAACAAAATCACCACCACCATTTACACCAGACTTCGCATCCCAACAGGACCTCTCCACTCTCATCATCCTCCAATGAGATCAGAAGTACACTCCAAAAACCAACGTGAAATGCTGGCCTACCATCACCCATGGAAAACGCTAACCTCCTGTACTCCATCCACATGGGACCCCTTTCTTCAGATCCATGCCCCAATTTCATCTTCAACTAAGAACTTAACTCCATCTGCACCACACTCATGACAATCCTCAATGGCTCAGTCACCAAAGCCACCTCATCGGATTCCTGGAAACACACCAGAATCTTAACCCTCTTGAAAAAACCCTCACTGGACCCGAAGACACTGGCAAACTACAGACCCATCTCCCTCCTCCCATACCCTTGAAAAAACTCATCAACAAATGTCTGGCTAACCACCTAGATGCCAACCACCTCCTGGATCACTCCCAATGATTATTCAGACCGAAACAGAGCACTGAGACTGCCCTCATTGCCACCACCGAGGATATTTGTCTAATCGTACAGTGGGATGCAGGGGCACTCATCCTTCACAACCTCTAAAAGGTTTTCAACACTGTCTCCCACCCCATCATCCAATGCAACACATCACTGGAATACATGTACCCACACTGCGTTGTATTAGCCCCGTCATCACATGATGCAGCTAAATTGTCAGCCTGGCCTTGCACTCGTCCTCTGCCTCCAAACTGATCTGTGGCCTCCCTGAAGGCTCCTCGCTCAACCCTACACTGTTCAATGTCTGCATGGCCTAGCTCTCCAGCATCGTCTGTTACCATGGACTCAACATCATCTTCTACTCTGGTGAGACCCAGATTATTATTTCCCTCTCCAATGATACCTCCAGCACCCAGATGTAGTTCACCTACTGCATGTCTTAAGTTGCAAACTGGATGAGGACCCACTACCTGAGAATCAACTCCGACAAAACAGAATTTGTCATATTCGGGAAACACCACCCCCTCTGGTCAGCAGCCTGATGGCCCTCAGGACTAGAACTGACACCCACCCCATTGAAGTCAGCAAGGAATTTAGGATCATAATCAACAATCAAACCTGGTCACCTGCTTCTACACCCTCAAACTCCTCAAAAAAGCTTCTAGATGGCTAAACACCCGAAGGTCTGTCACTCAAGCACTGATCACCAGTGGACTGTATTATGGAAAATCCCTTTACTTCAGAATCATCTTACAACTCATTAAGAGATTCCAGGTCATTCTGAATGTAGCAGCTAGACTCACTCTCAAACTCCCATTAGACGCACAATGCATCCAATCCGCTCAAAGCCCTCCACTGGCTCTCCATACACAACTGTGCCCTCTTCAAACTCCTAACTACACCTACAGAGCAATACAGAAGCAAGGACCTGCATACCTGAACAGCTGCACCAACTTACGCACCATGACAAGACAAATCCGCTCTACCAAACTCCTGCTCCCTCACATTCCTCGCTTCCAAAGAGCCGGGGTTCATTCAGTTTCCTACCTGGCTACTAAAGCCTGGAACAGCCTCCCATTACACATTAGAATCACTCGCTTCATCTTAAAATTTGACAAAAAACTGAAAACCTGGCTATTCCAGTTGGACCCAGTCAGGGCAGCTCCTTCCCTTCTTAGGCACCAGGGTACCCCATGGGGGGGAACATCGTTTACAACACGGTGTTTACACCGCAGTACCTTTACAACTGTGCCATTACAACGCAAGTCGTTACTACGACTTGCGCTGGATGGCACTTTTGTATAAGGAATATTGTAATTTTATATTCCAACACCTTCCCTACTGTAATGTGGGCTGGTGTTAGAATATAAAATTATAATAATACACAATCCACGCACACCAACGCAAGTCGTTGTAACGACTTGCGTTTTAAAGGCAGCGTTGTAAAGTACCGCGATCTAAAAGATCGCGTTGTACTAACGTACATCCCCCCATGGGTGATATGCCGCCTTAGAAATCATCATAACATAACATGACATGACATAACATAACATAACATAACATAACATAACATAACATAACATAACATAACAGATCATTAGTTTGAAGCAAGTGATGCTGGGGAAGCATAAAGCTCAATTTAGACGCGTGGGTCAGTGGGTGAAAAATACTTTATTTAGACAATCAAAGCCATTAAAGGGCCAGGTGCCGGTTAAAGTACATTGGAAGAAAATCAGCCGCATAATGCACAAATTTAGAAGCCCATTAAAATGCCATGTGCAGGTTAAAAAAATGTTAGAATAAGATAAGCAGCATAATGCACAGATTTAGCCATATAAATAAAATAAAAACAAAAACGTATAATATCAAAAATATATCTTTAAAAAATGTACACTTTAAAAATGAGTCATCAGCACCTTGGAAGCGAGAATATTAATAGTGTGTCATAATGGTCAGTACAGATGAATGATGGAGCGGCGGTATACATTTTGAACATTTTGTTCATTAGCTGATACTAAAAGATTTTAATGGTGGAGCCGTTAGCTCTGTTAACTCCAAGTTTTTCTGGTGTCTTTTACCGCAATGTGGAGCTAACGGACAGTGGACCATCTCATAAGTGCGTGATTCGCGACTTCATCATTGAGCCTGGCCATGTTGGGCGGGAAACTTTAGACCTGTGGTATTGTTCCTCAGTTTAATGTCTGCTATATCTACGAATTTTATAGATCTGAAGTACGCTTGGGGCTGAGCGTTGTTCAAAAAGTTTTTACCAGCTTCTGGAATGGTTCTTATCACTTCTTTAATCAGCAGAGGCCTCAGGCATCTTCTGCGTTCCTCAGGGAGAGCGGGGCAAATGCAGAACAGATAGGCTAACGATTTGTGGCGCTGGCCACAGAGATGGCACAAATTTGTGTGGGTCAGTGATAATGGAATGGGGTGATTCCACAGCACTGTTTGAGGCAGTGCTAGACAGGCTTCTTTGGCACAGCTCAATCATGTTGAGACTGTGGAGATTCATTGATGTCTTTAAGTCTACTAAAAGGAGTGAAGGCGAGCCTCCACTGAACTGTACTGCGCCAGTGGTGTAGGGAATGTAGGGGAACTTTACTCAGGTGTAGGAGGTCAGTGGTGTGGGTAAAGCGAGAATTCATTGAGATGTTTGAGGTCCAAGATGTGGGGATGAGGAGGCTCCATTGAGGTCTGAGGGCCAGTAATACGGGGCTGGTGAGAATCAATTGGCAAGTATGAGGGCAATGATATGGGCAATGGGACAGGCTCCACTCAAGTGTACAAGGCCTATGATAAGGGGAAGAAGAGATACTCCATCAAGGTGTATAAACCTAGTGATGTGATGAAACATTGAGTCCTCTGAAGTATACAAGGCCAGCAACGCGGGGAACGAGGGAATCTCCAGTGAAGCATGTGGGCCACTGACTGAGGCTCTCAAAGCAGCTCTACTGAAGAACATGAGCACAGTGAGGCGAAGCACTGAAGAAATGACACATATGTGTACAAGGACAGTGATGAGGGCACAAGGGAGATTCCACTGCGGCCAAAACGCAATGATGTGAAGATTGAGGAGAGCCCACAAGGGTTTATGTGGGGAATGGCCGGCGCTCCGCTGAGGTGCCTGGTGCAATTTGCAAGGAGTGAGACCACTGCTGCAAGGTTTTGAGGCTAGTAGTGAAGAGACTGATTGAGTCAGAACTGAGATGCAATAGACCTGTTAGCTAGGTAATAACTAAGCCCCTTGAAGGACAGCACTGGAACTAATGCAGATTCTTCATAATTTGGGGAGACGCTCTCAAGTATATTGTTTAGTGTCCCTCTTCGTCGTTTGTGTCTGTGGTTGTTCAATGCAGCACTTTCGATCACTCGCCGTGACCCATCTTGGAAGTCCAAAGACAAGCCACGCCCAGATGGTAGAAGTAGAAAGAAATGCCATTATAATTCAACATATAGGATTGGCATGATGTGGTTGGACTATCAGTGACTTCAAATTGCCTAGGCAGGGGTTCAAATCTAGGGTTAAAGAGACAGGAATGTTGTGTGCATTAAAAAAGGACTGGGGGGCACAAGAATACGATGTACTAGTACTGCACACATCATTAGAGGTCTTACCTTACTATTGTGCTACTTCCGGATGTCTCATCTGGAATATTGTATCAAGGTAGGGAGGTGTCATGTGTAGTATGGTGTCCTGCCCTGGGACCTCATCAATAACTTTCGCTATGTGAGTCTCGACGGGAGTCTTGTGTGCAGCTCTGGTGCCCTTATCTTGAGGGTTGTGCACAGTTCTGGAAGACTCACTGGAGCATGGTGCGCAATTCTGGAGGCCTCCATTAGAAGTTTCATGAAAAACTCTATAGGACACACCCTATGTATATGTTTAAGACTACTTCTCTTGAAGGATAAAGGCAATTTTCAACAAAGTGTATGATGGGCAAATGAACAGTTTGAGGGGTGATGAGCAACACCAACGCCAAATCTCAATAATTTAAATCTGGACATATTCTAATAAGCAATGCAGATGTTTATTGGAGAGAGACAGTAAGTTATTTAATAGGAACTAGTAGAGGGAAATGTATTTCTCAGTGTGTAACTACTTTTAATACTAAAAGTTGCAGTTTGAGACATGGTTGAGTGGAGAGCTTAGATTTATCAAGAATAAGTTTTTTTTTGTTGTGAAAATTTAGAGAATTCCTGGAACATCCCCAGTCATATGCAACAAGGGCAACAATACAGACTCTTAAACAAGGAGGAACCTGGCGACCAAGCAAGGCCTTCCTTTGTGGCAAGAGCAGGCAAGCATGTGCCTGCCATGAAGTCATTTCCTGTCATCAAATTTAATGCTGCAAATGTCAAAGTTTCTGCCCAGAGTTATCTTGTTTTGAAGCTTTGCAGTTTCAGTGGGTGTTCTCTCCTCATTGTGCCCACACAGTGAGCCCTCCACTTCCGCCGGTATTTCTTTGTTCGTCCACTTTGTCGAGGTCCCCCGGGCAGCTTGCGCCGCAGGCTTCTGACGCAGCCTAATTGCTGCCACTAAAAGGGCAGAGCACAATGTCTCATTGACCAAAAAAATCCGCCTGCGTGGTCAGGCTGAAGGCCGTCTCAGCTTACAGACGTAGCACACGTATATAATAATAAAAGACATTCTTTTGGACAACGAGATGTGTGCATTCCAAAGCTCACCGGCTGGTATTCCTATCGATCCAAGATCCTGCCCCCGCTGGCGGGTAGCGTTGGTGACCAGCTGCAGGACGCTAGTGCTGATGAGTAAAGAGTGACAAGGCCGCCACTGTACCCATCCTCTCTAAATGTATGAAGCGGCACTCTTTTCTGTCACTGCATGAAATAGGACGCATTTCTCTTCCCTTTTGACACCTGTCCCCCCCACTACTTGAAGAGGGCTCCACTGGCCCTTCCGTATGTGTTGGGGTCGTGGGTCCATTTTGTCTGTGTTTGAATTGTGGTCATTTACCTCATTGTGTGAAATGAGACTTCCTTTTTAATGTGTGATGCAGAGACAATTGAAAAAGTGATAAGTGGGTTCCATTTGCCTGGTTGGGTGAATTAAGACCCCCTTACTGGATATATGCATTAGGCTTCCTTTTAATCAATGTGCAAAATGCGCTCCTCCCTTTAGTGATGCAGTCCCCAGGGCTGGAAGAGTAAACAAGCATTTGCAATGCAATAGGTTCCGCATTAGGAAACTTTGAGCTATTGGTCTTGTAAATGACATTTTTTTTATTTATGTGTTGGTTTTGAAAATAGCTAAAATAATAGCTTTGTCATTTACAATGCCAATAGTTATAACTTTCACAAATGTGACACCTATAGCATTTGTAATGCAACATGTTTTGTATTTGCGTGACTTAGATGTATTGATATTACAAATAACAATGGCTTTTAATTTTTTTAAATAATTAATACTTAAATAAAAGTGATTGTAATTTATAATGGCAATAGCTTAAACTTTTGTAAATAACTTTTGTGAAGATTATGTTCAGTGTATTTTATTGTGACGAAAATCCAAGAACAGAAGTGAAATATTAACATCTTTTTGTGACATTTGTAATAAAGCTTGAAACATTGAGAGAACATATTTGAACCAGTTGTTGTTGAATGGTTGCACAGATTGATGCTGTGATGGCTTGGAGTGATGTTGTGGTGGCGACAAGTGATGCTGTGGTGGCGATGAGTGATGCTGTGGCGTTCAGTGATGCTGTGGTAGCGCATAGTGATGTTGTGGTGCCCCTGAGTGATGCTGTGGGGGTGGTGCTGAGTGGTGCTGTGGTGCTGCTGAGTGATGCTGTGGTGGTGCTGAGTGGTGCTGTGGTGGTGCTGAGTGATGCTGTGGTGGTGCTGAGTGGTGCTGTGGTGGTGCTGAGTGATGCTGTGGTGGTGCTGAGTGGTGCTGAGTGATGCTGTGGTGGTGCTGAATGGTGCTGTGGTGGTGCTGAGTTATGCTGTGGTGGTGCTGAGTGGTGCTGCTGAGTGATGCTGTGGTAGTGCTGAGTGGTGCTTTGGTGGTGCTGAGTGATGCTGAGGTGGTGCTGAATGATGCTGTGGTGGTGCCGAGTGGTGCTGTGGTGGTGCTGAGTGATAATGTGGTGGTGCTGAGTGATAATGTGGTGGTGCTGAGTGGTGCTGTGGTGGTGCTGAGTGGTGCTGCTGAGTGATGTTGTGGTGGCGCTGAGTGGTGCTGTGGTGGCGGTGCTGAGTGGTGCTGTGGTGGTGCTGATGATAATGTGGTGGTGCTGAGTGATAATGTGGTGGTGCTGAGTGATAATGTGGAGGTGCTGAGTGGTGCTGAGTGATAATGTGGTGGTGCTGAGTGATAACGTGGTGGTGCTGAGTGATAATGTAGTGGTGCTGAGTGATGCTGGGGTAGCGCCGAGTGATGATGTGGTGATGCAGAGGGCAGAAAGGCACAAAAAACGAGTCTCACAGAGGGCAGAAAAACAAGGGAAAAACGAGTCTAACAGAGGGCAGAAGGGCACAAAAAACAAGTCTAACAGGGGGCAGAAAGGCACAAAAAACGAGTCTAACAGAGGGCAGAGAGGCACAAAAACCGAGTCTAACAGAGGACAGAAGGGCAGAAAAACAAGGGAAAAACGAGTCTAACAGAGGGCAGAAAGGCACAAAAAAACGAGTCTAACAGAGGGCAGAAAGGCACCAAAAATTCCTTTTAGTCTAACCCTACATATCGAAGAGCACTCTAAAAAGTGGAATAATTCAGAAATACTTTGCAAACATGTAAAACGCTTTTAACAAGCCTTTTGTGTGCCTGAACACAAAGAAGGTTTTCTTCCCAAATAACCTAATACTGCTGACGAGGGGTCATTTTATGATACCTGGCACTTGCTGCAGCAGCACTAAATTTTTTCGTGTTGAGGCGCTGAATAGTACTGCCCCAAGACAGTAAACCCGAGGCCACATCCTGTTGAATGCAAATCCGGCAATGTTAGGATATGTAATGAAGCCTGCTGCAGGGTACCCTTTCGGAGTCCTGCGTCTGATAGAAATGATCGGCTCGCGGCAGTCATTTTGAAGCCTTCACTCTGTCGCTGCTGTGAATGTGAAAGCTGCGCTGGGGCAGGGGGAGGTGCAGGTTTACAGAAGGATTCTTTGTGAGAATCATGGGACGCGGGTGCTGTCTCGGTGACTGGGCCTGGCTGTGCATGGCAATGGCTCTTCGGAGTTTTTTAGCCGGGTATCAGGAAAAAGACCAATATTTTTACATCAAAAGTAAATAGGAAGAAGTGCAGAGAGCACACACGGTCTACTGCTGCTGGTAGCTTTTAAAGTACTGTGACCATGTGTGATGTCCACTGCAGCAGCACCCATGTGGTCTGGACCAGTTAACACATTGACAAAGGTTCACCGACTAATAATGAAAAGCGGTCGGGAAATGCAAGCGCCGGGAAATGCGCATTCCTTTGTTCCCTTTGAAGAGAAAGAAGCTCACGGCCTCGCGGCCGTGAAAGTGAAAGCAGGCAAGCTCTTGGCTTGGCATTGCTGTGGGGAGGGGGGGAGGAGAAATGCGAGACACGGCCTGGCGGCCGTGAAAAGTGTGAAGCAGGGGGCGGGGGAGCGGAGCCCTTTCAAGTGAAGCTCTGGAGGCAGGCGGCTCGGGGAGCGCGTGCACGAGGACATGCACTCAACGAACTCCGCGATGGTTTCAGAGCTTGGATGAGCCTCTATACTCTCGTCCTATTTATCACGTGATAGAATAGGCGAGACCTAAAAAAAAACCACTCCGGGCCCCATAAATGAGGGGTCGTGTGGTGGCACCAAAAGGGGTGCGGGCTCGAGTCACGATGGGAAGAGTCCGACAGAACATACATTTATTTTTTAAGACTCCAACAAAGAAGATTTTGGCAATAAGGACAAACGTTGAAGTAATTTTCTTCTGAGGTTAAGGAACGCAAAACACACACAGTGCGGGCGCTGCTGAATGTGTCCCTGTGTTAATAGCACTCGGAGTGGGACACAGTCAGCTCTGGGACACCGTCAGCTCTGGGAGTGGGACACCGTCAGCCCTGGGACACCGTCAGCCCTGGAACACAGTCATCCTTGGGACACCGTCAGCCCTGGGAGTTCAGCACAGTCCGCACATTTCACTGAGGCCGGCCAAGATCCTGAATCCGGCTTACAAATAGCTGCTGGATCTAGAATTTGGCGGTATTCCTCACTCTCCCAGCACTGTGCTTTTACCCTTCAAGCAATGTGTGAAGTGGAAACACTTCCCCTCACCATGGACCCTTAGGCTAAAATACCTCTCGTCCTCCAGAGCGGAATGTCTAGACAAAGAATTAATGTTAAAGTCGGAGGCTTCCTAGCCACTGGGGGCTTCCAGCCATCGCAGCACCTCTCTGAGCTGTGAATTTAGGGACAAGGTCACGAATTATCCAAATTAGCTGTGAGGATTCAGTGCGACTCAAATTAACACTGCTAGCCAGGATCTCCGCACCTAAATGCAGCTATTCTGAATTATTTAATCGGGAATGGGGAACCGGTTTCATCGCATAAAACCTGCATGCTGATCCTCATTGCAGCTGGAATAACTGGCTCTTTACCTCTCACATTTCCCACCTGCTTTTGAGGAGAAACAGCCATAACAATGTATGCCCTACACCGCATGCCTTTACAACGCTGTTGTTACAACGACCGCGTTGTCACAACGCAAACCATTACATCACAAGTCGTTTCAACGACTTGCTGTAGGGGGCGCACTGGTGTTGTATTTACAATCCAACACCTTCCCTGCTGTTGCACAAACTGGAGTAGGAATAGTAAATTATACTATTCCTAAGTCCAGCGTGCCCCCTACAGCAAGTCGTTGAAATGACTTGCGATGTAATAGTTCGCATTGTAACAACACAGTTTATAACGACTGCGTTGTAAAGGCATGCGAAGTAAAGGTATATATTCCTTCTGAGACTGTAGTAAGCTAGGAGCTAGCAAGGATGCCATGGGCCCTGGTGCAAGCAAGGAAAGTGACCATTTGACTGCTGTTGGGATAGTATATACAGAAATAATCAGAATCCAATGGGCCCCTGAGGGCTCCGGGCTTTGGTGCCACTTAACCTGCTGCACCAATGGTAGCTGTGCCCCTGGCAGGAAGACACTGCGGGTGGGGCATGGGGTGTTAGCAAGTAATCTAGGACAGGGGAGGCCGGGATCAGACAGGTGGAAGCCATCCATGTTCCCCTATGACTTAGGAAGGCAGCTCAGAGCAGTCTGTGCTTGTACCGGTCTTCCCTGCCCGAACCACGCAAGTTTACTGCCCAGCTTTTCAGGGTGGTATAATCGGGTCTGGTGTTCCCACATCTGTCCCACCTGCATGCGGGAGCACTAGGCCACTACCGCGTAGTGTAATCACACCTACAGATACTGCTCCAGTGCTTAGGATTATGGAATACCTGTGGTCAATTTTCTGACAGTACCTGCCTGCAATCCGAACCTTTGCAGAACATCCCAATAAACACAGGGCACAGCTTTGTCTTTGATGCCACTGGGAGAGATTGGTCCTGTCAAAAAACATATCTATTACTTTGTATCGTAGTGCTAATGTGATTCCCCTTGAAAAAGTTAGTGTTTGATTTATTGTCAAGTTTTACCTATCCCATAAAAATAACTTATTGTGATATGTGGAGGGGCCTACAGAATGTTCTGTGGACACAGGTGAGTACGCGCACTGACTTGCATCACAGGCAGCTGTGGGTAGTCCATTGGGGCTGAGGGGTCAAGCCCCTCCACCTTTTGGCCCTCACGAACAGTGTCTGTTAGTCTGAACAAGGGTCATCCCGACAGACACTGTTCATTTTCAGGTTAGGCAGCCAGGAGCTAGAAATGCGCTAAATGTGCAGACTCCTGGCTGCCTGAGCTGAACTTTGCTGGGCTGAGGAAGTCACAGCTCCTGTGGGAGTGACAAGCTCATCTCAGCAAAGTTCCCTGAGGCCCTCCCCTCAGGGGCAAGGGGTAGCGTCACTGATTGCCTCACACATGGACGCTTCAATTTTAAGCCCTGAGGCGCCCAGGGTTGAGTGTCAATCAGTGACACTTCATCCCAGAGTGGGGTGGGGTCAGCGATCTCACTGACCCCATCCTACTCTGTGATGACGATGCAACTGCTGCCTTCCCTCATTGGTTGACCTTAGTTCAGTCAATGAGGGAAGGCAGCAGTCCCAAACCTCTTGGAACCTCTGAGGCAGAGCTGGCTGCAGGTAAGTGTGTGTTTCCTTTTAAATTAATGTTTGGTGTGTGCATCTATGTATGAATGTTTGGTACACAGTGTTGTGAATGGATGTGTTTGTGTGTGTGCACGTGCGTGAATGCATGGCTGCGAGTGTTATGTGTATGTGTACGTGTGTGTGTGTCCCATCCACCCCCTCCCTCCAAAACTTACCATCCAGCACTGATCATATGTCTTGGAGTGTTGGAGGCGGGGTTTAGAACCAACAGTTCACTAGATTAAAGAAAGATTCCTCGCTGTTCTGGGACAAGAGTGTATGTGAGTCGCAGGTGTGTACTGTCTGTAAAGCAGCCTTTTCTGAGAGTGGAAAAGAAAGCCTTTCTTCCATGCATGTCCCTTTGGCTGTGAGGGTCTTCCAGTAGTGACTGACCACTACAGCTCCGCCCTCCCTGCACACTGGCCATGTAAACAAGACACAGGATGCTTGAGATGTAAACAAAGCTCATGCAAGCCCATTTTTTAGGTTGAGCCTGGGAAGCGCATGGGCTGTGAGGCGTGCTGAATTCAGGTAGGGACTTAAAGCTCTGCCCACTCTTCTCCTATATTTTTCATTGGCTTGTGTCATTACTATTGGCATTGTAAATGGCAATTTATCTGTTTTAGAAACAACACATAAATAAAAGGCATTGTCATTTACAATGCCAATAGCTCAAACTCTGGTAAATGCAAGATCTATTGCATTGCAAATGCTTGGCTTCAGAAGTAACAGTTCCTCCGGGAGAAGAGACAGCCACTCTTGCTCCTGACTCACCCCATTAACCAAAGACATGCAGAATAATTTCTTAATTTTGAAAGAAGGCTTATGTGGTTTTCAAAAATACATGCACTGCACTGTATTATATATGCCCTTAGTTAAAAAAAAGTTTTCTAATCACTGGTGTAGTAATGGTCACCAACTTCTTGTAGTTCCACGGTGTTATAAAGAGCATCTGCTATTTATTGTTGAATTCACTGGCACCGCAAGGAATTGAAAGGCCGCATCCGCTATGCTGAATTTGTAAAAATCGTGATTTGAACTTGAGACATAGCTTTTCAGCAGCTGCATTAACTCACTTAGCTATCTCAGTGTGCTAAAGGTAGCGGTCTAGTTGTCCTGTACCAGCTCAGTATAGCTCAGTACCTTAATAAAAGAAACAGTTAGGTGAGTGCCAGGTGCATGTGCAGGGAGAAATAGTGGCAAAGGCAGGTTCTGAAGGCAAGCAAGAGAGCGCCCAGCAGTGGGCAGGGCCTTAAGGCAAGCAAGCAACAGAGCGGCGAGCAGTGGGCAGGGTTTTATGACAAGCAACCAAGAGAGCGCTGAGCGGTGGGCAGGGCCCAAAAGCAAGCAAGCAAGAGAGCGCCGAGCAGTGGGAAGGGCCTTACGGCAAGCAAGCAAGAGAGTGCTGAGTAGCGGGCGTTACCTCGTCCGAGTGCCCGGCAATCTTCTCCTCCAGGCGGTTCAGCATCCGCTCGATGGTTAACATGCGCCTGTTCAGCTCGGACATCTACGACAGAGGGCAGAGAAAGTAGGAATACAGGACCCCAAATCACCACCATAGACCCACACCTGCACCCCAGCAAAACCCTCACTGCATGCAGGAGCACCGCCACCTCCTCAGACCACAATCACAGACACCCACATTAGCACCCTAGGGAAATGTGCAAGATCGTGTTGTTTGTTTTTTACAACAGAAAGGAGGAAATAAATAAAGAGCAGAGATGGTGTGCTGAGAAATTCACGGATTAGGTTAATTTATGGAATTCAGGGAAACAGTGAGACCCATCACACAGTAGGACAGAATGCAGAACGCCCCCAAAAAAGAGGACAGAAGCTGTAATTCACGTGCGAACACCGAGTGACAGCCCAAGTGTGGAAACCGGTTTTAGGGATAGAAATGACCATAAAAGGTTATCAATAATTTGGCATTTATTCAACCCTAAAGACATTGTCCAGTCACAATATGTTTAACTGCCTAAAGGTTTTGGGGGCAATTCTTCCCATATTAGGGAGATATGGGCAATTGGAATGTCTCTTCAGGCCATGTTGATGTGTTGGTGTCAATTTGTGGGGGAGTTTCTTTTAACATCAGTATTGTGGAGCCTATCACTGGGAGTCGGCCACTAGGGTTCAAGGAGACATGGGCTGTCTGCAGTGATGCACTTTAAGGCTGTGCTTTAGAAAAGATCGAAACACTGCACAAGGATTCTGACACGAGATGTTCCGCCTGGTTCGCTTTCATTTCCTACAAGTCTTGGCAAAGCCAACAGGTCTTACCTTGGCAATCTGGTGCCATGTTATTTTATTTCTATGTCATAGTAAGAAAATACTACAGTGATAAAAAGAAGAAAAAAAGAAAACATGGCTGAAGGTTTGAACCATATACTTGCAATAAAAATTTAAATAAAATAAAAAATAACCATTGCATATTATTTTAATAGAACAGCACGGGTGCTTCCTAACAAGCAGATGTATTTAGAACATGTATACAAAGTTTACTCTTATTGCATTTCACAGGCAAATCTGGTACTGGTGCAAAGGACAGATAGTATTGACTTTGAATTGCTGTAACCGTAAGAAATAGATTAAACACACAAAATAACTAAGAAAGAAATAGAAAAGGATAAAGGCTAGACATCAAAAAGAAATGACAACTTAAAATATGGGTTCACCACCACTGGCACTAAATTGCACTTCTTTTAAGGTCAATGTGCACGAAGAGTATGCTAAACGTTGTCACTCGTAGTACTTGAAATCAATGGTTGAACTGGATTAACCCATTCCCCCTGCTGTGTGCGGTGGTGGGCAGGAGCAAAACATGAATGACAGTTTAAAGAACAATGACAGTTGAGAAGACCCAAAGCTCCTCTTTGTATGTTGATGTGTAGGTTTTTTATTAAATTTTTGATACATGAGGTACCGAGGCTCTAAATGTGTCTCTAGGCCAGACCTAAAAATAGAAATCGGATAGTCCTACGCTTATACTACCAGTGAATAAAGCTCTATGCTGTAACATTAATGAAGCCTTCAAAATGTATGGATGATGTTATTTTTAATAGCAGTATTTATGGTAGCAGTGTTGGTAACAATTTTCTCAGTTATGAGGAGTGTATGTCAGAATATCATTGATAAAATATGGTCTGCCATAAAGATTGTGTATTAAATGTTATCTAAAAAAATATTGCCTCATGGAGTTAGATTTTATATTGACATCCGGTCATTTGTTGCTGCACCTCAACACTGACAAATTGTCAGGTTGCGGATGCTGCAAACTCAGTTCTGTAGCCATGGGCAACTTCAGATTTGGGGTAATTTTGGTTAAGCACTTGTATGCTATGTCCTGGCCCACACTTCTGCTCAGGGGCTTGATTACATTTATTTGACCGTTTCTCCATTACGTGGTCAGGCATTCACATGCAGGCTCTCGGACTCCTGTTCAGACTCATTATTCAGTGTTTATGTTTGAATTACTCTTTTATAGATCAAATGTATTTATTAAGTTGGTCTAATGTCTATCTATGTGACCTATTTGGCACCATTGTTTCTTAGATTCAGGTCTTTCCGATTCGACTAGGAACCGAAGTTACCCTGCCTGATGGTACTTAGTTAGACAAGGAACACTTGACTCACCATCTTTTTGGTGCCTTATAGGTCTGTAGCTTGCCCTCTCTTGGTTTGTGGCCTACCATTATAGAGTCCTCAATTACATCCTGAACCTGCAGCACCAATGTGCTGGATTTAGTAAGTAGCAGTGTCTGAACTGGAAATACCTACACACCTAAGCTAGGTGTGTAGATACATGAGATTGTATATGGGGTTCCCAGTGCCTAATTTGTAAAACAATACCTGAGGAGGGTTATCTTATTTTGTTGGATCCTATTACTATCCACGGTATACAGCCTTTACAACAAAACTTTTACAACGAACTACCATTACAACGAAACTTTTACAACGCAAACCATTACAAGGCATAGCGCTGGGGGGCGCTCTAGGATAGGGAATAGGTTTAATGTACTATCCAACACCTTCCCTATTATCCACGGGGACTGGAGTTGGAATAGTAAATTAAACTATTCATTATCCAGCGCCCAAAAGCATTATGCGTTGTAATGGTATGCGTTGTAAAACTTACGATGTAAAGGTAGGCGTTGTAAAAGTATGCGTTGTAACGTCATACATCCCTATCCACATGACAGACTGTTGCATTGCCACTGCTTCACTCGGATGTAGGATTGTTCACCCAGGTAAATCGGAAAAAATCACTGTGTCCTTGTGGGATATATTTTAGGGTCCTCACCCACAGGTACCAGCAATGGCTCGCTTCATCATCGGACCCTCGTCCCGCTAACCCAGTGTGGGGGGAAGGGCTCAACACATTTGTAAGTGGAGTTCCTTGGCTATGTGGTTTTAAGCATTGTGAGAAGAAATTAAAATTGCTTGCCGGATCCTACTAATTTTCTATCGGTTGGTCCATTGGCAACGTTAAAAACAGTGCAATGTCACAGGGGAGTAGTGACCCTATACATTTGAGGTGCTGGGAGTCAAATAGACGGGGGCACTGGCCTTTGACAAAAGTGTGACTATAAGGAGCATCCTCCACCCCCTAGATTAACCCTTGAAGCCTTATTGACTAAATAGGCCAACTCAGACCAACGCCAAAAAATAAAAATTCAAAATACTGGTCTGTATGATTTGTGCACATGCCTTTCTTAAAACCTTTTTTAAAAAGACGGATATACATGGCGATAAAGGCCAGTTACACTTCTAGGGATTAGTGCAAAAATAAGGTCCTGAAGAAAGCCGGCCGACCCACACGGGCGATTCTAACGGATGAAACATGTCGACCCCAGATAAAATTGTTTACCCATCTTTCAGTAAATGTCTCAAAATGGGGATCCTTGAATGATATTCCCGATGACAAAAGGTGTTAACATAAAATATAAGAAGCCATAGTGGAGGAGTCTTATCTTTTATCTCACAAGGAAGCTCAAGTGTTGGGGAGGCTTTCATGTAAGAAACACTTGCACACGTTAGAAGCAGGTGGTTCTCTATGACAGAGATACTGCCTCATGTTTGCAGACTAGTATTAATTTTATTGAGCATGTTAGTCCAATTGTTCCAGTGGTAGCAACCCAAAAATATTTATCTAAGTTTAAATTAGATCACCAAATGTAATGTCTTGACTGGAAACATGGTGTCCTGCTGACATGAAGGAAACTGACACTTCTTATGAGCACTTCTTATGTGAATGCAGCGGCTCAAGTGCAGTGTGTACATTCAGATGAAATGGGTTACATTTACTAGAACTATAAAACTGTATGGTTGCTTTAGATTACATCTTGCCTAACTCTACTTGAAGACGACATGGGGCCTTCTTGGCAGAGAACTGTAGCTGAATCTGCTTAGCGCTTGCTTCAATGAGGCTTTCCGTCAATGGCCGTTTCCTTTCACCTCCTTGAAAACTCTAGTTAATGAAAGGAAAGAGAACAAAAGCTCTAGTCTCACCATCTCTGCTGATCACTCAATACATCGCGCCTGCGACAGCAGGCTGGCCTTCGCACTCAAGCCCGTCCTGCTCTTCTCCATTGTCTCAATGTTAGCTAATTAGGATGTTCACATCCTCTCAGTATCGAGTGGACACGTCCACCCCAAAGAATACAACAAACATTGCAAAGTTAATATAAAATTGCCACTTCACACATATCAAGTTCTTAATTAGCCATTCGAATCTGAAGCGTCATTCTCTGCGCCATCCTGGCAGGCAGGAGGAAATCAATGAAGTCATTCGCGATTATGAGATGTGGACATTGGCCGAGGCGGACATGGTGAGATGAAACAAAAAGGCAGTGGCTACCCACCTTAGAGAAAATCAAACAAACTGAGTGACTCAGGGACCCAGGGGACAAGAACAGCATCTTCAGAGCTTCAAGGAGTGACATACCATGTGACGCAGGCAAGAAGCCAGCCACTGTCTGTGTTATAGGATCCACTGGCCACATTTATGAGAAGTGATGCATCGCTGCGTGAAAGCAGCGATGCGTCACTTCTCAGTGCGCCCTCCTTGCGACATGATTGGTGCGTCATATTTACAATATGACGCATCATGTCGCAAGGAGTTACAGATACGTCAGTATTTCTGACGTATCTCTATGGCGCAAAAGTGACACATTGCTGGAGTGTGTCACAAAAGTGATGCAATTCCAGCAATGTGTCCTTTCACATGGGACAAGCCCCATGTGAAAGGGCCTGCGTCAGTGTTACGCCTGCTGTGAGTCAGGCGCAAGATATTGACGCATTTGCGTCCTAGAAGTGACGCAGTGAAATCTCATAGATTTCACCGCGTCACTTCTACGACCCTTTCTTGTGTCAATACACCCCCCTTGCCTACATTATACCTGGCGCAGGTATAATGTGGCGCAAGGGTTTACAAAGTGACGCATCTACCTAGGTGCGTTACTTTGTACATATGGCGCAACAAGGCGCATTTTTTACGCCACTGGTGCGTCACAAAAAGTGACGCACCAGCCGCGTAATAGTCATGCACAGCCTCATAAATGAGGCCCAACGTATGCACGTACGAATCACAACCGCATCTTCATGTTTAATAGCACTGTATCATTATCATCATCATCATCAAGGTTGCAGCATGCCTCAATCTGGACAAGGCTAACAGGTATAGTGACTGTACTCAATGATGACGTGACCACCGCCTTAATCTTCTACTTCTTGTGTACAGGACTGTGGTGTTCCTTGACACAAAATGGTGGAATCGGCTTAGCATCTGAATGTTAAAGTTCGAAGAGGCTACAATAGTATTTATTTATTTCTCCAGAAACATAAGGGGGTCAGAAGGTGCTTCTAAGGTGCTTTCCTTTTTCTGAAGACGAGATCACAGATTCTTCAGTCTGAACGTGGTTATACGAGTTCTTTTTTTGGTAAATTTAAAGGTTAAAGGTTAACATTACAATCAGGAACTCTGTGTTCGACTTCCTTAAGCTGAGACAATTGTAATTTATACAGATGTAGGTTCCATAAAAAGTAGACCAGGCAATCAGAAAAAACTGACAGGTAGTTAAGGCAGTCAGAACACTACTTTAGTGTGGCTGGTATAGGTGTGAGCAATTATACCCACATCGCTGTAGTTGGTATCAACTGTTCAACCTCTGCAGCTGGTGCAACTGTTGTACATAAATAATGAATAGCAAGGTGAGAGGCACAATCTTTATGGTACACTGTAAGTGAGCTGACTAGTGATAGGTCCGAACAAAACACACCCAACCTTTCTCTAGACTTTAGACACATTCGGAGGCTAGTGACCCATTGGACGCAACTGAGGACTTGTGCAGAGCTAAGGCCTCTACGTCAGAGGGCAGCACTTTGCATCCCCAATGAACTGTGCACTTTTCTGCCTCTTCAAGATGGTGAGGGTTTCCTGGAACAAACTGCCACATCTAAGTCAAAAGCCAACTTCAATTGCCAACAACCATTAAATACAACAAGCACTTGCACCCACTTCTACCAGAACCCATAGAAGAAGGCACTCATGGTTACACCGCTGTACCATGGCATTTCCATGTATCTCCACGTACCCTGGTTCACAGCTGCTGCTTGTAGCAAGTCAGCATCCTTAATATGATCAGGCAATAGTCTGACCCTCAAATCTTACCTGTACCCCAGAATGGGGACCACTCTCTTGAGATGAAGTCCTGCTCCTCCGTTTGAAGTGGTGGGGATGATAGACTGGAAACCTGGGGGCACCTTTAGTCTCCTCCTCTGAAGTGTCCATATCCGCAGAGTATGGGGACCGGTGCTCGATGCTGGGGGGGGCACCCTTTGCCAAGGCAGTGGTTCGAGCAACCTGCGGCTGTTCTAGGCTGGTGTTCGTGTCTTGCGGTGATGTGTGGAAGAGAACAAAGAGAAGGGTGGAGAGAAGGCAGAAGGTAAAGAAAGAATGTAATTAATATAGTAAATATTTAGATTTTTCCAACAACGAATTAGAATTTTCATAGACTGAGGTTTGCAGGTCAAACCACCAGTGAGCTGGGGAATTAACACCCTTCAACCCTTGACCAAACTGAAACATGCAACTAACTCATTCCCAGCCCTGCCTGTCTGTGGAAGGAAGCAGCTTGTCAGGTGTACTTATGACTTTGTCATGGGTTGGGCCACCACTTCCTGCTGAGAAATACCAGTTGAGCATCTTTGGATTACCCTTGTTGAGAATCCCTTGTAATTTACCTATGTTATTTTTTTAATAAGAAACTGCTGTTCTCTTCTGCAGTCCTCTGTCACTCAGAGTACGTGATAGGTTATTCCATCAGTGTGTGTAGGTGTGAATGATGCACAGTCTTGAAGAACAGTGATGGAATTAAATGACCAATTGGGATTTCAGCATGGTTTACTGTAATGTGTAGCCTTTCTACTCCCTGCATTTCAGTGATGTCATGCGGGTTGTCACATTCTCTTTCTCTCTCCACCTCCAGAAAGATACAGATAAGGTCATCAGTACTAGGTGTGCATTCCAGAAGAGCCCTAGAAGATGCTCAGATTCTGACTTTAAAACACCATAAAAGGCCATGGGGTTCCTGCCACCTTTGTCATGTTTGTAATGGTTGTTCCTGGAAACACTTTCCAAGGAGGAAAAAGGCGAGAGAGTGAAACCGTGCTTGAATAACTGATGGATATAGACAAAAGTACAGAGCAATGACATCAGAATCACAATCCCTGTGAGCAAAACAGGGTGGGCGCTTCAAAACAGCTTTTGCAATTGCAGGCTTCTCTGTTTTTCCTGTGTGTAACATAAGACTCAGACAAAGGATCACAGAAAAGGAAAACGCTACTTACTAGTATGCATCTGCTCCTGGTGTGTAGAGCTGTAGATTCGTCTACTTGTGCATAGATCGCCATCTCGTGTTGGGCTCGGATATTTGCACGTTGTTTTTGTCTTGGAAGAAGCCTTTGTAGTCACAAGGTAGGTGACTCCTCCTTAGGATGATAGTGCGCATGGGCAAAAACTCAATTGCCAAATTGTTTTTCCATGGAGGGTTATGATGGAGTTAGTAAGAAATAGAAAAGGATGTCCAGGTGTAATGTATCTAAGTAAGATAGTACTGGAACAGATAGAGGTATCCGGGGAGGCGGGTGGGCGTATACAAATCTATAACTCTACATGCCAAGAACAGATGCATACTGGTAAGTAGCATTTTATATTTGAGGCATATGAGCTGTAGATCGTATACTTGTGCATAGACTATACAGCAGTTATCCTGTTAGTGGTGGCTACCTGTATCTGTTAGAGTGTTCTTAATACAGCCTGGCCCACACTGGCTTGTTGTTTTGCTTGCACGTCTACACAATAGTGTTTTGTGAACGTGTGTGGTGTAGATCAAGTTGCTGCTTTGCAGATGTCATCTAGGGGAATGTTCCCTAAGAATGCCATAGAAGCCCTTAGTTTACGTGTGGAGTGAGCTCTAGGGGGAATGGTTAATGTGCGTTTGGCTTTAGCATAGCATATTTGGATGCATTCAACAATCCACCTTAAAATCCCTGTTTTTGAGATAGGATTGCCTTAATGAGGTGGGGAAAAAGCCACAAAAAGTTGTTTAGTCTTTCTAAAGGATTTTGTTCTTTCAATGTAGTAAAGTATTGCTCTTTTTACGTCTAGCGTGTGAAGAGCTCATTCTGCTACTGAGTGTGGTAGAGAGAAAAACACTGGGAGTTCTACAGACTGGTAAAGGTGGAAAGCAGACACGACTTTAGGTAGAAATTGTGGGCTAGTCCTAAGAACCACTTTGTTATGATGAATTTGCAGAAATGGTTCTTGTATGGTTAATGCCTGGAGTTCACTGACTCTTCTGAGAGAGGTGATCATGACCAGAAAAGCTACTTTCCGCACCCAGCGCCTGAACCCCTGGCCCCCGCACCCGCCACGACGACCACGGCCACTACGACGCCAGCACTCTGCACACTCACAACTCCGGACGGAGCCACACCTGCTTCAAGGCCACCCCAAAACGCACACACAGTCCTTTCACCTGCCGGAACTGCAGCTACACCAGCCTCAGAGCCGACGAACCACCCGCCAAGAAAGACCCCAACCACCTCTGATGCATACTACTGAACACCTGCTCTGCTGAACACATGCATTTCCAGATCCACACAGACCCTAACTCCACCCTCAGGGGCACCCTCGTCTACCGACCCCCAGACCCCGCCTACAGTTCAGCGACTCCATCGCCGACTCGATCAGCACGCACGCCCTGACCTCCACCGACTACATACTCCTTGGAGACCTGAACTTTCACCTTGAGAACAATAACGACAACAACTCCACAACCCTGATCGATAACCTCGCCAACCTCGGACTGAAGCAACTCGTCACAACGCCCGCCCACTCCGCCAGCCACACGCTTGACCCCGTCTTCTCTTCAAGCCTGCACGTCTCTGTCTGCCACACCACCAAACTCCTCTGGACCGACCACCGCTGAATCCACTTTGCCTTCCAGAAGCCCACCACACACCACCGCACCCAACAGATCCCCCGTCGCTGCTGGAGCAAAATCTCCAAAGACCAACTACACGCAAACCTCGCTCTCAGCCCACCCACTGAACCCTCCAACATTGACAACGCTGCCCACAGCCTCTGACGCTGGATCTAGGACTGCGCAAATACCCTCGCCCCGCTGAAGAAACCCCCCCAGAGAGACACCAGCAAGAGGGCCAGCTGGTTCACCCCAGAACTCCTAACCTCCAAGCAAACCTGCCGGAAACTAGAGAAGAAATGGCACAGTGAACAAACCCCGGACAGCCACGCAGCACACAAGGACGTCATCCGCAACCACCACCCCCTCATCAGGGTGGCCAAGAGGACCTCCTTCAAAGACCACCTTGACAACAACACACACAATAGCAAGGAGCTCTTCAACATCGTGAAGGCACTCTCAAACCCCAGCTCCAACACCAACGACATCCCGCCATCACAAGCCCTGTGCGACACCTTCGCCACCTTCTTCCACCGCAAGATAGCAGACATCCACGACAGCTTCAACACCCAGACAGCCCCAACAGATAGCAACACAACAGACCCTCCGCACACCATCGACCACAACCCCTGCTAACCTGGGCCAGAGTGAGCATCGATGACACCATCAAGACCATGCGCACAATCCACTCCGGCTCGCCGTCAGACCCATTCCCGCACCACGTCTTCAACAGAGCAAGCAGCTCCATCGCACCCCACCTGCACAACGTCATCAATCTCTCTCTCAAGACCACGACCTTCCCAGAGATCTGGAAATACGGCAAGATCAACGCCCTACTCAAAAAACCTAAGGCAGACCCAAGAGACCTCAAGAACTTCCAGCCCATCTCTCTGCTCCCCTTCCCGTCCAAGGTCATTGAGAAAACCGTCAACAGACAGCTAACCCGATACCTCGAAGAAAACAGAATCCTGGACCCTTCCCAGTCAGGGTTCTGCAGCAACCACAGCACCGAGACTGCCCTAATCGCCGCCACCGATGGCATCAGGACCCTGCTGGACAACGGCGAGGCCGCAGCACTCATCCTCATAGACCTCTCTGCCGTCTTTGACACCGTCTGCCACCGCACACTACGCTCACGCCTCCACCCCGCAGGGATCCAAGACAAGGCCCTGGATTGGACAACCTCCTTCCTCTCCGACAGAACCCAGAGCGTCCGCCTCCCCCCATTCCGTTCCAAAACCTCCAGGATCATGTGCGGCATACCCCAGGGATACTCCCTCAGCCCGACGCCATTCAACATTTACCTGGCCTCGCACACGTAACCCGACAGCACGACCTCAACATAATCTCCTACGCCGACCACACTCAGCTGATCCTCTCCCTCACCAAGGACCCCATCACCGCCAAAGCCAACCTCCACGAAGGAATGAAGGCCGTCGCCAACTAGATGAAGACCAGCCGTCTGAAGCTGAACTCGGACAAGATGGAGATCCTCATCCTCGGCTCCAACCCTTTAGCCTAGGACAACTCCTGGTGGCCGACGACACTGGGGGCAGCCCCGACACCTACCGACCATGCACGCAACCTGGGAATCATCCTCGACTCAATGCTCTCAATGACCAAGCAGTAATTGCAAACACAACAGTGATGGACAGAATGTGGATCAATGTCACACATTCACCCCAGTCCAAAGATCTGGGCCCAAATCCATCGTTTTTCCACTCCACACCACCCTGGGTTAGACAATGGCGATATGCAAATCAGCGCTGACCCTGTGCCCCATGGGAACAGTCCAGTCCGAACTACAAAAGCCATGTCCTTCCCAGAACGGAAACAAGCATCCGAGGACCGGCCCGATTTCGAGGTAACACCTCTCATCAGCCCGGCTAGCTTGATTCCAGTGATGTTGAGTGCCTGGGACTCACGTCTGAGCATCCCCAGTACACTTAGAGCGGTAATTGCAAACACAACAGTGATGGACAGAATGTGGATCAATGTCACACATTCACCCCAGTCCAAAGATCTGGGCCCAAATCCATCGTTTTTCCACTCCACACCACCCTGGGTTAGACAATGGCGATATGCAAATCAGCGCTGACCCTGTGCCCCATGGGAACAGTCCAGTCCGAACTACAAAAGCCATGTCCTTCACAGAACGGAAACAAGCATCCGAGGACCGGCCCGGTTTCGAGGTAACACCTCTCATCAGCCCGGCTAGCTTGATTCCAGTGATGTTGAGTGCCTGGGACTCACGTCTGAGCATCCCCAGTACACTTAGAGCGGTAATTGCAAACACAACAGTGATGGACAGAATGTGGATCAATGTCACACATTCACCCCAGTCCAAAGATCTGGGCCCAAATCCATCGTTTTTCCACTCCACACCACCCTGGGTTAGACAATGGCGATATGCAAATCAGCGCTGACCCTGTGCCCCATGGGAACAGTCCAGTCCGAACTACAAAAGCCATGTCCTTCCCAGAACGGAAACAAGCATCCGAGGACCGGCCCGGTTTCGAGGTAACACCTCTCATCAGCCCGGCTAGCTTGATTCCAGTGGTGTGGAGTGCCTGGGACTCACGTCTGAGCATCCCCAGTACACTTAGAGCGGTAATTGCAAACACAACAGTGATGGACAGAATGTGGATCAATGTCACACATTCACCCCAGTCCAAAGATCTGGGCCCAAATCCATCGTTTTTCCACTCCACACCACCCTGGGTTAGACAATGGCGATATGCAAATCAGCGCTGACCCTGTGCCCCATGGGAACAGTCCAGTCCGAACTACAAAAGCCATGTCCTTCCCAGAACGGAAACAAGCATCCGAGGACCGGCCCGGTTTCGAGGTAACACCTCTCATCAGCCCGGCTAGCTTGATTCCAGTGGTGTGGAGTGCCTGGGACTCACGTCTGACCATCCCCAGTACACTTAGAGCGGTAATTGCAAACACAACAGTGATGGACAGAATGTGGATCAATGTCACACATTCACCCCAGTCCAAAGATCTGGGCCCAAATCATGTTGTGTTTGCAATTACCGCTCTAAGTGTACTGGGGATGCTCAGACGTGAGTCCCAGGCACTCCACACCACTGGAATCAAGCTAGCCGGGCTGATGAGAGGTGTTACCTCGAAACCGGGCCGGTCCTTGGATGCTTGTTTCCGTTCTGGGAAGGACATGGCTTTTGTAGTTCGGACTGGACTGTTCCCATGGGGCACAGGGTCAGCGCTGATTTGCATATCGCCATTGTCTAACCCAGGGTGGTGTGGAGTGGAAAAACGATGGATTTGGGCCCAGATCTTTGGACTGGGGTGAATGTGTGACATTGATCCACATTCTGTCCATCACTGTTGTGTTTGCAATTACCGCTCTAAGTGTACTGGGGATGCTCAGACGTGAGTCCCAGGCACTCCACACCACTGGAATCAAGCTAGCCGGGCTGATGAGAGGTGTTACCTCGAAACCGGGCCGGTCCTCGGATGCTTGTTTCCGTTCTGGGAAGGACATGGCTTTTGTAGTTCGGACGGGACTGTTCCCATGGGGCACAGGGTCAGCGCTGATTTGCATATCGCCATTGTCTAGCCCAGGGTGGTGTGGAGTGGAAAAACGATGGATTTGGGCCCAGATCTTTGGACTGGGGTGAATGTGTGACATTGATCCACATTCTGTCCATCACTGTTGTGTTTGCAATTACCGCTCTAAGTGTACTGGGGATGCTCAGACGTGAGTCCCAGGCACTCCACACCACTGGAATCAAGCTAGCCGGGCTGATGAGAGGTGTTACCTCGAACCGGGCCGGTCCTCGGATGCTTGTTTCCGTTCTGGGAAGGACATGGCTTTTGTAGTTCGGACTGGACTGTTCCCATGGGGCACAGGGTCAGCGCTGATTTGCATATCGCCATTGTCTAACCCAGGGTGGTGTGGAGTGGAAAAACGATGGATTTGGGCCCAGATCTTTGGACTGGGGTGAATGTGTGACATTGATCCACATTCTGTCCATCACTGTTGTGTTTGCAATTACCGCTCTAAGTGTACTGGGGATGCTCAGACGTGAGTCCCAGGCACTCCACACCACTGGAATCAAGCTAGCCGGGCTGATGAGAGGTGTTACCTCGAAACCGGGCCGGTCCTCGGATGCTTGTTTCCGTTCTGGGAAGGACATGGCTTTTGTAGTTCGGACTGGACTGTTCCCATGGGGCACAGGGTCAGCTCTGATTTGCATATCGCCATTGTCTAACCCAGGGTGGTGTGGAGTGGAAAAACGATGGATTTGGGCCCAGATCTTTGGACTGGGGTGAATGTGTGACATTGATCCACATTCTGTCCATCACTGTTGTGTTTGCAATTACCGCTCTAAGTGTACTGGGGATGCTCAGACGTGAGTCCCAGGCACTCCACACCACTGGAATCAAGCTAGCCGGGCTGATGAGAGGTGTTACCTCGAAACCGGGCCGGTCCTCGGATGCTTGTTTCCGTTCTGGGAAGGACATGGCTTTTGTAGTTCGGACTGGACTGTTCCCATGGGGCACAGGGTCAGCGCTGATTTGCATATCGCCATTGTCTAACCCAGGGTGGTGTGGAGTGGAAAAACGATGGATTTGGGCCCAGATCTTTGGACTAGGGTGAATGTGCGACATTGATCCACATTCTGTCCATCACTGTTGTGTTTGCAATTACCGCTCTAAGTGTACTCGGGATGCTCAGACGTGAGTCCCAGGCACTCCACACCACTGGAATCAAGCTAGCCGGGCTGATGAGAGGTGTTACCTCGAAACCGGGCCGGTCCTCGGATGCTTGTTTCCGTTCTGGGAAGGACATGGCTTTTGTAGTTCGGACTGGACTGTTCCCATGGGGCACAGGGTCAGCGCTGATTTGCATATCGCTATTGTCTAACCCAGGGTGGTGTGGAGTGGAAAAACGATGGATTTGGGCCCAGATCTTTGGACTGGGGTGAATGTGTGACATTGATCCACATTCTGTCCATCACTGTTGTGTTTGCAATTACCGCTCTAAGTGTACTGGGGATGCTCAGACGTGAGTCCCAGGCACTCCACACCACTGGAATCAAGCTAGCCGGGCTGATGAGAGGTGTTACCTCGAAACCGGGCCGGTCCTCGGATGCTTGTTTCTGTTCTGGGAAGGACATGGCTTTTGTAGTTCCGACTGGACTGTTCCCATGGGGCACAGGGTCAGCGCTGATTTACATATCGCCATTGTCTAACCCAGGGTGGTGTGGAGTGGAAAAACGATGGATTTGGGCCCAGATCTTTGGACTGGGGTGAATGTGTGACATTGATCCACATTCTGTCCATCACTGTTGTGTTTGCCATTACCGCTCAATGACCAAGCAAGCCAACACCGCCTCCTCCTCCTGCTTCAACACCCTCCGCATGCTCCGCAATATCTACAGATGGATCCCGACAGATACAAGAAAGACAGTCACCCAGGCCCTCGTCACAGAAACGCCCTCTATGTGGGAGCCCCGACCAAGCTCATCAAACGACAAAAAAGCATCCAAAACGCCTCGGCACGACTGATCCTCGACGTACCACGCCACGGCCACATCACCTCCCACCTGAGAAACCTTCACTGGCTCCCCGTCAACATGAGGATATCCTTCAAGCTACTCACCCATGCACACAAGACACTCCACAAGACCGGCCCAGCCTACCCTAACAGACGGCTCTCCTTCTACATCCCCAACCGCCAGCTCTGCTCGGCCGACCTCTCACTCGCCACCGTCCCGCGCATCTGAAGACTAACCACCGGTGGGAGATCCTTCTTGGTCGGAGATCCTTCTCCCACCTCGCCGCCAAGACATGGAACACACTCCCACTGAGCCTACGACAGACCCAAGACCTGCTTACCTTCAGGAGGATACTCAAAACCTGGCTGTTCAATCAGTAGCGCCCCCCAGCGCCTTGAGACCATTGCTGGTATGTGGTGCGCTTTACAAATGATTGATTGATTGATTGATTGACTTTCCGAGGGAGAAATTGTAATTCGCATTTATGCAGAGGTTCAAATGGGGGACCCATGAGTCTAGAAAGTACCACATTTAAGTTCCATACTGGAGAGGGTGGAACTCTAGGTGGAATTATTATTTTAAGACCTTCCATAAATGCCTTGGCAGCTGGTACCCTAAACAAAGACAAGTGTTGTCTGTTTTGGAGATAGGCTGCTATTGCAGCGAGATGTAGTCTAATGACGCTAGGTTACATTGTTGTGGATGCAAAAGGTAACAGATCATGTTTTAAATAGAAACATCTAGTGGATAGATTTTGTTATTTGTACAGTAAATTACAAATCTTTTCCACTTTGCTGCATAGCAAGCTCTAGTGGTAGGACGTGTAGCCTCTTTAATGATGTTCATGCAGTCTGGTGGGAGATTAAGGTAGCCCAACTCTAAGATTTCAGGTGCCAGATCGCAAGGTTGAGTTGACTGGGATCTGGATGCCTTATCTCTCCATGGTTCTTAGTGAGAAGCTTGGATGAGAAGTGTAGCTTTTGATGAGGAACTACTGATAGTTCCAAGAGGGTTGTGAACCACGGCTGTCGTGCACATGTTGGAGCAATCAAGATCATTGTGAGGGAAGAAGTCTGTTTGAGCTTCCGAACCACTAACGGAATGAGGAGGAGAGGCAGAAAAGAGTAAGCAAATTTGCCTGACCATTTCATCCATAGCGCATTGCCTTTGGACAATGGGTGTGGATACCTGGATGTGAAGCTTGGCCATTTTGCGTTTTGGTGTTTGGCGAACAGGTCTATTTCCATTTGAAAGAATGGAAGCAGAACTTGAGGATGAAGTTCCCATTCGTGGATCTGCTGTCTTTGATGACTGAGCAGATCTGCAAACTGATTGTGTACTCCTGGGAGGTGTTCTGCAAGGAGATATATGTTTTGAGGAATGTCCCATCTCCATATGCTTTGAGCTAGGTGTGAAAGCTGCAGAGAGTGTGCGTCCCCTGTTTTTTGTATATAATATATTGCTGTCATGTTGTCTGAACGGACCAGGACAGCTTTGCTTATGAGGTGGCGTTGAAAAGATTTTAACACTAAGAAGATCGCCAACAATTCCAGGTAATTTACGTGGAATTGTTTTTGCTGAGGGTTCGATATGCCCTGAATGGTATGGGTTTGAAGAGGAGCTCCCCAGCTGGTGAGCAATGCGTCTGCTGTTAGCACTATCTGTGGAACCGGGTGGAGGAACACCCGCCCTTTGGAAAGGTTTTGTGTGTTCCACCATTGCAGAGTGCAATGGGTGCGGTCGTCTACCAACACCAGATCTGTTAGCTAACCTTGAGCCTGGTTTCACTGACATGCCAAACACTCCTCTAAGGGACGCATTTGGAGTCTTGCATAAGGGATGATGAGAATGCAAGAGGCCATCATCCTGATTAGCTGCATGAACACTCAAGCTGGTAGTGAGTGTTGAGGCTGGAATTTTGCTATCAGAGCTTATATGGTGCTTATCCTGACAGGGTTGGGATATGCTAGAGCTTTTTAAGTGTGCATCACAGCCCCTAGATATTGTTGTATGCTGGACCGTTGGAGGTGGGATTCGGTGAGGGTTATTGTAAATCCCAAGTCATGAAGCAGTTGGATTGTATTGTGTGTGTGTTGCATACAGCTGCTGTGTGAATTGGCTTTTATGAGCCAGTCATCCAGATAAGGGAAGACATGAATGTGCTGTCTTCGTAAGTGGGCCGCAACTACTGCAAGACACTTGGTGAAGACTCTTGGTGCTGTAGTCACCCCGAATGGGAGGACTCTGAATTGGTAGTGTTGGCCATGTACCACGAACCTGAGATATTTCCTGTGAGCGGGGTGAATGGGAATATGAAAGTAGGCATCCTTTAAATCCAGAGTGGAGAGAAAGTCGCCCTGTTGAAGCAGTGGGAGCACCTGCTGGAGAGTGACCATGGGGAAGTGATCCGACTGAATATAGATGTTTAGCGGTCTGAGGTCCAAAATGGGCCTGAGAGAGCCGTCCTTTTGTGGAATTTGGAAATAGAGGGAGTAAACCCCTGTGCCTTGATGAGGTAAGGGGACTGGTTCTATTGCATGTTTTTGTAATAGAGAGGGAACCTGTTGTTTGAAAATGTCAGATGTTCCGAGTACATTAGACGTTGTCTGGGAGGAATATTTGAGGGAGTAGAGGTGAGTTCCAGGAAATAACCATACTGGATAATTTGTCTTACCCACTTGTCTGTTGTGATTGAATTCCAGACAGGTAGGAACTGTGAGAGATGATCGGGGGGAAGCACAGGGAAGTCACTGTTAGGTGGTAGGGGAGAAGCTGTTATTGTTGCCACAACCACTTCCCTTACCATTGTTGCCTCTGTAGCCTCCGCGAAAGTATCCTATGGAGGGCGTTTGAGTGGAGCTTTCATAGGAAGAAGAGGGATGTTCTGAGCCAATAGTTTTGGAGCCAGCCCTGTAGAAGGAGTGGGGAAAAGAACCTCTAGGAAAAGGGTATTGTAAGGCCCCCATGGACTTAGCAGTGTCCGTAACTTTTTCCATCTTTTCTAAAGAGTTCGAGGAGTTTGTTTTAAAGATGCGCGTCGAAAGGGAAACGCGATCGAGACAATACTGTTGAGTGGAGAGGGACTGCGCATCAAAGGGGGGTTTGAAACCGACACCGAACCGGAGTGCAGCAAATAACATCCAAACTCGATGGCGGAAAAAAACAATCTGGAGATGGAGTTGATGCCCATGCGTACTATCGTCCTAAGGAGGAGTCACCTACCGCGTGATTACAAAGACTTCTTCCAAGACAAAAACAAAGTGCAAACATCTGAGCTCAACACCAGATGGTGATCTATGCACAAGTATACGATCCACAGCTCATATGCCTCAAACACACTGGTTTTGAAATTTTTGGTCAGCAGGGCATCATTTAGATGCCCTTTAGCTTGCTAATGTGACCCATTATATAGAACCCTTCTTGTTGTGCTAAGTTGGTCAACATTTGTCCATGATCGGAGTTCTGGAGAAGTTTGAGCCTCTCTGTGAACTTATGTGCAGCTCCAGAACCTACCAGGTTTGTAGGTGCTGTCGGTACTCCTCCGGCGAGAGTTAACTGTGAGCCGGACCTCGGTGCTGAACTCCTGATCCGGTGGCTCCATGGGGTGGCCCTGCTCCTGTAGGATGTGGTGAAACATGGCAGCAAGTTCAGCTTCGGCGATCATAGACTCCTTCTGCAAGGTGTCCTTCCCGGGGCCGCTAAACTCAGAGAAAGACTGAGGACAAGGAAGCAACTACTTTGAAAAGTCAGCAAGCAATTACAAATATATATATATATATTAATAGATATATATAAATATACATATACATGCTCATGGTGATAGCCAATCAGACTGAGATCTACAATAGAGTAGATTCAGAACATTCTAAATATGCCATAGTTCAACAATAAAACGATCTCCCTTTAAAAACCCGTTTGGCATCTTACAAGAGAGGCGTAGCAATGGAACGTGTTCCATTGTATACGTTGAATAAAAAATGGAGGCCAAAATGTATTATGCTGGATTGCAGCACAGTCCACTAACCAATGGGGAAGCTGCTTTAGCCAAGCTGGATGACTTTAACATTCACTATTCCGTGAGGCCTACATTGCTAAAGCCTAATTTTATCATCATGCATTGGCCAGAGTAAAAGAAACATTACCAATTTCTGACTTTGTCATCATGCATTAACTAAATGACAAACACTTATAACCTTCCTGAAAATATTGCACATTGGTCAAAAGAACTGATGCCAAATGCGTCATCATCCCTTAACTAAAGGGAAAAAGCTTCAGCAAGCCCTAATGACTTCAACATACACTAACACATCTGAATCGAGACAAGAAAAGACGTGGCACAGAGAGGGGAGAGGCTAGATAGAACGAAAGAGACAAACAGGATTCAAGAGAGGGAATGAGAGTGAGGCTGAGCGCGAGACAGTGAGAGAAGAGAGAAGGGTGAGCGAAAACGATGTAGTGAACATTCCAGAGAAGAAAAGTACATGAAATATGAAGAGAGACAGAGGAGAAAAGCGATGAAGTGAGTGAGAGACATAAGCCCGCTTCCCAAGTACCTTTGCGACATCATGCTCAGCAGGGGTCAAACAGAACTGCACAGATGGCCGGCGAGACTGCGCCGAATATTCAGAGTCCAGTTCGAAGTCAAAAGGGTGGACAGAGAGTAGGCGCTTTGTCTTTCGCATCTTAGAGAGGCAGAGAGAGTGGAATGAAGTAAAGTACTCCAAAAAAAAGCATATATAGCATAAGACCGTCACCACACCTTAGAAGGGCAGAGAGGAAGATCAAAGGGAGGCAGACATAGTAACAACAGGAAGACAGGGCTCGCTGTCAACTGCTGCGGGCCCCTGTCATATGTCCAAGGACAGGTGACACCACCCCCAGACTCTGGAGATAGCACAGCATGACTGGGGTCACATTCTCACAGACCGGGGCAATAGGAGACACAAATCAAAGAGAAATGAAGACTGCCGTAATGAAGAAATATTACAGTGATGAGACCAAAATGAACAGTTCATGATGCCAAAAGTTTCATTTTGATGATAGGTTGACAAGGACGAAACTCTAAAAACAAATGCAATAAGGATGAAGATATGTCATCAAACTTAACCTTAAAGCCAGCCTTTACTATTTCTTTCTGTATAAAGTTATCTCTTAATATACTGTATCGAAACCATAATTTCAACGCCCACCCCTGTTTCAGATCTCACATACCAGAGAACCTTTTAGCTTTTAACTGTCTGTATGTGAAAGGCTCTTGTGGAGCATACCAAACCCCTACAGTGAGCTTAGAACCCACTCATTGCTTACCATTGGCTGGCTTGACTGCCACTCTCATTTGATTTCTGCTTCTTGTTAAATGAGTTGCTTTCTTCTCCTTGTGCTTGTCCCGCCCATGGAGCATATTCTCTTTACCATCCTTTCGACTGGATGACTTGCATCTGCCACTGCTCACTATCATGGAACTACGGGGCATATTATCAAGAACGGGCGTTACATTATCGACGCTTTTATCGGCAGGAAACTGCCGATAAAGCGGCTATAATGTGCTTGATAATATGCTCTATGAATTCCAATCGAAGCCCACGTTTCCTGCCGATAAAAGCGGCGATAATGTAATGCCCGTTCTTGATAAATATGCCCCTACGTTTTTCTTTTTCTTTCAGCAACGCATGAGAATGTAAGTTTTCTAGCTTTCACCCTCGTGGGCTGCTTCACTCCACCCTCCCATGCCCCTAAGTCCCCAAGACCTTATGGCTAAACATATGCATAGTTTCACTGATTGGGTTACATTGCATGCCAGCTGTAGCCTGGAAATCTGTGTTTCTTTCCACAAAATCACAGCTCATGCTCTGTGGAGAAAAAGGTTTCAGCTAATCTTTATATTCGGTCTGTGTTTTGGAAAAAATTGTTGCACAAATGTACAACCCAAGACATTTTTACTCTCGCTACCTAATTTGAAAGAAACAAGCATTAAGTCTCAGAAGGGTGGGGGAGGTTCATTAAATTTGAGACTGAAGGGTTTGACACCTGTTCCTCAATGAGGTGGTATTTACAGAGACCCTTCGTTGAGTTCACACTTTACATTGTCGTCTATCCAGAAAGACATAGTTGTCCTTATTATTTTCAGACTAATTTCTAACTGACAAGCTCACTGTATGGTCACTGAGGCAAGGTTATATAAGATGTTTTAAATGGTATTGATTGAGCTTGCAGAGATCATCAAAACAGTCCAGTGACCCACTGGTCTAACTCTGCAACTTTTAATACAGTTAGCATGTCATCCAGAGAAACTGGCAGGCCAAAGGGTTGTGCGACTAAATATCGACCCCCAGAACATTGTGGCACAGGGATATCGGGGACAGAATATAGAGGGACAACATCTCGAAAGGTAGGTGCATATAGAGAAGTGTATAGATTTCCTATTTCTAATTCCATATCTACGTACTTGAATGCCAAGGTACATATATGTGGAGTGGGGTATAGAAAGTCTCTAGACATACTTACCTCTCAATATTTTATTTTCGATATTTTGTCCTCAATATTGTGTCCCAATGTTAGAGCACACGTATTAATAACGATTTATGTTCACTATTGTGTGTTTAAATTAGAATAAGTAAGCCATAAAACTCATTTACTTGGTCTTAGGCTGGTTGAACTGACAACTGAGAAATTTAGCTTTTAAAAGTTGCACAGGGTGCATGATTTCTAACTCTCATAATTTGATATGCCTTTTTCATAAAGTAGTTGAAATAAGCTCTATTTTGAGGTGTTAAGCTGAGATGAAATTAAATTCTGTCATGGCTTGGGAGGAAGCTGCTTTCTAACTACTTACTTCTGTAACAAGTCAAGGACGTTTCTCTGCTCCTGTGGAGGATTCTGAAGCACCCATTGTATAGAATGAGTGCAAAGCTTTGGTGTCATCTTCTTGTTTGTAGGAAAAAGGGATTCATAGGCCCAATTACAAGTGGCTCGAATAATTCCGTGCTGTGTGTAAACCCCGGTTTACACATGGGACGGAATTATAAGTTTGGCTTTATTTAACACATCCGGTAAATAATGGATCTGTTAAATACCCCAACATTCGATCAAATTTGGCAGGTCAAACTTGCCGTATTTTAACAGGGGAAAACATATGGTATGGTATTTACAGAATCATGAGGATTTTGGTGCGTTAAACAATAACATCTGCATGTTATTCCCCATGTATTCATAATAGGAGTTATTTACCACACTCAATAGATAACATATTCCCTTGTTATTTATGTGGGGAGATAAATGATGCATCAATTCTTAATCAGGTCAATAGATTTCCATATATTATTATTTTAAGTAGGTTCCTGGAGTAAATATATTTTACTTTATACAATTTCTGAAATGCTGACTGGTTTCTGTCAATGTATATTTATAAGAACAACCCACGGGGCCACTTCACACCATGCAAAGAACAATGGGGCCGATTACAATGTCCGCCCGCCATCGCAGCTGCAAAAGGGACCACCCGCCATAGGTGCGGCGGTCCCGCTATACGAATTAGGATGCGCCTGCCACACTGGCGGGCGCATCTTGTATTTTAACATTGCGGCGGGAGGCAGCACCTGCCACAATGTAAAAATACATGTTGTGCTTTTGTATGTACAACGTGACAGGCACCGTGCAGTGCCTGCCACCTTGTACATGCAAATGCAGGGAGGTACCATAGGTACCCCCCCACTTGCCGCACCCCACCCCCGCTATCCCCCCCGGGGGCCCGCAACAGGCCCCAAAGGCATTCTCTGCCTATCTTTTTGCGGCGGGATCTCCGCCGAAAAAGACAGGCATCATAATGCCCACGGTGGTGCCTGCACTGCACTGCTGCATTGCCCCATAGTACCCTGTCCCGCAAGGCGGGCGGAAAAGGACTGCCTTGCGGGACCACGGCGGACGGTCTTTCCGTCCGCTGGGCCGTGGTACCATTCCCACCGCCATCCTAATTTGGCAGTGGGAATATTCAAGGTTGATGGCGGGCGGTCCGCCACCACCGGGCCGGCGGTGGCGGACCGCCCACCATCGTAATCAGCCCCAATATTCTTTATTCCTGTGAAACTATAGAATGCATACTTTTTGATAAGTGTGTCTGACCTGTCCTGGCTTTTATCAGTGTCAGACTTCATGTCACTCCTCTTGTTGTTTTATACTTAGATAATTTACAAACATTTCCTTGTTTTCATACCAAGCAGTCCCTATGACAGTTTGCTCACTGACTCTATTCTTAAAATATTGTATGAATTATTGAATTGCCTCACTAACTAATCGTTTTGTCTTCTGTAACGATTCTTAGTTTTAAATAAACCTTCATGGTTTGAACTTTAAATCTTGTCTTGTGTGGGTTTTCTGGTGTGGATTTTCTTATATTTGCAGAGGGCCCTCATCCTTTGGTACTTACACAGCCCTGATCTGTCCCATTGGTCCTTTATTTAGTGTAATCCAGCAACACCATTGGTATTCTGGTGTCGATATTCAGGGTGCATAGGAGGCCAAAGGTGGGAATGTTGTAACTTCAGTATTCCATGGGAACATTTATCAACATGGTCTGTATTCTATTCCAATCTGTGCTGCTTTGAACTTCACAGAGTGAATGCTCTATCTTCTATCACAATGCAGAGTTACGCAAGGGTTTAGTACCTGCAAGCAGTAGTCTATGGGAAAAGAACTGTAAAAAAGGCAGCAGAGTACCCATCGCCTTGAAAATGTTAGGATGATTGTTGCGTCTATGGCTCAACATAGTTTAAACTTATCGCACCCCTTGAACCTGCCAATAAAACATCGTATCATGTCATTGTTTTCATTCAAAAACTTGTGTGCACATCGTTAGAGGCAGGAGCAACTTGCATTACATGAAACAGAAATAACACATGGTACCCAATACCCATTCTACTGAGCTAACTTTGTTGCTTTATAACAGATGTCTGTTAAACCCTGATACCACCCATGCAAGACAAAAGGCTTCCCATCCCACTATACCAATTGGAAAACCCCATAATTCTCTATTCTCCAAAACATGGTACACAGAATCAAAATGAGCTTCTGAGGGAAGCTCCTGGCAAGTGCTACAAAGCATTTTGTCCCGCTACAGCCCTTCTAGGAACTTACGTTCCTCTAACAGACTCCTTTTATCAGTCCCTCGTATTCGGAGAACCAAATGGGGTGGTAAAGCCTTCTCCATCCTGGCACCTAAGTGGTGGAACGCCCTCCCACTGGAATTAAGGTCTCTTCCCACCCTTCAGCTATTTAGAAATGCCCTGAAAACTTTTCTTTTTGTGCGGACATATATGTAGTTGTGCTGTGTCTTTTTTGATCTGTTTTGATAGGCGCCTTGAAACCTTTGGGTTTTAGTTGCGCAATACAAATTGCTTTTCAATTCAATTCAAAGCATTTGGGATTACTTTACAAGAGAATACTTTTACAGGGACACACACTGGAGGAGAGTAGGGGAAACTCTGTAGGAGGCCAAACGGAGACCAAAACCCTGTAAAACATCTCCAGGGATGCAACATCCAGTCAACCTCTCACCCGCTAGGAAGACGAGGGGCTTCTAGTGCTTTGCAGCTAGCACTTCACGGCCTTGTGTGTGCTGCAGACAAGCATACCTTTTGACTTTGCCATGAAAGCTACATAGCTCCTAAAACTAAAAAGCTCATCTCCTGAGGTGGAAGAGGGCCATTTGTAATGCATGCACCCAATGGCTCGCTTCACATGCGAGAAGACGGAAGCTACAATACGCTGCTTCCTTCAACTCTCTTGCAGAGTTATAGGCTAGAGTTGACACAGAAAAAGGAAACACAACAGCTGATATGGACTGCCAGGGGCCCACTTCGCACCTACCAGACCCCCAAATCCTTTGTGCCCTTACAAGTAAAAGTTAAAAATGCAGGCAGCCACTAAGTTCCGTGCCTGTAGTTACGAAGAAACCAAACCTACAATTTTCAACATGGCTGAACGAGGGGTCCATATTGACTCCAAACCCAGGTCTGTGGACAGTTCTAGTTACTCCTGCAGACAAGACGGCAAGAAGGTTAGCTCTGTGAAGCAGGAACCAGGCGCTGTTGGAAAGTTACCATGTCAGTTTAGAGAGAAATGCATCTTTCTAGCAGGAACCCTCACAGAACCCTCAGGTTTCCTAAATCCATGAGTTGCTCATGCAGTTCATATTTGTACTTTGCATTCTGAGACTTGCAGTCCGGATTTATAATGGGATGAACAGGAATAAAAATCAGTGAATGTAAAGAAAAACCCGGGACTTGAGAAGCTCCTCACACGTTGCCCTAGGACTCTTGAGAGCTTTGTCTCTCATTTAACTTCTCAAATGCCAGGGTTCTGGAAATCTTAAAATATTCAGTTTGCAAATTGCCATCCAGGGCACGCTAGAAAGCAAAACATTTATCCTTGAGGCAACGTATTACATCGTAGGCATAAATAAAATACCAGCCAACCACATATGCGATGAAATAAAAACCATTCCTGACACATGATCCCTGTCGTTAGAGCTCACCACATCACGTGAGTGCGAGCCCTGGACAGGCGACACAAAACAGCACAAAAGCCACTTTTGAATATTGAGTTGAACCGTTGCCGTGCGTTGTGAGCTTCCTGGGTTTACGCAACTATGTTGCTGATCGTGGATGTGAGCTCAAGTTTCAGCTATCCCCTGTGACACTCTGTGTGACCTTGGCTAGACTGGCTCTCAGTTTGAAGAACTGTAATTCACAAGCCTTAAGAGGGTTCTGAGCGCTGCATCCGTTGCCATACAAACTGTTTATGCACTCGATTTATACCTTTATAAGAAGTTATTCAGTAAAAACAGCAACTGTCCAAGCTGAAATTGTCTATCATTGCTACACAAATGCACTAGAAAACAATGAGACAGTGCCATAAATAATTATATACTTTTAATGTCGCCTCTCCGGGAAAAAAACAATAGGTGAGATGTAAATCTGCAGTATGTTAGGTTTACCAGACTGTAGCGCTGTGCCTCGTCGTCATCCTCCGCTATATCATCAGGAAACATGTCAGCATCCACCTGTCGCAGGTACTCTCCTAGTTGGAAAACATTAGGAAATAATTTGTTAAAGGAACTTGCAGGAGGGACGTGGAAAAGCCTAACCAATCTTTTGGAACACAGTGCTGATGGAACAACTTAAATCCTGTCTGACATGACATCAGTATGGGTGTGACCTGTCGTAGAAATAACTTAAGGTACCTTGACCAGGCACATCACCTGCCTAGACTGGAGATTCTAACTGGAGCAAAGACTAACTGGAACACCTAAGTCTTCAGCGACAACACGTCCCATGGCCACACACCCACTCAGGCGGAGAAGAGATACCCAGTGGTGGTAGTCTTGAAAACCTGACGTGATTATGATTCTCAGGAACTATGAAGAACATATCTGGTCTAGTTATTCTAAACATTTATACATGTGGAAGAGAAAAATGTAAAGGCATTGGGCAACTCACTTGCCAGAGGACAGTTTGCTCCAATGTCTAATGGTTCTGAGTCACCATGGGTGACACATACTAGGAAGACTGTACATAAGCAGAGTCTGCTTCCTGTGTCACCAGTGCACCCTTCCAGGTCTCAAACATCTCAGTCAAGAAGACAGGCCTCTCACACGCAGATGGAGCTTGTAGTGAGTTGTTGTGACACGTGTAGTTAAGCCTCTTGTGTGTGTGTGTGGAGTGGCGGGGGCAGAAACTCCCTATTCCATGTCTTGTGCCTGCATAGCAGCTTTCTGTGCCAGTTCTTTGTTTGCCCTGCCTCCGTCTTGCAGCTGGGCCTACTTATGTATACAAATGGCAGAAGGCTCTCTCCTGGTCTCATACTACCTGTTTGTGGGGGGAGTCGGTTAGTTTGGAGGAAGAGAATGGGGGATACCCTCGCTGAATTCACCTTCCTGTTTAAATTAAAATATATTAAAGCCTTAAATCTACCTTACAAATTGTGACATCAAAACAGAAATACCCCTATTCGGATCCCCTCATAACAAAATGACTTACTGTTGATATTTGGCAAGCTGGAAAATCTGTCATGGAGACCTAAAAAACAACAGATATTTTACTGATAATTCACTAGCAATATTCATCCTACTATGACATAACCAACCTTAGATGAAATACCCGAATGAGGTTTTCTCATTCACTACTCAAATTTCCAAATGAATTGATTAATCATCCCTAAGAAGAGAAAAGCCTTCGGGACCCGGTCCACTGCGGAGGAATAATAGTGTGATGTGGAATTCAGCAACCTTTCTCCTCTACAACCAGCCTGACTGTTCTGTTCTCTTAATAACATGTTAATATTGCACAGGACCAACATGCATGAGAATTGTAATCACATATTTAGTAATGGAAGTGGTTTTATGGCTCTTTAAACTTTACTCCAGGGATCCAAAAAGAACAGGAATCAAGTTTTAAATCTTTGCTTCACTATTTGGCATAACCATTCTTGTCTGAGAAGCATCAATATATGAAGATCTAGTGGAGCGGAAGGAGGTCTGAATACTAGATATGCAGCCCCCATGGATGAGCTGAGAGCTCAAGTTTTATCTGGGTTTCTTGTACTTTCCAGAACAGAAAAAGTAGGGATCTTCAGTCTCACTGGATCTGTCACTTTATTATTTTGCACTTAATACTTGCCTTGTAAAGCAAACAAAGCCAATATCTAGGGTCCCCGTGGAGTTTAAGACCTTCCACCATTTGCTGATTAAGCTGCCATAAATTTGTGACTTGGGCTTCTCTTCTTAATGACAAGCGAGAGAAAAGCATGTTATTTAGACTATTTAGGCCCTATTGCTAATGCTGAACCGGGGTAAATGTTTCAAATACTTACCTGTACTCTTCATTACTTTAACACTAGATCTTGTCCCAGATCCTCCCCGCAGCCAGCCTCTTTGAATGCAAGGGCACAATACCTGTGACACTGCAATCTGATCCCACAAAGCTGAACACATTTGGCTGCTCAGCTTTGAGCCACGCATTTCGCGCTGTGGTACATAATTTAAATCAGGCCACATCTCCACCCGTGGCACAGCACCGCTATCCCCAATAGTTGGCACTGACCCATCTTATTACTCATCTTATCTCAGCTGGGGCAATGCCTTCACCTCCCTAATCTATGCCTCCTCATTCTGTTCTCCATGTGACTTAAAGACACAATCCATTTCACGTTCGAGCACGTTTGCGCTTAAGGTTGTCGCGATGCGCTAGGATTTCTCTGGCCCTGACTCTGATGTGATAGACTTGCGCTCTCTCTGAAGACTGGCTCACAGTTTGGGGTTTCCCAAACCACTTGATGATTCTTTATGACTCGGCTCTCCCCAAGTGACACTTACTGGGGATAAATACTATCTTAAATGGGGAGCTAAACCTTAAGTGACTCTGTATGTTGTTACATGTCCTTTAATTTCAGGTTGTCCATCTGTGCGCTCATCCTTGAATCAAGTCCAATGGCTCCAATCTAGTGTACAAAAGGGACTCCTGCAGTGGCTATCTCCGTGCTGCATGGTATCCAAGTGGGACCCGCAACCACTCAGAATTGCTCCTGCATACATTACCTCTTTATCATCCAATAAAATTAGTAAAAATGCTCAGCAAATCATAAGCGCTTGTTTGGGTCCCTGATATCTTAAGACGTCCAGTTAGTGCTGTGTGTCATTAATAGACTTTTGTTTTAAAGTCAATTCCTTCAAAGTGACTCTTGCCTTGATACACACACTTGGTGTTAAGAGTGCTGATAAGCTCCAATATGGTGGAATCCTAGAATCCCAAAGAGAAAGAGGTGAAAGGCAACCTCAAAAGGACCAAACAAAAACTACCAGTTACTGACTCTACGATGAACGGCATGCCGGACAGTGCGACCACACTAGAGGCTAGCTTAAAGAAACTGAACACTGTCCATGATATTGCCCAAAGAGCCAAAACAGACAGAGACTTATTACAGTTGGAAGACGCTGGAATCAGAAAGGATCTCAAAGACCTAAACATCATAATTACAAATACGGTATGTAGGATCAGTGCAGTGGAGGGCCATAACTGCATAAATGCAAAACATCTGATGAAATCTGAATCCTTATTTGCTTCCCTTTATTATGACATTGCAGATCTAGGAGATCACAATAAGAGAAGAACCTTTCTTGGTCCTTTTTGGAAATTGTGATGTTCTAAATGTCTTTTTGAATTAAATAATCACTTTTTTGTGAACCTAAATCTGTTTGTTGCCAGTGATATTCTGAGAGTATACAATGTAGTATGTTTTGACTAATTATGAATAGGAGATGTTACCTTTGAGTGCTGGGATATCTGTATAATTACATTGTTTATCACGGTGAATGCTTTGCAGGACCTGTGTATTTTAGCATCTATGTAGTAGGGTGCATGTGTATCCTGAGTGGCACCGCATTCAAATTGTTGTTTTGTGATTTGCTAACATTGAAGACAAAAATATTATTCGATGACCCGATCTGATTATAGACTTGTTTGAGGTGCGTTCCCCCTTACATTACTACAGTGGAAGTGTTGTTTACATTTCATCAATATGACCACTCTGAAAGTGACAAAAAAAATGGAGTAATGGTTCTAATCTCATTCCGGGTGGTAAAGCTCCAGGTCCAGATGGCTTACCCATTAGTTTCTAAAAAAGTTTGCTCTCACTCAGATTACACAGTTACAATTGTTGTCATTCCAAAAGAAGGAAAGGAGAACTCTGTTCCAAATAACTTCAGACCAATCTCGGTGATAAACATGGAACCAAAAGCATATGCCACAATCCTCGATATGGCCAAAGTAGTGTTGGGGTGCATATGGGAATTAGTCCCAAGTAATTTTCTGCCATTGGTCACATTACCCCATTGATAATCGTGTTGCCCTCGGTCCATTATTCAGGCAGGATCTTTTTGAATTGTGTTTGGTCCGCCTGTTTTTTATGTGTTACATAAGGACTGGTGCCACCTAAATACTAGCAGGACTATTGCAATTGGATTGGTGTTTATGTCTGTTTTGATATGTTGTGTGTTTTTATATGTGTACTAGCGGCCTGTCCCGACGTTGTCCGGGTATGACAGAAATGTCTGCAATTGGAAAGCGCCCCAGCGATATGTGCCTTTTGCCGTCCTGCCGTGCACATCGTGCCCGTTTCTGCATCCGCTGATTAAGGCGCCGACGTGTGTGTACCTGCTCTGAAGTTCTAGCCTCACAGTCTGCAAATGCGGCACAGCGGTCCTGCCATGCTTATCGTGCCCGGGTGTCTTCTGTTTGGCCTTTTCACGCACTTCACGGCGTGTACTAAACAACACGGCATGGTGCACTGAGACGCCACACACCGTGTCAACGTCATCCAACGGCGTACTCAGCCGCCACACATTTCCAACGCGATAGAACGCTATTCTCACGCTCCAAACGTACGCACACGCCCACTTTAGAGCTGGTGCTACTTCGAACGGACTACTTTGTCCCAAAACGTGCTTTGTCCCTTCCAAAGTATATGTTTCGCTGGTGTATAGCCTATGTCCATCTGCTTTGCCTCACCTTTCCAATGCTGTATGCGGTGTTCCGGTTGGCAGAGTAGTTCCGGAGCTTACCCGCCTCACAGGTTTGGTCTCTCTCTTTATATTATTAGTATGGATGTAAATAGATGTTGAGTTTGATTCTTTATATGTCACAGTGTTATTCATGCAGTTCATGTTTTCACAAGTCTACCATACTAAATATGCTGTGTGTCTCTCTCTATGAGATGATGAAATGTTGTTTTGGATAATGTGATTACCGTTTCTAATTAATGTGAAATAAATCATGCGCACTTGGAATTGATTGTCTAAGTGCAGATGAAAGATTGCGCAATAACCTATCTGGTCACTTGTTTGTTACATACAATCCTCGCTAAGGGCATCAAATGTTTTAATAATCCGTGCCTCACCGTCAGGTTTTGTCAAGGGCAGACTTGGTAGTATGACATTTACATTTTGTGTTACATTCTTGAAAAAGTCTCCCTTTCCCAGTCTCTTGCTTTGGATGCTAGAAAGCTTTTGACAAGGTCACATAGCCAAATTAGAAGTGGCCATATGCTGCCATAATCTTGGTGGCCTCTTTATAAAAATGATCTCTTTATTGCTCTCAATGCTAACCTTTCCACAATAATGAAACTTAATGGCTCTATGTCTGCTTCCCTTGTTTTGCAACAATGAACACATCAAGGCTGCCCTTTACCCACCTTCTGTTCCTCCTAACTATTGACCCTCTGTTACTCATATCAAATAACTCTCCTGATATCAAAGGATTTTGGTTCAATACTCCTGCTTTGAAACAGCAGCTCCCATTGATATTCACAGAAGACCCCGGTACCCCTGTTACAGCCATTATTGCTATTATTCAGACCGTCTCTACATTTTCAAGCTAGCCACTGAGCAGAGCTAAAACTGAAGTTCTCGCCCTTAATCTTCAGTGTCACCTTAGTTGTAGCAGGAATACAGGCTTAGTATGGCAACAAAACACATTCATACTTGGGTATATGCTTGAGCTGTGACTTAACTGAGTCTGTGACACATAATGAACAAAAAACAGTAGATTAAATAGAGGAACTGTTAGCAATATGGTCACTTAAACACATCTCATGATGGGGTAGGAAAGAAACTTTGAAAAGGATGGTTTCCCAGTTAGTAAACGTCCACTTGTGCATGCTTCCTGTACATTTTTCTCATTTATTTTTCTACTATTGATAAAATGACCTTTGAATTCCTGTTGAACAATAGGAAGCTCAGAATAACATCTAAAAACCTTTGTCTGAATTATAGAGAGGGTGGTTGCAAACTTCCTAACTGGTGTGATTATGAGACAATATTTCTAGCTACTCAAGGTACCTGTTGGTTTGCTGGGGATCCTATGAAACGGATGTATGACATTACAACGCATGCTTTTACCATGCATGCTTTTACAACGCGGTTTTTACAACGCATACCATTACAACGCATAGCACTTTGGGGTGCTGGATAGTGAATAGTTTAATTTACTATTCCAACTCCAGTCCCCGTGGACACTAGGGAAGGTGTTGGATAGTAAATTAAATCTATTCCCTATCCTAGAGCGCCCCCCAGCGCAATGCTTTGTAATGGTTTTCGTTGTAAAACCTGCGTTGTAATTGTACTGCGTGGTAAAAGTTGCGTTGTAAAGGATGTTTCCCCTATGAAACACCTGCCTTGGTTACTTATCAAACAACACCTCTTCTTTCCCTTCTCTACTGCTGCCTCTTTATACAATTTTTTTTATTATTTTATAGAACTGAGCAATCAAATTAATACAGTATCAATATCATATAAACAACCTTTGCTTATGGATCGAATTACAATTTTTGTATATTGGTACACCCCCATAAACCTGCTCATAAATGTCTGTTCCTTTGTTGTTCTCACCCCTCCATCTCCACAGTGGGAGAGGTACATATCTCCCCCGGTAAATGTTCCATTTGCCCCACTTTTTGTCCCACTTCTTGTGATAACCTCTTGATATAAATACTTCTTCTTCGGCAATCATGCATTTATCCAACTCCGTAGTCCATCCCCCCGCAGTCGGCACCTCAGTTGCACCCCAAAGCATAGCAATTGCACGTTTCACCAAAGTATAACCCAAGGTGAGCAATTGCTGTTCCACAACAGTGAGGTCTGTTGCCTCCCAAATATTCAGAAGCCCCAATCTTGGTGTCAGTTTAATATCCTTCCTAATAGCCCAGTGCATATGCCATGTGGCTCCATCCCATAGAACCTTTCTGTGTGAGCAATCCGATAGAGTGTGGTACAGGGTGGCCTCCTCAGGACACTGTCACAGGCAAAGTGCATCTTCCCTGCGCCCGATCTTCATAAGTGTAGCCCTGGTAAAATACGATCTGTGAAGTACCTTCAGTTGTATAAGTCGGAATTTATGAAGAATGGCTGCCTCTCTCAAAGACATAAGTATAGATTGCCAATCCTTTTCCTCAAATGGGCCTATGTCACCCTGCCATTGTTCGCGAAGACTTCGAAGTGGGTCTGGCAGATTATTGCTTAACTTACGATAGGTCAGTGATATCGCTTTTTTCAGCAGGGGTTCAGAGAGTAACCTATCCTCCAGGGGGGAGGGCTCCGGTATCTCCCCAGTCTCGGAGAGTGCAGCTGTGAGGGCATGGTGGATTTGCAGATAACGGAAAACCTCCCCCCCCCCCGGCCAGGTCATAGTCTTTTTCCAGTTGTGCAAATGTCACCATTTTCACCTTTTTCCAAAGGTGACCAATGGTAGAGACTGCGATAGTGTCCCATCTGTCAAACCTGGGTTGATGACATAGTGTCCCAAGTTTTTGGGTTGTCCACAGCGGGGTGGCCTGAGTTAGGGAATCCAGCCAGCCAAGTTTCCTGTTGGCCTGCCTCCAGATCGCAATAGTTTGAGCCGTAGGGCCGAAGAATCGGCCCCCCTTGGCCTTGGAATACAGAGCCCTTAGATATTCCTCCCTCTCCATCTGGTAATTATCCAGAAGGTAAGCTGGGTCTGTCGGGGGCGATATATCCAGTGATTCACCACCACCAACTGTGAAGCCCAGTAGTAGAGGCGTACATCTGGGAGAGCGATACCCCCATTGTACCAACTCCTGGTCAATTTATGCAGGGCAATGCGGGAAGCCCTCCCATCCCACAGCAGGGACCTCACTTCGCTCTCAACGTTCGTAAAATAGGACTCTGGTAGTTTGAGTGGGCAGTTCTGAAGTATGTATAATAACTGAGGGAGATCAAGCATTTTGAAAAGCGCAACACAACCCAGTAGGGAGAGAGGCAGAGTCCTCCAATGTTTAACATTGTTCCTCAGCCTACCCAGGGGTGCAGCTAGATTTTTAGTGTGGAAAATGTTAGAATCCGGGGTGAAGGAGATTCCCAAACAGCGGAACCCTTTCTCCGCCACCTCCACCTCACACCCCAGCAGGAGTTTCGGAACTGGCCCATGTAGTAAGAAGAGCACTGATTTGGACCTGTTGATCGAATACCCTGAGTATTTCCCAAAGTTTGTAAAGATGTCTAAAATTCTGCGCAGTGACTTCGTGGGGGCTACTAGATAGAGCAGGATATTGTCTGCAGAGAGGGATATCCGGTCTTCTTGTCCCTGCCTGGTAACCCTCTTCAATGGAAACACTTGGGATGTGTAATTATTAACTTTGATTTGTCCTCTGAGACCTGGATAAAATAGCCTAATCCAACCCAAGAACTTGGGTCCGAACCCCATGCGTTGTAACACCTCAAAAAGGTACGGCCACTCGATCGAATCAAACGCCATTTTGGCGTCCAGGGATAAGTTCATGGCATCTTCTTTTATGACGTGTTTACGGCTGATCACATTATGGAGCCTGCGGAAGTTAAGGGCCGTGCTCCGGCCCGGCATGAAGCCGGACTTATCCGCAAGTACAAGTGAGGTGAGGAGTGTCGCCAACCGGGAAGCCAGTATTTTCACAAGGATTTTGATCAGTGAAATCAGCTGATAGGACCCACATTTGTCCCCGAGTTTCCCTGGTTTAAGGATGACTACAATGGATGCGAGCCTCTGATCCTCCTGCAAAAACCCCCTCTCATAGCTCTCGTTGTACATGTTCCCCAGGTAGAGTACCGTTACCAAGCTGGTAGATTTTAGAAATCCAATACGGATCCAGTTAGGGCCCATCACCTTCCCGGATTGTATGTTACCTATCGCCCTGGGGACTTCCTTATCAGTAATATTGTCCTCCAGTGAGTCTCTTGCGCTGGAGGACAGGGTAGGTAAAGGTAAGTTCACCAAGAATTGACAGGAATCTTCGGTGGTAGTGGTGACTGAGGGAGTATAGATTTCCTTAAAATGATCTTCAAATGCCTCTGCAATATCTTGTGGGTCCGACAGGGTCTGTGTACCACTAATATTTAACTAAGGGACCCATCGCTCAGCTGCCTCCCTCCGCTCCAACCAGGCAAGCAGCTTTCTGGCCCTGTCCCCGAGCTCATACAGTCTATGCTGCGTTGCCAGCAGCTTGGCATCAGCCTGTTCACAATCTATAGCTTTTCATTCAAGCTGCTTGACCTTTAGTTTATGCCTAGTGTCCTCATTGGGAGATTGTAGATGTTCTGCCTCGAGATGGGCCTCCACTTGTTCTATCTGCGGCCGTTGTTTTTTGATGTAACCTTAAGTAATAGTGCTTGTCCCTTCACCACTGCTTTATTGGCCTCCCATATTGTCTGAGCTGAGTCGACAGAGCCAACGTTTTCCTTAAAATAGTTTTCAGAGTACTCTCGCAGGCGTGCTCTTATATCTGTGACCGTAAGTAGCCATGGATTAATGAATATTGTAGATCTCTCGCGCTGTTTATTGTAAGTTCTGCCCATACCGAGGAGTGATCTCAGATGCCCCGCAGAAGACAGCATGACTCCCGGAAACTCCCAATACTTGCCGAGTGGGTTAATAGTTAGTCTATAGGTGAGAGGCTATGGTGTGCATTAGAATAATATGTAAATCGTGCCAAGTCAGGATGAAAGTGGCGCCACATATCATTAAGGCCCATGGCTGCCAAAAACTCCGACATGTGCCTGCTGACCCTCGTTGAGGGGTGTGCAGGTTGTCTGTCTATCTGATCATTTAGCGTCACGTTAAAATCCCCCCTTAGGATCAACGTACCGAGCGGGAGATCAAGCAAGACCTTCCCAAGGTCCACCAGTGTTTCCTTACCTAGAGCTGGAGGGGCGTAAACAGAGATGATATTGACTGGCCTCCCCTCCCAACTAGCCTCCAAAACCGTTAATCTACCCTCAGGGTTTGCCTATGTGTGGTGCAGGAGTGTAACACAGGCCACTGCATCACCGGCAGTGCGGGGGTCCCGAGCTGTAGGGGCTCCCTCAGTACAGTACTTAAACCTGAGCGCTCCGTATTAAGTCTGGAGCTGGCCCCTCTGTGTACATTGCAGGGGGGCCCCTCAAACGTTTGTTACGCCACTGGTGTGGTGTGGAGTTAACGCAAGAGTTTTCTTGATTAAAATGCCCTGATGTGTATCCTGCATGGACCAGGAGTTTGTTCCCCCATCTGGTCAGAGCTTTGCATTCGTTGCCCACCAGGTGCATTTCTTGTAAAAGGACTATGTCGAGAGCCTGAAGTTTGAGGTCCTGCATTACAAACTCCCGTTTAATTTTATCACCCATCCCATTGACGTTCCAGGTTAGGACCGTCAATAAGGATTCTATGAGCTGTGTAGCCATCATGTCATCCTAAGGGAGATGGCTGGGCACCGAGTCCTGATCGTTATGGTCAGTAAGGTCAGCATGGGCCCCCTACCCGTCTTGCGAGGTGAGAAGTGGGGTGTAGTTGCGCCATCCAGCATGAAGGTTGTGGGGCTATGTGGGCCTTGGATGGAAATGAGAGAGATGAACGGTGTATGCGAATGATGTGGAGTGACATGTGTGTAAAAAACAAAACACCCCCCAACAGCTGATCCCATCTCCCTGCCCCCGTGCCAGTGGATTTCAAACTACCCACTCCCAACACGACAGAGTACCCATTGCCCCCCTCCCTATATGGAAAGGTGACTGAGAAGCAGCCTCTCTCCCTTCCCCTGCCCAACCCTGACCTGATCAACAGAACTGGAATGTGAGCATAGTACATGTGGACCACAGCCCGAACAGACCAAGGCAACCTCAACGTTTGGTCTTAGGAGCACACCCCACCCGCCTCAGAAATCAAGGCAGTGTCACAGTCGGGATCTTGCCCCCTCTTGCTCACAGAAGCCCACCCCCCTCTATTCTGGACATCAAATCCTTCAATGGTAAGTATACCACAATGTCAGTTCAGCTACCAGGAGTCATGTCCGCTCCTCCACCAGATGGACCGCTGCTTGTCCCTCGGAAGTGGTCGAGCCTGTTCTCTCTCGCGCCGACATGTTTATCTTTGCCAGGTTTTCCCACTTGTCGCCAGCCCTCCAGCCAGTCCCATTCTTCCTCCCGGAAGTGGAAGAACCAATATTTTCCGTCAGCTTCAATGCGCCGTTTGGCTGGAAAGAGCATGGCATACTTTATGTTCTTTTCCCTGAGCACCCTCTTCACCTCCAGGAAACTTCGCTGTTGATTCTGGATTTTCGTTGTAAAATCCGGGAGGAAGGATATCACACTATTCTCCAGCGATACCAGTGAGTTGTTTCACTCTGTTTGGAGTATCACATCCCGGTCCTGGAAATTGAAGACCCTAGCGATTATCGGTCGGGGAGGAGCCCCTGGTTTAGGACGCCCCCCCTGGGACCCGGTGAACCCGTTCAATTGAAAAATAGTTTGAGAGGCGTTTTGGTCGCAAATGATTCGTGATCAACTCCGCAACGAAGAGGACCGCGGCCCGCCCCTCTGCTTGCTCCGGCACCCCCAGTATGCGCACATAATTTCGGCATGCTCTGCCTTTGTATTCATCCAGTTGTGCCTTCATTTTGTCCTGCTTTTCCTTTAGGTGTTGTACTTGTCGTTTAAGTTGAGAGGTGTCCGTAGGTTTGAAGGGTGGTCTATGCAGGTCCCTCTGATTTTTTTTTGTTTGAATAAGTTTTATTAGTTTTCAAACAATTATTGTCAATACAATACACATTTAAGGCATTGGATAAAAGAAAATGTTATGCATAATTTGCTTCACACCATACCGACTATGCAATTCAATGATAGTAGGAAATGAGTTTGTGTCACACCACAGTACTTCGATACAGTTGATGGATTACGTGATAGATACAGGAATCTTTAGCAAGTTTGTGGTTGCATGGCGTTAAGCGCATTGCAAGCCGAGGCATAGGGATGTGGTATGGGACGGCATGTTCTTGCGTCCGTGCGTCTACCCCTCGTCCCTTCCTTCAAATAGTATGCGATACTTCCTCCATCGCGAGGTTGCCATGTGTTTGGTCCGGAGTAAACAGTTGCATGTAACTAATACCATATTCTCAACATTATAACAAATGTGTCGGGGGGGGGAACTGTCCTGACCCTCGAACTGAACTGGGGGGCGGAAGAATAAAAAGAAAGGGGGGGACAAATCCTAGAGGGGAAGGATGAGAATGAAAGGACAGTGTAGTGGGAGGAGTGTCAATGTATTTCTGTTGAGGTAATGAGTCCGTGGTGTAACAGAGGCTCGGGGTAACTGTGGTCAAGAGGAGGGCGAGTTCACTCCATGGGGGGAGGAGTGGAGATGGGGGAGGCGGCCCGACATTGCCCGATGGGCATCAGAACGTCAGTGCCAAAGCAGTGGGGGGTTCTAGGTTGTTGTCACATCACATCTCCGAAGCAGCATCTCATCACCCAGGTATGTGTTGTATCTGTCGTTTGACCATGGCAGTAAGGTGTCAGTGGGAGCATGATGTGTTTCGTCCTGGCCATCGTCAGGGGCCAGCCCAGAGAAGTGCACCATTATGTAACTCCCTGTTCCAGGCTCGCCTGTTGGAAGTATTTCAGGGTTTCATCCCAGAGTTGTGCGATGGGGAATTTTCTCAGTCCCGCCGTCTCCTCCCTGTGCAGTGTGACACCCTCCGCTCTCGCCCAATTGTCGAAGGAGGTGTACCAATGTGTGACTTGTGGGGGTGCATCCTTTTTCCACCGCTTAGTGAGCAAGCGTTTGGCTGTGATGAGTCCCAGGTCCCAGAACCTGGTCGGTACCTTATTTATTTTGGTCCTTTTGTACAGTCCCAAGAGACAGGCTTCCCACGTGTGCAGCAGATCGCCACTGGTACTCTGGTTCAGCAGGGCAGTCACCATGCTCCAATATGTTAGTATGGTGGGACAGGCCCAGAGCATGTGTAGGAGATCCGCGCCTACCAGGGAGCATCTGGGGCACGTAGAGGTGGAAACCGAGAAGTATTTGTTAATCTTATCCGGCGACAAATATGCGCGGTGTAGTATATAAAATTGTATGATTTTAAAGCGTGAGTTACGTGGGACATTGTCCGGGCTGGACAGCACCACAGTCCACTCCTTGTCCGTCCATGCCCTTCCTCTATCTGCCGCCCACTTGTCTCGGAGCTGTTGTGTAGATCGCTGTGTGTGCATCAGGAGGGCCTGTGTCAGCAAGTGGACCACGTGGGAACCGTTGCCCATGACATGAAGGTATTGCATAAAGTGGTGCGTCTGCGGTTCTTCAGTCAAGTCACCCCAGGGGCGTGCCAGCGTGCGTGTGATAGACGCGTGAAGGAGAAACTGCCCGGCCGGCAGTCCAGTGTCCCCAGCCAGAGTCCCAAAGGGAAGTAGGGCGCCATCAGCATATAGATCACCCAGTGTCTCCACTCCAGCCTGCACCCACCCGTCCAACATTGCCTCTGTTATTACTCCACCATCTCTGGGTGTGACCAGGAGCGGAAGCGCTGGGGCGTAGGGCTTCACCCCACATGTCAATTTTAAGCAACGTAGCAAGCATCTGCGAGCAACGGTCACGTGAATCTGCATCGGGAGCGGAGTCCTAGTTAAATAGTGGAACAGCGTGCACACCTGCGTGTGTGTCCAGGTTACAGCATCTGTGGTGGTATCATCTAGGTTCCTGCCACTCAACCATCCCGTCACCCATTGCATCTGGGCCGCCAGGTAATACAGCTCCAAGTTGGGAACCGCAAGGCCACCAGCCTCCGTGGGCACATAGAGTGTCGTCAATGCTACTCGGGGTCCTGCGTTCCAGATGAGGTTCCGAATCAGTGTCTCCAGTTCCCGAAATATCCGGGTCGGAACATATACTGGGATATTGGCAAAGTAGTATAATAGTCTTGGCAAGGCTATCATTTTTGTCTGTGCGACTCGGCTGGGCATGTTTAAGGGTCTTCCAGAATGTCATCTGCGCTTGTAGGGAGGAGATAGCTCTGATCAGGTTTCCCTCCAGTATGTCAGGCGGTGCTCTGTAGATATGTATGCCAAGATACCTGAATGTCGTGGGGTGCCAGGTGATTCTCCCGCCATTAATGCAGATGTCACACTCCTGTGTGTCTGTGCTGAAGGAGTACGCTCCGGATTTTGCCCAGTTGACTCTGAGTACCGACATTGCCTCAAAGGTCCGAAAGGTGTCCGACAAGGACGGCGGGAGTCGGGTCAGGTCTCTAACATACAGGAGTAGATCGTCCACGTAAAGCGAGACCGTATGTAAGCCATCTGCCAGTGGGATACCCCACTCCTCTCCCTGCGCTCGTAATAACGCTGCAAGAGGTTCCATCGCCACAGAAAAAAGCAATGGGGACAGGGGACATCCCTGCCTGGTCCCTCTTTGTACCCGAATTGCGTCAGACAGCAGCCCGCCCGTGCGCACACGCACAGTCGGCCTGTGATAGAGTAGTCTCACCATGTCAATATAGCCGTCCCCAAGCTCATATTTCTCCAGCGTCGCCCTGATGTAGGGCCACTCAACAGAGTCAAAGGCCTTCTCAAGGTCTAAGACGAGGCATCCCGATCGGGGCCAGTTGTGGGTGGCATACGTTTGCACTTTGAACAGTCTACGGATGTTGCGGGAAGTATTGCGTGTGGGCACAAAGCCATTCTGGTCATGATGTACAAGGGTTGGGACTAAGGGGGCTAGACGTTGAGCTAGAGTAGAGGCAAGTATTTTGTAGTCGGTATTTAGTAGGGCCTGCGGCCGATAAGAGCCCATACGCATGCTGTCTTTGCCGGGTTTTCGGAGGGAAATAAGCGTGGCCTCGTTGAGCATGGGAGGGAGAGCGGAATCGTCAGCGCCCGCTGCATACATCTTCAGCAGTTCTGGGATCAGGATATCTGAGCAAGCCTTATAGTATTCGGCCGGCAACCCATCTGGACCTGGGGACTTGCCGTTCGATAAGGCAAAAATGGTGGCGCGCAGTTCGTCGGACGTGAGCGGCGCGCCCAGGTCGTCCCGCTGTGCAGCAGTTGCTCTCGGCAGCTGTATGCCCGAGAGATAGTCCGCAATATCCCCATCAGGGACTCGGAGCTGGGAGCGGTATAGAGCTCGGTAGTGGCCTATGAAGGCCTCGTGTATTCTGCTTTGCGTGTACACCACCTCGCCTCCGTCCGTATATATATATCGCGGATACCGGATACCGGCGCCGAGCGGTCATCCTGTCTGATGAGCCAAGCCAATAATTTACCGGGCTTACCACTAAGGTGGTGCGTGCGCACCGAGTGGGCTGCGTAATTGACATGGCGTAGCCGCTCCAGTAACCTCTCCTGCTCAGCGCCTGCCGTGTGTAGTGATGCATCCTCGCCACCGATCGCCTCCTGTTCCCGTCGGAGCAGGTCGGACTCTATGCGTGTCAGGTCCCTCTCTAGTTGCTTCTGTATACACCCCTGTGTGCCCAGACAGTTATGTTATGTTATGTTAAATATATTTTTGTATAGCGCGCGGCGACTCAAAAAGAGTATCCCGGCGCTTTAGCAGCGAGACCTACGATAAAATAACACAACACGGAAATAGAAAAAGGAGGGGAATGCAGTGTGAGGAGGAAAAGAGGCCTATAAAGTAAACAACCAGGTCTTTAGACCCTTCCTAAAAGCAAGCAGGCTGGTGGCGCCCCAGAGTGTCAGCGGCAAGGAGATCCACAGCTGTGGTGCCAGCAGTCCAAAAGAACGACCTCCGATGCGGGCTCTTTTCACACGTGGCACCACAGCCAAGAACTGTGACTCTGATCTGAGAGCACGGGCCGGATGGTAGAAAGACAGTCTCCTTTGAAGGTACTTCGCGCCCCCAGCATGAAGGGCCTTATAGGCCAGAGTCAGCGTCTTGAAGATGATGCGCCTGCGGATAGGCAGCCAGTGTAAGGCCTGCAAGAGACCCGCCACACTAGCACGCCTATTTACGCCATAGATAGCTCTAGCCGCCGCGTTCTGTGCCACCTGGAGCCGCTGTAACAGGTACTCCGGCAGGCCCAGGTAGAGGACGTTGGCGTAGTCCAGCCTGGACCCGATCAGGGCCTGTACAGTCAGTTTCCGATGTTCCTCCGACAAAAGGGGTAGAAACTTCCTCAGTACCCTAAGGAGACCGAAACAGGTGCCCGTCACCCCCAAGATCTGGGCTCTCATCGTCAGGCCCTTGTCCATCTTGACCCCTAAATTTTTAGCCACTAGAGATGGACAGGAAGGTGGAAACATGCTAGTAGGCCACCAGGTAGGCCAGTCAGGTCCCGACGCACACCCAAAGAAGAGAACTTCGGACTTCTCGGAATTGCACTTGAGGCCACTCAAATGGAACCATCTAAAGACAGCCCCAAGGCAATCCCGGATGCTCTCTCCATTAAAGTCTCCTCCATTCTTGCAGGAGAAGAGGAGCTGTGTGTCGTCGGCGTAGGACACGATCCGGGCCCCAAAAGACTCCGCCAGTGCCGCCAGAGGGGTCATGAAGATGTTAAATAGGGTCGGGCTCAAAATAGAGCCCTGCGGGACCCCGACACCCAGTGGCGGCATCACAGCAGAGTACGGGGAGGCCCAGACCGTTTGTCGGCGGTCAGCTAGGAATGATGAAAACCAGCTGAGCACCGTCCCCCTGAGGCCTATTTCAAAGAGTCTGGAGAGAAGGCGGTCATGGGGGACCGTGTCGAAGGCCGCCGACAAGTCCAACATGACCAGCATGGCCTTGCCCCCCGAGTCCAGTACCCCTTTAATGTCTTCCGACACCTCCAGGAGCGCTGTCTCAGTGCTGAGATTAGGGCGGAAGCCCGATTGGGAGGCATGCAGGATCTCATGCGATTCCAGAAAATTGGAGAGCACCGTATTTATGTCCTTCTCCAGAATTTTCATAAGGGCAGGCAAGAGGGAAATCGGTCTATAATTGACCAAAGCCTCCGGATCGAGGCCAGGCTTCTTCAACAAAGGGATCACCATAGCCTGCTTCCATGCTAACGGAACCAGACCCTGACTTAGTGAGAGATTAAGAAGAGGGTTGACCAAAGGATTTAAGACTTCCGCCATTCTGGATAGAAACTTAGCCGGGCAAGGGTCCAAGGGCGATCCAGATTTAAGCGTGCCCATGAGACCTAGAGAGACGGCGGCTGAAAGAGGGGGGAAGGTTGCCAGCGACGGGCCAGATGTAACTGCCAGGCGCGAGCTGTCCTCTGAGCAGGTTACACCTGCAGGCACCACCAGATGGAAAGAGTCCTGGATGAGCTTTATCTTGCTGGTGAAAAAGTTAGCAAGATCCACTGCCCAGGACTTCGGGGGCATATCGCGGGAAACATTAGAGCGGGGAGCTGTAAATTCTCGCAGTATGGAGAAGATTTCCTTGCAGGAGTTAGAGGCCGCCTCTATTCTCCCAGCAAGATAAACCCTTTTTCCAAGGCGAATGTCCCGTTGATATGCCTTAACCGCTGTTTTGTAGAGCAGTTTTGCCTCCGGATCATATTGGGAGCGCCAAACTCTCTCAGCCACCTTACAAGACTGTCGGGCGGTCGACAGTGCCGCAGTGAACCAAGGGGCCGACACCCGTTTCGGTGTTGCACGGGGGGCCATCACTGGGGCAAGGTCGTTAAGCCTGTCCAACAGCCAACCCTGCAGGGCTTCCAGATCTTTTTCGAGATCTCCCGTGAAGGGGCACGGATGATCCACCGCCGCCTGGGCAAGCATCGCCGGGGTCACAGAATGATAAGCCCGATGAGCGCGGTGCTGTTGGTGAGCTCCGGAATTGGCAGATCTCATGATGCCCTTAACCAGAAATTTGGCGAGCCTGTGGTCCGACCAGAGCACCGGAATTATCTCCTTAACCTCCAAAGGGGATGTCGAAAAAACCTGGTCCAAGGTGTGCCCCTTGTCATGCGTGGGTCCCGAGAGAAACGGAGTCAGGCCCAGGGGGGCGGTGGCCTCCAAAAATTTGGTAGTGTCCGGATCAAAAGGGTCATCCATATGGAAGTTAAAATCTCCAGCGACAATACACTGATCCGTTTTCAGAACCAGCCCTGATAGAACGGACTCAAGGTCTTCGAAGAAGGTGCCCGGAGGACCGGGTGGTCTGTAAACCAGCAGACCTTTGAAGGATTGGTGGGGTGCCAAGGTGATGGAGAAGGCAAGGGACTCAGAGCCGCGGATGTCGTCTACAGGCAGAATGGAGCAGGCCACACTTTCCTTCACCACCAGTGCAACTCCTCCACCCCTGCCCTTGCGTCTATCCTGCCTAAAGACATTATAGCCAGAGGGGATGGCAGCAGCCACATCGGGATTAGAGAATTCCCCAAGCCAGGTCTCGGTTAGCATGAGACAAAGGGGCTTTTCCAGGTCTAGGAGGTCATAAATGTCCTGCGCATGCCTAGCCAAAGATCTAGTGTTCAGCAGCATGCAGAGATGCCCCACATGATCGGACCTTAGGTTAGGGGGGTGAAACACAGCACAACTAGGACGCCAGTCGCACCCAGGACAACAACACTTGCCCCTATACCGGCCAGGGAAGACAGTACGGCACTCCCCCGCAGAAGATAGAGAAGTGAGAGTTCTCACCTGCTTCCTCACGCTCTAGACCCCGGTCCGCCCCGGCTGAGTGCCGTTTGCGCGGAGGGTCGCCTTGCAGAGCGCCATTCACCCGCCTCCTTTCTCCACTTCCGCCCTGCCTCATACAGCGGAGGTTAGCGGTTTAGTGGTTAAACGCCCCCACTACATAATATGGTGGCTTGGCGGAAGCGCAGCGGACGAGCGCAGCGGGAGCGCCGACTTCGCGCCGAAGTCAAGCCAAAATCCTGCCCGTCTGCGCCCGTCCGCGGCCGGCTGCAGCCTACGGCCCCTCACCCTGCCCTAACGCTTCGCTATTCGTCAGCGGACCTATGCTCTTTACAACATCTAGTTCCACTGCCCTCTGAGGCCATTAGGAGGTCCCAGGAGTGCGGGATTTCAACCTTTCCTTGCACGGTGAGCCCTCCCTCGCCTGGTCCTGTCCCTTCCCCCGTCCCTGGTGTTTCCCCTTCTCCTTCACCTGCTACTGTTACCCTTAAAATTCTTTACCTCAACACGCGCTCCATGGTTAAACACCAACTTGAGATCTACCGCCTATTAGACGATACCAATGTAGATATTCTCTTTTTGTCGGAGACTTGGCTGACAGAAGATTCTGTACCCGATATCCTAGCCGCTCTTCCCAACGGCTACTATATCCTACATGTCAACCGTCCTGGAGGGCAAGTTGGCGGGGGAGTAGCAGCCATTATTCGCAAAGAATACGCTTTTTCGATCTTAGACTGCACCCCCATCCCCAACTCCCAAACCCTGGCCATCCAGCTTCGTTCTACCACTACCTCCCTCATCTGTGTTCTTATGTACAGACCCCCCACCTACATGCCTTCCTTTGCCCTCCTAGTCGGGGAACTCCTTTCCCAGCTTCTGATAAATCACTCTAGAATTCTCTTCTTGGGCGATTTCAATTACTGGCCCTCCGACCCCCAAGAAAGCAGGCTGTCTGAACTGTTCACTGAAACCCTTACTAGTTTGAACTGTCAGCAACTGATTGCCACTTCCACCCACTGTAAGGGTCATATACTTGACCAGGTCTGGGTGGCCAATCTAGACTTTTCGCCTCCACTGATCACCCCTTGTACCTGGTCAGACCATCACCTCATCTCCCTCTCTGTCGACCTTCCCAGTTTTCACCGCCCTTCGCGCCATGCTGGCATCATGGCCCGCAATTGGAAAAACGCCGATATGACAACATTTCATTCCCTCCTGGCAGTCTCAATTCCGCCAGCTCTTGAATCTGTGTCTCACCAAGCCTCCACTCATGAGCTCTGGCTGAAGGCAGCTGCCGACGTTGTAGCTCCCCTAAAGACTATCAAAATCTCACGCCCCCATGACGCCCAGCGATGGTTTACTGACCAGCTGAAACTTGATAAGCTGGCCCTCCGCCAGGCTGAACGTCGCTGGCGCCAGAAGTACGACTCTGCACTTAAGATTGAATTTACCAACCTACTAAATAAATATAAATCTTCCATTTTAGAGGCTAAGACTTCCTACTTTTCACGCAAAATTCTGGAGTCGGCTTCAAAAGCCAAGGACATTTTCTTAATTGTCAATGAGCTCTCCCTCCCCGATCGTATTACCCTCCCGCCCGTTCCCACCCAGGCTTTGTGTGATGAGCTCAATGTTTTTTTTCAGGATAAGATTTCTACAATTAAACACAATATCTCTCCACCTTCCTCTTCCAAATCATTTCCCCTCCCTTCTGAAAATGCCCTTAAATTTCACACTTTTCCCCTCATTTCCATTACTGAATTTCACAGCATTCTTCATAAAGTTAGCTCTGGTTCCCCTAGGGACTGTTGCCCCCCACAAATCTTCAAGGAAATCTTTAGGCTCTGCCCTGACCCTGCCCTGGCCCTTCTCAACTCCTCCTTAACATCCGGAGTAGTTCCAGAGACTTTTAAGCAGGCCATAGTGTTACCTATTTTGAAAAAGCCCAGCGCAGACCCTATTGTGATGAGTAATTACAGACCCATCTCTCTCCTCCCTTTTTTAGGCAAGATCATGGAGACATATGTAACCAAGTGTCTGAGTACCTTCATGGAAACTTCCTCTTTCCTTGACCCTCATCAGGCTGGTTTCCGCCCTCTTCATTCCACAGAGATGGTGATTGCGGCAGTAATGGACACATTGAGAACCGGTGCCGACAATAATATTCCTCAAGCCCTTGTACTGTTAGATCTGTCGGCGGCTTTTGACACGGTCGATCATACCATCTTGATCGACCGTGTCAGCAACGCCGGCATTCGCGGCGTTGCCCTGGACTGGGTTCGTTCCTTCTTGCAAGGCCGCTCCCAGGCAGTCCACCTCTCCACCTTCTCTGCCCCTTTTATCCCCCTCACCTGTGGTGTTCCCCAGGGCTCAGCTCTTTCCCCTCTCCTCTTCAACTTATATATGCAACCGCTCATGGCATCCCTTCGTCACTTCCCAGCTACTATATATAACTATGCAGATGACTTGCAACTGATTTTTCCTTTGGATACCTCACCCTCTTCCCGTCTTAACTTCCAAACTACTATGCTACTCATCTCCGATTGGATGGCTCACAGCCAGCTCAAGCTGAATCCGGCTAAAACGGAACTTGTGCTGGTGGGCGGCCCTTCCAACCCTTGGGATGACAACTTTTGGCCCTCTTGCCTTGGCTCTCCCCCTCGCCCGGTCAACACCGTGAAAAGTCTAGGAGTGATCATCTCTGAGGATCTATCCATGAAACATCAGATCTCAGCAGTAACATCTTCCTGCTTTTTCCAGCTGCGCAGGATCCGCAAGATCTGTAGATTCCTCACCAGAGAGGCACTCATACTAGCTGTATTGGCTTTGGTCATCTCCAGGGTTGACTTTGCTAACATCTTGTATGTGGGGATCCCGGCCTACCAGCTTCAAAAACTTCAGCTAATTCAGAACCAGGCTGCCCGCCTGGTGTTTCACCAACCCAAACACCAGCATGTTTCCCCCCTCCTGAGGAGCCTCCATTGGCTCCCGGTGGCTAAACGGTGTTTCTTCAAACTTGGTTGTACTTTATTCAAGTCCCTTCACAATCTCGCTCCTGAGTTCATCTCCTCTAAACTCAGGCGCTACCTCCCATCTCGCAATCTTCGATCCTCTGCCGATAATCTTCTATGCATTCCATTGAACCGCCGCAAAAAACACGGCGGCCTCCGTTTCTCTTTTTTAGGTCCCACCTTCTGGAATTCCCTCCCTTCTTCCTTTCGCCATTGTCCCACCTACGAACTGTTTCGAAAAACCCTGAAAACTCACCTCTTCAAGTTGGCTCTTGAGTAATTCTCCCTGCCCCGGCTCGTCAGGTCTGTTATGAGCGCCAAGAAACCGTCTCGGTGTACGTGCGCGGTACAAATTGTTTAACATAACATAACATAACAAGGGCGAAGTGAGCGTAGCTCACGTGAAGTATATTGGAGCTGGGGCGGCCCAGGAGCTAGAGGGCCCAGAGGCTGAACCCAGCCCACCGCCCCGCTCGCCTCCGGGACGCTGACGGGCGCAGACGGGCTGGACTCAGGCGTGACTCCGGCGGTGATCCGGCGTATCCGCAGCGCGTGACCGCTGCGCGTAAGCATGACTCCCTTATGAGGATTAAAAGCAGGGATTAAAGAAATAAAGAGAAAACAAATATGCAACAGGTAAATTTAAAAAACGCTGCCAAAACGCGCGTCAGGTTAGCAAGGCGCCAAGAAGCGCTCTGGTAGGTCTCGCGTCCGCTCTCAAATCAGCGGAGCCAAGAGTGACAAGAACGAGCCCCCAAGGCCAGAGCCACTAGACCGTGCAGCTCGCGCCCCTCATCCAATATGGCCGCCACAGAAGCACTGGGCTCCTACAACCAGCCCACAGGAACCGGGACCCGCAAAACGCGGTGGGTAAAACAATTATGGTGCAGGTGAGGGCGCTATGGATTAAAAGCAGGGATTAAAGAAATAAAGAGAAAACAAATATGCAACAGGTAAATTTAAAAAACGCTGCCAGTGTCCTCTGAGTACGACCTTGAAGGCGTCCCACTTAATCTGAGGGGAGGACACTGTGCCGGTATTTTCCTCAAAGTACTGCGCTGTTCGTGCGGAAAGGGAATCGCGGAAGGGGGCGTCTAGGAGTAGGGCCGGTTGCAGCCTCCAGGTGGGCACGGGTGGGTGTGGCCGTGTCCACGCTATGTTCAGTATGTGTGGGTTGTGATCGGGGTGGGTGCGACCCATATAGTACGTGTCTGTCACTAGGGGAAGAAGGTCTGTGGATATCATGTACCTGTCTAACCGCACATGTAGATTGTGTGCCCCTGAATAGTAGGAGTAGGCCCTGGAGGTGGGGTTGTGAGTGCGCCAGGCGTCATGTAATCCCCATTGTGTTGCCCAATTGACGAGTGCTTTCATAGGTCCATGCGCTGGCGTGCCGACAATGGGTGGGGAGGAGCGGTCCAGTGTGGCATTGAGTATACAATTGTAGTCACCCCCCAGTATCCAAGAGACACCATGCCAGGGCGCCAGCCTCGTGGACAGTTGCGCTAAGAAATCTCCCTGATCTGTGTTAGGGGAATATATGGAAGCTAAGACCACCGGTTGCCCATCTAGTTTGCCCTGTACTATCACAAATCTGCCCCCAGGGTCTATGTGTGTGTGCGAGACCGTGAAGGGGGTCCCGGGTCTCACCCACAGCAGCGCTCCGCGGGCATAGGAGGAGTGTTCAGTGGCACAGAGTTGCCCGCGCCATCTGCGGCGCAGTACTTGCGCTTCTGCCTTATTCAAATGTGTCTCCTGGAGAAGGGTGATGTGGACCTGGTGGCGTTTGAGGTAGGAATACATTTGATACCTGCGCGATGGCGTGTACATGCCTCTAACATTCCAGGTGCATATATTTATTGCAGTCATTTAACCATAATATGTTCTCCACACATTCTTCTCCCTCCGCCCTCCCGCCCCAGGAGCCCGCCCCCGGGACCTCTGCACATTTCCACTATCCTCCGACAAAGACATCCTCGCTGATACTTGATTAAATTGTCCAAAAAAACAGAGGGGTTGGGGGGTTGAAAATATAACAAACCGCAAGGGGCTAAACCAATAAAAATGCCAAAAGGTCAGTTACTGAACATGCCGCCGTCCAAACTCTCTAGCGAGATGAGTAACTTTTCAGTTCAGGGGGGTGCTATATAACAGGCACAGATATGGCTTCAGGACAAAACGATCAGCGGAGAAGACATCGCCCCTCCACGGGCCCTAGGGAACAAGTAGTGTCCAGCAAAGAAACATGGTAGTCTATTCTGGCATGGCTTTTCCATGCATATGCTCCTGTAGAGCCGGCCATAGTCAAATAGGTGGTGTAGGCTTGCATTGCACACCTGCGGCTGAGTCGCCAAAAGTCAAAGCTCAGCAGGTGTTGGCAGGCTGGGACCAACCCCATTGGGGCATCGCACCCCCGAACAAGTGCCAAGAGTAGTACTCACTGTGTCTCATGTCTGTAGTCGGAGGCCTCATCAAAGGGCCCCGCCCCAAGTGTACAACTGTCCGCAATCCCGCCGTGATGCCTGCTTGACTGGGAGGTCTGGGCGACATTGTTGTTCGAGTGCACCCTGATGAGGACTAATGGTGTCCGTTAATTAAGCAAGTCCGCCGTCTGCGGTGTTACATCCGGTTGCTCCGTGGACTGCTGAGAGTCAGTTAAACCGTAAATACCTTCATCATCACTCGGGAAAGCCCAAGGGCTGGTTTCCATGGCGAGGTTCGATGTTGGGGAACCGCTAATTTCCGTCACTTTTCGGAGGGTATCTTGCTGTTCCAATAGGACAAGTTCCACGGGTGGGGAGTGGGTCGCCGACCCTTGTGATTGATGGGTTGAGGGCGTCCTGTGTCTGCGGCGATGCCGCGATCCTCGGGTGCGTGCCGTGGTCGTGGATCCTTGCGCACGTCTGGGCGCTGTATCCACTCCGTTGTCCAGCCAAGCCTCAGTTTCCTACGGGCTGGTGAAGAAATGCGTTTTGTCTTGCGCGACCACCCTTAGTTCAGTCCTCCACATGCTGCGTGGGGTCTCTCCCCTCCCATTTTTCCGGTACACCTACTAGTCGGATGTTGTTCCTCCGTGCCCTCCCTTCTGCATCTTCGGCGCGGTCTTCCAGGAATTCCACCCTGTTTAGGAGATCTCGCACATGCTTGTCCGACTGGCTGACCCGGGGCTCCAGATCTGTCAGTGTACCCTCCAGGGATGTGGTGCGTTCAGCCAGTTTCTTGTGATCAGCTCTAAGATGGTTGAGGTCAATCGCCACACTGTCTATTTTGGTCTCCAGCGAGGTGCGGGTGAGCTGGAGCGATTCCTCCAGTCGTTCCATGGCAGCCAGTACAGTGTCCAGTTTCGTCGCCACCAGGTCTGCGTTCGTCTGCTTTGACAACTGATCCATTTTCCCCTTAGAAGACGCACCCCCAGTGCCAGTTCGAGTCTTCACTCCCCCAGACATGGGCAGGGCGATGAGTAGGATAGCCGGTGTTGGCTGGAATCCCCTACGGCAGGGGCCCCTCCGACTGATGGGTAAAGGAGCACCGTCTCAGGAGTGTGGCAATTTCGGGGAGTCTCCGGGCTGTTTAGCGCTCTCGTCTCGATCACCTCGCGTTGTTCACAACCCCAGATGGGCACAGCCGCCGTGGGACAGGGCGTTGGGTGCCAGCAGCAGCATCTGTGCAGTGTCTATGTGGCGGGGGTCATCACACAGCGCAGGCAGTCAGTGTGCAAACGGTCGCCGCGTTATTCGTGGCATCTGCCTGTGCCACCTTGTGCGATGCCCTCTAGCCTCTGGCTCTCCTCCGCTCCGGACACATGGGTGTCACTGGGCCGCCGGTTGTGCGTGGTGCGGGGGTCCTCCGGAGGATGAGGTTGCTGGGGTGAGGGGGGAAACTAATATAATAATGAATATAATTAATTTAAACATACTTAAAATACTTAAATGAACTTAAAATTAAAAAATAATTCATGTAATTTAAAAAAAAAATATTTTCACATTAAAACATATATATATATATATATATATATATATATATATATATATATATATATATATATATATATATATATATATATATACATATTATTAACAAAACATATACAATATTTTTTCCGTAGGATAGCGTGGGGGTAAAAATTACTATTCCCACTCCAGTGAGTGCAACAGTAGGGAAAGCGTTGGATAGCGTAGGGGTAAAAATTACTATTCCCACTCCAGTGAGCGCAACAGTAGGGAAAGCGTTGGATAGCGTAGGGGTAAAAATTACTATTCCCACTCCAGTGAGTGCAACAGTAGGGAAAGCGTTGGATAGCGTAGGGGTAAAAATTACTATTCCCACTCCAGTGAGCGCAACAGTAGGGAAAGCGTTGGATAGCGTAGGGGTAAAATTTACTATTCCAACTCCAGAGAGTGCAACAGTAGGGCAAGCGTTGGATAGTGGGAGGGTAAAAATTACTATTACCACTCCAGAGAGAACATCAGTAGGAAAAGCGTAGGATAGCGCATGGGTAAAATTTACTATTCCCACTCCAGAGAGCGCAACAGTAGGGAAAGCATTGGATAGCGTAGGGTAAAAAATAACTATTCCCACTCCAGAGAGTGCAACAGTAGAGAAAGAGTTGGATAGCGTAGGGGTAAAAATTACTATTCCCACTCCAGTGAGTGCAACAGTAAGGAAAGCGTTGGATAGCGTAGGGATAAAAATTACTATTCCTACTCCAGAGAGTGCAGCAGTACAGAAAGCGTTGGATAGCGTAGGGATAAAAATTACTATTCCCACTCCAGTGGGTGCAACAGTAGGGAAAGCGTTGGATAGCGTAAGGGTAAATATTACTATTCCAATTCCAGAGAGCGCAACAGTAGGGAAAACGTTGGATAGCGTAGGGATAAAAATTACTATTCCAACTCCAGAGAGTGCAACAGTAGGGAAAGCGTTGGATAGCGTAGGGGTAAAAATAACTATTCCTACTCCAGTGAGTGCAACAGTAGGGAAAGCGTTGGATAGCGTAGGGGTAAAAATTACTATTCCAACTCCAAAGAGTGCAACAGTAGGGAAAGCGTTGGATAGCATAGGGGTAAAAATTACTATTCCTACTCCAGAGAGTGCAACAGTTGGGAAAGCGTTGGATACCGTAGGGTTAAAAATTACTATTCCCACTCCAGTGAGTGCAATAGTAGGGAAAGTAAATACTTCATATATAAATATAAATAACATAAATATTAATACCAATTACAAATTAATTAAAATATTTTACAATTTTATAAAATATATTTATTAATCAATTAAAATTATAAATAGAAATTAACTAATAATAAAAATTACCTACTAATACTAATTATATACCAATTACCAATAAATTAATTTACAATATAAAAATAATTAAAAATTAGACACAAATAAAAGTATTTAAAAAATTTAATTACTTACAATTAAATTACTTCTTAAGCTATTCCCCTATAAACCCACAACCCGCTACAGAAAATAATGTAATAAAATTAACATATTTATCAATTATTCAATTAAAATTAATTACCAATTATATTTTCATTAATTACCAATTAATAATTAATTGACAATTAATTTTAAATAAATACCAATAAATACAATAACATATTTATTTAATTATAATTAAATTACTTCCCACCCTATTCCCCTATAAACCCACAACCCGCTACAGAAAACAAATTACTAAAATTAACATATTTATCAATTAATTAATTAAAATTAATTACCAATTACATTTTAACTAATTACCAATTATTAATTAATTGACAATTAATTTTAAATAAACATCAATAAAAAAAATAACATATTTAATTAATTATAATTAAATTACTTCCCACCCTATTCCCCTATAAACCCACAACTCGCTACAGAATTATATTACACAAATATTAAAAATTATTATTAACTTACCATAAATTCGATATTTTTGTTGTCTATATTCTGTCTAGTCGATATTATGTCCATTCTATATTTTTGATTCGATATTATGTCCATTTTATTCGATATTAAAATGTTCTAGTCGATATTTTGGTAGTCTATATTCTGTCTAGTCGATATTATGTCTATTCTATTTTTTTACTCGATATTATGTCTAGTCGATAATAAAAACTCGATATTTTGACTCTATACCATGCCGCGCTAATGCACCGATGTCCGTCCGCAGGCACCAGATCCTCCTTTGGTCGGGCGTGGTCTCCTGGGGCTGGGCCTGGGTGAAAGGGGGTCCTCTATGGCCCCGTGTTCCAGTGCGATCCTCCGTTCCTTATGGTCGCGCTTGTTAGCGCGATGGTGCGTGATATGTAGGCGGCAATTTCAAGGGACCCAGGGATTGCAGGGGCAAGGGTGGTGTCTGCTTGTCTTACCCTCCACACAGCACGAGCAGCGTCTCCGCAGTTGCCCCAGGCGGTGTGTGCCTAGGAGGGTGCCTCCGTAGTGTGCTCCGGGTCTCCCAGCCAGCAGGGCGGGCCCGCTTCCGCTACCAGGCCGCGATGTCTTCGGCCTAAGCTTTCCGCCATTGTCCCTCACGGGCTCGTTGTTCGGGGCCTCTCCCCGCTCGTTGTCGGCAGGATATGTGGGGTGCAGGATCGTCGACGCGGATCAGCAGCGGGTAGCACCGCAATTGTGTAGGCCCGGGCACCGCGCCCGACGGGGGCCTCCGGCGCCTCCCGGCGCAGGCCCCGCCTCCAGGCCTAGCATCGTGGCGTGATCTCCGGCCTCGCATCGCCCAGGGGAGGTCGGGAGTGGCCAGGAGCAGCCGAGTCCCCCCAAAGTTGGTAGGTGGATGAAGGGCGATGTTGGGGTGCTCTGCCTGCGGTTTGTGCCGGTTGCGAGGAATTGGGACGGATTTCTGGCCCGTGGAAGGGGAGCTCCGGCCAGAGCTCAATCCCTTTAGCTTCCGTTGCCGTTGCGTGCCAAGCCACGCCCCCCCTATGCAGGTCCCTCTAATGACTTGTCAATCCCCAGAGCAGGGCTGCCTTCCCTCTCCTAAAGTACCGAAGTGACTGTCACCTCCTTCTTCCCGGCCCGGGGGGGGTGCAGTACCTTGGCTTGTGTGCAGAAGAGCTGGGGAATCCACCCCTCTCACAAGCACGTGGGCGCCCCCGCCAGAGAGGTGCTTGACTAACTGGCAAGAGCATTGCAATGTCCCAGTGGATGGCCATTCAGAACGAAAAAGCTCACACTATCCAAGACCTACATTGTTGCGTAGTAAGCGGGGGCCAAATCGGCTGGTGCAGGCACGCTGTCAGAGCTGTCTCTTCTCACCTCATCAGGCGGAGAGTCCAAGATCCAAGCAATACAGTTTGATGGGGCCATGTCTGCTGGGCCCGATCGGCGAGTGTACATGTATAGCCCTCAGTTAAAAGCGGGCCATCTTCAGGAGGCCACAGCTCCCTATGGAGCCCCGGGCCTTTCTGGTGTTCAGTGCCTGCGTCTGTTGTCTCCACTGCACCTCCAGCAGGGCAGGAGCACAATGTGGTGCCCAGCGGGTGGCTGGCGGGTCGGTTCGTTTCTCCCCACCCACTGCTAAGGTCAGGATGCTCTCACGGGTCCCGATGCGGACCCCCGCAGAGCAGTACCACCACCGGACAATCTTCACTCTTCATGAGGCCGCCAAGCATTCCCGATCCCGCAGGCTGAAGCCAAATAGTCCGTTTGGGTCACGGGTACTCATAGTACGGCCCGCGGGCCGCCTGCGGCCCAGCAAGCCTTCTTTGGTGGCCTGCGGACCTTGCAGACATCGAACCTGTGTTTTTTAAAAACATTTTAAAGAGTGTCCGCAAACACTGCCGGTTGCAGCAGCGCGGACTCTGCTCTGTGGGGGCCAGGCAATTCCAGTGACTGTCAGAGTGGAGATGCAGGGGCGCTAAGGAAGCTTTATTAACATGTAAATGGTCTTTTAAAGACCTGTGAAGTACTTGGGTGCAGCTGTGTGTGTGCGCCTGAGAAGCTGAGTCAGCCCAGGCAGATACACATGCAGGGTGAGTTGATAGAGGGTGACAGAGGGAAGGAGAGGGAGGGAGACAGAGGGAGATAGAGGGAGAGGGAAATAGAGGGAGACAGAGGTTGAGGGAGGGAGACAGAGGGTGACAGAGAGAGGGAGACAGAGGGAGGGAGACAGAGGGAGGGAGGGAGAGGGAGAGAGGGAGGGAGATAGAGGGTGGCAGAGGGAGGGAGACAGAGGGTGACAGAGGAAGGGAGACAGAGGGTGACAGAGGGAGGGAGACAGAGAGTGGGAGGCAGAGAGGGAGGGAGACAGAGGGAGGGAGACAGAGGGAGGGAGATAGAGGGAGGGAGAGGGAGGGAGGGAGGGAGAGAAAGGAAGAGGGAGAGGGAGGGAGGGGAGACAAAGGGAGGGAGACAGAGGGAGGCAGAGGGAGGGAGACAGAGGGAGGGAGAGGGAGAGAGGCAGAGGGAGAGATACAGAGGGTGACAGAGGGAGGGAGACAGAGGGTGAGGGAGGGAGAGGAAGTGAGACAGAGAGAGACTGAGAGGGAGACGGAGAGGGAGGCAGAGAGGGAGGCAGAGAGTGAGGGGGAGAGGGAGGGAGGGAGAGGGAGACAGAGGGAGGGAGACAGAGAGAGCGAGACGGAGGGAGGCAGGGAGGGAGAGGGAGGGAGAGAGCGGGTGACGGAGGGAGACAGAGGGTGACAGAGGGAGGGAGAGGAAGGGAGACAGAGAGAGAGAGAGAGAGACAGAGGAAGACAGAGAGAAGGAGGCAGAGAGGGGGGAGACAGAGGGAAGGAGACAGTGAAAGAGGGAGAGGGAGGGAGAGACAGGGAGGAGAGAGGGAGGGAGAGAGAGGGAGACACAGAGAGAGGGAGACAGATAGTGAGGGAGACAGAGAGAGGGAGACAGAGAGAGGGTGGCAGAGAGGGAGGCAGACAGAGGGAGGGAGGGGGAGACGAAGGGTGGGAGAGACAGGGAGGGAGAGACAGAGGGAGGAAGACAGAGGGAGACAGAGAGAGGGAGGGAGACAGAAAGAGGGAGGGAGACAGACAGAGGGAGGAGGGAGACAGACAGAGGGAGACAGAGGGAGACAGACGGAGACAGACAGAGGGAGACAGACAGAGGGAGATAGAGGGAGGGAGACAGAGAGGGAGGGAGACAGAGAGGGAGGAAGAGAGAGAGCGAGACAGACAGAGTGAGTGAGTGAGACAGAGGGAGAGAGCGAGATAGAGAGAGGGAGGGAGACAGAGAGAGAGAGCAAGATAGAGAGAGAGATGTGTGTTTGCCGGGTCTGGTGGCTTAGTGGACGAAGGTGTCTGCTGTAGGGACCTGTTGAACACATGGTCACAGTTTTTTTTTGCTTTAGCCCTGCCCCTTCCCCTTCTGACGCCGCCCCCACCGGTGCGGCCCTCGGCCAGAAACCACACTGTAAATTTGGCCCCGAGAGAACGTTTGTGAGTACCCATGGTCTGGGTGAAGGCCTGCACTCAGGCCTCCGCCCTAAATGTCATGCTTACTCGGCCGGGAGCCGTATATTCCTCTTCGGGCGGCCGCTCACTCGATGTCTGCCGCTGTCGGGCTCTGATGCCTCAGGATCTGCACCTCTGATCCGCTGCAGGGTCACAGGCCATCCAGAGGAGCGAATCAGCAGCGTGATCTGTCCCTGGGACTACACCAGTCCCGCTGCCATCATTTTGGTTCTTCGCACCGCAGCAGATGCAAAGTCAGAGACGCCGCTACGCGGCTTTCACAGGCGATTTGCAGCCAGCGTGCGGGTGCCTACGGGTGCAGAGGCTGCGGTCCCACTTTTCATGGGTTCCGTGCTGCAATTTGACTCAGGATAGATGTCAGGTAGCAGGCGCGGGCTCCGGAGCTGCGCTAGTGTGCGGCCATTCCCGCCGGCTGCTGGCTACTGCTGCCTCTTTAAACACGTCCACCCTTAATCTTGTTCACTCAAGATGAATTAACCTCTATACAAAGAAAAACTTAAAATTGGAGGACAAAAACCATGCTGGTAATATTTCTGACTTCAATTATATGTTCCTATGGAATAATAAAAAGACAGAGACAACAATCAATACTACACTTGGTCCTATCTGGGTAGCAAAGGGTATTCATTTGGTTGCTGATCTCTACTCAGACGCTGGTACTTTGACATTTGCTACCCTTCAAGATACATTTTCCCTATCCACTCTATATTAAGGCTAACATTTCCAAATTATGTTTCAATGGTTTTTATTGAGATTTTCAAATAATAAGTGCACAGGTAAATACAATCGAGAATAGAACATCTCCAAATGAGTCCCTAGATATCCCCAAACCCCACACCAGATAAGACACATGGTGAAGTCCAGTAGTCAAAAGCTCCACTTGTACCTCCAAATATGGAATGCATGTATTGCAAAACCTCGGGTGAATTCTGAGCTACCCAGGGCGGTCAGAAGAGGCGAGGGGAAGGAGGTGAGCCCCTGTTGTGCAGCCACTGAGTCACAGACTGGTAAAGTGGCTCTAGCAACCGGGGAGGTATACATAAGACTACCTCTCATGGTTTTGTGGACCCATTGGACCTCGCCTAGTGGTATTATCATGAGAGTTGTGGGTCTCTCCCTTAAACCATTCATCCATGTATCGTAGTTGGGTGGCTTGGTAGTAGCATAGTAGGTGTAGTACACCTATTCCTCCCTCCCTAGGGTTTCTGTATAGGTCGTGAGAGCCAGTTTGGAGCATTTCCCAACCCAGATATTGGCCATACAGGCTGTTTGGAGGTGACTGAAATCCTTCTTGGGGATATGCCGGGCATCGTTTGGAATAAATACAGAGTGCGCAGAAGTAGGGTCATTCTAAAGGCAGCACTGCATCCCACCCATGAGAGTGAGTGATTTCTCCAGGCTGACAATTTAGTCTCCTGCAAGATGGATTCAAGACTGAGTTTGGCTCAGGCAGAGAGGGATGGAGTCAGGTGGACACCCAGATAGTTGATGGAACTTACCGCCCAGTTAAATGGCGTTGTGCTAGTCAGGGGATCTGTTAGGAGGTTCCTGTCCACCACTATCAGGCCCTCCACTTTTATCATGTAACTCAGCAGGCCTGCAACTGCTTGAAATCCGTCCTGGAGAGAGGTCAGGGCTTGAACCGAGCTTTGCAGCTCTGTGAGAGTGAGCAGGATGTCATCGGCGAAGTCAGATACCTTGAAGGTCTCTCTGCAGAACGAGATGCCATGAATATGTAGGTCATCTCTGATTTTCTGGAGGAGGGGATTCTAAGAAGAGATTGAACAGGAGATGGGAAAGGGACATCCTTGTTGTGGGCACCTTTGGATCAGAACAGGGGCTGAAGAGTGACCATTGACCATTGACCTTGACATTTGCTTTAGGGCCATCCTATATCCTAGGCCAAACTGCTTGAGGACCTCAGAGAGCATGTGCCAGTCAGCTCTATCTAATTTTTTCTTGGTATCCATTTATAGGAGGAACGGCACCTTCCCTTTTTTCTGGCTTTATCAGGTGGAACGCAAGTTTCATTTTATCGCTAGTGGTCTGGTTATGAATCCTCCTTTATAATGTGGATCAGATCGGGCATCAATTTGTCGAGGCAGTTGGTCAAGGCCTTCACAAAAAAAATCAGGTCATGATTTAGTAGAGACAGAATGGCCCAAAGGAGGGACAGAGGGGCATATTATCAAGGGGGTTTATCTCTGCTTTTTTGGCTTTAAAAGCCAAGAAAGCGGAGATAAAATTATCTCCCTATTACCTAGCTGTCACTAACACCAGTTAGCGACAGCGAGTAGGAGATAGCGACCATCTTGGGCCCCACTTTGCATGTCAGTGATATTTATCACTAATGACATGCAAAGTGGGCGTGCCAAGATGTTAGCGACTGGAAACAGTCGCTAACATCGCTATCTCCTATTACCAACTTTTGGAGATATTCGCGCTAAGCGCGAATATCTCCAAAAACTAACACCTGCCCTGAGCAGTTCTTAGCCATGTTATCCAATGGGAGGTGGATAACATGGCTAAGAGCATTAGCTCGGTAATGCATGAATATCGCTGACTTTTCAGCGATATTCATGCATTGCGGCCGTTTTTTATCGCATTCGCGATAAACCTTGATAATAGCAAGGTTTATCTGCGATAATTTCTGACGATGTTTAGCGTTAAAAAATTTGTTGCTAAGCATCGTTAGCGATAAATATCGCTTAACGTTGGTAATATGCCCCAGAGTTTTATCTCCTTGCCTTGTTTGGCTATCAATGCGATGGATGCTTCTGCCATTCCTGCGGATGTTCCCAGATTTGCTGTGAGAGTGTTGAAAAGTGAAGTAAGGACGCGGAGGAGCGCTGTGGGGCAAAGCGTTTATAAATGAGTGGGGAACAAAATTAGGCACACTTCATAAACCTGCCTTGTTCGTGTTTCTTAACCGGAAGCTTTTATTGGGCCATACTTCATCTAAGATCTACAAAACACTGAGTATTGCTTAAAAAAAAAAATTATCTCCCTATCACTCAGACCATATGGCGCAAATACTTTCAGAGTATACTTAGAGAGCCCCCCTCAATACATACATGGACAAATAATTGCACTCAGCTTCTACAGAACAAAATTGTTCTATCGTTAACTCAGACCAAACTATTCTCATCACAGCTACTTTACTGAGCCCTGGATAAATTATTCAAATTCAAACCTTTGTATTCAGACATCTGTTCATTTTGCAGCATTAGTGGTGATCCTGAACACATGTTTTTTGGCTGCAGGTGGCTGACTCCACACCGGGACAAGACTTCTACCCAGTAATTTCTAACACCAACATGTCCTTAGATTTCCCCATGATTCTACTGGCCCTCATGCAGCTTCTAAGTCTCCTGCTTTCAGAGCCAGACTTCGTAAACTTAGACCTTTTGCTAATGATCGCGATCTTAGTCATTCTTATTGTCTGGAAATCTTCTAATCATATTTCGTAGTGCCCATGGTGGACCTGGGTTACTAATACTAGAAGTACCCTCAAAACCCAGATGAAGATTATGAGCGAGCCAAAATATCACAGAAAATTTAGAAATCACCAAATAATTTCATTCGGGACCCACCCCATAAACAAGTTCACCATAAATATGTGCTTGCTGTTGTTAGTACATTCTGGGTTTGACCCACATGGCTTTATCTTTTTCTCCTTTTTCCCCCTCTTCATATACTTTTGTTTTCTGCATTTTTCCTTTCATGATCTATGTGAGACTTGGCCCTTTCCCCAAAATTTTTCGCCTTTTTATTTCCCTTTTAAATCAGAATGCCCTCATGGTAACAACAATGTATAGGCCTTGTGTAGTGAGGAAAGCCCTGTGTACTGTGAAACTGATGTTAAGATGCAGGTGTCTTATACCCCTAACATGGCTGCCACTGACCACTGCTGCTGCAGCGGGGTTTAGTGGGCGCATTCTAGTGGCTAGGGCCTGGCTGGAACCCTCCAAACAATGTATCAACTTAGCCTGCCAGCCTGCCCACAGGTAGAATGGTGGAACCTCCTAGAACCCCCTGGAACCTTCTGGAACAGGTGAGGTGACACCAACTGCCACTGCCAACTGTCAACTGGCACTGTATAAGGAAAGGAAGGTAAACTTTCCTGTCAGAGGGACTAAGGGGAGACCTGGGGAAGTACCTACGCAGGAGGATAGGCAGTGGGGGTCAGGGCAGGGTCTTATGATGCTGGAATGACAGGGCCTAGTGTGCTGCTTTACAAGTATTGAGGCATCCTGTACCCCCCCCACTGACCTAACCCCGCGGCAGGGAACCCCCAGGGACCACTTGAAGGGATTGGCTGAGAAGAACTTGGAACACCAGCCACCAAACTATTCCCCCCTTCAAGAAACAAGAAACCAAGCAACAAAACTAAGGGCGTAAGGAACATCACGCCAACAAGAAACTAAGCTTCTATTTACAAGGGCGCAAGAAACATCACGCCAACAAGAAACTAAGCCTCTATTTACAAGGGCGCAAGAAACCTAAATCGCTAAGAAGAAATTAAATCATCACAGGACTTTTGAAGAAGCAAACAGGTATTGGCGCGGTACTGACCCTGCGTTTCCTGATGTCACCTGGGGTCTCCCTTGCTAACCTGCTACTGGGGTGTCACCTGTCCTGTATATCTAGCGCTGCCCTTGCTGACCCTGTGAAGAGCGCTGAAGTAATGGAGGGGGTTGCTGCCTTCTGAAGCGCTATATTTGCCTGAACTGCAGCACCCTGAACTGAATGTTATTAGACCTGCTGGTCTTGCCCCCACCTTGTGTGGGCCAAAGCGCTATAGCCCTGCACCCTGCTGTCTGTGAAGCGCTAGAATCCTGGGCGTGATTCCTGCCTGAAGCGCTATATTCTGTGGTGCCCTTCAGCAGCGCTACCTGGAATGAACTGTCTGCCGAGCGCTACCTCTGCTGTGAATTGCCTGCTATATTGTAGCGCTGTGAATCCTGAAAAGCGCTATCCCCCTGAAGCGCTGTGTCACCAAGAACTTCTGTGGCTCTAGAAGTTGCTGCCTTCTGAAGCGCTGACTCCCTGCTCCCCCAATGCTCCTTTGCTGTCCCTGTGAAGAGTGCTGAGGTACTGAAGGGGGTTGCTGCCTTGTGAAGTGCTGTACCTGCAGGGTGCTATTATCTAAACCTGATTGCCTGCTGAAGCGCTGTCCCCAGCATTGCCTGTGGCCAAGCGCTGTCATGTGAGGAACTGAGGTAGTGCCCAGGGAAGCGCTGTAATTTCACTCCAAGCGCTTTCTTGAATGTCCCATAGAAGCGCTGTAATTGTGCCTCCAAGCGCTCTCTTGTAGGCCCAAGAGAAACGCTGTATTTTTTACCTTAAGTGCCCACCTGTTGGCCCCTATGTGCCTCTAGTGACGTGGAGGCCATTAAGTTACTGTTTATGCCTGAGGACAGGCTTGCCATTCATTAACTGTTTGGGCCCTGGTTCCGGCGTAGGCCTAAAGACATACTGAGTTCACCTGCGATGGCTTAGCCCTGCATAGGGGAGTCCAAGGCATAGTAAAATGCTCATTGAGAATGCTTTACTGAATTGCTTATTGAAATGTTCACCTTAATTAACAGAAATGTTTTACTAATCTAAAGCAAGGCCTGTGCTTGCTTAATGAGATGTTGCTCTCAAGCTATGAGTAATGTTCTATTTATAAGTTACTTAATGAAATGCCTATGCCTGATTCCTTCCATGTAATGTTTACTCCTGATTAGGGGGATGTTACCTATGATTGGGGAAGAGTTTTGAAGTGGTTATTCCTGCTTGGAACCAGGATTATTCTGAACTATAGAAGTTTTATTACACCCCTGCCCCAGTGTTATAACCTCTACTTATTTACAGGATTACTCTTGGGTGCTGAGAGGTTTATGCCTGCTTAATGTAGGAATTAGAATGTTGATCCTGGCCTGGGGTGGAAACGCCAACAGCTGCATAATGAACTGTGTCTGCTGACTAATGAAACATGTATTCATGTTGGTTGAAAGGTGGAGCACATGCCCACAGTTATGGAGTGAGGTGCTCCTTGCTTTAAAAGAAATGTTTACATTTACTAAAAGGCTTTACATGCATAAACCAAGTCTTCTAAGCTCAGGCTTGCCTGTTAAAAATGGTTATCTCTGCCTTGAAGAGTTGTTAACTGTTGATTGCTGAGTAGGGGAACGTTAATGCTATAAGGATATAGTTACACTGCCTAATGAGATGTTTTATCCGCAGTGGCGTGTTTTTATTCCTGCCATAGGAGTTTCATTCCTGCCTAAGGAAATGGTTAATGAAATGTTTTACCCTCAGTGAAGTGTTTTACTTCTGCTAAACTGATTATCTCTATTGCAGGAAATGTTTTACCTGTAAGCTCCTGATTAATAGGGGGAAGGCCCTGCCTGTTCAGGCATCAGGTAATAGGATGGTGTGTGATGCCTAAAGAAATACTTTATGCCTAATGAAAGGTGTTGACCTCATTTGAGGCAATGTTTACTCCTGCCAAGGGAAGGGTCTCATACCCCTGCTATAACAGAGATCTACTTACACCTGCTCAATGTAGGGATTTCTACTTCCCTGATGGAATGTTGGTGTAGCCCTGATACAGTTAAACCTGCACAAGGGGATGGTTACCTAGATTGCAATGTTTTCTCCTAGTTAGTGCTGGCTAATGCAATGGTTAGCTGGGCCAAATGAGAAGTTCTCCCAAAGGGATGCCCAACCTTGCTATATGGAATAATTATTCTTAATGAAATGTTTAATTCCTATTACAGGAGGAGAGTTACGTCCACATACTTTTGTGGCAAATGAAATGTTTCATATTTAAGGAAATGTTTGAACTACACTTAACGAATTGTTTATTCCTACAGCGGGGAGATGTTTCTGTTATGGAACTGTCCCTTTGTTTACCTGAGGAAATGGATATTGATGCTTAATGCAGTGTTGTTCTTATGACTTTGAGATGTATTCCTTTCAGGTACTGACCAAGAAGCAAGGCGTAGGTTGGGCCTGTGTCCCACTAAAAATGTATTTAACTATTTATTGATCCAATATTTAATATTTATTGCAGAATGGATATTTATTCATCCAATATTGATTGCAAGTCTTGAGACACATGTATTTTAAATGAATTTATGATTTCCCTGATCCTGCTCTATCTATCTGATTATTTATCTTAATACAAATCACTTGTTTTTATACAAGCTCTGGAGTGGAGTCATTTATTGCGTGCCCAGGTTTCTGTCTCAGTGTGAGTGTGTGCTGCATGATCGCTTAACACATGTGCTTTCGGATGCCTACCCGCTCGTGCCATGCTACCCTAGGGGACTGGTGACCCCAGTTCCAACAATCTAGATGTACCTTTTGTTGCTCGAGGAATATGTGTATTGTGTTAAACCTCAAATACCTGTTCATTTGGTTTTTTTGGGTCACACTTGTGAGCTTTATTACAGCTATATTAAAGAAATCTTTGTCATCGTCAATCAGACGTATTCTATATGGTTCATCTACCTAGGTGATTGCAACATTCTATGAGACAACAGTGTGACTGCTCTGTGCATTTATGCTTTGTATTTCATCTAATTTGATTTCTGAGGTTCACTCCTACACTCTGTACCAATCTAGTACCTCTTCCTCTTTTACATTTTGTACGTTTAAACTCAATGAAATGTTTTGGGGAAAAAAAGTATAGGCATCCTTGGTATTCAGCAACCCTAAAATTCAGCATTGCTGGCAGGGGGCTCCTCAGAAAAGCTTTGGTCATCAGTACTATCATCTTTACAAACTAAGCACGATCAAAAGGCATGAAATATTAGTGCCTTTGAATCCGCTAAAGTTCAATACGATATTTTATTTCAGTTATACTGTTGCAGGGGTTGTATGACAGTACAACGCGGGCTATTACCACGCGTGCCATTACAACGCTGTTCTTACAACGCAAGTCGTTACAACGACTTGCGCAGTAAGCGCTGGATAGTGGAATACCTTAATTTTCTATTCCAACTCCAGCCCACGTTACAGTAGGGAAGGTGTTGGAATAGAAAATTCAACTATTCCTTGTCCAACAGCGCCCTCCAGCGCAAGTCATTGAAACGACTTGCGTTGTAAAAGCAGCGTAGTAATGGCAGCGCGTGGTAATGCCCGCGTTGTAAAGGCTGTTCCCCGTTGCAGGGATTCTGTTTGGAAACAGAACTATGCCTGGAATCAAAGGGCGTCAGAATGTAGGGACTGAGTCACCATACCAAATCAGAACATATGGGCCCAAATTTGCATGGCTTTGAGCGGCTCCAAATATTTGGAGCAATGCAACGCAAATCGCTGAACTGCGTTACTCTGCCCAGGGTAGGCATTCTATGGGCGTTGCGTGGGTGTTCCCATTCAACTCCCACGGTGTTTGACGCATTCCGAGATTTACAAAACCTTGTAAACCTTGGAATGCGCCAAAAAAGCTAGCCTCCCCAGGTGAGGCGTAACAAGGAGAAATATCTTTATTTCTCTCCTTACTCCTTCGTCCACAGTGTGCTCCGCAGCACACATGGAAGGAGGAAAAAGCCTCTCAGGATTATTTTTGTGCAGGATGGTGCCCCTTCCTGCTCAAAAACAATCCTGCCTAAAACACAGGCACCCTTGCACCATGGTGCAAGAAAGCCTACGTTGGCACTAGGCTGCCAAAACAGCACCAGCGCAAGGGAAAAGGGAAGGAATGCTCCATATTGGATAAATATGGCTCATTCCTGCTATTCCCTGTGATGCAGCACGGTGACATGCTGCGATGCCGTGCGCCACGTAATTCATAAATATGTCCCTTGGTTTCTTCTTCAAATAGAGCCACAAACAGTACTAGGAACATCCACAAACTGTATTTAGTCATACAATAATAAACAATGCGTGATAAAATAAACACGTTTATTGTATCATAATTAAGCATGTTGCTTTATCTTATGATATCAAGTGTGTATTTTAGTTTTATTAGGAGACTTATACTTCAAGTAAAAATACCTTTTTTCTATTGCCCTATTAACAAGCCTGCGCTAACAGGCGTTAGTTTAGGATTACAGGCGTTAGCTGTCGGTTTTTTTCCACTTTGTATGTCGCGATATATATCGCTAATGACATGCAAAGTAGGCGTTCCTGGCTAACACGTCATGGAAACACTCGCAGACACAACTTTGCTCTATTATCAACGTGGCCCCAAAACCGCGAATTGATTAAAACAGCCGTGCTAACCGCGGTTATCGCAGGTATTGAACGTCTGCTTTTGAATCGACTTAGCTATACTGATAATGGGAGGTGGATCGACTGGTTAGGTCCACACTCCCCTATCGGCAAGCTTCTCCATAGCGCTGTGAAATCATCGCTGGATTTCACACGCTATTTTTGTTTCTCGCCGTCTATCGCTGGCAATACATCGCCTGTCAGCAAAGCGTTGATAATACGGCGATGTAATTCAGCGATAGACAGCGATAAACAGAAACGCGCTAAGTACGCTTAGCGATGTTTATCGCTATTCTTTTGATAATATTTCCACTGTTCTTAATCAGTGGTGTCTAGATCTGAGTGAGTCCAAATATTACCTGTCGGCCTCCCCATTTCTAGAAACAGATACACCATTTGTTACAGAGGGCATTAGATGACGAGGAGAGACGGCTTATGACAGTGGCCGCGAAATTCACCAAGATCCCTGGCCTTAGTCAGGTACTGTTCACCGAATTCAGAACAGGCGCCTTGAAACACTCTCCCCAGAATGGCAAACTGTCTTTAGAAAAGGTGGTCGTGCATCCACCCCCGCCTTGCTCCTACACACGCATTATATTTGCATAATAATCAGTGCCTTTTATTGGAACCTCTCCTCCCGAAGAAACACCTATTCAGAGTTAACTAATACCTCTATTTTGCAATTCTCTCTGTTTTCATGGCTCCTCGGGCTTTTTGTGAAGATTCATCTCCGTTCACTTTTCACACATCCTTTGAACTCAAGAGCACAAAGCGACATGCCATTAAGTATCTCTTTTCTGCTTGCTTTGCCTCTCCACTTGAAGTGCCTCTCGATAAGTGCCTGTCTGTAATATTTGACAATTTTTCTTAAAAAACAAGGCGCAGTTTTAAAAGCTTTCCTTTAGAAAGACAGAATTCTAAAAGCTTTTTGCTTCTTAGAAATAGCTGTAAATCGATGGCGACGCTAAATGCAGATATCCGTTGTTCACATACACACCGAGGACCGTGAATTTAAAAGCAGATATGTTATCATATGCTGCCATCTACTGGAAAAGTGGACAACTGCGAGACACACCAGAGCTTTGAATATTGGAGAGTTCTATAGCCGAGTGCCCCATCATCTTACTGGGAAAATTTGGAGTAATGCAGAATAGGAAGCCAGTGGGTACAGCGTCGGCTTGCTGAGGGAACCTGTTTTCTCACCCTTCTCAAGATACTCAGTCGCAGATGCACCACGAAAATATGTACGCATTACAGTGCATATTTACTATTTGTATTTCTTCCATGCTGTTTCCGTGTCTGCATTTGCTCCAATGTACACATTGAAGAGGAACAGACAAAGCACGATCTGCAAAAGCATATTTTATTTACTTTGTTTACTTATTATTTAGGAGCTTTTTCATGTTCTGATTCAAGGGCGCATACAGACCCACATTTTTCAGTAAGGTGGGTGGGAGGGGTTGCTGGCGGATAGGCTAAGATTTTAACATGTGGGGCAGTGCCATCTTCAAAGCCAGGTTCACAATTACGCTTTGGGTCCTCCATCACTGTTAAATACTGCATTTTGTAAAAGATCAGTAGTGAGGCTTAGGCGCACAGCGTCAAGTTGAGTAATGATAGGGGAAATTGGAAGTGGGTTTAGAGATTGATAAAGGTGCTCCAACGGGCGACGCAACTGGCCGAATGCGTCTTTGAATACTTAAAGGTGAGTGTGCTACGTGGTACGTAGGTACATCCCCGTGAAGTGGGCACACTTGAGAAGTTCAGATAAACTGACTCCAGTATAGTTCAATGAAAATAAAAATTAATGAAGAGTCAATACATAAGTTTTCATCATATAGTCTTTTTTAGTGATTTCACGAAATTTTGTATGAGAGCGTTACATCACGCTGAACAGGTAAATACAATCCAAAGATATTTTCAAGGCATGCTCCAATGCATTTCGGACTAACAAAAGTCCTTTATCAAGGAGCGCTGTGGAAGGATACAAAAAATGCAACTTAGATCAACAATAAATGAATGCCAATACAGAAGTATTGTGCGAGTGACAAAACCCGGTGTGTGCTTGAACATGCATTCACATGTGAATAAGCGTATAAAACAGTCCAATAGTGTGCATTAATGAAGGTAATCAAGACGGGGTCATACATTTGTAAATATGTGGGAGTGCGTGTGAAACTGCCATCTGTGAGCATGCTTTCATTTAAACTGGAAGAAAAAAGGTTGTGAGGGAAATTCGTGTGCGGTGATCAAAGTATCAAAAGGTAGGGGTTGAAACAAATCTTACGCTTGTGAAAACAGCTAGGCGCTCATATCCGAGCTGCAAGAAGGCGAAATGTGATCGTTAATAAGTCTTATCGAAACCTAGCGAGGTTGAGAAGGTGGGGGGCGCGTTATGGTGATTACTTACTAGTGAAAAGGTTCAAGCTGTGAACTGCATCTCTCGAGCTTCGCGGAGTTACTGCGGAGTTCGACGGGGGAAAGTGTGTGAAGGTTAAAATAGATGAGGGACACCAAGTGAAAAAAGATGAGGGCGGCCATCTTGTAGTGGGTAAAAGTAAACGGGGTGAAGTGCATGAGCAGAACAGGTAACAAGCATTAAACAGTGACATTGTAAACCATTATAAAAAACAACTAAGTTCGGTCCGATCATTAAGACCGAATGGTTTCAACGACTGGAGACGATATATCCATGAGGTCTCTCGTTGTAGAAGAACTTTGTTATTGTCTCTGCCCTCAACGTGGGCAACCATTTCAAGTACCAAATACTTCAATTGTGCCACGCTGTGGTGTGCTTCATTAAAGTGGACGGCCACAGTCGATTTAGTGTTCTTGGTCCTGATGTTTGACTTATGTTCATTAAGTCTGGTCTTGATTTTTCTACTAGTTTTTCCCACATAGGTTTTCCCACATGGGCATTTTAGTAAATAGATCAGATTAGCTGAATCACATGTGGCATCTACATTGAGGTTGATGCTGTATCCTCTCATGGGGTGATTTAAAGTGTTACCTCCCATCACATTATTGCAATTGCTGCAATGATGGCATGGACGTGTACCAGTGTGCTTGCTTGATATGACCGTTGGTTTGGATAGAATTTCTTTGATGTTTGGAGGTCTACTGTAAGCGAAGATGGGTGGTTCTTTGAATAAGTCACCAAAGTCTGGTTCTGACGAGAGAATTCGCCAATGTTTCAATATGGTCTTCTTGTAGATTTTACTCGAGGTGGAATACCTGGAGACAAGTGCCATTCTAGAAGTTGGATCCTTCTTTTTGCTTTTTAAGGCTTCTGGGCGAGAGATCATCTTGACTTTATCCCGGGCTTCATCAATGATTTTTTGTGGGTACCCCCTAGTGGAGAACCTGTCGGCCATAGTTTGTAATTGGGAATCTCTCCTTCCATCGTTGGATACTATCCGAGTTACTCTCAACATCTGGCTGAACGGTAAATGTCTCTTCAATGAGTCTTGGTGGAAGCTACTATACAACAAGGTGTTGTTGCGGTCAGTGGGTTTTCTATACAAGTCGGTTTCAATGCCTTCAGGGGTGATTCTTACTAGTACGTCCAAAAACGTGATTTCTTTGTCAGAAATGCTCCAAGTGAGTTCGATCCGGTCATCTTTCGAATTCAAGGTCGTTAATGCTGATTCCAAGTGTTCTCGAGAGTCTTTCCAGATGAAAAATAAATCATCTATATACCGTGCATATAGTTTGAGGTTGTCGTTCCAGTCGGTGTTGGTCAGAATGTGGTTTAGTTCGAAGTTGCCCATGTAAATATTAGTGTACGTGGGCGCTGCGCAATTGCCCATTGCCATCCCGGACATTTGTAGATACCAATGTTGTTCAAAGGAAAAATAACTGTGGTACAGAGTGAAAATCATAAGTTCTAAAATAAAGGACTTCATAGGGTCTGTAATGTCAGATCTCAATAATGCTAGCTCAATTGCCTCAATTCCACCGGCGTGGGGAATGGAGGTGTATAGACTTTTGATGTCGGCAGTGCATAGTAGAATGTGTTCATCCTCATTGATTTGAATGGAGTTTAACTTGTTGATGAAGTCATTGGTGTCTCTGGTGTAGCTCTTTAGATTTGTGACCATGGGTTGTAAGTAGCGGTCAATGAATTTGCCGATAGGCTCATGAATTGATCCTCGTGTGGAGACGATTGGGCGGAATGGTGGATCCATCAAATCCTTGTGGATTTTGGGGAGCATGGTTAAACTGGGACTCCTTGGATGGTTCACTGTTAGGTATCGCTTAGTTCTGTCATCAATGATGTCTTGTTCCTTAGCTTTATCAATGATATCAAGTAGCACGGTTTTATATTCGTTGGTAGGGTTGCCATCCAAGGGCAAGTAGGTGTTGATGTCAAGAACGTGTTCTCTGGCTCTACGGTTGTAGAGATCCGTGTTGAGGATAACTAAAGCGCCTCCCTTGTCCGCTTTCAAGCATTTGATTTTGGGATTCTTAGCAATGTTCTTCAGTGTGTCTTGATCCTTGTTGGTGATGTTCCTACGTGTGATCTTTCTAAAATTCATTTTGGCGATATCTTGTCGAACCAGAGTTTAGAAGGTATCAATGCTTTTGTGGCTGCTTGGGGGCATATAGTTGCTTGGTGGTCGCAAGCCTAATAGTAGATCCGGTTTCGTTTCTTTAGATGGTTCCAAGACTTTCTCAAAAAAGTGCTTCAATCGCAGCTTCCTAGTGAGCTTAAAGGTGCTGACTTCTAATTCAAGGAGATTAGTATTGCTGGTGGGAATAAATGACATGCCTTTTTGTAGAACTTTAGTTTCACTCATGGTAAGATTAGTGTCTGAGATGTTTATTACTAACGATGCTTCCTCGTTTTGGGTTTGACCTGTTGTTGTGGTGGCGTCTTCTCGTTGTTTTTTGTTTTTCCTTTTTCCCCGTCTGGGTCGTCGGTTCTGTCTGGGCGTGACTCTAAAAAAGGCACGACAGTGGTTGTATCAGTTTGAGAGGTAGATGAGGTAGAACCTTGTGCAGACTGATCTCTAGGGGTTGTCCGTTGAGTAGGTTGTTGTCTTGGGGGTCGGTTAGTGTGGTCGCTGTCAGAAGATGAGGTATCAGTATTTTGGGAGTATGGTTTGTTTCTCCGGCGTTGGGCGTAGACTTCCGCCCAGGTGTATACTTCCCCAAGTTTGTAGTCTAAAGTGTCGCGCCGAAATTTGCGCAATTTCCGTTCATTAATCTCCCTGGTATGACGGTCGATTTGTCTGTTGATGTCTTCCAAGGTGGTCCCTAATTCTTCCGGGGTGAAAAGGTCTTTTAGTTCATTTTCTGTGGATGTTATTTCGAGGGTGAGCTCGTCGAGAATACCCGACAGTTCTTCGATAATCAATAGTATCAAGTCCAGACTGCATTTATTTAGTATTGCATACCATTTTTCCAAAAAAACTTTTGAGTTCTTGCATAAGCGAAGCTCGAGAGATGCAGTTCACAGCTTGAACCTTTTCACTAGTAAGTAATCACCATAACGCGCCCCCCACCTTCTCAACCTCGCTAGGTTTCGATAAGACTTATTAACGATCACATTTCGCCTTCTTGCAGCTCGGATATGAGCGCCTAGCTGTTTTCACAAGCGTAAGATTTGTTTCAACCCCTACCTTTTGATACTTTGATCACCGCACACGAATTTCCCTCACAACCTTTTTTCTTCCAGTTTAAATGAAAGCATGCTCACAGATGGCAGTTTCACACGCACTCCCACATATTTACAAATGTATGACCCCGTCTTGATTACCTTCATTAATGCACACTATTGGACTGTTTTATACGCTTATTCACATGTGAATGCATGTTCAAGCACACACCGGGTTTTGTCACTCGCACAATACTTCTGTATTGGCATTCATTTATTGTTGATCTAAGTTGCATTTTTTGTATCCTTCCACAGCGCTCCTTGATAAAGGACTTTTGTTAGTCCGAAATGCATTGGAGCATGCCTTGAAAATATCTTTGGATTGTATTTACCTGTTCAGCGTGATGTAACGCTCTCATACAAAATTTCGTGAAATCACTAAAAAAGACTATATGATGAAAACTTATGTATTGACTCTTCATTAATTTTTATTTTCATTGAACTATACTGGAGTCAGTTTATCTGAACTTCTCAAGTGTGCCCACTTCACGGGGATGTACCTACGTACCACGTAGCACACTCACCTTTAAATACTGCATTTTAACACTTATTGGGCTGGTATGCCTGACAGGTTAAATATTCTGTGCTCCAGTTTCTCCGACAAATTGGCAAATAGTTACTTCTAAAGCACACAGCACATACTCCCCCCACCGAGCAGAAGTGTAGTAGTAGTAAAATCAAGTTTATTTAGACAATAGTCGATAAACCATACACACGACCATGGATCCACTTAACAATAGAAATGTTCACATCATAGTTCAATTTAACACTCAATACACATTTAAAACCCTAAAAACACTAAATTGACATTTTTCATATTTTAAAATCTTAATATCTTAAAATTTCTCGTTTTCCTTAGTTGTCTCCATTACAGCTTCTCTTATTGCTTTCAAAAATTTCCCCAACACAATTGTAATATCTAAAAACGACATTTCTGTAAGGAGAACGACAGCCTCTGATCGTTTGTTCACCTTATACTTTAAAAATATTGGACGTAAAAACATTTTACGCACTTTAAAAATCCATTTACAATCCAGTAGTATATGTGAAATATCATTCTTCACACCTAGGCCACATTTACAAATACCATCAGGTTGGATCAGGGTTGCTTTTAATTTACTATCAATCTTCCATGGATGTAAACCTATCCGAACCTTCATGATTTCGTACCTCAACCATTTACTGGGTAGCGCATCCAAATATGGAAACCGGACCTCCTTTTCCCATTCATTCCTTACCCAGTTCACTGATTTTTTCGACTTCAGGTACTCCAGATCTTGTGATCTTGAATATTCAAACCCTTGGTCCCTAAGCATTTTCTTAGTAAAAACTAAGTCCAATAGAGGTTGTTCGAGGGTCAACTTTAATTGTGCAGTTACTAGCTGGAGGATTTTCCTCACTTCCAAAGTAAGCTGCTTGCTTGTATTTCCTTTCTGCACCAAATTGACACCTTCTGTTCATCACCGGGCATCTGGCAGTTCCAAAATCTTAACAATGATATTTGTGCCTTTACCTCCCATGCCGTCAAGCCTGCCTCCAATCTAATAGCTTGCAACATGGAACCGTTAGGAAGGGACAACATCATTTTAATTATCTTTCCCTCCTCCCGGTCCCAACCCCTTTTACCACTCAGATAGAGCACTTCAGCGCCGTAAAGAACTTGTGGGGGTACCATAGCTTCAAATGCCTTTAGTAACGGTCTGTGTGACATGTCACCATAGTTCTTATTACATTTTTTCAATCCACAGACCGATGAGGCCGCCTTTGAAGTTTGTGCCGCCACGTGGATATTCCACTTTAATGCACTGTCAAACCAAAGGCCTAAATATTTATATTCATTTACTACCTCTAATTTGTCTAACCCTAAAAACCATTTAAAATTTTTTACCCTCTTCCCGAAACATAGGATCTTTGTTTTCTCCATATTCACCGATAGAAACTTTTTATCACAATATATTTTAAAGGCATTTAATTTCCTTTGGAGGCCCATTTCAGTTTGGTCCACGATCACTAGATCATCAGCATATAAAAGACATGCAACTTTATTATTATTCATGCGCGGGCTCGCACTCTTTTCAACTTCCAAAACCATGGGAAGATCTGCTAGGAAGATTGAGAAGAGCAAGGGTGCCAAGACGCACCCTTGTCTCAAGCCATTCTTCACAGGAATTTTCTGCGTTAATGAGCCCTTTGAATCTCTAATGAAGTGGATGCTGCTCCTTCTTCCACATCATAGCAAAGTGCTGGAACAACCTCCCCATAAAGCTCTGGACCATTACCTCTCTTCTGGAATTCTGAATGGCCCTCAGGACCTGGCTGTTTGAATAAGCCTCCGCGATCTCCAAGCGCCTGGATACCCTACCGGGTCATTAGCTACGCTTTATATATCCTGATTGATTGATTGATAGGGTAGATTATTCCATGTCAACCTCAAGGCTCCTTTCTCATTCACTATATTATGTCTCCACCTTTCCTCTCTCCTGGTGTCTCTTGTCTTTTCCAATGACCCTTCACTCTAACAGCCTGATTCATCAATCTCCCGTTTTGCGAGCCCCTAATAGCGATTCATAAGGAATTGCTATTAAGGACTTGCAAAACGGGATTCATGTAGGAATTGCTAAATAAATAGCGATTCCTACACAATCCTTATTTGCGAGTAGCAAATTGCTAATCGCAAATAAGGAATAACTCCCCATGCATTCCTATGGGCCAAAGGCCCATAGGAATGCATGGGGAGTTATTCCTTATTTGCGATTAGCAATTAGCTAATCGCAAATAAGATAGCGATTTAAAGGGTGCCAGGGGTGTCCAAAGGACACCCTGTAGCACCCCTTAAATGCAAATTGAAACAGATGTTGCGCACACACATGTCCAAAGGACATGTGTGTGTGCAACATGCAACTTAGTAAAATGCTTTTAAAAGCATTTTTCTAAGTTGTCGCTATTTACCACGAGGTTTGACCTCGCGGTAAAAAGCGGGCCGAAATTGCGAATTCGCAATTTTTAAATGGATGATGAATTGCATTTAAGGAATCTCAAATAGAGATTCCTTAAATGTAATTCCTCGCAAAATAGCGAAATCGCTATTACCGATTTTTGCATTTGGGATGATGAATCCCAAATGCAAAAATAGCGCTCGCAAAGGGCCAGATTCTCAGAATCTGGCCCTTTGCGAGCTGATTTCGGCTTGATGAATCAGGCTGTAAGTGCGCTGAGGTGACCCTACTTTTACTTTAGGTTCTATATTATTGGATTGTGTGTTGTTAAAGTAATGTTTGCGATTTCCACAGAGAACTAGACAAACAACCTTTCTCTCTTTCTGTCTTAGCTTCTGTCTATCTCTTGGTCTCTCTTTGGGTCTTTCATTCACTATTTGGTGGCCTGTGCACAGCACCGGGATGGACAACAATGGTTTCTATTTGTTGGTGAAATTGAGAAGGAATACGTACTCACCACAAACACTTTTTCATTTCATCCTATCACCAGCCGCGGTCGGTAGTGGGATGACCTGCAGGGCGGTGACGTGGGGAGGGGGAGGGGCAGGGTGGGGGGTAGTAATGTATGGATTACGGAGTTTTACAGGTAAGTAAACATATAAATAAAACGAATTTCGTTGCGTGCACTGCTTCACCAAATGCGATGCAGTGTGCGCAACGAAATCTGTTTTATTTATGATTATGTTTACTTACCTGTAAAACTCCATAATCCATACATTACTACCCCCCACCCTACCCCTCCCCCTCTCCACGTCACCGCCTTGCAGTTCATCGCACTACTGACCGCGGCTGCCTATTACATATTGTTAGACCAGGCATCTTGGGTATGTTTTTCCCCTGCCTTTTTGCTTCTGACCTTCTGTTTGCGTGCTGCATTTTGCTTTTGCCGGTCTTAGAGCTCCTGGCACTTTACCGCTGCTGATCAATGCAAAAGTGCAAGTACACCCTGTGTAAATTGTGAATATGATTGGTTATCCATGATGGCAAATTTGATTTACTGGTATGTCCCTAGGAAAGTGCACTGTGTGTGCCCAGGGCCTGTAAATCAAATGGGCCTGTAAATCAAATGGTACTAGTGGGCCAGCAGCACTGATTGACCCACCCACACGAGTGGCCCTGCAACCATGTCTCAGACCAGACTCTGCAGTGTCTGTGAGTGCAGTTGTCAACTGCTATGTCGATCTGGCAAGTGCATCCACTTGCCAGGCTGAGACCTTCCCTTTTATTACATGTAAGGCACCCCTATGGTACGCCCAAGGTAGTCCCATGGGCAGGGTGCAGTGTAAGTGAAAGGTAGGGCATGTGTTGGTGTGCTTTACATGTCCTGGCAGTGAAATAATGCCAATTTCGTTTTTCACTATGTAAGGACTATCTCTCCCACAGGTTATCATTGGAGCTGCCTTGTAACCCCTTACACATGTAACTTTCAATTGGGAAGAGATTGAGATGTGGCATTTGGGTTCCCTGAACTCAGAATTTAAAAACACATCTTTCTGTGAAGATGGCTTTTACATTGTATGTTTGAAAATGTCACTTTTAGAAATGAACATTTTCTTGATTACTATCCTTTGCCTCTGGCTGCCTGTGGAATCCACACCTGGTTTAGACTGGCAGTTGGGCTGTTGGTGCATTCACTCTAGACAGTCACACAAAGGGAGCTGAGGTGTGCCCTGCATATCCTGATGGACCATCAGTAGGCTAATGGGCCTTTCTGAGCTAGAGTGGTGGGAGGGGTTGTCACTGACACCTGAATAGGGCTATGCCTGTCCTCTTACAGTGCTGTCTCCACCCCCTGTAGTGAATCTAGAGCCAGGTCAAGGGAAGACGGGATCTGTGCACTACAAAAACCTTCCGTTGAAATATGCCTACTTCAAGGGCCAAAAGAGGTATAAGTATTGGACCTGTAACCCAAGACATTAAGAACACTTCTGGATAAAGAGGAGACTTTGCCAAGAGGAAGAGCAGAAGAGCTGTTAAGAAGAGTACTATCCCTTTGCTGCTTTTATTTTGCCTGGTTGCCTGCAGTTGTTGCCTCTGTCTTGGAGAGACTAAGGACTGGACTTTTGCTTTGGTATACTGCTTGAGAAGATTCTCCAAGAGATTGTGTCTGCTTGCCTCCTGTTAAGAAGTCTCTGGGCCAACAAAGGCTTCACCCGAAGCTCCCTAGATTCCTCCGCTGGAAGTTCTGACCTTCCAAGTGGTGCCAATGCCAGTTCTGGGCCCTTGGAGGTGGCTTTTGTAGCAGATGAGCTGTACATGTGCACATCACCCTTCAGCGACATTTTTCCTCCTGCAAGCTTGCTCTGAAGAACCAATGCATTGCTGCGGTGCAGCAGAAAAGATCAATACAGTGCCTGTTTGTGGGCAGAATAACCGCTGCAGCCTGAGTTCAGAGAAATGTGTCTCCGAGATCCGAGATCCCCGCTCCGACGCAGGCCCTGCTGTGCAGCTGAAGGAAATGATGCATCACCTGTTCATGGCTGGAAGAATCAATGCAGTGCCTGTTTCGCCACTGCTATATCGACTCCAGCATGTCCAGATATTCCATGCACGGCACATGTGCACCAAAATCTTCATCAACACTGGGCTTTAGTAAGAAACAGAGGCCGCATGTCCAGAGAAATTACACATCACCTCCCCACGCAGTAAGAAAACGAAGCATCCCCTCCTCTCACAGTAAGAAACCAACTCTTCATCTCTCCTGCGTAGCAGTAAGGAACCAATGCCTCGCCTCCCCTGGGAGCAAGGAACCAACGCATCACCTTCCTGGAGTGTAAGGAACGCATCGCTCTACTTTCTGATGCCTCACCTCCCCTGCACCTGTTTCCGTCTTTTGTTTTTGATGCATCCCAGGTACTTTGTGCAAAAAGTGGCGCATCCATAGTTTTATGTAGACTGAACTGTTTTTAACCTTTTAAAACTGATATCTTTGCTTATGTATGTTGGATGTGTGTCTATTTGGTCTTGTTTGGTTTAGATAAAAATTAGTTACTTTTCTAAACTCGTGTGGTGTCCATTTGTAGTGTTTTCACTGTGTTACTGTGCGTTTATGTGCAAATACTTTACATGTTGCATCTGAGATAGACCTGGCTGCTCGTGCCAAGCTACCAATGGGGGGAGCAGGGATTATCTTAGCTGCGCAATCTTCTTACCCTGACCAGAAGGTAGGGTCCCTAGGTGGACAGATTTAAAGCCTCTGACAACTAGATATTTCCATTTGTAACATATATCATTTCCTCACTCCCTCTTTCCCTCTACTTCACCTCTCAACCCCACAGTGTATGACCCCTTTACCATATACCACACAATAAGTCCTCTTCAACCCCTCATTCTTTTCTAAGACCCTTTTCTGCCCCTCATTGTACACCCTTAATGGCATCCCTTGTCTTCATATATCTCCCTTAGCCATTCTCTTCCATATTCGAGTCACCTTACCCTTAACCCTTACACTTCTCACATCCATCTCACCTCAGCCCCTTCACTCTCTTCTTCCTGCACCCTTCTCCTGTTAGCACTTTCTTTCCTCATCTTACACATTATTCCATTCAGCTTCCATCTGGCCTACCACACTTCCAGACCTACTAAACATTTCTGTCCTAATATCCTACGTTCTTTCTTCACAAACAATCAAGATATTGTATCCCAGCTGTTGTGGATCATTTGGAATTTATTTATTCAAATTGTTTTGGGGAGATTAGATATTTCAAGTGAGCTGAAAGTGTGTTTTGCATCCAATATGCCCCACAAAGTCAGAAATGTGGCCAACCTAACTGAAGGAGGGGCAGGTTGCTAGATGGGCTCCATGTCTGCTGCTGGCGCATTGTTCATGTTTGCAACATGGCGCACATATAAACAGGTCTGTCAGGCTCAAACAATAACAGTGTGCCCGATTACAATGAATGTGCAGCCGCAAACTCGGGGCAGCCATGGGGGCAGTGCATTCAGAGAAACATGGAGCAGCTGATTTAATCTGATGGTATTTATTTCACTGTGCAGTTGTCACATACCTGCACTTAAGTGAGGGGGCAGAGATTCCCCTGCAGCTCCAAAGGGATCCCTTCACCCCTTGAGAGGGCTGCTCTCAGGGGTTCACTAACAGTGCACCACCTTTTTTGTGGCGCACTGTCAGTGTGCCTCCTAAGGTCATGTTTGTATCTGGACGCGTGACAGTAACACTGTGCTGGCACAAAATTATTCCCTCATTTGTATGGGGCCACAACCCCAAGCAAATTAGGGAATGCCCTGTGCAGATAGAGCTGATGCTACATGTGTTCCAGAACGGACCACACAAGCATCTGCGGGCCCTTCTGTAATACTATAGTGCCCTAGGGGCACAAAAAGTGGGCATGCATTCCTGTTGCGCCCCTTGTGCACTATCTGTAATATGGCCCTTGATGTTAATTATTACTCAATGGAATGGCTTTAATTTTATTTTATTGTCCTCGTAATGATGAAAGGCTGAGTAGACCTGCCAGTATGTGAACCTGTGACTATGGTGGCAAACACAGAATCCTGGAGTGGATAAATTAACCCAATGAGCCAACTGAACCTGATGTTGTGGTTTCTATCTATTTTAAGTCATTGGGTTTAATGTAAATATCTTGTCTTTTATACAGAACTGGCAACAGACGAATATGCAATTTTTAGCGGTGAATGACCAAAATCTGTGACTATCAAAATATCGTGGAACAGAATATTGAAGGTAAGAATATTAGTCTTTTTCATATAATATAGTTTATAGTCTAATAGCAGGGTGTTGGATATGTAGGGAAGTAGGGTGGGAAGTTAATTAATGTTATTTTATTGTTTTTTTACATGTTGGGGAAGAAGTTGTTGAATCCTCATGGTTATCCGAAACATCAGTCACCTGGGTAGAAAATGACTCATCTGATTTAGGTGAATTAAAAAGGAATGAGATGGAGCTGGCACTCAATCAAAAACTGAAAAATAATGTTTTTATCGAGTTCTTACTGATGACAAAGGGCAGGACTCAAACACATGACAAGAGGAGATGACCAAGAGGTGAAGGAGGAAAAGGCAGTTGAGGAAGAGCAGAATATGTGAAAGGAACAAACAAAAGGACTGCCAGTGGAAATGATTGCAAGAGGCAGCAAACAAAAGTAATAATTGAGAACATCAAAACCCTCTCTATAATTAATGTATCTTATAGAACACTAAATGAAACAGAGCTACAAGTACTGAATTGAGGGCAATTGTTTTGCCACACAAACAATATTCTGTCGGACAACCTTTGCAGCAATGTAAATTGCACGCTTACTATTTTGTGCTCGAACATTTCCTAAAAGTTATACAAATTAGAAACTTGTGCTACTTAGCATTACCTTGCGACAAGTAGTTGTTGCATGGGGGGTACATGGGTGTTACCATGCTACCATTCCTGGTTTTTGACACAGAGCCATATCTACTAAAATTTGTAGATGTGGCTTTTGGACAAAAGAGGATTCCTCCTCGAGGCAGGTGCAAAGTAGGAAAAATATTTTTATTTCTCCAAGGTTTTCAATCTTTGCATGCCTGCAACACTGTAGAGTATAAATACAAAGTGGGAAACATTTTAATATTAGTCTAAGCATCGTATTTTGTCCTCGAAAGATAGCCACATTTTTTGCCATTGCTTGGGAAGAGTGCTTAAGTGCAGTGCTTAGTTTGAGCCGGTGTTTTCGGGTGCTTAGCACCAGCACCTAATTGCCATCACCGGGGCTTATGACAGTCTGCTACATGGTGGCGCTGTCTGACTAATTTTGGGATTAGCCCAACAGTTAGTAGCTGTGTTCATACTGTCATTTCCAACTGGCAGGAGCAATGTGTGGTGCAAGCTGCAGTGGCCTCCCGACGAGAGCCCCAGCACTTATTGGTTTACAAATTAAGCACTGCTTAAGTGCCATATAGTTGTAGATAGGGCATTTTCATGCGAATGTCCCCAGGGACATTAAAGGCCCGGGGCACGCAGCTCCCTTCCCCGGGCCATTATTGTCTCTGTGGACCCCTTAGAAAATAGAAAACAGACACCTTCAACATAGTCAAACAACAAATGCCTCACATGAAGGGCCATCTTGCAATGATGTGGAAACAGCAGAAATAATACATGAATCTGGGGTTTGAATGTAATATACAGAATACAACAACATATGCCAGTTATAAATCATGAGAAATTCGACACGATTCACAGTAATTTGGAGCAAGAGCAACCCACTGTTACCAACAGAAGTAGACATATCAAAATCAGGAGATGATCCTAAGAAAAGTACAAGACATTTGAAAACCCTGCATCCAACCATCCACCTGTAACAGCAAGTGCATGCAGAACCTGGCCTGCCAAATTGCACCACTAATGTTCGACGCAGAGCCTGACTTATAGTCAGGGCCTGTGCAGAACCATTTATTTTATTTTATTTTATAGTTTTATAGACCGTAAACCAGACCCGTGAGGGTATCAGAGCACTTTGGTAGAATTTATGAATTCTACCAAATCTCTGTACCTAGCCATACGCCTGATGACTTTGGTTTCCACTTTTTTTATTTGCAAAATCACTAATAATGCGAATTTGGAAAATGGATTTCATACCTTGAATCAAAATTGGAGCTGCATGTTCTTGATTTCTAACAGAATTTGCAAGATTACCATTCACTGAATTAGTTCTCAATTTTTTAATGCAAATTTAATGCGCTTGTTTGCGTAATAATAATTTTACAGCTCGGATACAAAACTCTTTTGATGGGTCATCTTAGCTTTGGTGGTGGCCCTAGCAGAATTTAGAAAACTAGACAATGAGGGGAAGAAACAAAGATGAAAAGAGGGAAAGGAAGTTATGTGGAGAGTGTAGAAGATTTGCAAAAGAGAGAGTCGGCAAAGAAGGAAGAAGTGAAGAAACAACGAAAAAGGATAGAAAGAAGGAATGGGAGATGGAAATAAATAAAATAAAGGAAGAGTTAAAAGGGTGGAGTCAAAGGGAAGCAAGAGTGAAAAAGGAGTAGGAAGGGGTGAAGTGAATTCAGTGATCAATAAAAGGAAAGAGGTCAAATAAAGTACAGAAAGGAGAGAAAATGATAAATAGACAAAAGAGAAGAACAATATAAAGATGTGACCTAAACAGTAGCTTAGGTGTAAAGCAAGCAGGAAATGGTTGCCATGTTAAAATAAAGGTGTTAAGAAGATAAGGGTGTGGAATGAAAAATAAGGGGACTAGGTCAGCAGGAAGGATGTTAAGTAAGAAAGGATTTATAGTTGAATGAAGAAGAAGAAAGAAGTTTGGAAGGTAGAAAAACTACACCATGAAATAAGTCACACATTGCCTTTAGCAAAACACTGTATCTGCTCTAGCTCTATAGCATCACTCATCCAGTGGGCTGCACTGCTCAGAATATACATGTGGGACTTTGAATGTATGTTAACAAAGAGACTGCATGACATGGTAGTAAGGGATAGTTTCCATACCCAGGAGCTCTGGATCCAAGTTCTGCCCGGGCTGCAGACGCCCGTATAGGGACCGCATGACTTTGGCACTACCGAAGCGCTTGAAGCGGGTCCGCACATGTTCATAAAACCACTCCAGTGATCCAATCTTCACCACCCTGCAAGTAAAGAAAGAGATGTGCTCATTGAGACCCTACAGTCAACACTATGAACAAACAAGACAACCACCAGGAGGAACTCCCATTTTAACAGGGAAAGATTGTTCTTTTGAGGGTTAATCATGGACATCGATTGACTCATAAGCCAGGGGTAGCACAAGTGACGTAGAAGGAGCCCTTTGACTTTTAATGAAACAGGTTTGACCAATTGTCACTAATAAGCTCTTCATTTGCCAAAATCATTGGTTAGGCTTCTCTTGCCTTGCAACGCTGATCATTCAGTTACCCTTACCTAGGTGTGCATCAATATAAATAATCTTAATTAACTGAAATAAAATAGCAACGAAGAACAATCATTTTGAAAAAAAATAGATTTAATTCTTAGATACTTCCAAACAAATTATTTGTGAAAGAACACAGATTTACTATAAAGAACTATAATCAAGAGATACACTCGATGCATTTTTTTCTTGAAAATGTCAGGTACATATAGCAAAAACCTAGGAGAAATATGGAAAGTTCCACGAGTTGTGCTTTCACATTTTAACAGGACGTTTACTAATGCTTGCGATGCAAGTGTAATTTGTGCAGAGAAGTGGTTTAGCAAAGGGGGTCCGGTCCGCCCCAGGGGGCATGAGTTTTACCTGCTGCATCGCCAGCACCCCCCTGCTGCTAATACACATGGCCGCGGGGCAGCTGCCACCGGTATCGGCTGCAGCTGCCACTCTCACATATGCCATGGGGCGTCCGCCGCAGGGACCGTCACGGGCGTGAACTAGTCTAGCTATGCCACTGGTGTTGAGTCACTAGTGAGGAAAAGCTAAGCAAGTATGCTCTAGTGCAAAATGCTAACGAGTTGTTAGTGAGGCCGGGGTTGAGAGTACTCCAAAAAAAAGATAGGCCGGGTACCCTTGCATGCAAAATTATCATGAGTTACCAGCAAATAGGGATGTATAGTAATTATGAGAAAAAGTTAAAGAGGATATGCTCTATCGTCGAAAAGGCGTAGGAACTAGTGGTGCAAAAAGAACAATTGATGGCCGAAATGCTAAACAATGTCAAACATTCACCCCCAGTACAGAGATCTGGGCCAAAAGCCATTGTTTTTTGCTCACCATGCCATTCCAGTTTGGACCAAGCCATATGCAAATCAGCCTTATCCCTGTTCCCCATGGAAACAGTTCAGCCCGAACTGCCAGGCCAGGTCCCTCTGTCCTAGCAGTCACAGCCAGTCTGTCCTCCTGTTAGCAGTCACCGCAGTCTGTCTTTGCTTTAGTGCAAAGTGCAGAACTTGTGTTGCCAGTCATCTCTGTCAGTTGCTGTACCTCGATGAGCCGGTTTCACCAAAGGTTTGCTTTGGTGGATGTTGCGGCAGCAGGGTCTCAGCATGAACGGGCTTGTTTGCTGCTGCAAGGAGTCAGTAACTTTACAATTCCACCTTTTCTTACAGAGGAGTGCCAACCAAATATACCAGCCAAGGACCTGGGGAGGTGCCTCTTGGGGATCAGGGACTCACTCTAGCAGAGGCAAGCAGGGCTCAGGCAGGTTCTGGTCCAGTTATGGTATGCCAGCCGGGCAGTTGCATGGAGGACTCTGGATCTTGTTGTGACTATGTAGCTCAGGACTGCAGGTCAGCCAACTGATCCTTGGAGTCACTCAAGTTAGCCTGGTATGAAGGCGGTAGGTCCAGTCTTCTCTGAGAGCAATATGTGTGATGGATGCAAGGGCTTTGAAGTGTAAGTGGGGCAGGGAACAGCTCCACCCCAGCCATCCTGGCAGGATGACCCATCCTGCTAATATCTACTTCCCTTTTGTCTCACTGACTCGGAGAAATACACAAAGCCCAACAGCAAAGCCATTCACAGTCATGTGACCCAGGACACCAGCAGAAGGCTTCAAATGGTTAGGGTAGGAAAAGGCCAACTTTCTAAAAGTGACACACTAAAGTTAACAAAAAAGTAGTGGATGGAATACTTGAATGAATCTCAGCCACCAATAATCACTCGGGCTCCATCCCAGTCCATCATTATTTTGCACACTATGCTACCTCAGTTTGGACCCATACATAAGCACGAGTCTTTACCCTGCTCATATAGAAACAGTGCAGCCAGAACTTCCAGGCCGGGTCCTTGCTGAACCGGATAACAAGCAACCCAAGACTGGTTTAGTCCAAGTTAGGTCTCATCAGCCGGGTAGAGCTTGGTTCCAGTGACACAGTGTGCATACCTGCCCCACTTCCGAGTGATACACTAAAACTGTGATACTCAAAGCCTAGGGGTCCCTTGTGGGCTTCCTGGCCTTTCAATGGGTCCCCCAGGTCAACTGTAGCAACAGGGCGCTGTTTACTCGACTCAGCACCGACATTAAAAATATGTGAAATAAGCATTTAAGCATTTATTTACGATTTAGCTGAAGATAAAAAAAGGAAGCAACTAGAGTGTCCTACGGTGCTTAACTTTAGGAATGCTGTCAAGTTTAAAGATATCTTGCAACAAATGCACAGACAGTGGTGTAACAAAACTAAAGGAGACCCTCCTGCAAAGTACATGGAAGGGCCCCCCCATACTCCAAACCCAGTCAGGAGCTTTCCGGCAAAAGGCCTGCCGCCCGTGCACAGTGCCAGGGGGAGCCATCTGGAGCTTGTGGACCCCCGCACAGCGAGGGCTAATGTTATGCCACTGAGTATCGATAAATTCTCTTCAAATTCAAAGTGTATTTTATTAACATGCAGAACTGCTTTACTTTAGCATATCAGATTATATGAGTGGATTGAGAAGCATTTCTTAAACAATGATTGTTTTCAAACATGGATTTAGAAACATTAATGCATTCAAGTGCCCTGACAACAATGCTAATAGGGAACTAAGAGGCAAGTCAGTTGTTATGTGCAGCCTTTGGGTGGCCTGGGTTGCTAATATGCAAGGACAACATTACAGTTTATTAAATCAAACATAGGAGAAGGCTTTGTACAGTGGACATCTTAAAATCAAGCATTTCAAGATCCTCTTGTATGTGGTAATGAAGTAAATGGAGGAAAAGTGAAAGAAAACAATTGCACAGGATCATACAATTTGGTCAAGTGGGAAAGCTGGCATTGATTACAGGTTTTCTGGTTTCACATTTTGCAGTTGAGCCACGAGATGCACATGCTTTGCTTCCTCTATGCCCACCTTACCCCTCCTCCCTGACCGCCACCCTGCTGGCTTCAATGCAGCCTTCGGTCATACCACAGACAAAACTTTTTGGCCCATGGGAAAATGTTTGTGAGTACCCATGCACTAAAGTATACAAAAAAGTGATGGATAGGTGGCTTCAGTTTGCACAGCATGCCAACTCAGCTTGGATCCAGCCATATGCAAATCAGTCTTGACACTGCTCCAAAAGGACCAGTCCAGCTAGAACTGCCAGGCCAGGTCCTCTCTGAACATAGAGTGCAAAATAACTTTGGACTGAGATGCAGCCATGAGTGATTACCAGTGTCTGAGGTGAACAATCACATTACCTGTATAAGTCACTACAATCATTTCCTAATGATCGAGATATCACTCTTCAAATGGCAAACAACCGAGAAGGCTTGGTGGTAATGTACACTGAACATTAAAGAAGAGAAGTCATGGAACACATATATTATATCAACCCCTTAATTCCGTTAGAGGTTCCCACAACAGAAATTCAGAAAAATCTTAGAAATAATCTTAAGTTTTATGACTAGCAACCCTGAAAGACCTAAGTTTTATAAAAACCTGATGGATCTTCAAGCCTTCCTGATAGTATCGGGATATGGATCATGACATTATCCCTTAGGTAAATGTATTGACAGATTTCTGCAGCTCATTGTTCAGAAGTATAGACCATATCTTAAAGACATCACTGATGAGCAAATATTATTGTAATTTGGAAGAAATCTGGTTGGGACAGTGGATGTTAATGTATTATATACTTCAATCCCACATGATGAAGGCATTGAGGCTATAGAATGGGCTTAACTTAACACTGAAGAAATCAGAGCTAACAAAGTATTTCTTATTGAATTACTTCAATTCTCTGTGTACCCCAACTACTTCCATTGGAAAGAAAAAGATGTTTTACAGAAAAACAGAACTTTCAATGCACTTTGCAGGGGCCCGTACCTACATGAACAACTTCATGGGCTGATTTGAGGAGAAGTACATTTTCACAGTTCAGCAGACTCAAGCGAATATACTCAGTACTGGACAATTACTTACAGATTGATAACACAATTTTGGAAAGGGGTTACCCTGAACCAGTCATTCAAGAGGCTAAAGAGAAAGTTAAAAGAATGTCAAGACAACCATTGTTGTAGCCAAACATGCAACAAACATCAAAATTCATGTTTGTCTACAAATACTTAACCTAAAGATTGAAGATCCATACCATAATCATGAAAAGATTGTACATTCTTATAGTTGAAGAGAATGTTGTTACACTTTATAGTGAGAAACATATATTTGCATTTCAGCAATCTAAGAATATCAAAGGACTCGCTAGCACCAATATTCATCAGAAAAGACATGGATGGACAGAGTGCATTGTAATAATGCAATGAAAGGAGAGTTTGTTAAGCATCCACACAAAGGGAATCAAATAAAATTGACAAGCAAAGTTATGATACTAATTAGTATACTAATGCAATAGTAATACTTGTACCTATGCTCTGAAATGCCCATGTGGTTTATCATAGAGGGAAGAACGACAGAAAATTAAAACTCAGGATTTCAGAACACACAACTAAGAAATGTAAAAACTCAAAAGGACAAGAGAGAGAGCCCCACACAACCAGGGGATGGGGCACCATTTATAACAGTAGAATATAAACACCCACTTGGGAAATCACTATGCTACATACATATACTGCATATGATTATTCATACACCACTTAGACTAATGTCAAAAACACACTGTGTCCAACAAACCCAGTACCACAACAATATAGAAAAAACACAGGGCTTTAATAATGTGTTCATAAAACACCATTTGGCAATTACAAATGCATACAGTATGTGTATCACAATATCCCAGTAATCACATTACATACTCAAGTTAAAAACCACTCGTTGTAAACAGAGTGCAAATAGTTATATTAAAAATTAAATTCAGTGCACGGAAAACTCATTTTTAAATAAATAAATTGACAAAAAAGACAGAACATTTTTTCCAAACAGGGAGAAACAAGAAAAGACAGCTAACAATTGTCTATTTCATCACTACCAATCCGTTCAATTATTCATACATGATACATGATATCGCACAAATGTGATTATCTATTGTATCACAATAGTGTACAGATTCAGTATAGGTCTCGTAACTTTAAAAATTTACTCGACCTAACTGTAATGTACTTGACCAGTGAATTAGTCTCAACACGATTGTCACACAGTTTACTTCACAAAATCTGCTAACGGGCACCCACGCATGCGCATTTGGTTTGGAAGAAGTCGGCGCAAAGAAGAAGATGGAGCCCCGGGACGCCGCAGAAAAGGTAAGTGCTTTTCTTTAGTTTTTAACCTATTTAAAATCCAAATTAGGGGTATAGAAGAGAACGGAAGGGAGGCGGGCGGCACATAGTGGGGCTACACGAAGCGCGATGGGTGGGCGTAGATTCATGCCCACTTCAGGAAGCTTCGCGTAGCCCCACTACGCCCAGGGTTACTCATGACATGGTCAGTGACATCACTGATGACATCACTAATGACATCACTGACATCATCCACAGAATCACTCACACACCCACTCTCACCCTCATAGAACCTCTCGTTCTTCCACAGATACACCCACACAACCATTCACATACCCATCCACAGAAGCATACAAGTACTAATATACCCACTCATTCCTCTATAGAGGCAGTCACACATCCACTCACTCACTTGCACAGCCACTCACACAACAATTCATTCACCCATATAGCCACTCATACAACCAGTCACACCCTTACGGCCACTCACATAACCACACACTCACCCATACAGCTACTGACACAGCTACTGACACACCCACTTATTTACCTATACAGGTACTCACATACCCACTCACTCACCCATATAGCCACTCAACACAGTCACTTACTCATCCATACAAGTACTCACATATCTGCTTACTCACCCAATAAGCCATTCATACATGCTCTCCAATTCAGCCACTCACACACCAACTTACTTAACCAAACACGTACTCAAACAGCTACTCACTCACCTCATAGCCACTTACAGACCAAATAACACACTCATACAGCCATTCAGACACCCACTCTCTCACCCATATAGTCACTACACACCCACTTACCCACCCATAGAGCAACTCACACTGCCATTCTCACTCATACAGCTGCTGACACACCCACCTACTCACCAATACCGTCACTTACACAGCATGTCACTCACCCACACAGCTACTCACCCACCCACCTATACACCTATACTGCCACTTACACACCCATACACACAAGGATACATACAGCCACACAATAACTCACATAGTGTACATTACAAGTAGTAGTGCACCCGTTTCCCTCGACCTACAAGCATCACTACAAGAAACTGGTTCGCATTAAGAAAAGAAAATATTTTCCACTCACCTGGACGACGCTCAACACTGCTACGACCGGGACCTTCCTGCCTCATCGTACCCCTCCTGGCTTGGGCGCCTCGAGGACGCAGGCCACAGGCTTCTTCCTCCAGGACCTCTCCACCTCGCCGCTAGCGCTGGGTACCCGACGCTCCTCCTGGCCACTGACCGCCCAACGCTGTGATCCGCCTGCAGGGGTCTGGCCTGGATGGCCATGGAGACCTTAACACCGGGTCTGTGCTTTCTATCAGAGACTGTGATTTCTGGGCACCATGTCGCCTCTGGGATGCAGCTATGCACCGATTCAGCCGCACTGAAGTCTTCCCCAGCTCCATGCCCCCTCCCTGCCGAGGAATGTGCCTCTCGTTATCTCCTCCTGCGGTAGGCCAAAGATCGACCTGCGACGGCTGAACCAGCTGCTAGTTTGCGTAGATCCCCATCGACCATCGACAGTGGCAGCATCTTCCTCATCGCCGCCGAATGCCTGGGAGTTGCACGGCTCATCTCCGCTTCCTGAGTGCCTGTATCTGCAAGGCGCTTAGGAACTTTCCAGTGCTCCCGCTCCATCCGCGGCTTGCCCAGTTCGCCGCCCAGTGCTCCATGCCTAGTTCAGCGCCACGTGGCTGGATGCTGATGACCCAACTGCCCGATCTACAATAGATAGTGCGATGACCCCCACCGGACATAATTGTTTATGGTGCGTTGATCCCCCACCGACACAAGGTGAGGCCTGCCTCTCTTGCGCTGCTTTGTCCCAGCTCAGCGCCTCGGAACAGGCATTGCTCCAGCTCTCCCTAACATGCCACAGCTCAACGGACCGTGCGAGATTGGCTGACGAGATTCCTAGCGGGGATTGCAGGCACAGCTTTGGAACTCAGCACCGGCACCAAGTGAAGCCTCCCTCGCCTAGCCCAGCAATGCCCTAGTTGTTTGATTGTTTGGTCTCAAGGGAAGACACTTTCTGGGAGCACTGATTTCAAATTGGGGGTTAAATGGTTATAGTGGCAGGGCAGGGTGAAATTCAGGAGCGAAGCAGCACTGGCATGAATAGAGTAGTAACTGCCGCACGAAACTGCGTGATCCAACTAGCCTTATAAAATGGCGCCAAATCCTAGATCTGACGACCTCTAGGCCCCTGTAGATGGACGCTTCATTAGAATAACAGTGCCTCTTTTCTAAAGAAACACTCCTGATCTATTTTTCCTTTGAATTTTAAACTGCTCCCTTCCTTAGCCTGGAGCTCCACCTTGTGGCCTGTTTTTTAACAATGCACCCACCTTGAGAATCTGTGCAGATTGATGACCCGGTACTTTTGATCCTGAACCTAGCGATCCTCACCTTATGCAACCTTCCCCCCTCTCCGCTCCTACTCTTTCCAGCTTCTGTCCTCTGTCCTCAGCCCTCACATGCCCTTGCCCTTTGTACCCACCCTGTTTTTCTGTGAACCTTAGACAGACTTCCTTTCGTCTCTATGGTTGTCTCTTCCCTTATCCTCACTCTCTCTCCTCCCCTACCCCCCACTACTTTCTCTCGCCTTTCTCTCCTCCCCTAATTGTATTGCTGATTGTTTGATTTAATGTTTATTTGTTGATCTAATTCTAGTATATTGTTGAACCACATTGTTGCACTTCCTGTCGTCTCTTCTATCGTCTCCTACCGCATCCTCCCTCTACTTATGCCTCTCCCTCCCTCCTCTCTCAATGTTTTGAGACTGAACTATTTTGTCTGATGCCCGATGGAGCTACTTGGTTTAGCTATAGGGGAGATGGGCCTTGGATTCCCTCCTTGGTCGTCACCTACCCAGTCGGTCTTTAGGCAGACTTCTTTTCGTCTCTCCTTATTGTCTCTTCCCTAGCTCCTATCCTCTCTCCCCTGAATCTCTCCCCTTGCCTGCTACTCTGCCTACCCCCTGTCCTTTGTGCCCTTTACCTAAGCACTCCTTCTCCCCTTGTTGGGGAAAGATCCAATATTTATACTCTGGAGTCTCAGCGAACGCGCTGAGTGAGTCCACTGCACCAAGGGAGCCATTCACACTTGAGGTATGGTATGGCACCCCTTGCCAAAGCACTCCCTCTCCCCTTTTTGGGGAAGGATCCAGTATGTAGGCCTTGGAGTCTCAGAGACCTCTCTGAGAGAGTCCACTGCGTAAAGGGAGCCTCTCGCAATAGACTTCCACTGGGATCACAGCTTACTGGACTTTGGACGTTGCCTTGACTCGTCCACCGGTTTGTGTCCCCGTCACCCTTCCCCTCTTCTCCCCATGCTGTGTCTCTCACCCTCCCCTCCCCTCCTCTTTCCCACTTTCATTATCTGTCTACCTCCCCTACTCCAACCCCCCCTGAATCTCTCACCTTGCCTTCTTTTCCCCTTACGTATGTGTGCTTATTGTTTGTCTCGACTTTATAGTAACTATGTTGCCATGCTCTAAGAACTGTGTAACCTTTGTAACAATGTAACCTGTAACTATGATCTGATGCTCATGTAAAGCGCTCTGATACCTCTGGGTCTAGCCAGCGCTATATAAAACCTTTAAAATAAAAAAAATAAAAAAATAAAAAAGTAGTAGTTAGCATATATGTTTAACTCCCATGAACTCTTAAAAACACACTCACTTGATGATGTAATCAGCAATGTCATCTGTGATGCCTTCAGTGATGCCACTGACCATGCCATGAGTAATGTATTATGTGAGGTCTTAAGCAGTACATTGCGGGGCGTAAGTTATAGTTAGCTTAGGTAACTATAACTTCTGAATTTCACTGGTTTTGTATGAGTGAAATCTCGGCCTAACTATAACGTCCCAATGCTATTTGCCCTGGTGGCGGAACCTCTGGAAGCACTTGTACATGCTAGGATCAGTGGCTGGATGGCTCATTTTCTCGATGGGGGGTTGGAAGCAATATGCCCTACTGCCGCTACCTCTACGAGTAGAGCCCCAGGCATTCAAAAATCTTGGTATTTGGATTACCAGAGATGCAAAGTCAAACATGCAAGTGAACCTTGACCCGCTGATCCAAAAACTTGAGAAGGATGTGAAACACTGGTACATGCTGCGTTTGTCTTTTTTGGGCAGAGCAGCCATGTTTAAAATGATTGCCGTTCTCTGGATGCTGTATGTTTTGCAGAGTACCCCATTTACGTTGTCTGGAGCCTTTTTCGCCCGGGTGGAATCTTTGTTCAGGATGTTACTACAGGCGGAGGGAAGACCTCAGGTAGCAAAGTGGACCCTACAATGCTCCAAATTTGTTGATGGTATAGAGCTCCCAATGTTAGGGAACATTATGAGGCCGCATGCGAAGTTGCGTAGTCAGCAACTGGGTCTACATAGATACAGATGACCCGGCGATCAGGTTAGACAGATTGGGGATGGGTGACTACAATTGCATGCATGTCTTATATGGAGGCAGGCTGCAAAACTGCAATGCAACAAGGGTGGTTCTAGCATTTGGAGGAAATTACTTAGAGAAATGAAGTGGAACACGAGGCCGACACCCAAGATGCCACTCTGGGAAGGCACGCAGCTCCCACAGGTGACCACCCTGCCAGGCTTGAAGGTTGGGATAGAATAGGAATAACCAGGTTGGTGGATGTTTGGGTTGCTAACGGTGTGGTTCCCTTTGAACATCTGCTGAAAGAATACCAGTTCTGCCCACTCAATGGCTAAAATATAGGCAGTTAAGACATGCACTCACACACAGCATTGCTAAGGAATGAGAGTCCCAAGAAGAGTTTCCACAGAAGAGTAGGCTGTAGATGGACGACTCAAAGGTAAATTGATCTCCCTGACGTATGGCACACTGGTACGTAACACCCAGAGGACACTTTCACACCTCAAAGACTGATGGGAGTCAACACATTGGTGAAACAGATGATGAGGACTGGCAAGACACCCTAGGCTTCCTGGCTGAGAGAAATTAAGGCCAGCTATAGGCTAATCCAACTGAAACTCCTACACAGAACATACTACACTAGGTAAGTATTATGTAAGATCGGGAAGGTGGGGGATGCCCTGTGCCACCAGAAATGCAGTACAAAAGGCATATTCATCCATACCTGGTGGCAATGTCCGCACATACACCTCTTCTGGGAACGTGTTACCAGATTCCTAGAGAGAGTGGTAGGGGACACCATAGAAGTGATACCTGGAATGGCCCTACTGGGTATATGTTCTTAAAATACAAATCCCTTGGCAATTAATGGGTCACATAGTCGTAGGTGACTCATATCAGAACGCGCATGATACAATACACTCAGTGTCTCTATTTAAGTATGTAAAAATATCATATTTTTATTCTTCTCTTTTTAAAAACATCATAGTACACAAGCTATAGTGATGAAAGCTAAGTTTATAGCAAGAGGTTATCCCCATAGACTCATAAGAGAATCGCTCAAATGTGCCAGGTTTGGGTCGTGGGGCAATTACTGAGATCAAGATTGGCCAACAAAGATTTACGTTATGCACGGTGTATGGTCCGAATTTGGATGATTCTGAGCTCATGAGGTTTTTGAATATTGAATTGGCTGAGTGGCCTCAACCAGTGGTTTTGTGTGGCGACTTGAATATCCATATTGAGGCTAATTTTGACATTAGAAAGAATATGTGGTATACGGGAAGAAAGCAACGGGTATCTACAGCCTTACGAGAATTAGTGATGGATCACGGGCTGTTTGATGTCTGGAATAGTATACATGCAGATGAGCTAGGTTACACATTCTTCTCGGCCCCACATAGCAAATTTGTCCGGCTGGACTATTTTTTTACTTTATCACAATTTAGAGGGGAAGTTAATTTGAAGATTTTACCCAAACTTATCTCTGATCATAATCCTGTAATTCTTGAAGTTAAACTGGACTCCCAGATGGGAGTGGGAATTCGGGCCTGGTCTTTTGAAAGAAGTTTGTTATTGGATGATGAATATTGTCAATTTATGGCAAAGGTGATTCAGGAGTTTTTTAGATTTAACGGCTTCGACAAAAAAAGTTTGGGACACCTTGAAGGCCACTGTCAGGGGAGAAACTCTCAGCTATGCAAATATGCGACGTAAAAAAATACGAGACAAACATAAGAAGGACTGCGCAATGGTGATTTCAGCGGAGCATAAGCTAGCAGATGCGATTAGACAAGGGCTGGATGTATTCATGGCTCAAAGAGAACTTACTATTAAGAGAGCAGCAATGTATTCTAATATGGCCGACCAACTGGCGGTAAAATATGCCCAATATAAAAAAGAAGCGTATGAATTTGGGAAAAACGGGCAGAATTTTGGCAAAAAGACTAAGGCAAAAAGCAGCGTTTAGTGACATATCCAAGATCTTTGATATAAATGGTGAACTTCAAGAGACTAAAGAGGGTGTTTTAGAGGCATTTCAATGGTTCTATCAATCATTGTATAGCGCTCCGATTGATGAGATAGGGGGTTCAAGAGCAGGGGATTACTTGAGAGTTATAGAGACTATAGAACTTACGGATGTGCAAAGAACACTTCTGTCCACACCTATAACTTGACAAGAATGCGAAGCTGCTATATTAGGCTTATCTTTAGGCAAGGCTATGGGTCCTGACAGCATTCCTTTAGAATTTTATCGCACTTTTAGACATGTACTCAAAAAAGAGTTAGTAGAAGTCTGTCAGCAATCTTTTACGGGTAATCCCCCTGATTCTTGGTCGGAAGCAGTTATAGTAAATTTTTTATTTTTATTTTTTTTTTATTTGTTTTTATTGTTGCATTCATATAATCACATTTGCAGACGTATATATTCGTCGGTGCAGCGTCAACATTCAGCTACAACCAACCGCTAGCGCAACTTTTATTTTCATTTTTATAACTGTCAACTTAAAAGGTCACTGATTGGATATTTGGCACTGATCAATCTAAACATTACCATATTAGTTAGAAGCAGTATAGCAATGAAGGCTTTGTATTCTACGGCACGTGCGCTCCGTATCTCAGCCAGGAGAGCACGGAAAATCATGGGGCCTTCCCTGCCTTTGCACTGTCCCACCTCCCATCCTACCCCTACTCCATGTCATCGTCTTCCCCATAACTATCGATGTCTTCCTCCTCTGGCAGCGGCTCGCACAGATCCCCCCTATATGTGTTCCAAGGTGACCATATTTTGTTCCATTTACGTGGGTTGGCTCTATGCTGATACACCGCCCTCTCCACCATCATCAGCATGTCCATGTTCCTGCACCATTGAGCTAGGGTAGGTGTTTCGGATGCCCCCCATTTCTGCGCTATGTCTCGCTTTGCCAACATCATTCCGATAACCACCCATTGTCCCCCATGTGGTGTCAAGTTGTTTGGGCCCCACACATTCAGTAGACAAACCCTGGGGTCAGGTGTGATAGGGATTTGTAAAGTCTGGGCTACAGTGCGTGTTATTCTCCGCCAGTAGTCCACGATGCTGGGGCATGACCAAAGGGTATGGAACAATGTACCCTGTTCTCCGCATTGTCTCAGACAGTATGGGTGATCTGCTCTGTGGATTTTGTGTAGCGTAGTGCGTGTATAGTAGACTCGGTGCAATATTTTAAATTGCACTAGCCTAAATCTCGCCGATATACCGGCTTCCTTGGGTGACGCCAGAGCAGCATTCCAATTCGTCTCATCTAACTCCCCTATCTCGTCCTCCCATGTCTCTTTCAGTTTTTGCAACGGGTCGGGTAGGTTGTTTATCAATTTACGGTAAGTGAGGGAAGTAGCGCTGGCCTCCATGTAGTCCGTGAGCAGTCGGTCTTCCAAAGGAGCCGACTCCGGGACATTAGTACCAGGCTCTAATGCTGTCATTAATGCGTGTCGAATCTGTATGTATCGGTATGTTTCATTCACACCCATTTCGTATTGTTCCCTGAGGGTCTCAAATGACACCACCCCGTCCTTCGTCCACATATCACCCACCGTGGAGATCCCGATGTTGTCCCATTGATCAAAGCCCTTGCTGTGCCTCAGATTACCCAGGGCCTTGGAGTCCCACAAGGGTGTCAGGCGTGTAATCACACCCTCCCATTTCAATCGTGTCTGGGCTTTATGCCATAGTGTTACAGTGTGCTTAGTTGGGCCGCTCAGTTTTGCCATCAGTCCTCTGTTGTAGAGTGGGGCCAAAAGGGTGGTAGTGCCTAGCTGGTGTCTGTCTGCTGGAAACGCCGGGTCATCATGCGGTCCATGTATCCACTGGTTGATCACCTTGAGGTGAGCTGCCCAGTAGTATAGTTCCAAATTTGGGAGTGCTATCCCCCCACTGTACCAGTCTCTAATCAGTTTCAAGTGCGCTACCCTCGCTGGTCTGCTTCCCCATAGTAGGCCAGACAGTTGAGTCGATATCTGTCGGAAGAACGATGATGGGACCGTCGCTGGCGTATTTTCCAAGACATATAGGAAACGGGGTAGCGCCATCATCTTGAAAAGCGCTGCTCTGCCTAGTAATGTTAATGGGAGGGTTTTCCAGTGTCGCACGTCCGTTTTCAGCCTCTCTAGCAGTGGCCATAGATTCAGGTCCTGAAAGGTCGTGTGATCACGTGTAATTTGGATCCCTAAATACCTGACGGAGACGGTCTCCACTATTAATGGGCAGTCTGCACTCAGAATCGGCGGCGTGCCGTATAGCACGTAAAGCACCGATTTCGTCCAGTTGATTTTATACCCTGAGGCCATCCCATGCCTCTCACACAACGCCAGTAATGCCGGTATACCCACCGTTAAGTCCGTTAGGTAAATTAACATGTCGTCGGCATATAATGACACCCTGTCCTCCCAGTCGCCGCCCCACTGTATGCCCCGCAGCAACCGGGTAATCCTAATGATAGTGGCTAAAGGTTCCAGCACTAGGGCGAACCGTAGCGGCGAGAGTGGGCATCCTTGTCTCGTACCCCTTGCTAATGATATTTCTCTCGAGATTCGGCCATTTGCCGTCACTCGCGCCACTGGGTTTTTGTATAGCAGCTTAATCCATGTTATGAATTTCGGGCCGAAACCCATATGTTCTAGAACCGCAAAAAGGTAGCGCCATTCTACCAGATCAAACGCCATTTTGGCGTCCAGCGAGAGGATCCCTGCCGGTTCTGACAGTAGCGTGGCCCGTGCCATCACCCCATGCAATCGTCTGAGATTCATCGCCGTGCTTCTGTGCGGCATAAATCCTGACTGATCAGGATGTATTAGGTGCACCAGATGAGGCAGTAGTCTGTTGGCCAGTAGTTTTGCCAAGATTTTGCTCTCGGCGTTAAGGAGGGATATTGGGCGGTATGACCCGCAATCCTCAGGTGGTTTGCCGGGTTTCGGTATCGTTACTATAGTCGCCGCACGTTGGTCGGGCGGTAATTGTCCCCGTTCCAGACTGTCCTTAAACATGTGAAGTAGGGGTGTAGAAAGCGTCTCCGACATGGTTTTGTACCACTCAATCGGTATCCCATTGGGACCTAACGCTTTCCCTGAGTGTAGTGCTGCGATAGCTATCTGAATCTCCTCAGCGGTCAGGTCTGTTTCTAGCTCGTCTATTTTGTCCTGTGACAAGGTGCGAGTGGGTACTCCCATGAGAGATGCCTCTGCCATCTCCCGGGTAACATCGAATTCGGGGGTGTATACTGTTTGAAAATGGTCTGCCAGGAGTTCGACTATCAGTGATGGGTGGGTCTGTAACACACCTGCACGATCCCTCAAATGTAGTATGGCCCTCTGTCCACCCCGTTTCCTTTCCAACCAGGCAAGGAGTCTACCAGCTTTATCGCCCACATCGTATATCCTGTGTGCTGTGGTCGCTATACTGTCTACCACCCTGCTGCGTACGTGGTCGGTGTGACACTGCTGGCACAGCTGGAGCGTGTGCAGCGTGTCCCTCGTCAGGTCAACCTCATGGTCTCTGTTGGCCTTGGCCAGTTTGTCTTCTAGGTCTAAAAGTTCCTGTTTTTGTGTGCGCTTATGTCTCGTGATCGTGGAGATAGCCTGCCCTCGAAGAACCGTTTTGTAGGCCTCCCATAGGATAGTGGGAGACGCTACTGTCCCTTCGTTTTCCGCAAAGTATGACCTTGTTCCCTTTTTCAGTGATTTAGCTACCAGTGGCACTTTAAGGTACCCTGGGTAGATCGGGTAGATGCGTTTTTGGGTCTGCTCAGGGTTGGAGAGAGCCAGTGTCAACGGGGAGTGATCCGAAATACCCCTTGGCCTAATTTGTACATCATCGATAGTGAGGAGGCCGTTCCCTATTGTTAGGAAATAGTCGATCCGTGACAGGCTATCATGGACCGCCGAGTGGCACGTGTATTGCTGGTCGTCCAGGTGGAGTTGCCTCCAGAGGTCCACCAAGCCCTGTGCCTCCAGGAAGTCATGCAGCCGGGAGGGCCCGGGGGATTGAGTTCGCACCGGGAATCTGTCACGTGTGTTGTGTGCCACTGCGTTAAAGTCCCCCCCCAAGATGAGATCTCCCTCCGGTAGTTCCAACAGAAATTTCCCCAATTCTGGGAGAGCGACTGCGTGCAATGCCGGCGGAATATACACCGAGACTACATTTAGCGGCCTCCCTTCCCACTGACCATGTGTCGCTGCAAAACGTCCCTGTGAGTTATAGTAATTTTTAAGAAAAAGGGTAAGCCGGAAATGGATATGGGGTCTTATAGATCAATTTCATTGCTCAACGCAGATAGCAAAATTTACTCTAAGATAATTACCAGGTTAAAGGATTTAATGCCCAGTTTAGTTTTTAAAAGACAGCATGGGTTCATAAAGAATCGAGATACAACAGATCATATCAAAAGAATTATCTCCATGCTAGATTGGTCTCAAGCTACTAACTCTCCTGTTGCGGTAGCCCTGTTAGATGCCGAAAAAGCATTTGACAGGGTTTCCTGGAGGTGTTTATGGTCTGTCTTAGCCTGGAAGGGTTTTCCGGTGGACTATATAATGGCAATTCAGGCTCTGTATGCTCAGCCAAAAGCTTCTATTCGCATCTCGGGTAGGCTTTCTGGAAATATAGCAATAACAAGGGGGACGAGACAAGGCTGTCCTTGTTCCCGCCTGTTATTTGCGTTATACATCGAGCCTTTTTTAAACAAATTAGAAAATAATATCAGAATTGAACCTGTTAGGATACATAATGTAGTGTATAAGGTGTTTGCCTACGCAGACGACGTTGCCATAGTCATGACAGATATTAAGAAGGCGCTGTCAATGATAGTGGAAGCTGCAGACCCATTTGGGGGACAGTCGGGGTATAAATTGAATGTAGCAAAGACACAGCTACTTCATTCAGAAGCAGGGCGCCCAAATGATATGGATTTTGATTCAAGTGCTATATACTTAGGAATCAAAATTTCAACAAAAATAGATGAGATTGTTCGCTTAAATTTTGATCCAATTTTAGGCTCAGCGAAGAAGACCTTAGAGTGGTTGAACAATCTTCATCTTTCTTTATATGGGCGTAGTAATGTTTTAAAAATGCTCATATTTCCAAAATTTTTGTATTTATTCCTTACGATTCCTTTACTTGTTCCCGCAATTGGTTTTGCGCAAATCGACAGAATGTGTGCTAGGTTTTTGTGGAGCTACCGTAGGACTAGGAGAGCTATGAAATGGTGCATACTACCCAGAGTTAGAGGAGGTTGGGGGATACCTAGCTTTCGTTTATATTATTGGGCAGCTCTCCTGCAACATATGGGGGTTTTGCTGCTGCCAGATGTCGATAGGGAGGAGGCAGTTAGCCCTTCAATATACGAGATGGTACTGGGTGAAGAGGCCTGACAATGTTTAGTACGCATAATTGAACCTAGTTACTATAAAAATACTAAATTTAAAGTTATTTTGACGGCCTTTGGTATATGGCATAAGGTAAAAAAGAGAATTGGCTTACAATTGAATCTAAGTTATTACACTCCCTTAAGTAATTGTCCCTTATTACCAGACATTTTTAGAGACCAGGTAATGGCCAGATGGAACCGGGGAGGTATATGTCATCTGGGGGATCTAATTCAAGGGGGTCAGGTAGTTTCTTTCTTATTCTTGCAACAGAAATATAATTTAGCACAAACCGAGTTTTTTAAATATCTCCAGATTCGCAGTTTTGGTGAACAGAAAGTATCTCAAAATCAGGTTATATTAAACAGAGTTAAAATTCTGGAAGCTGTCCGATTAAGATCAAGAATTGGTCCTATTTATCAACTAATGGTCAATAATTTAGAGGATGATATATCGGCCTGCGAGGATAAATGGCAACATAGATTAGTGGTGGAAAAAATTGATAAGGATAGAATAATTGAAGTTTCTATAAAAGTATTATTTAATGGGTAGTTGAAGAGTCAGCATTTCATGGCTATATTTGACCTATACTATACCCCCGCAAAATTAGCTAAATGGAATTCCGATAGAGTAAATGTAATCGATGAGGGGAAGTCACCGCGGATGCTATACATATGTTTTTTCAGTGTCCTAAACTGAGTAAATTCATTAAGGATATAGATTATTTTTTTAATATTAGTTTAGGCATTCGTATACAATTATCGGCGGAATTGGTTATTTTTGGTTTGCAAGAAAATTTAGGGGGGGTTAGGTCTGAAATTGAGGAAGAGTTTCTTTTTATATGTATGTCAATCTATCGGGTATGTATAACGACTCAATGGCTTGATAGAGATCCACCAGTGTTTAATAACTGGCAATCCAGACTACTTTCGATGTATCATATGGAGACTGCGATGTACAAGTCAAAAGGCAGGAGAAGAAAGATAATTGGCCAGAAATTGTGGTCCCCGGTATCAAAATGGATATGAATTTATGAACAAATGATTTATTGTGTGCTAAAGGGGTAAAATTGTAACTAGGAATCATGTACTGGGCACGGTCATGACATAATATGATAACGTCTTGTTATTTGTATCTGATTTGCTTTTTTTGGTAACTTTTTCTTCTTTGTGGCTGTTTGCTGACAAAATAAAATAAAAATATAAAATAAAAAACAAATGTGCCAGGTTCTATGATCGTGATCATTTAGTTTTGATTACTACTCCTCCTAAGTCTAACAGCTTAACTGTGGCGCGAATTCCGCCGCGGTGCGGCGGTTTAAAGGAGTGCTGTGGCCCGTTTGCCAACGGACGTGCACAGCACTACCGAGGTAGTGCTCGCTACAGCCGTTGGCCGATGCGCGCAGCGAATGGGCTAGACAACTGGTCTGTGTTACAAAACATTCAACTATGAATGAAAAGATTAAATGAATTGTCGATTCCAACTGGCATATTTTGAATAGTGACCCTGACCAACAAATGAAGTTGATGAAACCCATGTTTGCACATAAACACAACAGGAACATTAAATACATTATTGTACACTCAAGATTCGGTTCCACGACTCCAATAATACAGAAATCTCTTGATGGTACAATGCCTGTCAAAGGTACATACAAATGCTCCAGTTGCAAGTCATGTGAAGCAGTGATTAAAGGTGACAATTGTGTCTATAATGGATACAGTGTACATACCAAAAAGATGTGGAACTTTAAAATGACAAATGTCATTTACCTCATAATTTGCCCCTGTAACCTTGGTTATGTTGGGGAAACATCTCTGTCAGTTGCAACTCGCCTAACCGAACACCGTTCGGCCATTCGCACCTGTAAACCGAATGCTCCTTTAGTTAAACATTTTTCTGACTCTGGCCATACAGTAAAAGATGTTAGATGGCCTGTTTTAGAAAAAATAGAGAGCGTAGACACTGACCTGAGTAACGACATAAGGAAAAAAAGAGACGTTTATTGGGTATTTACTTTAAATACCTTTGAACGAGGACTGAACAGCGAATTGACATGAGAAAATGCCATACTGTTTAATAATTTATGATAAAAACAATACTCAGTGCCCCCCCTTGTTTTTTTTATTGGGAATTGTATTATTATACAGAAGATAATTATTTAGTAGTACTTCATGAGATCTTACATTGAATTATAGGTAGAATGTACATATCATCTGGCATAGCTTGGTTAGAAACCTTATATGGGGTCTGTGTTTATTTTTTGCAAAAGATAACCTGCACTCCTGGCTTTATATTCACTTTTAGGGATTTGAGGTGCAAAGTAATCACTGTGTCATCATTGGTGCAACCCTGCGATCCCAGACTTGCCCCTGTCAGTTGTATCATGTAGCTCTGTTTGTCAAACACAAATGTATTTGATTGCTAGGGTGCACTGTTCAAATCGCCCTATTAGGTGCTCATTCACTTAAACATATGTTTGTCAATAAACTGTTTATAACTTTTTGCAATTTTCAAAAAACTTCACAAGTTTCGTGGTTAATGTCATCAATCAATATGAATTGCCATTTACGTTATCGTGTATCAACACCATATAACTTTAGCATAATTTGTGTGTACCAAAGATTAACCACTTGTAAATATGAACATAACAGCTTTAACAAAAAACAAAAAACAACTAGGACTTGGACATTATCTGTATTCAATTTTCCAAAATATGCATATATCGATGATACAATGTTCCAAAGTTTCACTTATTTCAATAGTGCTTCACAAGACTCCCAGTGCATTTCGGTGCGTGCACCTTCATCAGGGAAACACTACTGTAAGTGGCGTGTTTCATGAACACGTCTGTACCAATAAACAAAGTTGTCATTCATGTATTAGCTGCACGGCGGCCAGGGATTGGTGTATACGTAAGAACGTCTCTGCGTGAAATCGTTTGTATTGTATTGCGTGCTTATTTTCCGTTGTATGGTGCCCGCCCACTGCTATTCTGCTTGGTAAATGCCGGTCTCCGTGTTATTCCCCTGATGAAGGTGCACGCACCGAAATGCATTGGGAGTCTTGTGAAGCACTATTGAAATAAGTGAAACTTTGGAACATTGTATCATCGATATATGAATATTTTGGAAAATTTAATACAGATAATGCATGTAGAAACTGACTGAAGTCCTAGTTGTTTTTTGTTAAAGCTGTTATGTTCATATTTACAAGTGGTTAATCTTTGGTACACGCAAATTATGCTAAAGTTATATGGTGTTGATACACGATAACGTAAATGGCAATTCATATTGATTGATGACATTAACCACGAAACTTGTGAAGTTTTTTGAAAATTGCAAAAAGTTATAAACAGTTTATTGACAAACATATGTTTAAAGGAATGAGCACCTAATAGGGCGATTTGAACAGTGCACCCTAGCAATCAAAAACATTTGTGTTTGACAAACAGAGTCTGTGTTTATTTCCCATTCTGCTCCACAATTTAGAAAAATTCTTTATATTTCTTGGTTTGAACAGTTATGGTTTGAATTTCGAATAAGAAGTTGAGGGATAGTTCTTCCATAATCGGATGTGATATTTGTAATATCTTCCAGTTGAAACTTTAGTCATATGATCACTTCAATTCTCAATTCTCTTTGGCGAATCATTTTAGTATTATCTTTTTTCACATTCAAGCGTCAGTCTGTCTCTCACGTCAAACATTACACTAGTCACATGATTCTCCATGTGACCGGGACCGCTTATATAAGTTTAGATGATGACCGGCATCGGTATTTCGTCTGAATGCCGCATATTCGGTATTCTGTACATCTGAACCGGTAAGATATGATCATTTGTGTAAGCCGCAAATGCTACACAGCATAGAAGTTACATAGCTCTCTTCTCTAATACGCACCGTGGTTTTAATTTTTCAATCAAGGTATGCCATCCTGAGTATCGACATAAGGGAGAATCCACATCACAGGATCTCTCGGTCTCGGATTATGCCTCCACACTTTACCAGTGTGAGGTACTCATGATTAACCTTAGGTAATTACAGTTTTTCACCCCGTTTAGTGCTAGTGCTTAGTTAATGCAACGTTATGTATACTCGCTAAAGGGTAAACTTACCGGTCTATGTTCTGTTTTAGAGATAATACGGCTGCAGTGTATTTTGTCGATCAAGGACGACATATCCGTAGTACCTGCCTTAATTACACCATTTATCAGGTACCTTCAGCTAACAACAACATACTTACCCCTCATGACTAAATATAGACTTTAAGAGATGCGCGTTCACAACATGGTAAATATAATGTGCAAATTTACACTTTTTGTGTTTCCTTGCGCAGATGGCTGCCACTGACACCGTGTAGGCATATTTAGTGATGCTTTATATGGTTCATGTCTTAAAAAGTCGCAGTTCGAATAGGTTAATTATCCTTTCTGACTATTTACCAATAAAGATTTTGCTCCAGTATCAGATAGCATTTATGCTTAATTGATTAAATTCTATGTTTTTACTTTCCGATCAGAATCATTATTAGGTTAGCCCCTTATCCTTTGAGGGTGACCCAGTTATCAAAATAGTTGATGTTTGGTTTGCTTTATCACAAGCTCAACTTTTCTCACCTTTTTAAAATTAACTTCGGCTACTAATGAGCCATTTTAAAACACATATATTCTTTTTTCTTTCTTCCTTGTTTTTTCTTTTTCCCCCTTTTGTGGTTCTTTGTTCTTCGTTGCTCCTTTCTGTTTTCTCATTTCCTTACTGATTTATCCACCACACTGGAATACGGTGTAGGTGCACAATTTACTAATTTTTTTTAACACTCTGCCAGCAGTAGAAGAATAACTTTGTACAGTTAATATCTGTTATTCATAAGTATAGTAGAGGATGGTAGCAGATAATTGATTTCTTTCTTATCTTGACACTCAGTATCTAAATAAATATATCTTTACATGGTTCTTAATTTTAATCGTAGGTAACTGTTTGTGGCTTTCCTGATGAAGGCGCAGAGTGCGCCAAAATGGGCGTAGAGAAGAAGATCCATCGTATAGCCACCGTCTTTTGTGTTTCTCTATTTGTTGTTTGTGAAATTCGCAATATTGTCTGTTCCATGGTGTCCATTGACACAATTCACGAAGTGTGTAAAATGTTATTATATATGTTATTGTTCATATGTAATAAGTTTAGTATGTCGTATATTGATTTTTTGTTTTATATATGTACTACAATGTTTTTAAAAAGAGAAGAATAAAAATATGATATTTTTACATGATTAGATAGAGACACTGAGTGTATTGTATCATGCACATTTTGATATGAGTCACTTATGAATAGGTGACCCATTAATTGCCTAGGGATTTGCATTTCAAGAGTATTATTTCCCTGCCCTTACGAATTGGAGTAGTGACAGGGGGTCCTTGCTATATGCTTTGAGCTACTGGGTATATGGCCAATACTTTTTGTATACACTGGCATTCATCGTTTGGGTGATAAATGAGGAAACCCTGTAAATAATAATGGTACTCAAGGCACTGGCTTAGTTCAACTTGTAAAGTGAAGACATATTCAATAATTAGAATACATGACGAACCCTTAGAGGCCCCTACAAAAGAATTAATAAAAACTTAGGAACTGAATAAAAGAAGAATTTTGATTGTGATTAAGCTAGGCATATTTATATATGTGATGGATCGTGAAACCAATGATTCCCCAAAGCAAGTGAACATGTTATCAATCATCAGAGAAATGAGTTGACATATAAAATAGGAAACCTCCTTATCACGATTTACTTTAGGAAATGAGCTGCACTTGAAAACACATATCGAAACTGTGAGGCGACCGCTGTAGTCGGAAAGAGGACTAGTTCCCCTACAAACACGAACCTTTCATCTCCATTTGGGGAACATTTTGCAAACTGATTGCTGACGGAAACTATATACGTTTACCTATTTGTGAGTGTGAATTGCCACATTTTGGCAATGAATTGGTTGATTGAAGTATTTATGTGCCAGAGAAAAGAGTATGAGAGAGCCACATTTGGCTGTAAGTAAATCATCAAAATATGAAACATTGAAGAGGTATGAGATTATAAATGAATGTCTGCTTGGTATGGAATGTAAGTTATGGACATGAAGCTTAAAAATAATGGCCTTATTATTGGTACCACTACGATATGGGAAACACTGTTGTTTTTCAAGTTGTGGACTAAAAGAGGAAACGTATGTCAATTATGGAGCTAAATAATGTATGGGTATTACTACTATGTCTGTACCATTTCTCTTACAGGTTTTTAAAAAACATATTCTTTATATGTGGGAGAATATCTATGTGGTCCTGAAGAAGGTGGCATAAGACTGTGAGATCCACTGAAATGCGTCAATGGTACTAATATATCGAATCTGTACAATATCTTGATGCAATAGGCGATGACCTTTGTGCTATATCATGCTTTATGTATAAATGATTGAACCGATCAGTACTGATGAAATAGACAATTGTTAGCTGTCTTTTCTTGTTTCTCCCTGTTTGAAAGAAACTTTTTCAATTATTTGTTGTTAATTTATTTATTTAAAAATGTGTTTTCCTTGTGCCGAATTGAGTGGTTTGTAATGTAACTATTTACACTCTGTTTAAAACAAGTGTTTTTTAACTTCTGTAGGTAATGTGACTACGATGATACTGTGATACACATACTGTATGGATTTGTAATTGACAAATGGTGTTTTATGAACACATTATTAAAGCCCTGTTTTTTCTATATTCTAGTAGTACTGGGTTTGTTGGACACCTAGGGGCCTATTAGGATGGCGGGCGGACGACCGTAGCAGTGCTGGGACCGGCCGCCAGTGGTGCGGCAGTCCCGCACAGGCAATTAGGATACCACCGCCACGGAGGCGGTGGCTTCCCCCATCCACATCATTGTGGCGGGCGGAACACACTGCACCGCCCGCCACAATGCTGTGGCTGCACTTGCAAATGCAGGATGGTACCATAGGTACCCCCCATGTGCACCCCCATTACCCTGGGGGCCCGCAACAGGCCCCTACATACAGAAACCGCATGCCTTTCCATGGCGGCAATGCCCACAAGAGAAGGCACTTCTCTGCCTGATTTGTAATATGGATGGCGGTGTTTTGCAGACACCGCCACCATATACAGCCCCTTATCTGTCCGGTCGACTCGTCGACCAGTGGAAAAACGGCGGACGGTCTTTCTGTCCACGGGGTCCCCCACAATCTTAATATGGCGGGGGGGAATGGGATGCAGGCGGAGGTAAATGTCGGGCGGATCACCAATGCCATGCGGGCAGGTGGCGATCCACCCGACATGCTAATAGACCCCAATGTGTTTGTGACATTAGTCTACTTAGAGTATGGATAAGTGTATTCAGTACATGTATATGGCATAGTGATTTCTTAATGGGAGTTTTTGATTCTACTACACATATTTGAAAAAAACCATCAAATTTTCTGTTTCAGTCAATTTTTCAGAGTTTGAACATGTATCACAACTATGTTTCCAAATCCTTGAAGTATAAGAAAGAAAACCTGCCAGGGACAAACATGTCATAAAGACTCTTATAGAGAGAGATGCATTGGATTATGTTGCGTGAGCCACGAGGACTGAATCATCGGATATAAATGTCTTGCTTTCTGCAAACTTTATCTTATCATTATCTACCATACAACCACGAGGATTGAACCATGAAACACTTAATGTCTCATGCGCGTCGTATATTTTGTGTTACAACAATACTCCAGTGTTTAAGAACTGTATACATAGGATATAGCTAAATACCATTATGATTACAGTCATTTAGTCATATGACCATACTTTTAGTTTATGCAGACACTCACATAATTGAGTTCTAAGATGTGTAGATGACTGCTACATTTATTATCACAATCACATGGCCGGAAAACATCAGTAATGTAGGTTAGTTCCTTAAGTCATGCAAAATATTGTTTTGCCAGCAGGCATGTATACAGGTAGCAGAGTTAGCCTGTATCATCTAGTGTACCCAGGATACCCCACGACGCGGTTACAGCAGAGACCTACATGACAGCCGTGTAGTGTGATATATTACGTTACACACACTATACAAGTGTTGAGTATTTTAGTTGTTAAGTCAAATAATTTTTCTAAAACAAATAATTCCTTTATTGCCTTTCCACGGATTTAGAGATCCAATATGAGTAAGGAGCACTATATTCATCACATATGTTATGAAGGCAGTTCTGCTGATCATTAACACCATGTGATTTGAATACATGATAGCTGCTGGGTAACAAAAATAACCTGCTCATATTCCATCACTGAATACATACTGGTGTTCATTTTCTCAGTTATAAAGTTTCTTTCTTTCACAATTCTGCATCTGGACCATACAAGTGCACACTTTAAAGGGATTTGAAGCCTTTACATTAGAGAGGAGCACAGGACTTATGACACATTTTAAGATGGTGGTTCCTTTTATCATTAGCCTCACGGGCGATAGCTAGAGGTTGTTAAAGGCAATTCACTTTACAAACATTCTTTTTCGATGAGTAGTAGGCAACACACAACTCCACTCACTACTCAAAAGTTTGACCAAATCCATAAGTATGGAATTCTGGCACACTATTCATATGTCATCTCTTCTTACATATCTCCTCAAACATAGTATGACTTAAATAATAGGTAATGGTTTTTGATATTTAGCACACAAAGATGAGCCTTTGCAGAACTCCCTAAGATTGCAGGATCTCACCACACATGGAGAGGCAGATGGTTGACTTTACAAATAGAAGTGGGATGACTGACATCATGTCACTTTTAAGACCTCATTTGACGAATCTCTGTTTTATACATTGTAGCAGTTTGAGGCCATAGCAATGATACTAGACATAGCGTAAATAGACTGGAATAAGTTCTGCCACTCTGCAAGTGGCTTATACATGTAATGTGATTGTTGATTTAGAAATATGTTGATAACAAAAGATTAACACATTGATTGTTCATTAATATGGATATTTTTAACAGTTTTGGTTTCTCATAATTAGGAACTTATATCCGTCCTGTTTGTTTGTTTTTGCAGAGATGTACTTTTTGTGAAAAGATAAATAATTCCCCGACGAAGGATTGAGATCTGAAATGCAAAACGTTGAATTTATTTATTACACTTGGAATTATGATGCATTGGAAAATACAGCAAGTGTAATATATCCTTAGTCATGGATAAATATGAATGATGAAAATGAAATAACTATTCATATGCAAGAGAAAGATTCCATCTTGAGATAACATCTGGATGAATGAGTTGCTTAGCAGCACATGCAGCCACAGAGCGGTGCAGCAGTTTTGTCCATTTGTGCACCAACAAGTTATTTTTGTTCTTATGTAAGGCACCCAGGAGCAGAGGGGGCAACCTGCTAGCACGCATCAAATAATTCACTGGATGAACTCACAAGATACTAAGGAGTGCATCTTTGGAAATTTCATTTCTAGATACTCCTGATACGATCCCATGTTCTAACCTGTAGGCCAAAGGCTCCATGCACATGCCTACTGCGACAGGATAATACACGTCATTCAGCTTGGGAAACCTATCTTTAGGCATTGATTGGAAGCCAAAGAGCAGAGCAGGCACTCCAGGTCAGCTTTACCCGCATGTCTGCATTAATTTATTATGGCTTGAATATATCAATTATTTCATTTCTTGTTTCTTAAATGGTAAAATAAATAACTTAAATGTAATCTTCATATCTGATCTTCTGACGCCAATGTCAACATCTACTTACTACCACCAAACCCAAAGTAGTAAATCATGACTACATTTATTAATTTTCTATTGCAATATGAATTTTGCTTTTAATAAGTGTTGGACCTGGCATCTTGTGGCATGGTTTCACCAGTCTTTTAGCTCAGCCTTCTATTTTTGACGGTGTGCTCCATTTAGTTTTTGCTGGGCACCTTACCACTGCTGACCAGTGCTAAAGTTCAAGTGATTCCTGTCTAAAATGTAATGGAATTTGAGTACTCCATGATTGGCATATTTAATTTACTAATAAGACTCTAGTACAGTGCACCATGTGACACCAGGGACAGTAAATCAAATGCTATTAGTGAGCTTGCAGCACTGATTGTGACACACATCTGAGTAGCCTTGCAAACATGTCTCAGACCAGCCACTGCAGTGTCTGTGTGTGCAGTTTTAAACTGCCATTTCGACCTGGCAAGTGCACCCACGTGTCAGGCCCAAACCTTCCCTTTTATTATATGTAAGGCGCCCCCTAGGGTAGGCCAGAGGTAGCCCTATGGGCAGGGTGCAGTGTATCAGGACATGTAATGCTGTGTTTTACATGTCATGGAACATGAAATAATGAATATTTGTTTCTATCACTACAGCCAGGCCTATCTCCCCCATAGGTTAGCACCGGAGCTGTCTCGAACATCTTACAAGTGTATCTTCCAATTGGGAGCTGGTAGAAAATTGGATCATTTAGTGAAGATCATTTTTTAATTGCATGTCTGAAAATGCCACTTTTAGAAAGTATACACAAGGAGATGATGGACGGAGCGCAGAAACTTTTCAGACACTCACCCCCAGTCACAGATCTGGGTTGAATCCATCATCATTCTTTAGCTCACTTCGCCACCTCAGTTCAAACCCAGATATATGCAAATCAATCTTGACCCTGTGTCTCATGAGAACAGTTCAGCCCAAACTGCCAAGCCAGGTCTTCCCTGACCTGAAAAAAGCATCCTGGGACCAGTTTCTGGGTAACACCCTTCATCAGCCATACTAGCTTGAATCCAGTGGCAAAGTGAGCAAGGGACCCACGTCCGGGCATACCCTGCCAACCAAGGGCGAACAAAGCATATACAAGGAGATGATGAACGGAGTGCTGAAACTTTTCAGACACTCAACCCCAGTTACGGATCTGGGTTGAATCCATCATCATTCTTTAGCGCACTTCGCCACCCCAATTCAGACACAGCTGTATGGAAATCACCCTTGACCATGTGCCTCATGGGAACAGTCCAGCCCAAACTGCCAAGCCATGTCTTCCCTGGACTGGAAACAAGCATCCTGGAAACGGTTTTGGGCTAACAGCCCTCATCAGCCAGGCTAGTTTGAATCCAGTGGCAAAGTGAGCAAGGGATCCACGTCTGGGCATACCCTGCCAACTAAGGGCAAACAAAGCAAACACAAGGAGATGATGGACAGAACGCTGAAACTTTTCAGACACTCACCCCTAGTCACGGATCTGGGTTGAATCCATCATCGTTCTTTAGCTCACTTCGCCACCCCAGTTCAGAGACAGCTATATGCAAATCAGCCTTGACCCTGTGCCTCCTGGCAATATTCCAGCCGAACTGCCAAGCCATGTCTTCCCTGGACCTGAAACTTTGCCACTGTATTCAAGCTAGCCTGGCTGATGAAGGGTGTTACCCAGAAACCGGTCCCAGGATGCTTGCTTCCGGTTCAGGGAAGACCTGGCTTGGCAGTACGGGCTGGACTGTTCCCATGAGGCACAGGATCAAGACTGATTTGCATATAGCTGGGTCTGAACTGAGTTGGTGAAGTGAGCTAAAGAATGAAGATGTATTCAACCCAGATCTGTGACTGGGGGTGAGTGTCTGAAAAGTTTCAGTGCTCCGTCCATCATCTCCTTGTGTTTACCTTTAGAAAGTTGGCATTTTCTTACTTTAATCATTCTGTGCCTCTGCTTGTTTGTTGAATACACATCTGGGTTAGGACCGCAGTTGGGCTATTTGTGCATTCACTCTGGACAGTCACACAGCAGGAGCTGAGGTGTGCCCTGCATATCCTGATGCCCAGCACCTGCTGATGGGTCTTCCTGAGCTAGAGTGGTAGGAGGAGTTGACACTAACACCTGAATAAGGCTGTGCCTGTCCTCACACAAAGTCATGTCAACCCCCCTGTAGTGTGCCAGGAGCCAGGGCAAGGAAAGGAAGGGTCATGTGCACTACAAAGTCTATCCTTTTTGAAGTTTCCCTACTTCAAAGGCTGAAATGGGTATAAGTACTGGACCTGTGACACCATATCCTCAGAACCATTCTGGGTTGAGGACATTCTGCCAGGAAGAAGAGCTGGATTTCTGTCAGGAGAGGCTGCCACTTTGCTGTTTGGTTTGCTGTGCTGGCCTGCTGCAGCTGCTTCTGTCGCGGGAGTGAAAGGACTGGACTTTACTTTCTACATCCTGCTTCCAAGGTTCTCCAAGGGATTGAGCGTGCTTGCCTCTTGTTCAAAAGTCTCAGGGCCATCAAATATTACCTGCCAGTGCCTGGGTTCTTCTGCTGAGTGTCCTGACTTGCCAAGTGGTGCCAAATCCAGTTTCTGGGCCCTTGGAAGTGAATTCTGGTGTTTTTAAGGAGAAACCCATTCAAGTAAGCTTTATTCGGTTTTTGAGTTTAAAACCATAAAAGCAACAGAAAGAAATACATACATGCATAAATAACTCAACAATTCATTTCAAGATTAAAAGAAAACCGACTATTTAAAACAAGAAAAAAAAGTTTAGCAAATCAACTAATCACAATAATCAAAATAATAGCCCAAGATGCACAGAGACTCCTTTTCACCAGATATTATAATTCGGTGCTCGGGGTCCAGGATAAAAGTCATACAGGTCCCAGATACAGATGGGACCATCTCCAACTTTGGGCTGAGTAGATCGTAAATAAGGGGCAATGTTGCTGTGTTTAAATTTAATTAGTATCAAGTCCCCTGGAATATCTTTGGGCAACATCCCTAGCCACCCCACCCTCCTGACGATCAGGATCCCGCCATCTAGAGCAGGTGGTAGCGGTCTGTTGTTTTTGAGCCAAAAGATGGCTTTATTCAGCAAGTCCTGATGTAATTCACGTTTGCCCTGACTGAGTGGAGGGACCCCAGAAAGAACGGTGACGTATGGGGCGGCTTCAGGGGGTAAATTGATTCGATGCCTTCTTTTTTGAGAAATCCTAGGAACTATGTTGGGGACGTGTGCGGGATTAAAAGTAGCATTGCTGCCACTTGGATTGGGTGTAGTAAAAGGGGAGTCAAAAGATTGAACTTTCCTGGGAGCAATGGTCTTAGGTTTTTCATTGTTGGTAGTGAGAGTAGAGCATATTGGTATAGCAGTATTTTCAGTTAATGTATAAATCCTATTTACAGTTTGTTCAATACTGGTCAATCTGTCCCCCAAATCATTGATTTTTGCAACCAAAGGTGACAATGCGGAGTTTAACAATCGCTCTATTTGCGCCAGTAGGGTCAATTGGAGGGGCGATACAGAGTCATTTGTTCGAGTCCCAGCCTTATCCGACATTAATAGGGTTGGTTTGGGAGGGGATAATGAGGGGCTACAGCACAATTGGTCGGTAGAAAGGATAGTTTCGGGGGGTGAAGATACATCCTGGGGAGTGCGGATTATTTGGACAGTGTCTCTGCCCACTATGGGGGGAGTTGATACATCCGGGCCATAGTTTGTGCCACACAGGGCATTCAGCTCCTCCCAGATGGACATAGTAGTTGGGAGACAGAACTCCAATAACAACAGTAGGCACTCCAAAGCGGTAAAGATAAGAAGGATTAAGCGTCTCTGTACCTCCTCCTTTGTTGCAGCCAAATGGGGTGGCCCGTCCTTCTCGGGTCCTCTGAGGGCCGTAGAGGGCCCGCCCTTTGCCCGGGCTTAGCCCGGCGTCCCGCTCTCGCGTCCCGCGGAGCGGAACGGAGCTCTCCTTTTAGGCGCCTCCTGGCGCTTCCCTGGTGTGTCAGAAGCAGCGCCGCCGCTAGGGCCGCCGGGAGATGTAGTCCCGGAGCGGCGGCGCTGTGGGCTGCACGAGTGGACTCCTGGCGGTGGCGGCAACAGTGGGGGCTTGCTCTCCACCCCCCTCCTCTGGTCCGGTAAGTTCAAGTGACCCCCGCGCTCCGCCGAATGGAGCTCTCCTTTTAGGCGCCTCCTGGCGCTTCCCTGGTGTGTCAGAAGCAGCGCCGCCGCTAGGGCCGCCGGGAGATGTAGTCCCGGAGCGGCGGCGCTGTGGGCTGCACGAGTGGACTCCTGGCGGTGGCGGCAACAGTGGGGGCTTGCTCTCCACCCCCCTCCTCTGGTCCGGTAAGTTCAAGTGACCCCCGCGCTCCGCCGAACGGAGCTCTCCTTTTAGGCGCCTCCTGGCGCTTCCCTGGTGTGTCAGAAGCAGCGCCGCCGCTAGGGCCGCCGGGAGATGTAGTCCCGGAGCGGCGGCGCTGTGGGCTGCACGAGTGGACTCCTGGCGGTGGCGGCAACAGTGGGGGCTTGCTCTCCACCCCCCTCCTCTGGTCTGGTAAGTTCAAGTGACCCCCGCGCTCCGCCGAACGGAGCTCTCCTTTTAGGCGCCTCCTGGCGCTTCCCTGGTGTGTCAGAAGCCCTATGTTTCGACTCCAAGCGTCATTGGGAATCGGTACAGCACCGCCAAAACTAGACGCATCGTCGCTGCCTGCACAGGGTCGACGTTCCAGCTAAACGCAATGACTGCGGCTTACAATGCACGCCCTAGATTTTTTGTCGCAGCACCTCTGCAGAACTTCTGCTGCATGAGTCTCAAGCACTGCATCACCGAAGTATGTGACGCATCCCCCCGACTCTCACGCAGAATCTGCTTCAAAGCTGTGGGACAATGCAGCGTGACTTGACTTTCTACGCATCGTCCCAGGGTGCCATTTTCTTCATCAACACTGTACCGCAGTAAGGAACTGAGAATGAGTGTCCAAAAACACAGCATCACCTGCCATGTAGTAGTAAGGAACTGGTTCATCACCTGTTTTTTTGGGCGCCTCACCTCCCTTGCGCCTCACCTCGTCTTTGATTTTTGACGCATCTATGGTACTTTGTCCTGATTTTAAGAACTTGAACTTTATTTAATCTTTGAAAAATTCATATCTTGACTTGTGTTTGTTGGATGTTTGTCATTTTGTTCTTGTTTCATTCAGATATATATTAACAATTTTTTTGAACTAGTGTGGACTCCTTTTGTAGCATTTTCACTGTGTGCATGTGTACAATACTTTACACATTGCCTCAGGGATAAGTCTGACTGCTCCGTGCCAAGCTATCAAGGGGGTGAGAAGAGGTTATTTTAGCTGTGTGACTCCCCTACCCTGACTAGAGTGAGGGTCCCTACTTGGGCAGGGTGCAAACCACTGCCAACTAAGACCCCATTTCTAAAAGTAAGGTTCAATAAAGGTCAATAATCTAGAGGTCTAATAAGAATGCAGAAATCAGTTGGAGGACATCAGATGAAATCCTCAACCCTGCCTGCAGTCTTGCATAACAACCCCATCACATGCTACTACATACCAGATGCTTAACATACACGAAATATGCCCTAACATCCATTGCTGCATTAATCTTAAAAAAGTGGGACTATTCTAGCAACCTACTAGTAGGTCTCCCTCAACTTCCATCTTCACCACCTCATAATGTCACCATCAAGACTCTCTAAGACCTCCATGATATACCCATAATTCATGCTGTGCTCACCAAGTAGGATTGTAACTACCAAAAACAAGCTTTGTATAAACTGCTTGTCGTAGCCGTAAAACGATGAACAGACTATCCCCTAACTACAGAACGATTATTCTACAGAACCATTATTCTCATTAGGTACTCATCGCCCCATGGATCTTCAGTCAGCAATCCATAATCGTCTACTAACACTTGAACTAATAGTACTAGTCTTTCAACGTGTTTGGACCTCGTCCCTGAAATTCACTCCCTGCTTCCTGCACTTTGTCTCCTCTGTCTCCGTGAGGATTTGGATGTATATGGTATGGTTGTGTGGCCGTACTGTAAAATACATTTGCAAAAACTGTCTTGGGTCTAGTCAGGCTTGTTTGCACAACCTTAGCTCAAACCTGGGTAGCTGTGGCTTCGATCAGCAAGGCTTGAACAAAGGAACTAGTTAAAGCATTTAACAGTACCAAACATTGAAATTAGAAAGCCACACAAAATGAAAGAAATACAACTCCAATTAATAATAACAGATTATATATTTATGAATTGTTAGAGTCCAGGATGATCAAAATCCACTGGTGGGTTCCAGTAATACAGATTTTTTTAAAATCTTATTTTTTAAATCCAACCACAAACAAATCCTATTTTTTAAATCCAACCACAAACAAGCATTGGCAACCGTAAAGTTTGTAAACATTTGAAAAGTTTATAAGAGTTAGACCAAATCGAACAGGGAGAAGGTCTTGAGAGCCAATGGGGTCGTTTTGGACAGTTACCGGGCCCCCAGAGCATTTTCCAGTCCAGCTCGAAACTTTACAGCACAACCACCTTTGACTTCAATGCAGTGGTCTTGATGCTGCGGATGCAGGAGATGAAGATGTTCAAGGATGCTCCAGGAGCTGTGTGGTCAATGCGGGTATCTTTGTGGTTATTCCTCTGTCCATAGGTCAAGTAGTATGACTTTGGCCACAGAGGTTGGGGTCACTCGAAGTCCTCTTTGATAGCGTAGAATCCCAGCAGCGTTGGGCTACTGTTTTCGATTCACAGAGGTCCCAGTGATGTACTTTGGTGGGGGTTGGTGTTGGGTGACCGATCTGGACTCAAATGGCACTACTGGGTCCGACTGACTCAAATGCTACTTTTGGCCATCAAGGATTGGTTTCTTGGGATGCTCAGTGACAGCTGGTAACAAATATTCCTTAGTGGCTACCAACTTGCCGATGTAGGCTACTTCAGTTGCTCTGACCATGGTGCAGGGTCCAGGGGGTCAGTCCACTGTTCTTTTGAGTCACTCCTTTGGTCTGTGCATGACTTTTCCCTGAGTCAGGAGCTGCAGACATAGTCCTTTCTTTGTTAGCCCCAGTTTCAACAGGTGCTTTCCAGCAGACAGTGCAGCCTCACTTTGTGCAATCCAGGGGGCAACAGGACAGTCCTTCTTAAGTCTTTGTTCTAGTTCTGATGTTAATTGGAGAACCAGGGCGCATATTTGTTCCCAGAAAGTAACCTGGGGGAAGATGCGATCACTAATCAATGGACTACCAGATCCCCTCCCTCTTGGTGCCAACTCTCCAGCTATGTGCGGCATGTAGCAATTCCAGAGTGCACTATTCTGTCCTCTCTCAAGATGTCGGGACCCTACCTCGGGTGTCAGGAGCTTGGTAGGCCACCATAGAGGTGGCTATCTGTGGGCTAAACGCCCATGGGCAAACTGGCTTGGGCACTGGCCTCTTCTCTCTGTCCCTGTCTCCAGTCTATCTACCGGGATAAAGGGGAGACCCTCAGGAGTGTGAACGCTATATGAAACCTTTGATGCTTGCCGTTTGAGCTAACACCCTGAGTGGCTTCCTGTAAAGGGGGAGTAACATCTCGCCCTGTAGCAAGCTACTATTGTTCCTAAGCTTGGGAGTCGTTCACACAACTCCTTAGGTGGTCAGAATGCTGTCTGTTGGCCAGTGACCGTGTGAGGCCACTGGACAAACTGGGTCCAAAATGGAAACTTTCTAAAAGTTGCATTTCTTTAATAGTGACTTTAAATTCAACCTGGGCATCGAGTCAGGTTTAATGCCACGATTAATTTGACACGTTGCTGTACCCAGCTAGGTAGTCCCATTTAGAAGTTAGCCAGGCTGAAGGGTCAGGCGGTAACCCTGCGTTAGCCAAATTTATATTAGCTCTTTCACTGCAAAACAAGATTTTAGAACTGTTGCTGTTAAGACATATATAAAAATACATGTACCCCTAAATGTTATACCGCTCCCTGACTTAGGACTCTCCAGGCCCTCCATAGGAGAGACTTGCATATATTACTAAGAAAAACCCCAGCAGCTGCATTTTCTCCAACTTTTAATGGAAGAGGTGCACAAACTGTGATTGATTATATTTTAGTTTCCACTAACAAAGCCCCTCATGTTAAGAACTTTCAAACTATTAACAATGCCCTCAGCGATCACTCTCCTTTAAGTGTGACCCTTCAGACTGGGATAGTCAAATCAACGTAGATTCATTGCAGACCAATGTTTTAGACCAACAAGAATTGGTATTGGATCGTCTGAATGGTTACACTTTAAAATGGGGCAAATTACACCAGAAAGCAGTAGTGGCAAAAATAGTGGAGGAAAGCAACTCACATATAATGAAGTGTCTTGACCCTTTGGCTACCTCGGTCCAAATTTTAGCTAGCTATGCTGCGATTGTTGAAGTCATAAAGAAGGAATTGACCAAAGTCTGCAAACATAAGAAGAAGCCTAGGAAGGGATGGTTTAGTCCTGTATGCACTAAAGCATACACATTATTAAGAAAGGCCTTAGCTAAGGAAACGAGAGATAAAGACGAGATTATTAGCTTAAGGAAGGCCTACTCCTTAGCTATAAAAAATAGAAAAAAGGAAATTAAAGATGATCTGTGGGACCAATTACAGAAGAGCAGCGCCCTAAAGGATAGTTCTGCCTTCTGGCAGGTAGTGAGATCCCCTTTCCTCCTTGCTCAGGCAGACGTTTCAACTTTGGACGTTGCTATTGACGCCAGAGAATGGGTTGAGTACTTTTCTGAGGTCTTTCGTATGGAGAATCCCCATGAGATGGCTTCTACTGAAGCACTCCCCCATATTAAATATCCATTAACCCTCTGTTTTGATCATAAAGAGGTACAAAACGCATTAAAATTATCTAAAGGGGGGAAGGCGCCAGGCCCAGACACAGTCCCAGTAGATCTCTTCAAACACAACCCGCACCTTTGGACCCCGATTCTTACAAACGTATTAAACGCAGCCAAAGAGGTGGGCCTGGTAAAATCGGGGTCAACCTCGATACTGGTCCCCATTTACAAAAAGGGTGATAGGAACAGTCCATCCTGTTATAGACCCATTTCATTCCTGGACTCGCTCGGGAAGATGGCTGGACGCATTCTTCTCGAGCGACTCCAGGAGTGGACAAATCAACAAAATGTGATCTCGGATTTGCAATATGGGTTCAGGGAGGGACTGGGTACGGTTGACCAGGCATTGAATCTGACGCTCTTGGCTGAGAAATATGTACATGCTAAAGGTGCCTCTCTCCATATGGTATATGTTGATTTGTCCGCAGCCTTTTATTGCGTTGTGCACTCAAGGCTGTGGACAATCATACTCCAGATGGGCATTGATCCACCGATTGTAGATTTCCTGCGAGAGCTGTATACGGGGGCTACAGGAAGAGTTAGATACGGAACTAACGGCCAGTTAACGGATAGCTTCCGGGTCGAGAAGGGGGTCAGACAAGGGTGTGTTCTGGCCCCCTTCCTCTTTACCCTTTACACAAACGGGCTTGAGGCTGCTCTACTCGAGGGCACGGATGACCTTCCAGCCATTGGTCGTCGGCATATTCCAGCCCTACTATATGCCGGCGATGCGGTTCTCCTTGCCCGAACCCCAGTACAGCTTCAACGGGTTCTGGACAAGTATTGTTCATTTATGGCTGGCCTGAATCTAAAAATAAACATAAAAAAACCTATGTGATGCATGCTGGCTTAAAACATAGAAACCCGAAGACAATTTGTGTTAACAAAGCGCCCCTTGAACAAACATTAACATATCCTTATTTAGGAATTCTAATTGATAACAAGTTTAAATGGAGGGAAGCTATTAAATCTCGTAAGTTAGTATTTCTCAGAACTGTAACAGCGCTCAAATCCTTTGCGCAAAAGTTAGGGAAAAAACCACCGTCAGAAATGATTAAAATATATAAGGCAAAGTGTATAAGCGCAGCAACCTATGGGGCAGGGGTCTGGGGAGAAGCGAATACGGACCAGCTCCAACTAATTGAGAACTCTTTTCTAAGGTATCTGCTATCGCTTCCGAGAAGCGCGACTACTTACGGATGCCATAACAAACTACCTCTCGGATATAATAAAAATTAAACCAATTATGTTGTGGCGGCGAATTTGGGTTACAGACCAGTGCCACCTGACAAGGGCAATTGTGCAGGATTGTCTGAAGCTTGAAAACATGAGGAGGATCAATTGGTTGGCCTATGTTAAGACATTTCTTAAGGACATGGGCCTCGAGAAATACTTTGATGATCCCCCCGCAATAGCGGACATAACAAAAACTGAACTAAGAATAGCTTGCCTGTCACATTTGAGCGAATTGCGCCTATCGAAGGAGGCCGGGAAAACATCAGTCCAACACTGTCTCTTAATCCAAACTGTGCCCACAATTCAGCCCTACCTAAATTACAGTATAAATCAATATGGGAAATTTTTGTTGACCCGCTTTAGATTTAATTTGTTACATCGTATGCTTTCCTTTCCACTTCAAAATGATTGGTCCTCAAACCTATTCCCCTGTCCGTGTGATTCCACCTCTCCACAATCTACCATTCATGTGGTATTTTTTTGTAAGTTCTATACCGCTCCACGCACGAGGTGGGTTGTTCCTATTCTGAGGGTAATGGGGTTGCGGCAGTGCCGCCCAGCATATCTGGTACTCCAGTACCTGGAACATGAACTGATTGCTAAATCCCTAGTTTATTTCTTCAAATTCTGTGTTAGCCATCGTCGTAACCTATGATGTTTTGTTCGTCTATTGTATCCTGTGATGACACTAGTATGAGCTAAGTGCTCCGTGATTAATTTTTAAATGTTGGCTAAAGTAGCTTTTTATAAATATATAATATTTTAAATTCTGCATCTGTACATTTATGTATAATTAGTTTTAAAAGCCGTGTAAAATCCAAATCGCTTTTTATTAGTTTTAAACAGTTATCTAAAAGTTGCCATGTATTTTATGTACTTTTATGGAATTTCAATAATTACGGAAATCCGAATAAAGACAATTTGATTTGATACTAAGAAAGTGGGGGCTTTGCCATTGGCAAAGTCGATTTAGCAATGTTACCACTGCCGTTTCAGTCTGCAGTGACAGGCTGGGACCATTTTGAGCATTGTCACAGACAGGCTAGCACAAGCAGTGCTGCAGCGCTGGGTGGACACTCAGCCTTACACTTCCTGGGTACCATATACTAGGCACTAATAAGTAAGTCAGTCCTTGCCAACTGGGCATAGTCAATTCAACATAACTTTGTAATGGGTTAGAACACTGGCACTAAATTCTGATTAGCATGCGTCAGTGCACTCTCAGATTAGGAAAACCAGCAGCATCAGTCCAAAAATATCGGGTTGAACATGAAAAAAGAGGCATTTCCTTAAAGTCTGCGCTTTTAAGAATGCTCGAACAACATACCTTTTCAAAAAGAAACATTTGACTAATCCTTCATCACAATTCTCGGTTTTTCACTTCCCTTCGTCCCTTTAGCCATTTCCACATGCAAATCATGTCTCCATATAAATTAACACATTATAACACAGAATGAATTACTAAAATTAAGAATCAGTCTCTTCCATAACTCATAAGCTAAAATTCCCTTGTTGCAATCACCTCCATTCACCCGAAGTCTCTTTTCAACCTTGTAAAGTTCCATACAGCAAAAAGCTGTAGAAAAAAATGTCAATCTGGGAACAGAGACATGTCCATGCCTTTTCTTGTCTTTTGATAAACAGAAGTCTTTATTGGCTTTTCCCTTTGAGGCGTTGCCCAATAGCACAGCCCCGCCAATAAGAAATGCAATGTGGGCTTTATTTAGGTCGAGGCTAGGCATCATGTATGTGCTGTCTTCAAGGCCTGCACTATCACTATACAGAGTGTAATCCCGCCTACTGCTTACCATTGGTTCACTCCTGTGTGTGTCTTATTTACTGGGTCTTCATTGGCTGGTGCTTCCAAAACATGACTTCTGTTTTGTGATCAGGAGCAGCGGCCAACTACTGTTTAAGTACACTGTAGCTGTTTGTATGTTCCTTAAGAGATTACCTCAACAAAGCAAAGTGCTGAAGCTTGAAAACATAACGTGAGTGGCACAGGGACACACTTCAGCCGACTTGTTTTAATTTCCTGTTATAACTGGGTTCATGACGGCAGGTCAGAGGAGCGAGAGCATTGCTTCATCTTGGCACAACACCGCTCAGCCAAAGTGAGCCTCAGTCCACTACAAAATCGCCGTACCATATTAACACTCAACAGCATAACACAACACCACTATGTTGAATTGCCTCGGATTTGCTGAATTTCTCAACGCATAATATTTGCAGGTTTTGCCATGCTATTCAATAAGGACACAACTGCCCGTGCCAAGTACTTACACAGATCGTCCATGATTTTAGCATAATGCCCGTTTTGCGTGCTATAATCTTTTAACAGATGTCAGTCTGTAATGTCAGTACATGCGGTTGATATAAAAACAAGTCCTATCACCAAATAATAGGCTGTGTGTGTTTTTACCGTGTGTCCTCATTTTGTAGGCTGTCCCTGTTTTATTCTTTTTCTTTGGCTAGTTGGGCCTCTTTCCTTATCGTACCATATGCTAGCTCCGCATCAGAAAAGAGGGTAGTGTTGCTGGATCTCTCATGCGGGCACTAGGAGATCCTCAAGCACGCAATATCGCTGGTGCAGCTTGGCAAGAAATATGCTCTCAGAAATAAAGGTATTTGGGGCGTGGATTGGACGCCGAAGGGAAATGGCGGATCCAGCGTGAGCTCCGCTTTCAAGCGGGACTCGTGTTCGTCTTTCGAGCCTCTTTTCTGCCGCTTTCTACACCTAAGTGCCGGGAATCGAGGTCGGAGCATGCGGTGAGTCGATGGACCGCATTGAGACCGCTTTCTTGTCTGCAATTCCTCGTTTTTAAATGCAGTCTTTTTTTTCGCATCTGAGACGCGGGTGGCGGCCATTTTAGGTCGCAACGCTCGCGTCTCCTCATCGACCAGTTTTTTTTTTCTTTTTCTCTCTGCTATTCAGTTAGTATAAGGAACTTTAAAATTGGCAACCTGTTTTATGGACTATTGTTCACAAAATGATTTTGGATGGCAGTGGTGCATAGTCCTGCATGTAACTTCAGGGAGTGCCTCCACATGTTTATCAGGACACTATTTCACTACTTAAATAAACAAAGAGAGGAGTACCATCATTGGAAAATCAAAAGAGTTTCCTAATGTGGTGGTTAACTGACAAAAGAAAAGAATGTAACCTTTTGTTAAAAACCCCTCACTCACTAGCCTAGTGGTGACATGCTTCATCATCGGGGTCCACCCGGGCGGCCTAGCGTCACCAGGGTGTGCTACAACACCTGGAATACAGTGGAGCAGGTTGTGAGTGTAAGTGCAGAAAAAAGTGTGTTAATAATTGTCCTGGTTTAACTTAGTGGGAAGATACATTTTATTTACAAGTAACTGGACAATATTAAAAAGGTGGAACGAGATACTGTGAGGGTAATTAAGGCCAAAAGTATCTCTATGTGTGTACTGGTCTACATGTTTCAACCAAAGGAGAGATATACCAGGTTTTCATCAGGACCGTTAAGACAGGGAACTGGCCGATATGCGCCCCCTATAAGGCACACCCAATCCTAGTCCCTTGTGACCAATGTTAGCAAACATCGCTAAATGGTGAAAAGACTCAAACTCTTGTGGCGGAAAGGCCGATTACCTATATCACTCCTCCGCTGCCCTGAGGAGTGATATAGGTAATCGGCCTTTCCGCCTTCCCGCCATGAGATAATTAATATGTTTCAGTAGTGGGGATACCACCTCCTGCCCTCCGATGAAAAAAGACACTAAAATAGGAGTCTTTTTGACTTTTTCCTTACTCACCCACAGAGTTTGAGTCTTTTCACCATTTAGCGATTTTTGCTAACATTGGTCACAAGGAACTAGGATTGGGTGTGCCTTTTGGGGGCGCATACCGGCCAGTTCCCTGTCTTAACGGTCCTGATGAAAACCTGGTATATCCCTCCTTTGGTTGAAACATGTAGACCAGTACACACATAGATTCTCAACGATCATCTGTAACAGGCACTAAACCAAAGAGACATAAAAATGACCCACCGTCTCCTATTCACTCCTCTCTGAACACTGTTCTGGATTCTATCTTAGATGAAGTTCGGGGTCTCCAACCATTTATGTCTGCAACAAATGAAAAGCTAAAACAAATTGAGGATCGATGGGTTGTTATCGAGGGCAAAGTATGACAACTGGAACAACGTGTTAGTGACCTACAGGAATTATCTACAAAGATTCCAATACTAGAGCAAGAAATTCATAAACTGAAAATCCACACAGAAGACCTCGAAAATCGAAATAGTAGAAACAACTTACGCCTTTATGGCCTTCCGGAAAATGTAGAAGGGTCAAATATGGTACTGTTTCTTCAGAAATTCCTTCCAGAGCTTTAAGGTCTTCCGTCCTCAACCACTCCACTCAACATACAAAGAGCACATCGCTTGGGGCACCTCAACACCAACGCTACGAAACCTTGTGGCATCATCATGCTCTTTCTGGAGTTTACTGAACTAATGAGAATCTTGAAGGCAGCTAAACTCAAATGCCGTCTTATTTGGTCTGGTCATAATATCTTCATCTCACAGGACATTTCCAATGCAACTAATGCACGTCGTAAGGAATTCCCCCCCCTTGTGCCCTCAGATGAGACATCTTAATATTCAATACGGAATACTACATCCTTGTCTTTGCAAGGTTACCCATAATGGGCGTTCACGTACTTTTGATGATCCGGAAAAACTCAAACTTTTTCTTCAGAAACTTTCTTCCAGTGGAATGGATACTAACACTTGATTTCTTCTTTCTCTCTCTAGCCTTTCAGGATTGCCTCTTCCAACTCATTTGCTATGTTTTCCTTACTTTTCTCTGACATGAATTGCTTCCTTCTCTTTTTGTTTCTCATTTGTATGAGGTTCTCTATCTACTATCTTCTTATTCTTATTTCTGAGGTCCGCTTTCCCCTGCGTCCCTATGTTCCCTCTCCATTGTTTTCCTCTTTTCTTACAGATCTGGTTGTTTTGCCTTGATCTGTTTGTTTGTTTGTTTCTTTCCTTTCTTTATTTTCTGTGTTCAATTCTTTTCCTCATCTCTTTTCCTCCCCTTTTTTCTTTCTTCAATCTTCTTATCTTTTCCTACCTTCTCGTTGCTTATTCTTGAGCTGTTCACTTTACTCAATTTGATGTCTGTATATAATGGTACTGTGCGATGTTCACTGTATATGCATCTCATGTGTGTTGTAGCTGTACTCCTGCTGTGTATCACATCCACTCGTCTCTTACCCTCCTAACCCTCCAATATGAGTAAGTTTGTCACGTGGAACTTTCGGGGTCTTGGACACCCCATCAAAAGACAAAAGGTATTATCTCATTTATCTAAGCTTAATTCTCAGGTTTCTTTTCTCCAAGAAACTCATTGTACTGATGCAGAATCACTTAAGTTGAAAAGGCATTGGGTGGGGCAAATTGCTTACTCTCCTGCATCTAGCAAAAAAGGTGGTGTTGCCATATTATTTCATAAGTCATTATCTGTACAAATTTTGTCTACGCAGAGTAATGATGATGGACGATGGGTAATGGCAAAGGTTGTTATACATAACAAGACTCTAGTTTTGTTGAATATCTATGGCCCTGTTAAACCAGATCCGCAGTTTTGGAATAAAATTAAAATTTTAATTTCTTACATAGATTGTCCCAATATTGTTGTTGCTGGTGATTTTAACCAATGGATGGACCCTTTTTCCAATAGATTATCTAAGTGTAAGTTTACCCCTGATAAATCTCATAAAACATTTCAATTGGCCATTACCTCTCGTCCACTTTATGATGTTTGGAAGACATGTAATCCTGACTCACTTGAATATACTTTTTTTTCCAATGTGCATCAAACTCGTTCTAGGATTGATTATGTTCTAGTTAGTAAGCCTCTACTCCCTTCTATTCAATCCTTAGAAATTGGGTCCATTTTTTTCTCTGATCATGCTCCCATCCATGCTGTACTTGATCTCTCACTCCCCTTCATTTTAGTCGCTGGACACTTAATGTTTTTTTATTATATGACACTGTTTATATTAAGGAAGCCACCACGTTTATTAATGAATTTTTTCACTTTAATAATCCATTTGACACCTCTGTTTCTAATAATTGGGATGCCTTCAAAGCCTCTTTTCGTGCCTTCACTATTTCTTATGTCTCGAATAAAAAGAATGCCATGCGGAAAAAATATACTGCCCAGCTACAACATCTCAAATCACTAGAACATACTTACTTCACTTCCAAATCGCCTTCTCCTCTCCATGAATTAATTAAGGCCAAATCTGAACTCAATAAATTAGCAATGATTGAAGCTTGTAATGTTCTTCTCAAAATTAAATCCAAATATCATGGTGGTCAAAATAAAGCAGGTAAAATGCTTGCCAATTATTTGAAAATTTAATCTGAACATAAAAATATCGGTCCCATCTTTAATGAATCTACTAAAAAAATGGTGTAGTCAGATGAAGATATTGCAGAGGTTTTTCATGAGTATTATAACTCTCTTTTATTCTGATGACACATTTCCCTCTAATCAAAATTTAGATACCTTTTTCTCTGGCCTCCCTTCCCCCGTCTTTTCCTGATGAGTTTGATGCATTGGAGAAGGAGGTCACTTCACAGGAGATAATGAATACTATTAAATCTTTAAAAAAAATGCAAAGACCCTGGTACTGATGGTCTACCCATTGAATTCTATGCTACTTTTGCTTCCATTGTTGTCCCTCACCTTTTAATACTTTTTAATTCTTTTGTTAAGGATGCCAAAGCCTTTGGCTCTTTTATGGATGCCTTAATTATCATCATCCCCAAACCACATAAAGACCATTCTCAATGTAAAAATTTCCGTCCTATATCTTTAATCAATTATGATTGTAAAATATTTGCCAAGATTCTTGCAACAATACTTGAATCACTTATTCCTTCATTGGTAAAAACTGACCAAGTTGGATTTGTGAAGGGTAGATTAGCATTAGATAATTCACGAATGTTCGCAAATATTATTTCTCATGCTAAAAAATAAACATTTCCCCTTGCAGCTTTGTCACTGGATGCCGAAAAGGCATTTGATTGCATTAACTGGCAATTTATGTTTCAAACTCTTCAATGGTTTGGTTTTGGCCCCACTTTTATCTCTTATAATAAATTATTATGCTCCGGTCCTCGAGCTAGTATTTTTGTTAATAATAATCTTTCTAACTTTTTTTCGTTATCCAGAGGTACAAGACAGGGTTGCCCGCTCTCACCTTTACTTTTTGTTTTATGCCTTGAGCCATTCCTGGAGCGTCTCCGTATTAACTCACATATCTCTGGTTTTATTCATAATTCCATTGAAACCAAAGTATCTGCTTATGCAGATGATATCTTAATTTACATGTCGAACCATACTGAATCTCTCCCGCCGCCTTTTATAGAAGAAGTCCATTTATACTCCAGCATTTCCGGTTATAAATTAAAACTCTCAAAGACAGAAGTTTTACCCTTAAACTCCATATGTTATCAGTTTATGTTTGATGATACTAATTTTACTTGGTGTCCTTCAAAAATTAAATATCTTGGTATTTGGTTTTCCACCTTATTGCCTGCTACACTTAAATTTACGTTTAACACGTTACTCACTAAAATTCAATCACTTCTTCACACTTGGTCCCCCCTATATCTTTCCTGGTGGGGTAGGTTAGATACCATTAAAATGATGATTGTTACTCATGTTCTCTACACATTATCTATGTTACCTTTTCGAATTCCCATCCACTTTTTCTCCCAAATTAACTCTACCTGTATAAAATTTTTGTGGAACAAGAAACATCCGCGTATTGCTCCTACTAGTCTTATTCGTTCTAAATCTGAGGGTGGTGTTCGTTTTCCAAATTTTAGAGCATATCATTCAGCTTTCCTAATCAAGCAAGCCTTTGCTTTATCCCATGATTTTGCTGACACCCCTGTTCCCAGAAGGATTGTTTTTGAACGCTCCTTAATTAAGGACTTTTCTTTTCAAAATGTACTTTTTATGTCCAACTGCACTTTCCTGTCAAATAATCCTATTTTAAAATATTCCCAGAGTTTATTATATAATACATTTTCTAATGGTTTTACTCCCTTTCAGTGTTTTTTATCCTCCACAATTTGGTATAACAAATATCTTAAATATAAAGGTAAATCATTTTACTACAAATTATGGAAAGAGAAGAGAATTATTTTTGTTTACCAATTGGTTTCTCAAAATTCTGTTATTCTTTTTCTACTTTACAAGTACAATACCATTTACCTGACCCCTGTATTCAAGAATATATTATCATTTTCAGCGCCTTACAATTAAATACTTTTGACCTTCCAGCTATTACACCTTCTCTTACTCCATCCTCTAACCTATATCTTTTATTTCCCACACACAGACCTAAAGCTGCTCTTGTATATAAGTTATTGTTATTAAATGTTACTGAGAGACCTAAATCCCCTACTGAAATTGCATGGGAAACTGAAATCCGTTTCTTTTCCCATTACAATTTGGGATAAATTGTGGTCTAAGTTATTTAAAGTCTCTGCTGTTGCTCGTATTACCCAATCTTTATATTTTATTTATAATAGAGTTATTATCACTCCTGTTGGTATTTCTAAGTTTTCTCCCTCTTCATCTCCTTTATGCTGGTCTTGGTCTAATGATACTGGCACATTGAAGCATCAACTTTATGATTGCTCTAATGTTTTTATGTTTTGGAAATCTGTTTGGTCCATATGCATGAACATTTTTAAGTGTGATCTTACATTATCATTACAAAATGTATTTCTATGTTCTTCTTCACCTGATGTTGTGGACTCATCTTCTGTTACCATGTTACTTGATCTTTTTATTACATTAGCTTTCAAAGTTATCTTATCATCCTGGAAAGATAATTCTAACATGGTGAAATTTTATTTGTGACGAACATAGAATAGCTACTGTTTCCTCCATCTCTATCTCCCCAAAAATTAAATCTGATCTTCTTTTGTTTCCCTTTTCATCATATCTCTCTCCTCATATTTTTGTACACTAATTCCTACTTCTTTCTTTCCTTTCTTTTATTTTTCTGCAAAATGTTTGGACCTTTCATACCCTTCTGTTTCTTATTCTTTCTTTTCTATCTTTCTTTTCTCTATCTTTTTCTTTTCTCCCTCTTACCTCCCTAATGTTATGTGTATATTAAACCATTATAATATTTCTTTTACCTATGTTTTATAATATGCTATGTACATTATGACTTTTTCATTTTATTGTCTTTATTTTCTCTTGTACACACCACACAATTCCACTGCACACAAATCCACAACTAAAAGAAATTGTCATTTACAATCCCAATAGCCCTAACACTCGCAAATGCGAGACCTAATACATTGAAAATGCTTGTTTTTTTTGTTGTCTAAGTCAGTGCTTTATATCCACTATGCACGGTGTCCTTCACTCCTCCAGGGTTGCCAGTTGACAGAGGCTGAGGAGTGCTTCGAATATCTGGGAATATGGGTTTCCAAAGATCTCTCCAAATTCTATGACCACAATCTTCGGCCGCCACTGATACGTCTCAAGTCTGATGTTCAGCATTGGAAGTTGCTGCTCTTAAGATGATGTCTCTTCCCCGATTTTTGTACGCACCGCAGAACACCCCACTTCCAGTTGCTCCACACTACTTTACGATGAGTCAAAACTACCACTAGCCAAGACAACAGCTCCCCCCAGCCCCCCTACCAAAGTCAACGTCGTGTACAGCTGCAATGGTCGCACTGCCCTTAAAGCCAGTCCTGCCTCCAGCAACGGGACAGGACAAGCATTTGCAGAAATGGGGTCAGAGCTAACCACATAGCCATTATATGAAGGAAAAGTTCCTTGGAAGTGGTGGGGTGTGACGTCTCCTCTGAGAATTCTTTGAACTTTTTTTGGGTCAAATTTGCTAAAAGGCTGCAGACCCTTATAGGGATAGGGCATTCATGAAATATTTCAGTACTTTCATGGTGCACCAAGGAAACCTCATTTCTAGGAGTAGATTTATTTTATATGTCTTGCCTAGACAGCGCTTGCGTTGTCTCTTCGAGAAATACTGTATTCAGAATATGGGTTTTAATATCTGCCTATCTTCCTCCCATGTTTTTAATTGGCTCCTTTAACTGTCTTTTAGAAATGCTTCCTTTTATTTGGTTCATGTCTTTAGTAGTTCCTCCTTTTCTACTGTTGTAACCTCCCATGAGGACTCCCCATGTTACATGTGACTTTACTCTGTACATTTTATTTACAGTTTCAAAGCACTTTTGTTAATGACTTTTTCGTCACAGGCACGACAGCTAGCACTTCCCCAATGCTCATCAGATGCTTCCTAGAGTGCCAATTCCTTCACTTTCCCCATCTCCATTGGTTTTAGAGCTAACAAACACACAGGGCATTTGCATCTCATACAATGCTTTTCCAGGGCCCCTCTTCCATGCACTTGCCCCTCCTGCTTGTTCTCCTGCATGGTTTGTTCAGCAATCGTGCAATTGTACATATTCAACCATTGTTTAGTTATATTTATAATGACTTTACATTTATTTTTTACCATTGGCATGTTTTTTTGTACATTCCATGCCGAGACTCAAACCCGGTTCACCAGGCCCAAAGTCGGCCGCTCTGTTTGTAACTACAGATCGCTAAGAGTCTTCTGTTTCTATCAGGCGCATTAGGCCACGCCCAGTGCCCTGACAAAGCGCCCGCTTCACTGACCCTGCGCTTGCATTTCTTTATTATAATCAGTGTGACTGCCGCCACGCTTTATCTTTAAGTTCCGTTCCACATTTAGATCATCTTCAGACTCACTGGTCTACCCACGTCATATGTCTTAAAGCTTTAATAAAACCATTGTGGGCAGCATGACTGTGTGCTCGTTACGCTTTAATAAAACCCTTGTGTGCAGCATGACTGTTTCATTTCCCCTCTTTTCTTTCACTCATCCCCCCGGGGTGCCTGGCTCCTCTTCCTCTCCTGATTACGCTCGGTCTAGCTCTCGACCGTCACATCACACCACTTAACGTCTGGTTTTGCTTCCCGGCCCGCAATCATGAGTCATACTGCTTTCGGCAGTGACTCCCTCCATGCCCGACGACCGGGCCAATCCGCCCTCTAATCGAGGATCAGTTGCCTTCAACCTGGTAAGCCCTTCCCTACACAATTGCACTTCTCCTGTTCTCCCCTTTTTTACCTCCTTACACAACTACACTACCATAGATCTCCCTGGGAGTACTCTCCTATGGTCCAAGAGCCCCAGGTATGCATTCTTCATGCTTCTTCAGACTCTTTGCACTGCGTACATCATCATCAGCGCCCCACAGGACTGCACCACCAGCAGTCAGATTATGGTGCTGAAGTTTGTAGGTACCTTGCACGCTCTCCCAGGGTTTGTGAGCCCCTGGCATGATTGACTCTTGGCGCTAGGTATCAGATGGATTAATATCACCCAATGCGACTACACATGCACTGGTTGGATTATGGTGCCAATGGCATCAGATACCTTGGTCACTCTCCAGGGATTTACTTCTCCCCTCACTTGGGACCTGAATTTTCTATGAAATTTCTACGGCTCCTTCTCCAGCACTTTGGCTCTCCAGATCTGTGCTTCGATTACCCCTCTTAGCTTTCCTACAGCCTTCCTTGGGCCATTCCTCACTCAATTTCCTTCCCCCTTTTCCTTTTTTTTTCCACATAAGGATACGGTTGGATTTGGGCAGATTTGGCCCCAGATGTCCTCCTCCCACACCCCTAATTGCATTTATTGCACACAACACCAATATTTAACAGAGATCACTTTCCTTCCTCTCTAACCAGGTAAGGTAAGGTAAGGTAAGGTAAGGTAAGTATACTTGGTAAACCGGTGCTCCATATTTGACACAGGGCTTTCTTCCAGTGATTTTTGCTTTAAATATTTTCTCCCTTGTTTGAATAGCCTAACTTTTTGGCATGAATTTGTCCCCATGGACAAATATTGGGCATCCCATACGCAGGAGGTCTTTAGGGACGAAAGGGTTACAGTTCCTGCAGATCTTTTAATTTGTTTTAATGGGTCAGCGGGGATGCAGGGGTCACTAGTATCACTTTTTTTATCCTTTTATCCTGCTTACTGCTCCAAGGGACCCCCGAATCTTGCAGTTTTTAGACCAGCCTCTAAGAGGAGCAATGTCTGGCAAATAATTTTTGATGTCTGAACAATAGGTGTAAAAGCGTTAAGATAACCATGTTGTTCCTGCTTACATTTTACATGCTTTACTTAATCTTGCATTCCCTATGAGTGTTTGCTTTTCCCAGGATGTTGTTACTGTTTATTTTTCAGGCAGCAAATCACTCTTGTCTCCCCTCCCTCATAAACTATTTCCCATTTTCTAGTTCTCCGGCGCCACGAAGTCATACGAATGACAATAGCGCTATGCAAATATGATCACTCCACTGCAAATAAAAAACAAAAGTAAAAAATATAGTCATTTCCAATGCCAAGAGCTGTAACTTTCACAAATGCGAGACCGATTGCATTACAAATGCTTTTTGCTGATTATGATGGATTCTTCAACATGTCAGATCAGTGCACATGCACCCAAGTCCCCTCTCTACAGCGACAGGCCCCATTACCTGGTAACGCGGCAGGCATCGCAGACCCAGCCCTGCTCTTTCTTGTTGTATCGGCTGCAGTTCTTGCAGGAGTAGAAGTGACAGTCCAGGCACTGGCGCTTGCTGTTCACCAGGAACCGGAAGGGCTGGAGGCAGTGCACGCAGTGCGTCTCGTTCAGGTGGGACTGATTGGAGATGAGCTCTCGCTTGGTGCTCTCCTTCTCCACCTTTCCTTTCAGATCTCTGGAGAAATAAACAAAAGACTGTGAGGCACCTTATCAAGCGTGTCAAGGTAAGCAGTGCTTTCAATAGGAAGGTACTGAAAGATACTGAGGGCCTTATTTAGAGTTTCACAAACGCATTATAGTCTATGGCACTTATAATGAAGCAGACAGGATATCTGCCACATTTTGAGGGAGTATCCTGTCCGCCAAACTCTAAATAAGGCCCCAAATATCTGCACTTGTTTAATTTGAAAGCGAGAGTACCAGCTCGTTTGTGCAATAAACACAGCCCCACTCATGTACATCATAGTTAGGCTGTCCTGTTTTCAGTTTCTATTTTTGGTAAATTCTGGTGGGGTTTTTTCAGTGTTTTCAATATTTTAAAAAACAGTTGTTATCAGTGGTTACACATTTTCACGCCATTAAAAACAAAAGAAAATGTGTTTTTCGGGTGTTTATGGAACGTTTTGCTTTTATCATTGCTTGCTTTCTGCACTGAAAAAACATGGTATATAGACAGTGTATGTATAGTGTATATGAGGTCCAAATAGATTTTTGCAAATTAAACTTATTGTAGTACACCATACAATACTTCTTCAGTGAGTATTTGGTCATGTGCGCTCGTGCTTTCCTTCCCATGTAAACTTCTGTGAAAAGGCCTTCTCAGCATTTATTTATTTCTGGTATTTGTAGAGCGCGACACTCATCCCAAGGGATATCACGGCGCTGAAAAGAAAAAGGGGACTGCTGAAATTATGCGGGGGGAGTTAGTTTTTAGGGAAAAGGTGAGTTTTGAGTTTTTGCCGGAACTGAAGGAGGTCTGTGGTGTGTCTAAGATCCATGGGTAATTCATTCCATCGTTTGGCCGCCAGGTGTGAAAAGGCTCGTCCACCCGTTCTTGTTTTGTAGATACGCTTGGGTTTTGCTAGGGCTGAGTTATTGGATCGTAAGTTCCTGTTCGGAATGTAAAACTCGATTTTCCCTTGCAGGATTGTAGGGCCTGTTTTGTGGAGGGCTTTGTGCGCGTGACAGAGTAGTTTGAAGGTGGCTCGCTGGCGCATTGGCAGCCAGTGGAGTTGTTTCAGGCATGCTGATGCTGAATCTCGTTTGCCCTTGTTGCATACCAGTTTGGCTGCCTGATTTTGAAGGACCTGTAAGCGGGAGAACAGTTGCTCATAGCCATAGCCCCTTGGGCTGAGAACCGTCAGCTAAGGGACACAGTTGGGATGACTCTTTCTTTGATGCCACATAAAGCACGAAATGATAAATATTTGCGTTTTAGTTCCTGGACATAAGAAAACAGTGCACCAGAATGGACTAAAAAGTCAATAGCATCCCTCATTAACTCTGAAGATTGTAAAGATGCTTTCAGCATACCATCTAACAAGTGGCAAGGATCTCCTACAGGGAATCACTTCAGCTCGGGTATCAATTTTGACAGGTCATCACACAAATGTTTTATATACGTAGCTGAATCACTACAAATACAAACAATACCACTCCAATCTTTGTTGAACTTGGAAAGAACCTTTTTTGCAGAGCATAACAAGTGACACTGCGTTCCATGTTTTCCAAAAGTCTGGTCTCACGTTTTCACCACTATCCCAGATGCTTGGTGATATATATACTTGTCACTATACCTTGCAATTAATGTGTAAAGCCTGAGGTGTTGGCAATTCGCCTACTATCAATACTGACCCACTAGAAACTATGGTCTGATGTATTAAGGGTTTTTACACATTCTCTGTGGGTAAATGTGATGACACATATTAGGAAAGATTTTTATGAAAATAGCCATTTTACCTATCAGTGAAAGAATCAAATTCAGCCAAAATATCAAATGTGAGTTTGATATGTCCTGATTCTCTACAGTTTATAAAATAATTAAACTAAACCTAAGACGTGAAACTAAACCCTGCATCTTTAGACCAAAGGCCATAAAACTGAAAAAAAGTAAAAGGAAGAAGAAACAATATTTTAGTGGCATCCCTAAAGAACAAAACGTAAACAGAATAATGTTAGCCAGTCTTTCTTACTGCTAGCTTGTATAACAAAGTTACATTTTATTGACCCCTTCAGTAAGAACAAAATGACTCTTTCACTTTCTTTCTCCTTTCTTTGAATGGCATTTAGTTTGTGGTTGTGCAGGTGTTTTTTCAGTGTTTATATGTTTTCACCAGTGAGGGCTATTTTTCTTTCAGTGGGGTTTTATCAGTTATTATAGGTTTAAACCTAAAACCCCACAGCCTAATCATAGTAGAAAAGGCCACTTTATTTTAAGTTTACCCAATCGCATAACTATATACAGTATAACATCATGAAATAAATTGCATTTTCCTCAAAATCCCCCAACCTTTATTCCAATAATTCAATCAAAACTTCATATAAAATATCCCATGTCATTGTAAACCCCAACTTCTCACTTCCCCCACCCCCGCGTTCAGACATTTCCCCCCACCCCTAGGAGTGGGTAAGACCGCTACTGACTTACCCTCCCCCCCACCCAAAACCGCTATAAATGACAACAGGAAAAATTGGGAAACTTCAATGCCGTGCTAGAGTGGCAAGCAACAGTTCTCGTTTTTTTTTTTTTTACCTCTGAGGGAGGGAGGGTGGGACAACGGGGAAAAACGACGACGACACACCCCGGGCACCTCTGCCGCAGTTGTCCTACCGCTAGCCTGCTTCAGAATGCCGCCTGAATCCCTTCCCCAGCCTAATTACCCACACCTGCCCCTCGCGCGGCTGCTTCATTTGCGCCAAATAGCCCAGGTGGAGACCGGCTCGCACCCTGCTCCACCTGGGTTCCCTTACAGCACTGTGCAATACTTTTAATGGGAGATTAACAACACTTCTTCGATATGACAGCAGAAGTACTTCTACTTCACATCACTTGGCCAATACTTTTACTGATACTTCTCAGTAACAAATGTATTCTTTGTCAGTGAGACGGCCACTTCTATATTTCCATTTAAAGTTCTGACGTCAAATGATGAGCTACATTTGTATTAATTATCAAGTCTCCTATTTTACAAAGTTCACATTTAATGTCAGATTTGTTCCATATTTTTAGCAGTTAAGGCCACCCAGCTTCACTAATTATCTGACTAGTCCAGTATATTCACTGTGATAGATGAATCCGAAAACAAGTAGGAGATTGTGTTTCTAGCGTGGTAGAGCAGAAGTCAACAGGGTGTGTAAGTAGAAGTAGTTCCAGGTCTATAAAAAGAGTTTCAACACAGTCACTAGGTAAATGAATTCTAACTAGGCGTATGTACATTTATTTTTGTGTTTTAACCCTGAACATTTGATGCATTTCCAATTCTCCTGTACCTCTGAATCAAAGGATATAACTACATTGTTCTTTCAGCCTTTCAACAACTCCGAGGATTTAGTGATATAGAAAACGTTGTTTGCAGCCCGGAAATTGTCTGTACTCCTGCTTAATAAGCCTCCAAACCATTGGACGGGCCCCTTCACTGTTCTAACTGTATGAATACATCTCAGAGCTCAGCATGGCGGCCATCAGCACAGTAGAGACGCCCCAGGGATGCCACATGGCATATCAAGAACCAGGGAAACATATTCCTGGCTTCAGGGCCAGGGGGACACAGCACGCCTTCAGTCCCCCAAAATGAACTTCATATAATCAATGACACCATTCCCAAATGTTGCAATAATGAAGTGAAATCCCTGGGACTAAACCAATCGGTGGAACACATCATCAGTTGGATCTGGCAGCTCTCTGGTCTAATGCATCCACTTTAATATTCTGTGTTTGATCCCTTGTCCCGGGTCCACTTAGACTTTCATCTTTCCAAGGTCAATACAATGAATACCATTGAGTTGGGTAACAACAAACATGCCATCAGTTAGTATTGCCAAGAGAGCCCTGGGAGTGGATGTTAGATATACAAATAAGCCTGTTATGTTATGTTGGACATACACAGGTCTATCATAGGCTCCTGTGAAGATGGCAACTTCAGCTCTTGAGGGGCGCATCTGTCCAATCCAAAGTCTTTTTAAAGGCTTTTACAGATTAATACTGAGTGAAATATTACACTACTGGGCCCAGGGGCGCAACTAGGTCTTAAGTTCGGGGGGGGCTGACATGGCATAAAAAGGGGCGTGGTTAACATGTTAATGGGGGCGGGGCTAAAATGGCAGACAATCAGGATCGGATAATGCTCAGGCCAAGCTAAGAAAAAGAAGTGGCAAATTCTCCATTCAAAACTGGATAACAATCAGTTTTATGAGAAGTAAATTGGAGAACAGAGGGTAATGTGAACCATTTATATAGCAGACAAGGGATTTGTTCATCTTGCAATAAAGTGTCACTCAAATACATTATATTGTCTCACAACGATATTATGTAGACGGTTAAAATTACACCCTTTATTCTAATGGAATGCCCATGAAACTGGGTCTAAAGAGCCCAGAACAACATGCTACTCTCTGAAAAACCTAGACTGTTCACAGATATAATTCACACAAAAAAGGGGACTCTGTCCACCCCCCAAAGACAAAGAAGGAATTTGAGATTTTGCAATGTGTACATTTGCAGTGTTGTTACAAACTATAGTATCAATAAACATTAATTTATTGGCAGTACAGACATTAAAGCATGTTGCTTTAATGTACAGGCATAATAATCATGCTGGAATTCAGAGGGTGCATGAGAAATAATAAAGCATTTACATTTTGATAATATCATGTTACATTTGCTGTTCTTCGCACTTACTACCCCATATGAGGTGTTGAAGCGGTTTTTGGTGGGTAGCACGCTACTCTGGAACCCAAACAGAATTAGTGGGGACTGATATAGGGAAATATGAAATTAATCTGAGTGGTGGAGATCTTAGTCTGTTATTTGTATTGAAAAGGAATAGTGGAGCGATAGAAGAAAGAAGGAAAGGTCTAGAATGTGTTTTTGGGGGGGGTAACAGCAGTAGGAAGTGGTTTGGAAAGGAGGTGGAAGAGTCAGCGTGAAGGGTTTATAAAGGCTTGTTTGGGCGATCTGAATACTAAAAGTGGTATGAGATGATGGAAGGAGGGGTAGAGGATAGAAGAGTATGGGGTTTAGGATGAATGAAAGAGTGTAGGTAGAGAATATACTGCTAGAGGTATGGGGTTAAAAATATGGCAGTGCATTGGAGAGAGTAGTAGAGTGAGGTTTGAGATGAGTCGGGGTGGAGGTAGGGAATATATTGCGAGAGATATATGGTGAGATCTAGGGTAGTGCAAAGTAATAAACATAAAGATACTTAAGTACATGAAAGGTATCTAAATGCATAAGGAAGGGAATCTATGTAGAATAAAGTTGCATTTAATACACTAAGACTTTCAAATGTTGTTGTACTTATGTGTTTGTGTAAGGTGTTAGATCATTCTGTACCATTACAGACCACTATCCCGCCTGAAATAAAGGAAAAAGCTAAAAACCTGTATTTTCACATTATAGTTCCTTCCACCAAGCTGAATCTGTTATAAGTTTCATATCTATAGCACCAAGAGGCTCCTAGCGTACATGCTTAACAAATGGCCAAATAATACTAAAGAATGAAGAAAGTAACAAAATGAGACCACAATCAAGCCAATTTATCTAGTAAACAAAATATGAAATGAAACTAATAAAAAGTAATTATCCTAGTCTAGACTCATGGCCTGGGAACAAGCCTGGTGTTATATATCAGCTTAACACATTGGGCCTGGCTTCAGATGGAGGAAATTGTTACAAAGAACCAGTAGCGGTCGGTGGTGGGAGTGCTGCCGGGCGGTGATGTGGGATGGGGGAGGGGCAGGGTGAGGGGTAGAAAACTATGGAATATGGACAAATACAGGTAATATAAAAATAAATAAAACGAATTTCGTTGCACGCACTGCATCGCCAAATGCGATGCAGTGCGCACAACAAAATTTGTTTTATTTATTTTCATGTTCTTAAAATGTGTATTATGATGATGTAACAATTGAATTACTGCACAGTGAATATTTAAGATTGGCAGGTATTATCGGTCTTTATTGAGATAGAGGGTGAATCGAAGAAAAACAAGAAAATAAACTAAAAATCCACAAATAAACTTACGAACCTGTCTACAATACACATACCTAGGAAATGGTAGACATATTCAACCATCATCTGTTTTTACAGTACTGCAGACTTCTTTAGAAAGGCCAACCTACCCCTTGACGGGATGTATTAGAAGTGGGCCCCATATGCTTCAAACATCATCCCGGACAGGGACACCCCACCTGTGGCACCAGTGGCCGGGGCCACTCTGCAGATAAGGGGGTGTGTCCTGCTTCACATCAGCATCACATCTCTTGCAAGGACATGCCAGGGCCACCACCGCCACAAGGCCACTTGCTGAGAATGCGGCTACGATCTGCTTCGCAACAGCATCACTTGCAAGTACCACCCATCCATAGTACCTCTGCTTCGCAACAGCATCACTTGCAAGTACCACCCATCCATAGTACCTCTGCTTCGCAACAGCATCACTTGCAAGTACCACCCATCCATAGCATCTCTGCTTCGCAACAGCATCACTTGCAAGTACCACCCATCCATAGCACCTCTGCTTCGCAACAGCATCACTTGCAAGTACCACCCATCCATAGCACCTCTGCTTCGCAACAGCATCACTTGCAAGTACCACCCATCCATAGCACCTCTGCTTCTCAACAGCATCACTTGCAAGTACCACCCATCCATAGTACCTCTGCTTCTCAACACCATCACTTGCATGTACCACCCATCCATAGTACCTCTGCTTCGCAACAGCATCACTTGCAAGTACCACCCATCCATAGTACCTCTGCTTCGCAACAGCATCACTTGCAAGTACCACCCATCCATAGCGCCTCTGCTTCACAACAGCATCACTTGCAAGTACCACCCATCCATAGCACCTCTGCTTCGCAACAGCATCACTTGCAAGTACCACCCATCCATAGCACCTCTGCTTCTCAACAGCATCACTTGCAAGTACCACCCATCCATAGTACCTCTGCTTCTCAACAGCATCACTTGCAAGTACCAGCCATCCATAGTACCTCTGCTTCGCAACAGCATCACTTGCAAGTACCACCCATCCATAGCACCTCTGCTTCGCAACAGCATCACTTGCAAGTACCACCCATCCATAGTACCACTGTCCGGCCCACTCAGCAGACACGGGGGCAGGTATGTGTGGCATCACTGCCCCAAGCCCACACAGCTGAACTGAGGCCTAGCACGTGCCCCTGACCACCACCTCCATCGCACTTGTGGTGTAAGGTGAGGACACACCAGGTGTTGCAAAACTTCACAGCCATAATTCTCAATGCAGGATCTCTGCTCTCACTTCACCATGTTACCCTACAGCCCACCCAGGAGTGCAGAAACCAATTCAAAGCTCCTACATCCATCGATGCACAAACATTGTGGGGAACCAGGGCCTAACATTTTATTTCCAACCAAGTAACACCCTTCAGTGGCAAGATTTGTTAAAAATAATAAAATCGGATTGATCATAGAACGGACCATTCAAGCATTAGATTAAAGAGTTGCTTTCCCCTCGGCTGCTAGCGCCTTCCTATTAGAAGTTGGGCCACTGTTGACAGCATCTGGTGACAGCCCCACCCCAGGCACCAACAGTAGGTGCTTCCATTCTCCCTACCTCAATGTGCTGCTTTCATAGCCAGCACAAGCACTGAAACCAGTGCCAAAACCCACTTGGAGCTATATCCGTGCTTACGCACATTCACAGCTACTCTCCACCCCAGCAATCCCTTCCAACCAATGAAGGGGCCATAGGACACAATGAGCAGCACTATCGTGCACCCCTATTCACTGTGTCCAGTCAGGAAACTGATAATGCGTGTAATCCTGGGATGTACTGTGCACACAGCGGCGGGTCGCATAAAGAATGCCCGTACAGTACCCACAGGTCGCGAGTGTAGTGCTCTTCACACAGCCCTCTAACATTTACCATTGCAATGCGTCTCCCCTCCTCATGTAGATCTGCGGTTTGAGCAACGCTCCAAGTACAGGCTGGATACAAGTAAGGACAGCTCCTAAGAAAAAAAAATCAGTTGAGGTGTTCCTCGAAAAGCTGTGTCCCAAATGCCCAGGGCAGGCGGGGCCTCACTTGAGAGAGTGTGAAGATGTGCACAGCAGGGGTAAAGGGGTGGCCAGTGCAGGTGGCGCTTTTCCTTTGTACAGGAATTTCCGCTGGCGTCATATCTCCCTGCTGTGCACATCTTCACACTCCATGCTGCACAGACCATCAAACGTGCTTAAGTGAAATCCCCTGCTTCAGGCAAGGAAATCACCTCGGTGGCACCCCTCTGAAAGAAAACAAAAGGTAGGGGGCAGGGAGGGTTGCTGAAACCGTCAGAGGATAGCTGCCTCCGGCTGGTTCTGGGCCTCTCTGAAGGGGTCATTAAAATCACAATCTCGGATTTTAAACCATCCGAGAATAAAAGTGGAGCCTTAATACAAATGAAAGTGGGAAAACGCTTTTCATACTTTCATTATTTTACATCATTGTAAATCAGGAAAGTATGTTGTGCTGTCATCTGAACCTTGGCAGCCCGGGCTGGAGATGACGACGGGGGGGGCTGAAGCCCGTTCAGCCCAATGGGTGTTGCGCGCCTGACTGGGCCACACATTAACACCATCAGCGCGGCGCATTTTCCCGCTGTGCGCTGACTTTTTAAAAAACCCACGGTTCATGATGAGCTGAGCTCGTCATGAGCGTACGAGAGGCGTAACTCATGACGAGCTGAGCTCGTCATGAGCATCGAAGGGGTTAAAGTGGCCTTATCAGTGCAACATGGAGTTACATGCTTTGGACAATATAGCTTTCCATTGGTTAGACAACCACACTCCCAGGATCCCTTTCACTTCAATAACAACCAAACTCAACAAGTAAAACACACCAGATCAGAGGTTTGATCTACTTAACCCCTTCGACGCTCATGACGAGCTGGGCTCGTCATGAGGTAGCCTCCTGCTACGCTGATGACGAGCCCAGCTCGTCATGTAACATGCGATACCGCAAATCCCAGCGTACGGGCGGAATTCCGCCCGCACGCATGCGGTTAAAGGTAGGTCACAAATAGTAATTGGCACACTGAATTTTAACGACTTGTCTGAAATGTTGCAGTGGGACCTATGTAGTAATAGGTTGTATTGCAATACGCCCATTGGCAAAATTACCTGTCCAATGAATATTAATTAGTCTGGTCTCTATTTGCAATTCCCTTTGATTGGCAATGGATGCAGGGATGGTGGTCTGCAAGAGATAGCAGACCTCCATTCTGCAGTAACATTCCATAATGGGAACCCCTTTTTTTAAGCAGTCCATGTAGAGCTGCTGTGTTTTTAATTAAAAAAAATCCTTCCCCGTTGGTAAGAAAATGGTGGAAGTTGCCAGTGGTCCTCTGCTCCAATCAAGTCCTCTTTTCGAATACGTCACCACACCATCTTGGAAGCTGGTGACTTTTCAATGGTGTGTGACTGCACTTGAGGTCACAAACGATTAATGCATTTCATAATATACTGCACTTAGGATCGGATTCTCCTTTCACGCCCCTTAACACCTGTGATCTGGACGAATCACAGAACTCCCACGAGTTAGAAAGACGTTTCAGACTGAAAGAAGTTGGTTTCGACATTTTAAAACACTTTCCATACCCTGCCAATCTGTGAATTGCAGGCTTTGCAAGCACAAAAGTGTTTGGCACATCAGACCCAAGACCTCTAAAGAAGCTTTTCTCACCTGTGTGCCATGTCACCCTTTCTAGAGCATCGCTGCATTACCACACAACACTTACAGGGAGAACAATCTGCTTTTTCCACAATTACATTTTTCACACCTGAAACTCAGTAGCTCCCCTCCACAGAGCTCCAAGTTCTAAAATGTAGGAGTAATACAATGACTTTCTCAGGACTATAGATTATAATCCATTAAGAACTGAAACAGTTTACAGATGATCACCGACTTCATCTAGCCGTGCACAATGCAAAACCACCTATGTACAAGCTCCTATGGACACGGCAAAAAGGCTTTTTATCTGCAAAATAAACACAATTTTAATATGCCACCTACTATCGTTATAATCTACCCCCACACCTATTCAAAGCAATCCCACTCGCTAAACATTACCTACTTAGTCCCATCTACTGTTGTATGCTGCAAACTCTACAACGAACTGGTAACCTCCTTAATTAATAAAATGTCTACATCTGTGAAGAGATCAAACAGAATAAATAGCAAACCCCTCGATGGTAAAGAAAAGCAAAACAGACAGTGAGAAAACGAACCAGTCGCGGATGCACACATTCCCTCTCACACTAATCACCAATACCACCAACAACAGAAGGATAAACAAGCACTGTCGAAGCCAATAGGTGTGGCATTGGCAAGCTTGGGATTTTTCTATTCTTTTGTTTAAACATATGTACTAAGCATTGAACCTGTTAAAGTAATAAAAAGCCAAATGAGCCACCACAAAAAATAAATGTAAAGAATTATTGACTGAAACCAGAAAAAGTTGCCTACCCCAGCACATGCACCAAAGTGGGCTATTTTATGGCGGATGTGCACATCTTTCCAAGTAAAATACTGTCAAGCATGGTGGAAAGAACCAATGGCTGACCCATTACCTGTTCCTGCATGCTGAAGAAGTAAAATGTGGATGATACTTGAACTTACCAATGGATGAGGACATAAAGAGATGGATGCTTGAATTATGTACGATGACTGATATTTCAATTCTAGCAAGCTGACTCCAACATGATAAATTGAACTCTCCAGTTTGTGAAGTTAAATTATTGACCACACTGATTGCTGGACTTAACTGTTTAACAATACCAAAACGTTTCTGTTTCAATAAAGAAAAGATCAAATTAAGACAGTTTTTCAAAAAAGTTAACTTGGCAAAGAAAGCGGGCAATCCTTGGCCACAAGAAGTTAGTTCAATGGAACAAAAAATGTAGTTATTCTTTAGGTAGAAAAAAATATATATGATACGTCAAAAAATTATTTAGTAAAACATAAATGTTAAAATAGTATGAACACGTAGTTATTACAGCAGAGACAACAAATGCAATTGGTTATTAACCACTAACACTGAACATGTACACCAAGACGCCTTCTATGTGCTCATTAGTAATTATTTTTTATGTGCAAAGAATGCAAGACATAACAATAGCCCTCTAACATGTAAAAGAGTCTCATTAAACATTTGTGAGGCCAACTAAGGCAAAATAGCACAACTAAAGGGGTCTAATTTTGAATTCTGCATTTGTTCAAAGACTGTTTGTTTAGACTACTTAACTAAATCATTTTAGTTATGCAATGACTTCTAATGTTGCTATTAGAGATGCAAGAAGTTTCCGAAAATGTACCCGCATTCCCTGTGGTATGTTTGCACTTTAAAATCATGGCGTAGTCGGCCTCACAATTTAGAGTTGGCCCAGCTGAAGTACACATGTCCTGCTGTAAGGATTTATCACATTAAAGTGTTTGCCCTCAGCAGTTGCAAATGAAGAGGCTTCTTGGGAGGCGGAGTTTGGAGTCGACCAAGATGGCTGTTCCCTGATCTAGTTCCCCTAGTGGTGCCATCTATTCCCTCCAGCCCGACCACAGATGGAACCTGTAGCCTACTTTTCTGCCTTGCCAACCCAGCCACCTTGCTGGTCCCATTTTTGCCCGGGGGCCATGCCTGAAATTGGAAGTCACCGCCGCCCACGTGCAGGGGTCACCGCGAGGCAGTCGTCCGAAGCGGCAGGGGTAGTGGAGGTGGCTCCTCAGCCTGAGCTCTGTGCTGGCTACTGATGACACAGCACCCTCCAGATCACTTAGGGAAGACATATGTCGGTGGAGTTCAGAGGTCACACTCTGGTCTGTCCTATCCCTGATGTTTTACAGCCCCATTAGGTCTTGACCGAGGTGCAATGTGTCCCTGCGCTGATGACAGAGGTGGTTACCTCTTAGACCACTATGCGCAGTCGATCGGGCCTCTCCTAGAGCTGCATGGTGCCTCTCCTGGCCCCTCAAGGTTCTGGTGCCACCTGCATCAGCGGCCTTGTTTCAGTCTAGTTCTCAGTGTATGCTGCACCACCATCATCATATTGCAGACATGGTGGAGCGAAAGCATGGGGCCTAATCCTCCCCTCTTGGACCCTGAGTCTCCCCTGCCTCCACTACCATGTCAGATTCACATGATTCGTGGGGAGCTTCTCCCAAACTGGGACCCACAGAGCTGCGGCCATTGGGGTGAGAGACCCAGGAAATGGTCTGTGCTGTGCCTGACCTGCCACTCATTGCCGTCCACAGGGGGGCGCAAGGGGGGGCACTTGCCCGACCCCTGGATCGCCAGTGCGTCTGGTGTGGGCCTAGTCCATCATGCTTTTGAAATAGTACCATTAGGTGGCAGCCCCCTCCATTGGGTGGGAAGGGTGCAAGGGGGTGGCCGAGAAGGGTGCAAGGGGGTGGCCGAGAAGGGAGCAAGGAGGAGGGCGAGAAGGGTGCAAGGCAGAGGGGAGAAGGGTGCAACGGGGAGGGGGAGAATGGTGCAAGGCAGAGGGGAGAAGGGTGCAAGGTAGAGAAGGGTGCAAGTCAGAGGGGGAGAAGGGTGCAAGAGGGAGGGGGACAAGGTGCAAGGCAGAGAGGAGAAGGGTGCAAGGCAGAGGGGAGAAGGGTGCAATGCAGAGGGGAGAAGGGTGCAAGGCAGAGGGGAGAAGGGTGCAAGGTAGCAAAGGGTGCAAGGCGGAGGTGGAGTACGGTGCAAGGGGGAGAAGGGTGCAAGAGGGAGGGCTAGAAGGGTGCAAGGCAGAGGGGAGAAGGGGGCAAGGGGAGGGGGAGAAGGGTGCAAGGCAGAGAAGGGTGCAAGGCACAGGGGGATATGGGTTCAAGGTGGAGGGGGGTGCAAGGCGGAGGGGGAGAAAGGTGCAAGGCAGAGGGGGTGAAGGGTTCAAGGCGGAGGGGGGAAGGGTGCAAGGCAGAGGGGAAGAAGGGTGCAAGGCAGAGGGGAAGAAGGGTGCAAGGCAGAGGGGGAGAAGGGTGCAAGGCAGAGGGGGAGCAAGGTAGAAAGGGAGAAGGGTGCAAGGTGGAGGGGGAGAAGGGTGCAAGGCGGAGGGGAAAAGGGTGCAAGGCAGAGGGGAGAAGGGTGCAAGGGGGAGGGGGAGATGGGTGCAAGGCAGAGAAGGGTGCAAGGCAAAGGGGGATATGGGTTCAAGGTGGAGGGGGGTGCAAGGCGGAGGGGGAGAAAGGTGCAAGGCAGAGGGGGTGAAGGGTTCAAGGCGGAGGGGGAGAAGGGTGCAAGGCAGAGGGGAAGAAGGGTGCAAGGCAGAGGGGAAGAAGGGTGCAAGGCAGAGGGGGAGATGGGTGCATGGCAGAGGGGGAGAAGGGTGCAAGGCGGAGAAGGGTGCAAGGTAGAAGGAGAGAAGGGAGCAAGGGGGAGAAGTGTGCAAGGCAGAGGGGGAGAAGGGTGCAATGCGGAGGAGGAGAAGGGTTCAAGGCGGAGGAGGAGAAGGGTGCAAGGCGGAGGGGGAGAAGGGTGCAAGGCGGAGGGGGAGAAGGGTGCAAGGCGGAGGGGGAGAAGGGGGCGAAGGAAGAGAGGAGAAGGGTGCAAGGCAGAGAGGAGAAGGATGCAAGTCAGAGGGGAGAGGGGTGCAAGGCAGAGGGGAGAAGGGTGCAAGGCAGAGGGGAGAATGGTGCAAGGTAGAAAAGGGTGCAAGGCGGAGGTGGAGTACGGTGCAAGGGGGAGGGGGAGAAGGGTGCAAGGGGGAGAAGGGTGCAAGAGGGAGGGCTAGAAGGGTGCAAGGCAGAGGGGAGAAGGGGGCAAGGGGAGGGGAGAAGGGTCCTAGGCTGAGAAGGGTGCAAGGCACAGGGGAGAAGGGTGCAAGGCAGAGAAGGAGCAAGGTAAAGGGGAGAAGGGTGCAAGGTGGAGGGGGAGAAGGGTGCAAGGCGGAGGGGAGAAGGGTGCAAGGCAGAGGGGAGAAGGGTGCAAGGGGGAGGGGAGATGGGTGCAAGGCAGAGAAGGGTGCAAGGCAAAGGGGGATATGGGTTCAAGGTGGAGGGGGGTGCAAGGCGGAGGGGGAGAAAGGTGCAAGGTAGAGGGGGTGAAGGGTTCAAGGCAGAGGGGGAGAAGGGTGCAAGGCAGAGGGGAAGAAGGGTGCAAGGCAGAGGGGGAGAAGGGTGCAAGGCAGAGGGGGAGAAGGGTGCAAGGCAGAGGAGGAGAAGGGTGCCAGGCGGAGAAGGGTGCAAGGTAGAAGGAGAGAAGGGTGCAAGGCACAGGGGGAGAAGGGTTCAAGGCGGAGGGGGGAAGGGTGCAAGGCAGAGGGGAAGAAGGGTGCAAGGCAGAGGGGAAGAAGGGTGCAAGGCAGAGGGGGAGAAGGGTGCAAGGCAGAGGGGGAGCAAGGTAGAAAGGGAGAAGGGTGCAAGGTGGAGGGGGAGAAGGGTGCAAGGCGGAGGGGAAAAGGGTGCAAGGCAGAGGGGAGAAGGGTGGAAGGGGGAGGGGGAGATGGGTGCAAGGCAGAGAAGGGTGCAAGGCAAAGGGGGATATGGGTTCAAGGTGGAGGGGGGTGCAAGGCGGAGGGGGAGAAAGGTGCAAGGCAGAGGGGGTGAAGGGTTCAAGGCGGAGGGGGAGAAGGGTGCAAGGCAGAGGGGAAGAAGGGTGCAAGGCAGAGGGGAAGAAGGGTGCAAGGCAGAGGGGGAGATGGGTGCATGGCAGAGGGGGAGAAGGGTGCAAGGCGGAGAAGGGTGCAAGGTAGAAGGAGAGAAGGGAGCAAGGGGGAGAAGTGTGCAAGGCAGAGGGGGAGAAGGGTGCAATGCGGAGGAGGAGAAGGGTTCAAGGCGGAGGAGGAGAAGGGTGCAAGGCGGAGGGGGAGAAGGGTGCAAGGCGGAGGGGGAGAAGGGTGCAAGGCGGAGGGGGAGAAGGGGGCGAAGGAAGAGAGGAGAAGGGTGCAAGGCAGAGAGGAGAAGGATGCAAGTCAGAGGGGAGAGGGGTGCAAGGCAGAGGGGAGAAGGGTGCAAGGCAGAGGGGAGAATGGTGCAAGGTAGAAAAGGGTGCAAGGCGGAGGTGGAGTACGGTGCAAGGGGGAGGGGGAGAAGGGTGCAAGGGGGAGAAGGGTGCAAGAGGGAGGGCTAGAAGGGTGCAAGGCAGAGGGGAGAAGGGGGCAAGGGGAGGGGAGAAGGGTCCTAGGCTGAGAAGGGTGCAAGGCACAGGGGAGAAGGGTGCAAGGCAGAGAAGGAGCAAGGTAAAGGGGAGAAGGGTGCAAGGTGGAGGGGGAGAAGGGTGCAAGGCGGAGGGGAGAAGGGTGCAAGGCAGAGTGGAGAAGGGTGCAAGGGGGAGGGGGAGATGGGTGCAAGGCAGAGAAGGGTGCAAGGCAAAGGGGGATATGGGTTCAAGGTGGAGGGGGGTGCAAGGCGGAGGGGGAGAAAGGTGCAAGGTAGAGGGGGTGAAGGGTTCAAGGCAGAGGGGGAGAAGGGTGCAAGGCAGAGGGGAAGAAGGGTGCAAGGCAGAGGGGGAGAAGGGTGCAAGGCAGAGGGGGAGAAGGGTGCAAGGCAGAGGAGGAGAAGGGTGCCAGGCGGAGAAGGGTGCAAGGTAGAAGGAGAGAAGGGTGCAAGGCAGAGGGGGAGAAGGGTGCAATGCGGAGGAGGAGAAGGGTGCAAGGCGGAGGAGGAGAAGGGTGCAAGGCGGAGGGGGAGAAGGGTGCAAGGCGGAGGGGGAGAAGGGTGCAAGGCGGAGGGGGAGAAGGGGGGAAGGAAGAGAGGAGAATGGAGCAAGGCAGAGAAGAGAAGGGTGCAAGACAGAGGGGAGAAGGGTGCAAGGCAGAGGGGAGAAGGGTGCAAGGCAGAGGGGAGAATGGTGGAGAGGAGTTGGCCTAACGGCTAGGGCGCTCGACCTCGGACCTGGTGGAACTGGGTTCGAGTCTCGGTAACGACGCCAAAACCTCCTGCGATTCTGGGCAAATCACTTAATCTCCCCGGGCCTAAAATGAAAATAACTGGAAAACGTAAAAATGTAACGTAACTGGAAAAATATGTAAAGCGCTCTGATACCTGATTCGGTTCAGGTCTAGTTCGCGCTATATAAAACTCTGCAAAAAAAAAAAAAATGGTGCAAGGGCAGATGGGAGACTGGTGCAAGGTAGAAAAGGGTGCAAGGCGGAGGTGGAGTAGGGAAACAAGGGGGAGGGGGAGAAGGGTACAAGGCGGAGGGGGAGAAGGGTGCAAAGCAGAGAGGAGAAGGGTGCAAGGCAGAGGGGAGAAGGGTGCAAGGCAGAGGGGAGAAGGGTGCAAGGCAGAGGGGAGAAGGGTGCAAGGTGGAGGTGGAGAAGGGTACAAGGAGGAGGGGGAGAAGGGTGCAAGGGGGATGGTCATGAAGTTAAAAATGTGCCCCCCTGGAAACATTTCTGCGGATGCCCATGCTCCCACTACCCTCACATTCTGGCCACATTTGTTGGATGGTGGCGACTTTGCTGTCACCCCTAGCTGGCAGTGACTGGAGCACATTGGGCCTTTCTCATGCCGTAGACACTTAATCACCACTCTTGGGACTGCAGCACAACGAGGAGCTCCAGCCCTTGCTTAGCTGGATACCCTGCAGTACATCGCTGCTGCTCCCGCTCGGCCCACCATTAGCGTCTCTCAGCTGGTGGCGGTCATTCTCGACAGCAGCCCTGGGACCTGGAGTCAGTTACTTGTTTCCTTATGCTATTGGACCTGGTCATACAACCACCAGGCCCGTCCACCTGCTGCACCCAGGAGCTTACAAAAGGGCCGATCATGCCTCGGGGATGCCTGGAACTCTCCAAGACACCTTGGTATTTGAACCTGCCTGGTACCCCTCAGAAGGCGGCAGACCACCTCGGCCCAGGCACAGTTTTGGAGAGTGGGAGTCCTTCTTCACAGTCCACTCTGGCAAGTTAGTTTCCTCAATGTGTATAAGTGAATAGACTTATTCTTGGTGATAGTAGGTCTAAAGGTGAGGTATGGCCCTTTCTTGTGATGACAAAATAAGGGCACTTATGTGCTTTTAAAATACCCCTCACACACTAAGAAACCCCTTAGTGTCATGCTTCATCATCGAGGTCTTCCCCTCCCTCTACGGGGCGGGGCGTGCTACGACCTACGGACTACGTGGGAGCACTGATAGTTGTGACGATAGGCTATGTGTGGTGCAGTGAATTCCAGTGAAGTGTAGAGACCTAGTAAAGTGAATGCCAAAAATTAAAAATTCCCTGGCTAGTAGAAAAATAGAATTTATTAGGTTCTCTGGCAGTCTAAAGGGTATATGCCTATAGTCCTATAACTGAGTAGCAAAAATCGGCTACCTAGTTAGGGTTCCTCGGAGTGGGACAAGGATAGGAATAAGGCATTGCTCCAAAAAGCGGACATTATACCGCGGAAGACACCCTTCGTTTTGCCAGCTCATGAGGCACGCTAAAAGTGTCTAATCAAGACCACACCGGGTCAGATTTTTCAAAGCTTCCTCTGGGGCCCACTCAAGCCCGGAAGCCTAACTAGGTAGCCGATTTTTGCTACTCAGTTATAGGACTATAGGCATATACCCTTTAGACTATCAAATTGAGTTTATTTTCCCTGTAGGGACCATCAGAGGTCCTGATGAGTAAGTAGTAGGGGACTACTTACGAAACATGTCGACCAGGTAGTAAGCAATTTGCACTACCTACACAAACCCCCTTTTTAACGTTCCCAGCCAGAGAACCTAATAAATTCTATTTTTCTACTAGCCAGGGAATTTTTAATTTTTGGCATTCACTTTAATAGGTCCCTACATTTCACTGGAATTCACTGCACCTACACATTGATAGAATCCCAGTGTTTGAACAGATCTGTAAGGAGGGTGATTCTATCACTACCTCTACACTTCCTTCCTCTATTGTTGTTTTGAAGTTAGTTTCCTCACCACAGAAGCCTCTGAAACATACCTGACTGTCCCTTCTACTGTTGGCCTATGTGCCTCGGTATTGAACTGCTTGCCTTCCCATACTTGCAACTGTCAAAATACTCCATTCCTCCAGTTGTGGAGGGATGATTGGCTGCCTCTCGCTGAACTCCATGTAGTGCCTGCATTCTCGGACACGTCTAAGCTTTAAGACTACTGAGTAGTGTGCCCCAATCCCCGACTCTTATGGATTACTTCGGCCTAACATGTCGACTCTTCGACAAACAGTCACTCACCGCTGTTTTCAGGCTTGGTGAGTTGCTCCCTTCAGACTCTGGAGACTCCTTCTCAGGCTCCCTCTGCCAGGACCATGGAGACCCTCCATAAAGAGATTTCATTCATAGACCACCCTCGCCACCATGGATGCGAAAATGACAGACCCTACCTCGTAGGTCAAAACCATCTGACTGGACATGTCCGCTATTGGAAATTACCCTTCTTGGGGGAATTTGCCCCCGAAACTTTTCACTTTTTCCACCTAGTCTTTGCCTACTCTGATCGCTGTCATATAGCTACTGTTTATCTTTATAATGTGTTAAGTTGGCATGGCTTATTATATGTTTAAACGCCATTTTTGCTTTTGCTGCTTCTGCACACAACACTTAATTGTTGATTTAGCTTTCAACCTAGAAGTCCGTTGTGGTTTACATGAGAATAATATGTTATTGCTCTGATATCAGCTTTGCTTAATAAACTATGTCTGTACAGAGAGTGCTGAAGCTTCAGGAATAACACGATACAGAATTGTTATGAGGTCTGATCTCCGCACCTTCATAGACATAAGTGCAGCTTCTGCCAAATTTAGGCTTTAGGCGGGTTTTATATTGCTTTGCTTAGAGCACACAAACACACTTGATGCGGTTCGCATGCAGAGAGCTGGTGGAAGCAGATGTGATCTCTTCATACTAGGATCTTGAGGTATGGGCCCGCCCTGTTAAAACCCAAAGAGACCTTCTTAGATATTAATATAATATGCTAGTTAGGGAGGGTGAGAAATAGGTGTTGTTAACCCTTATTCATTACAGCATGTTAGCATGTTGTCACCTTTTGCTTTCTATAACCTAGTAACTATGCTGATAACTTTGCTTCTGATAATATGTTTCCTTGTATTATCTAAGATACTGCGTTTGAGAAAACGGCATTAGTAAATAAATATTTCAAATGTGCACGTGTCCTCATTTACTCCACGTTCTGGTTTGAAATGATTGTATAACGAAAGAGTGCTCATGTGTTCCACGTAACCTGAGGTATTGTAAGTTCATGTTCTGGTATGTCTAAACATTGGGAGTTTGTTATGACCAATGAGACACTGTAGCTAGCCTGGTAAGGGGTTTTGGGTACTGAGGTGAGTTTTGGGTCACCCTAATTCACCGAGGTTCCAAATCTCTATGCACAGTTCTGTGGGAGAACGGAAACCCTGCTACATGGCGCCCAACCGTTGGTGGTCTTATATCATGACACTCGAGTAGTATATCATTCAAACCTTAACCCCTTCACTGTCGTTTCCGGAAAACGGTGGTGTCCGAAAAACCGACCTATTTTTGAAATAGGTCTTTTCAAGCTTGAATCTTTCTAAAACGGTTTCCTTGAATTACTACCCAGTTGTGCTACAAAGTTTACTTTGTTTTTCTACGTTCCTGTGTTATCATGGCCCAGCCTGTGGACATCCCGCAGCATAGTCGCATTGCGGTGCACAACCATTTACAGACTTTCCAAGTCCTATTGGAAGGCTTGGCTGTGATTTTGGTGGTGAGTGCGGATGCAGCTTACCCATACAAACTGTTTTATTCGTGGGTGACGTTTCCGGCTGTGGACGCTAATTCTGGTGTGTTCCACAACTACACTGCCTCACCTGTACCTAATGAATATACTCCGTGCAGGGCACTGGAAATACCTATTGATCATTGGGAGCATCGCGTTTGGTTTGGTGGCGCCCTACCCCATTCGTTGACGCTCCGAGGTTAGGTCCTTTGTCCATTCCAGGCGCAAATAGGCCTGTTTTGGCTGGATTTACTCCTCATCCTCAGCACGGCAATTGTACCCTAGCGGAGGTACGTAGGCTACATGTTGTCTCCATTGCCGTGATTCGTGCATTAGTGCAATACATAGGTCGTCATCTCCCGGGTGGACCCCCGGGGGGTCCGGCTCTTCCAGCGGAACATGGCGGATTGAAGCTCAATCTGGTTATGGTCAATGCAGTGTTTGGTAAGCGACCAGATGATAAGGATGACTTTCCTTTTTGGCTTGCCGAGAAGTTTGACCAACTGGAAGCAGTATTTCCTAACACGACTCCAGGTGAAAAACATAGAATCTTGACGATTAGTTTACCTCAAGATTTAGCTCCCGAACTCGTTGACTGTGAGAGCTGGGGGGGGACTTTTGCGGCTGTTTATGCGAGGTGTTTCGGCACCCCGTCTATGGCTGTACTGCCTACGATCATTAAACGTGTTCAGGACGATCACGGACCGGAAGCAGCGGTTGAATTGGGTATGCGCCTGTGAAGCTCCTTTGAAATAGTTTGCGATCTCGTACTTGCTAATGTCAAGGGGGACGCTGTGAACTTTCAGGTGTTTAACGCGTTGGCAGCTATTCCCGATGCCGAAAAACCCCGCCAGTTAGGGAAGATTGTAGTGGCTGCTTATAAAACAGTGGGTCGCACAAGTAAGGGTCTAAAGTATTTTTCTGACAAAGAGAAAAAACAACCGCAGGGGCAGTCTGCTCAGGCAGATGTCCAGCCCAAGTCCAAAAAACAAAATTGGCCTAAGAAACAGAATCAGGGGAAGCAGAAACAGCAGACTCAAGAATCTTTTCCTGCGGCTCAGGTGCCTGCGCCGACTGAACGAGTTTATGACTTGCGCGATCGCGCGACGATTAAATCACCTGATCGATTTCAGGTTTCTGATCAACGCTCTCCTCGTTCCTTTCAGGACTCATCGGCTCCGAAGACCGGTGGTGGAGGAGGCGGTAGGGGACGGGGTGGTTGATAAGCAAGGACGTGACCAGCCCCGCAAGACAGACGGCACGGGTCAGCAGGACGGCTCAACGCCGAAGAGACCGCAGTTTGCCAAAAAGAAAGTCGCAGCTTTAACAGCGCATCGATATGCCACAGATAGTGAGAACGCGGCTTCGGAATCTGACGTGGGCTCTGACCTTGCTGGACAGCGCGGCGGAGATTACCATTGTGAGAGAGGCCCTGCGTCCACTACTGAGGGTGACAGCGACTGATGTTTACATTGTGATAGAAACAGCCGATACGAGACTTGCTCCCCCTGATAGACTTTATGAAATTGTCCTGTTGATAGAAGGTGACATACAACGTACCATCAAAGGGGTATTTTGGGAAAATCTTTCATCTACGTATGACATTTTACTTTCGGAGGCTGACTGGCCCCCACCTTTTGTGCTCTCGGCGCCGCGAGGGGAGGAGGTAATCCTCCCGAGTTTCGCGAACACTGTCTCGAAAGAGCATGCGCAGCATTTTGCAGAAGAGTGGGCTAGGGCTCTAGCGCCGGCTCTGTACCGCAACCAGTGTGGTTGGGATAAATTGTCCCCAAGCCACGAGATTCCTTTGCGGTCTCAGCCGCAGCCTCAACCTCAATATCCCATTCGACGTGAAGCCAAGGCTTCCGTCGCGGCAATCCTTGAACAATTGGAATATCAGGGAGTTATTGAAACATGTGTGTCACCGATGAATAACCCTCTTTTTACAGTGACCAAGCCTGACGGATCGTATCGTTTGGTATTGGATTACCGGCATTTGAACTCGCATTGCCGTAACTGTGCAGTACAGAATACTCACGGCTCTGCCCTAGTGGATAGTCTAGTGCGTAAGCGTTTTAAAACAACGCTTGACATTTCCAACGGTTTCTATGCCCACAGATTGGATAGCTTTAGCTCCCAATGGACCAGTTTTACAAGCGCTGGAGTTCAAAAACAATTTCGGCGTCTCCCAATGGTCTGTATGTATAGTCCTGGTATTTTTACCGCCCGCATAGTCTCTCTTTTAGAGAGGATCGACCCTGATGCTTGCTCGTATGTGGATGACATATATCTCACTGACGACGAAATTTGGGAGCATCTGTGTCGTGTGAATTCGATAATTTGTAACTTTGCAGACATGGGTTACAAATTTAACTTTGCAAAATCGCACATTGCTGAGTACACAGTGTTGTTCCTGGGCTATGAGCTCAACAATGAAGGTAGAGGTTTGGCTCCTCACTTCTTGGAGAAATGCGCACAGTTGCGCGCTCCTACAACACTGAAAAAATTACAGTCTTTACTGGGTTTTTTAAATTTCGGGAGGACTTACATTACCGAATATGCCCAGCGTATCAAGCCTGTGTATGCTTTGATACAACCAACTTTTTCCAAATCATGCTGGCTGCCTGAGCACTCAGCCATCTTGCAATCCTTGCAGGCTGATCTGCTCCCTTATAAATTCTTACTGACTCGTGATAACCACACCAACCTGGTGATAAGAATAATTCCTGGGACAGTGGGTTTCACGTACCTAACTTTTAATGAAGGAGACACAGTACCTATTGCTTACAAGTCACACTTGTACACTTTGGCTGAAATGCGGTTTCCCACTGTGGAAAAGGTTTCAACAGCTGTGCAGATGGCGATTCTTAAGGAACGAGCTCTGTCACAGGGGAAACGCATGTTGGTTGTTACTCCCTGTCCTCATTTGGAGGCAGTTACGAAAGCCAGTGTACCGAATTCTAAAGCATTGCACCCTCGGTGGATTCAATGGGCTGCTTCCTTGACGTCCATGGATGTCACGTTTATTTTTGACGCCTCATTGCGGTCGCAAGAGTACTTGCAGTATGAATTTGTTCATCCTACTCCTCTAGCTATGAGACCTTTGGAGGACTTCCATTGCATCATTTACACTGATGGTTCGGCGCAGGTTTCGCATGGCTTTAAACACGCCTACGTTTCCGCGTGCGCCATTGTGGTCGGTGCCATGGTGAACGATGAGTTCAAGTCCAAGGCAGTACACGCGCAGCCTCTAGGGGACTGCACCGCACAATTGGCAGAGCTTCGTGCTCTCTTACTAGCGTTGGAGTACGCGGATCCTAGTGTAACTACTCTTATTGTGAGTGATTCTTACTACTGTGTACAGTCTTACAATGAAAACTTGTTCTTTTGGATTCAGAATTATTTTCGTGATTCGAAGGGTAGCACAATAAAACACAAGATGATCTGGGTTCGAGTGGCAGAGCTTAAGGCTACATTGCCACTCGTTTTTGTAATTCATTCTCTCTGCCATCAGCGTGTGGGAGTCCACGCTGTCGGTAACTCGCTTGCTGATGAAGCAGCGAAATCAGCGGTGTCTACATACTTAGTTGCAGCAGTTACTCAGTCCAAAAGTAAGATTGATGATGACATCTTGGCGGCTGTTGCTGCCACTGGGAAGGGAGGTAAACATACTACGGGGTTCCCTTCGAAGTACACATACCACTTAAGTCCCGAAAAGGTTCCTTTTGTGAAAATTCCTGAAGTTGGAGAACGTTTAATTCCCAACTCGGATTGCAGGGCTGACTTGATTACAGCGGCACATGAAGGTGTGGCGTCTGCGCATTCGGGCGTCTCGGCCACTGTAACTCAATTACAACAACGTTTCTGGTGGCGTGGGCTGTACAAACAGACGCGAGATTATGTCCTTCAATGTGACACTTGCCAGCAGATTAAACCTTCGACTGCTGCGCGTCCGCCACAGACACAGTTGTACATTTCTAATAAACGGCTAGGTTGTGTTTATTTAGATCACTGCGGTCCTTTTACCTATGATACTGCGTATAAGTACATCTTAGTAGCAGTGGATTCATGCACACGCTTTGTATGGGTTTGGCCCCATCGCAGCGCTGATTCACGGACTGTCATTAGAGATTTGCGTATCTTTGTAGGGATTTTTGCCTGTGGTACCTTCCATTCGGAACATCGTCCGGCTTTCGCATCTAAGGCGTATAAGGATGCCATGACTTCGATGGGGGTCCAAGTCAAGTTTTCGTCTCCCTACAGACCTGAGGGTAATAGTGTAGTGGAGCGAATGAACGTGATTTAAAACAATCTTTGACAGCTCGAGTTATAGGCACTGGCAGAAACTGGCTGACCCACCTCAATGGCGTGCAGCGTGCTCTTAATAATCTCCCTAGAAGGTCTCTGGGTGGGCGGACCCCATACGAAATGCTCTTTGGCATCAAGATGTACGTCCCTGACCTTGATGGTCTAGACTGCGTGGTTCGCGCCACAACCTTTGACGTAGATGAACATTGCAATGTTTTACAGGATCTACAAAAGACCAGAGACAGTCTTGCAAAGGAACATTTGCCCTCCACATCGGATGTTGCATTGCAGATCCCGGTAGTTGGCTGGCTACACCAAGTTGGAGAACTGGTTCGAGAGAAGATCGATAACAAGAAAGAATTTGGTCCTTCCTATCGAGCTCCGGTTCCAGTCCTTGGAGTGAAGGGCACAAGAACAGTCATTTTACCACCGCTTCCTGGTCGTAAGGAAAACAGGTTTATCTCAATTGACAATGTCAAGATACACAGAGTGGCCGATTCTTCTTATCATGACACCGGCAGTCTCCTGTCCTTCCATTGTGAGAAATTCAGTTTTGGCCACTGCTTCTAATCCTGAAACTGAAGTGGCCATCGAATTGCCTGCAATTTCCAGTCCTTTATTAAGTACTTTGCCTGGTACTGACCATGATGAAATAGACTACACTTACCCCACTGACTTATCCATGCCTGACCTGCAAGCACGTTTGGCCACAGAATCCAGATCTTCATTTGACACTGTTTCCAATGCCTCGAAGAAACCCTCACGTTTTGCAGTTTATGCCAGCTTATTTAAAAAACATTTTTTGATTCCCCCTTTGACATATATTTGGCTGGTGCTTTTTCTATTTACCTTTTTATGTCAATTGGGTTTGTGTTTTATTTTTTCCGGATTGTAAATGGACACTATGTCGAGGAAAGAACATGCATTCGACATCTTAATGGAACTTTGGCCCCCCTTTCCTCATCACATTCTGCACACAGACTGAAAAGAGACTTGACATTTGTTAACATCACTGCTTGGCCTGTCCTTGATGGGATAGTGTGGGATGCCGTTAGATTTCAAATTCATGGCCCTACTGAGGTTGTTAATGTCCCTAATGTGCTTAGAGTTAACATGGGGGATGTTATGTTATGTTATGTTAATATCATTTATTTTGCGCACAGATGCTCCAGCTAAGGAGCGTCCTGGCGCAGGGAATGGTGGACATAACACAACGCTGAAAGGAACAGAAAAATAAAGATGAGGAAAATTTAAAACAGATGAGTTTTCAGGGCCCTACGGAATACTAATAAGTCCTCTAACAGGCGGATTTCTAAAGGGAGAGCATTCCAGAGGGTCGCAGCTCTCACACGAAAAGAACGCCCGCCCATCCGGCTAAGCCTGAAACGCGGGACCACCACAAGGGATTGTCCGAAAGATCTAAGAGAACGGGTCGGGACATAGGCGGATACGAGATTATTAAGTATCTCAGGTGCCGACCCTTTTAACATTTTGAAAACAAGGCTAAGGGCCTTGAAATGAATTCGGCTTTTGATCGGTAGCCAGTGTAGGGACCGCAAAGTATTAGAAGTGGGACAGAACCTTGGCAAACCGACCACTGCTCTCGCAGCCGCGTTCTGTACGCGTTGTAAGCGAACGATCTCCGATTGGTTAGCTCCCAGTAGGAGCGAGCTGGCATAATCCAGACGGGAGATAATCGTCGCTTGGATGACCAACTGTCTTGTCGGAGCATCGAAAAATTTGAGCACCGGCCTTAGCCCACGCAGGACACCAAAACAGCATGACGCCACTCTCTTAGTATGGGTCGTAAAGCAGAGGGTGTGATCTAACCACACTCCCAGGTTTCTGAGTTCCATCACTGGAGAAACAAAACATACGTTCTGATGATTGGGATGTTCAGGCCGTAGAGTCTTTGTTTTCTGATTTGAAATACTATGCTGCCTTCGATGCAGAAGATTTGTACTTAGAATCTGCTAATTATGGTGATTTGGTTTGCTTTCAACATTTTGGCAATCACTTCTTACATAAAACTACTTCTAGAAGGAACACTGTTAATTATACACAATGGGAGCATTGTCCCGCTCCTAAAAAAGGCAGTTCAAGTACTTTTTTGAAAAAGTACACTTATTTTACTGACTTCAATCAGTCAAATCCCGAGTCCTTTTATTTCAAAATGACACAGAAGCCTATGTCCAAGGTTAGACTTACCGATACCAAATTATTGTACTCGAAGTCCTTTCTTGATCAGCTGCCTGTTGGCGGCTATGAATTGTGGAAGGAAACTATTGCCCTTAAATCAGTTTGGGGTTCTAAACGCTGGCAGGTACAAGGCACTGAGGCTTTGCACCATGCTTGTCTCATCCCGAATCATATGTTGTTTTTGAATTCCTCTATTTCACAGACAACATGCTTTGGATTGGCTACTTCTAAAAAATTGAATACTCCAACCATCCCTGAGTTAGAAGAATATTCTGGCTGGAGTAATTATACTCAGTTTTCGATTAGGGACTTGCAAACCCTATTACTGAATGCTTCCTTTAACATATCCAGTATGGATCCGAAAGGTTGGCTGATGTGGCACAGAAGTGCTGATTCATGCCAGCACCGTTTTCTAGGTTTATCTGATGGCTTTACACAGGTCAGACCTGATCCACATTTTGAATCTGAGCATTCTGTCACGACTTACTCATTGGGCAAATTATGTCAGAATTGGCTAAAACATTCTAAATTGTCTGCAGTTAAATTACATCTTGCAAAGCTGAATGATGATGTAGATTTAAATGATTTCATAAAAGGCCCGGCTACTGGTAGATCGAAAAGGTGGATATATGCTATTTACAATGAAATCTGGAAGACATCACAGATTGAGGCGGCGACACACCTTAGAGCTATAGATCAAGCTAATCTAGAAAAAGTGCTTGCAGTGGTAGACAATAGTATTAACATGCTTTCTTCCCGCATTTACACGTTAGATAATATTGTGTCTTCTGTAGTGGACATTGTGCAGGATGAAGTGTCGGTATTGTACCATGGTCAAAATCAATTGCGTTCTATAATGCAATTTGCGTGGACCCGGCAAACGTTGAAATCTGGCAAGGTGCCATGGACCTACATGAATGTTTCCTCTCTCTTTGCCCCCTTTAATTTAACTGACAAACAGCGCTTGCTTTCCATGCGAGATGCGTCCTTTTCAATGTTAAATATTGAGAGATTAGAGTCCTTGCCTTTTTCTGTGGCAGAGGCCACCGATGCAACGTGGCTTATCCACGGTTTGATAACATTACCTTTTGCTTTGTATAAATTTACAAATTGTATGCGATATGTTGCTATAGGTCGATATGAACCATTAGGTAGTGCGTTTCTCCATGAAGTCTGGTCCCTTCCTTTTACTTATAGATGTTTGAAAGACGGACATGAGGTTTATCTGAATGGGGAGGATTGTACAGAAACACCAGATCACTCATTAATGTGTAGACACATACAGTTGCACGGTTCTTGTAACCAGGACAGGCCAAACTTAGCCTGTGTTTTAAAAGGGACTCCAGTTCCAGCAATCATCCCGACTGTTACCTTACTGGGGAACGGAAGTTATTTACTTTTAAATAATGAAGATTGTTGCGGGTTAATTAAAGGTGTTGCTTATGTGGTAACAGTAACTGAACGTGTAGTTTGCTGCAAAAATGTGCTGTACCCACCCACGCATGGTAACGGGGATGTTTCCATCTGGCCGCGCATCCCAACCTTGAAAGCAGAGTTCAATGGTATGAGCAGAATAAGAGCTCTATTGTCCCAAAAAGAAGTGGCCTTGAGTTCGGCTCGAGAAACATTCGTGCTTCACATAGCTAACACCCGTACAGACGTTCAGGCCCTTTTAAATACTGATTTACCGTTGCATTTCAGCAAACTGGTTAATTCTATCTTTAACGCTTCCTCGACGACGGGGCTGGCGCACTTTTTTAAAATAGTTAGCAGCGGTCTCGTGACTTCATTTGAGAAAATATTTGGAGTCATTCCTGCTTTCTTTCATTCCATTTTTTCAAGTCTGTTTGGTGGATTCCCGGTTTTACTGGCACTAGCGGCAGGCGTTCTGGTGATTTTTTGTTTCTTTAAATATGGATGCCCTTCATGTGCAAGAAGCCGCGCAGCCCCTCCTGGCACTGTTTCGCAACAGGATGCTTGAATATTATGGCACACTGCCGCTTGCGACTTTAAGCACGGCGTTTGGATTATCGTTTCGATTTTCCTATTTCACCTGTGTCCAGCCTGTATTTCATTGCCTGAGCTGTGATTTTGACTGGGCCATTGATTTGTGTCTCTGCAAGACGGTTTCTCCTGACGTTGATTTTAATCAGCTGATGTGTCCCGTCGTGGCTCACGAGTTGATTTGTTCTGGCGATAGGATTTTGGCCTTGGCATTGATGCATGGACTAATGGGTCCTTGGAACATACTCGCAGCAGCGCAAGATTTCTTGGCACTGAGCTTTCTTGAAAACCCACCGAGTTGTCCTCTGATGGTGATAGAGGCTCCGGTACTAGAAGAGCACGTATGTTCTTTCCCACTTTTGAATTGGATGGCTGAACTGTTTTCGGATGAGGACGGTGATTTCATGTTGGAGGCTGTTGCTGCATATTTTGCATATTCGGTCTTGCCTTAAAAACTTTCTTGGTTTATGATGATGCCACCTTTTTCTTTGCATTTTTTCACCTCCCAGACCTATTGACTTGAGTGCTGTTGAACACAGTATTGACATTTTGAATTTTTGATTTGGTTCATGTAGTTTTTTCCATCACTTATTAAGATTATAACATTGTTCATCGTTCTTGAACTCTGCTTTCATGAAGTTGCCCTTATCTTATCTTATCTTATCTTGTCCGTGCTCGGATCATGGGGGGGTGTCATATAGCTACTGTTTATCTTTATAATGTGTTAAGTTGGCATGGCTTATTATATGTTTAAACGCCATTTTTCCTTTTGCTGCTTCTGCACACGACACTTAATTGTTTATTTAGCTTTCAGCCTAGAAGTCCGTTGTGGTTTACATGAGAATAATATGTTATTGCTCTGATATCAGCTTTGCTTAATAAACTATGTCTGTACAGAGAGTGCTGAAGCTTCCGGAATAACACAATACAGAATTGTTATGAGGTCTGATCTCCGCACCTTCATAGACATAACATAAGTGCAGCTTCTGCCAAATTTAGGCTTTAGTCGGGTTTTATATTGCTTTGCTTAGAGCACACAAACACACTTGATGCGGTTCGCATGCAGAGAGCTGGTGGAAGCAGATGTGATCTCTTCATACTAGGATCTTGAGGTATGGGCCCGCCCTGTTAAAACCCAAAGAGACCTTCTTAGATATTAATATAATATGCTAGTTAGGGAGGGTGAGAAATAGGTGTTGTTAACCCTTATTCATTACAGCATGTTAGCATGTTGTCACCTTTTGCTTTCTATAACCTAGTAACTATGCTGATAACTTTGCTTCTGATAATATGTTTCCTTGTATTATCTAAGATACTGCGTTTGAGAAAACGGCATTAGTAAATAAATATTTCAAATGTGCACGTGTCCTCATTTACTCCACGTTCTGGTTTGAAATGATTGTATAACGAAAGAGTGCTCATGTGTTCCACGTAACCTGAGGTATTGTAAGTTCATGTTCTGGTTTGTCTAAACATTGGGAGTTTTTTATGACCAATGAGACACTGTAGCTAGCCTGGTAAGGGGTTTTGGGTACTGAGGTGAGTTTTGGGTCACCCTAATTCACAGAGGTTCCAAATCTCTATGCACAGTTCTGTGGGAGAACGGAAACCCTGCTACATCGCATGACCTTAGGAATCTGAGAACCTTCCTACTGTGCTGCAGAGGGAAAGTATGTGCACCTGCCTCACCTGCATTGGGCAGGGGATGCGGACACGATGGGTTTAGGTGCCATACCTCCGTGCACTACGTAAAACAGGTACAACCCATACCTGTGGCCGGTACAGCACTGGTCAGGAGTGGGATGCAGCACTAAGTGTACCACCCAATGGATAGCCTGTCAACACTGTATTGGGCCTGTCATAGCAGGCCTGTGTGGTGCCATTGCGCCCCTTCCCGGGTTAGCATTACTGACACCTCAGCCAACCCTGAGTGGGTCATCCCATACCATGAGGGCAACCCCCAGGGAAGCCATGATGGGCGCAGGAGGGTGGTAGGCTGAAGGACTGGCGGGTACATATGGATGTTTCCTGCCCAGGTAGTGAGAAACTCCCACATGGGCTTTACCCTGTCTTGGAGTTCGGCTCTTCACATTGGATACTCCAGGGGTTCGCGAATCTCTTGTGTGGCCTCAGAGCCCTGAGCACATCCTCACTGTCTAGGCAGTGGGGAAGTGCGTGTGCCTTCCTACACAGGCTAGGGAGAGGCACTGACTCAGTGTTCAGAAACATGGGCACTTGTACCTGGGTGGTGTTAACTATGTGCTCATCCTTCCATTTCAGGTCAGGGTGTGCACATTGGCTCTTATTCTGTTTCGAATACAGGTCATCACTGCCGTGGCAGGCTGGTGGATGCGCCCTGGCACCCATTGCATTGTGAATAGATGCCCGGTCTGCCATCAAGGACCAGTGAGTGCATACCTGTATCCCCAGGTGTTCTAACACCCCCGTCAGACCTGCTGTGGCACGCCTCTGTCTGGGTGCTTGCACCCAAGGTGCTAGTGGCAGAGTGCCCTAGCCTGCTGTTGCAGGCAGGGTTGGCGCAATCTCATCCCTAAGGGGGGTTGACCTGAGTCTGGCTGGCCTGGGCAGGGTGATGAGTACTCTCTCGCACTTAAGGTGCAAGGGCCTGGGTAATACCAGGACTGGTTGGCCACAGCTGACCGGTATGTGCGCATTAGCAGCTACTGTGATTAAACTCATGAGCCGCCAGCCAAAGCAGGCTGCTACATGTGCGCCCAGCACCTATGGTGCCCATGATATTGTGTGTCGCCTGCCATCTCAGGCTTGTGCGTAAGCAGTGACACACGTATTAGTAACACCTGTGTCAAGTCTGCTGTTGCACTTGCACCCCTGGTGCTGGGGGCTTAGGGGCCCAATGGGATAGATTGGAGAGAGAGGTTCTGACACTTAGCCTCTATGGGTCAGATCATGGCCCCACTAAAGATTAAAATCTGCATTCCATGGCACCATGGCCGGCAAGCCTACAATTTAGGGCAGACATCTGTGCTTCAAAGGGAAACCCCTTGAACCACCCCTAACTGCAAAGACACGGAGCTGTATATACTACCATCCTGCAGCAAAGGGTGAGATATGCTTGCAGGGAAGCAAAACCGGAAAACCTGGACTGCGTGGTGTACTTTGCCAGAGGACTCAGTTGTGTGCACCTTTCTGAATAGTGGCTGGCCTGGGTCGAAGACCTACTGAAGTGTGCTCTCCAAGGGTCTGTCTGCGGGCTTCATGTTCTCCCGAAGATTTTGGGGACATCAAAGATATCCCAGGAGGAACCTACACCATCTACCTGTGACATCTGGAGAGCAGTGCCCTGTCAAGGGCCCACATCGGCTACCGAATCCCAACTGATAGCGCGGTGTAAGTTTGAAACTAAGCCTTGTGTCTGGAGACCGGATTGCCTAGTGCAGAGCCCCAGAAATGTTGCCCGTACCTAAGGCGTTTGGGTCCTGTGTGGATTCACCAGTTGTGGAACCCCGCATCGCCCGTTTCATCTTTTGTGCTGCATCTCTCTTGTGCGACATGCCTACTGCATGCTCATTGTGTGCAGTGTCCAAATCACAGGGTGCGACCCTTCGAGATGGGGGTATACCCATAATAGTGCCTCATTCTACCTCGCATGGCTCTGCTGAATTTGCACCTGTATGTGTGTGACCGGACTGGTCTAATGCACCTGTGTCATTGTGCACCAGATCTGGTGCCTTCTTACCAGGGGGTAAGGAATTTGCAACTCTTCCAGGTGTGATTAGAATTGCCTGGTGCAACCCATCTCAATGTGCACCGGTCATTGTTCCCCATTTCCAGGGAGGTATGTAATTTGGTACCCAAGGGTGAGCAAAGGCATACAGCGAGTGTAATCACCTGCCCTTTATAGGAGTGGGGGGTTCTGCCTGGCTGGGAGCATCCCTTCAGCTAACCAGAAAGTTCTGGTTCCAATATTCATCGTAAACACTCAGCTGGACAAGGTTGACCAATGCCTGGATGCAGTTGATTCCCAATACGATTGTATACTAGGGCTGGGACATTGAATTTCTCCAGTGGAAAGTCACAGACTTGGAGGATAGAGCAAGAAGAGATGACTTCCGGATCTATGGTGTTCCGGAGAGCACAGAGAAATTGGACAAGATGGCTTGCTTGGCAACCAAGATACTGGAACTCCTGTGCTTCCAGCTTTCTGAGCGTCTGGAATTTCAAAAAGTACGCAGGGTCCGGTCTTTCCAGTCTCCAACACCCCATGCCCAATTATTGCTTAGACCAGAGCTGTCTTGTCAGTAGCCAGGAGAATGACTCAACCAATTCTTATAGACGGTTAAGGCATCTCATTTTCAGCAGACTATTCAGCAGCCACCAATGCTAAATTCCAGAGATTCCTAGCGCATTGATCGCAGATGAAATTTAGAGACATTAGAATTCACAAAGGATGGGCGAACTATGGACTTCTCCAACCTAGAGGAGCTGATGCTGTTTCTGGATGCCCGTGGGGGTGCCCTGAAGGACTTAGCTCCATAAGAAATTGCTACCATCTCCATTCCTCTGGTGTTCTCTGTTCCCCCCTTGGAAACCTCCTGGGTACCAGCCTCGCCATCAGAGACTTGGGAATATCCGCAACAAAAGTTTTTTTCATTCACTTATCAATTAAGTGGAGACATGCAGACACTCACCTCTCTGCATGACACACAACAAGGAACCTCTTTGACCCCCTCCACATCGTGACCAGATACAGGGAGAGATCACCTTAAATTGGAGCCTTTCAGCCCCTTTCCCCCCAAATCCGATTGGCCCTCCTGAGCATGAGTCTGGTCGCTATCGATTTCTTAGGGCCCATCTGGCACGCATCTGCATGCACTCCATCACTTAGGCTATTTTATTCTATCCTGCTTCCTTGTGCAATGCGGTTGAAGTTGGGCGCCAGCTTGGCCCTGACCAGCACAGGTTCAAGCCTGAGATCAAAAGTTTGATGGTTAGTGTCCCTTCTTATAGGTATTTTGGAAAAAGGGAACCCCTATATAATACTCTTTCACTTGCTATACATAGGGAAAAACTGGGTTTAGAAAAGGTCTATAGCCAAGTGACAGAATAATCAAACATTTTAATATCTGGATATAGTCAATTAATTACCATCATGAACATGTAAAGTCCAACTGTATTGAAAAACCTCAAACGGTAAATACTTAAATATTTGATTTTATTGATATTCAATATTTGTATTCAATGTTTACTTATATAATTTTTTCTCTTTTTTTGATTATCTTTTTTTTAAGTGATTAGTATTGCACATGAAAATCGTATATTACATTTTTATAACATTAAATTTAAAAACACATTTAGAAAAAGTGCATCATCAATAGACTTAAAGCTAAACAAATATGTTGAAGGCAAAGCGGTAGATAACACTACGCGCGTTTCGGCTCTTGAGCCTTCTTCAGGTGACCGTCTATTGCTAATAATAAAGTTGAACCCAGACCTGATATATGGCAGGGATAAAAAAAAACCGGGACAACAAAAGAGGAGGAGCAGTCGCAGATGAAGGTTTCTTGATATCTGTTAAAATGCAGAAGAACAAAAGTAATGTTGTGAGCGTTCGCTTCGGTCGTGTTACAGTGTGGTAGTTATCTAAATCTTCGTAGATGGAGACTAGTCGAAATGTTTTGTTTGAAGTTGATGCTGTAAATTGTGTGACGACTGTCACTATGACTAGTATTTACAATGAAATCTTAGAACTTGAACATTCTTTTAGGGCACAGGAGTTGAGAGGAAAAGCGCAGCGTTGATATGGCAGCGTCTTTAGTTGTCCTTAAATGAGATTGTCTATAACTTCCCAGGAGCTAGGATCAATTAGATGCATGGGTTTCTTTAAACCGTATTTTTTATTTATTGACAGCAGTAGCAGGAACACTTTAAGTTTCCAGTTTTTGTAGATAGCGAGACTTGAACTGCCTGCCGAAAAAGACCGAGCGTAAAGAGCTCCCGGTATATTTGATAACAGATGTGCCGACCGTCTGCAAGCGGGAAACCTGGGTCCCTTCTTGTAGCAGAGTATAGATAGCATGATGAATGGAATGCTTGAATTAATCTCAGCCACTGGTAAGCACTCAGGCTGAATCCCAGTACATCATTATTTTGCACACCCACCATTCCACCTCACTTTGGACCAAGTCATATGCAAGTCAGTCTTGACTCTGCTCCAATGAAAACAGTCAATCCCAAACTGCCAAGCCAGGTCCTCCCTGAACCGGACACAAGTAACCTAGGACTAGTTTCTCCCTCGTTATGGGCTCATCAGCTTGGTACAGCTTGGTTCCAGTGACAAGCGACCCACGTCTGGGCATTTCTGTCTGACTTAGGGCAGCATACTAAAGTATGCAAAAAAAGATGAACTACATTCTTGAATTACTCTCAGCCACTGGTGAGCACTCAGGCCACATCCTGGTCCTTCCATATTTTGGACACCATGCCACCTCAGCCTGGACCCAGCCATATGCAAATTAGTCTTGACCCTACTCCATTGGGATAGTCCAACCAAACTGCTAAGCTAGGTCTTCCCTCAACCAGAACACAAGCAACCCAGCAACCCACAGAACACAGAACACAAGCAACCCAGGACCTGTTTCGCCCTTGTTAGGGGCGCATCAGTCTGGTTTAGCTTGGTTCTAATGACACAGCGTGCACAGTACCCACGTCTGGGCATATCCATCCCACTTAGGGTGACATACTAAAGTATACAAAAAGTGATGAATGGAATGCTTGAATTAATCTCAGCCACTGATAGGCAGTCGGGCCACATCTTAGATCATCATTCTTTTTCACACCATGCCACCTCAGTTTGGACGCAGCTATATGCAAATCAGTCTTGACCTTCCTCCAATGGTAACAGTTGAGCCCTCCATGAACCGGAGCACAAACAACCGAGGACAGGTTTAATCCTTATTATCGGCTCATCAGCCAGGTAATGCTTGGTTCCAGCGACACAGTGTGCACGGGACCTAATTCTGGCCATACCCGCCCCACTTAGGGCGACATACACAAGTTTACCAAAAGTGATGGATGGAATGGTTAAATTAATCTCAGCCACTGGTAGGCACACGGGCTGCATGTCTGTTCCAGTGGCTGAAATTTATTCAAGGATCCCATCCTCCACTCTGGTTTTTGATATTTAATGCCCTAAGTGTGACAACTATGCCCAGATGTGGGCCTCGTGCTCTCTGGGCCACAAGACCTAAGCTGTATCTGGCTGATGAGCCCATAATAAGGGTTGCAATTTGTTCTGGGTGCTTGTTTTTTCCGGTTCAGGGAGTACTTGGCCTGAAAGTTCTAGGTGGACTGATCCCTTTGGAGCAGGGTCAAGGCTGATTTGCCAATGGCTGGGTCCAAATGAGGTAGCATGGTAGGAGAAAATAGATGGATTGGGATGCGGGTCAAGCGATCGCCAATGAAAGAGATTAATTCAAGCATTCCATCCATCACTTTGTTTTTGATGCCCTAAGGGAGACGTGTATGTCCAGACATGGGCCACGTGCTCACTGTGCCACTGGCCTCAAGTTATATCTGGCTGATGCGCCCATAGTAAGGGCAAAACTGGTGCTGGGTTGCTTTTTTCCCAGTTCAGGCAGGACCTGGCCTGGCAGTTCGGGCTGGGCTGTTCCCACTATAGCAGGGTCAAGGCTGATTTGTATATGACTAGGTTCAAACTGAGATGGCACAGTGGATAAAAATCTTTGGATTGGGATGCAGCCCGAGCGATCGCCAGTGGCTAAGATTAATTCAAGTATTTCATCCATCACTTTGTTTTGTGATGCCCTTTGTATACCAGGGCACATCTGAGTGCCTTCCGTCCTTACTCTTCCCTTCCCTTCCCCAGGACCACCTTAGTTCACAGACCATATACCCTTCCCCAAACGATTCCCTTCCATCAGCTTCCCACAACATTTGGGTGGTTTAGCCCCCTTCTGCACCACCTCTACTAATGGTCTGGGTCATTATATTAAGATCAAGAACAGTCCTGCATTACCGACACATGAAGCACACTGACATAGCCTTGCTTCAAGAGAAGAATCTGTCCCCGGAGGAGTCATTGAAACTCAAGGCCAGATCAACTCCATCACCTTCACCAATTTTAACTGCCTTCGGATCCTCCGACAGACCTTCAAAATGATAACCCCAGAATGCAGATAAACCGTCACCCACGCACTCATAACCAGCAGATTGGACTACGGCAACGCCGGAATCAACAGACCCCTCCTACACAGGCTACAGACCATCCAGAACACCGCAGCCAGACTCGTCCTCTTAACTCCACGGCACGAACACATGACCCAACACCTACGCAACCTCTTATGGCTCCCCGTCGAGAAGAGTGACCTTCAAATTGCTCACCCACGCCTACAGATCCCTCCACAACATCGGACCCAAATACCTCAATGAGAGAGTCTCCTTCCACGTACTCAAGAGAAACCTTCGCTCCGCAGACCTCGCCCTCGCAGAGACCCTCCTCATCCGCAGAACCAGAGCAGGAGGAAGAGCTTTCTCCTACATCGCAACCAAAGCCTGAAACAAGCTCCCAGTGAACATCAGATGCTCCACCACCCTCCACACCTTTAGAAAGAGCCTCAAGACCTGGCTCTTCAACTGAATCGGAGCTGCACCACCCCCCCAACCCCTAGCGCCTTGAGACCCTCACGGGTGAGTAGCTTGCTTTATAAACCCCCTGATTGATTGATTGATTGATTGATTGATTGAAGTGTGAATGAGTGGGTGTGACCAGCAGTAGTAGTAGGTTGGTCAATAACCAAGGGGAGTCCTCTACCACAAGCAGCTGGTCCAAGAAGTGTGGAGTGTCAATACTCATCGGTAAGCGACTACCATGCAAGGTTCTTAAGACCTAGGCAGACGAATAGGGCAGGTGGTTATTTGTCAAGATACGGTTCTAGTGAGATCTGTTGTAGTGGTATCCATTTATGCCCCCAACACAGATAAAACCTGCTGCCTCACCCAACTGTCACTGTTATTAACATTGTTTGGGAAAATGCCTCTTTTTCTAGAGCGTGACTACAACCTGGTTCCAGGCTTGATAGGACTAGTTGTGCTGACCTTCACCCCCGGACTGACCGGGCACTACTGCAGGACCTAGAGGATGATCATGCCCTTCTGGATGTTTGGCAGTCACTTTATATGGCCGATAGAGATGACACCTTTTTTTCTTGCCCGCAGAGTACCTTGTTTGTGCCTGGTTAATCCCTCGCCCCATCCACTGTGACATCCTGTAGGGGGACTTTACTGATTATAGCCTAGTCAGGTTAGGCCTAGAGTTGGGAATGATCTGCACTCCACCTGTCCAATGGTGTTTGAATACAAGATGGTGTTTGAATACAAGACCCTGGAAGGTAAAGCGCAACTTTGTGATCATATTCACTCCTACTTCCTGGACAATGAAGGGTCGGTAGGCTCCGATAAGGTGCTCTGGGCGGCGGACAAGGTGACATTGAGGGGAAGGTTGAGGCGGGACTTGGTGATAGGAAACGTAGGTATCAGGGAGACCTTTGGGCCTTGGAAGCAGAGATTTGCATCCTTACAGCACGATACACGGCAGCCCTCACCCAGGCCTCTCAGAACCAGCTGGACCTTGCAAAAATACCTCTGAACTCCTTCTTCTCAGATGCAGCTGAAAAGGCCTTAGTAAAACCACAATGGTGTCTCTATGATCAAGGGGAGAGAGCCACAGAATCCTGACCGCTCAGCTGCAGCAGAAGGAATCCCAATTAGCGTTATCTTTTATTCAGGATGCATCAGTAGCCCCTAGTGCACCCTAGAGACATAGTGAACAGATTTGCTGCTTATTCCTCCCTTTTTATACCTCAGAATTCGAAGCTACATTTCCTCAGGTGGATTGTTTCTTAACACCTCTGTGCCTGCCCACCCTTAATGAGAATTGCCACTCCATACACTGCAATTTCATGGAAGAGGAGGTGGCTGAAGCTATATATGCACTCCCCACTTGTTAATCCCCAAAGGGTAGGATAGATTCCCTGGGAAATTGTACAACTCCAGGAAGAACCTTGTTACCATCCCCTCCCTCCCACCTAACATGGACATTTATTAAGGCAATGGAGAATAACTCACATGGCAACATTTCTAATAAGGTGTCATCACCCTCCTTCTTAAAGACAATAGAGATCCCCTTGATGTCCCTCCTTAATGTGGATCTCAAGCTTATGGCTAGGATCATTGCAACTCACCTGTAGAGGGGATCTCCCCAACTCATTCATAAGTCACAGGTGGGGTTTGTCCTGGGATGTGGTTCCCGTAATAATCTTCAGACTCTTTCCCACCTGTGTGGCACACAATGGATGACTTATCGGAGCTGCTGGTGCACTCTCTGGCTGCAGAAAAGATGTTTGACAGGGTGGAGTAGCCGTACGTCTTCCGGGTCATGTTTCGTATGGGTCTGGGGGATGACTGTATTAACAAGGGTTGCCTCTTGAATGATTCTACAATAGCGGAGGTGTCCTGTTGAGGTTTCCTTTTGGACTCCTTTCCGATCGGCCATGGTACGCCAGCTGCTCTTTCTCCTCACTATTGAACCTCTGACGGTGCCCATCTGTCAGTCGCAGGAGATGGGAGGGGTTTCCACAGAAATGGGTGAGGTAAAGGCACTGATTTATGCAGGTGATATACTGCTCCTCCTCTCCCATTCGCAAGCTGCAATATCCCTCATAGAGGACTTGTTCTTACTTATGACCAGGGTCATCACCCACGTCTATTCATACATGGCTATAATATGAGGTGGGTCCTGGTGGTGCTCCGTTATCTAGTCATTCGTATCAACAGAATACTCTCCCGTATGGTGGAGGATAACTTCCTCCCCTTTCTTAGAATGCTCCCAAAGGGATTTTTTAAAATGGTTGTATCTCAATCTGTCACTGTGCAGCAAAGTCAGGCAATTAAGATGACCGTGGTACCCTATTTTTAACACCTCTTTAGCATGCTGTCCCTCTGGATAGCCTGACAGCGCCTAGCATGTATCAAAACAGGTATACAATCCTACATCTGGAGAGGGTACAAACTAAGGATTTGAGCATTTCAACTATAGGCAGACACACTGGCCTTCTATAGCTTAGCCTCCCATCTCTTCCAGTTAGCTGTTTACCTGAACCCTGGGCATGAGTCCACATTTTGAGCATGCCTGAAACGTAGTCTCCTCAATGCCCCACAACCTGGTACTGCCTCGTACCTCTCTAACACCAGTCCAGTGGTAGCTTCCAATCTGGTCCTGGCTGAAACTTCGGTGGCATGGATGGCAGCTCATAAATTTATGGAGGTTTTCCCCGGCACACCATAAGGCCTCACTCTGGCATAACTTAGCGACAGTTTGATCCACCATTTCGGGGGAGGTGGCTTACATCATTCCTGTCTTTTGTATGGACTTTCGGTGTGGTACTGTAGCTAATTGGCTCTACCACCCATTGGTTCATTGTCTTGGCTCAACATGAAAAGCACCCCTGTGGAGCTGAGCCTCTTGCGTATCCTCCCATGCCTCCTGATGCTGGGGGTTGGACTTGGCCCTCTCTGCAGTGTCATTCCCATACGTTTTCCCTTTTTCCCTTTTTCCCTCCACTTTTTACTGAATTTGTTTTTGTTAGCCTTAGGATTCTCTGCACTTTATCACTGCTAACCAGAGCTAAAGTTCTTGTGGTCACTCCCCTAAACAAGGTTTAATTGGTTTACATCTGGTTGGCATATTTAGGTCCTTTGTAGAGTGGTATACCATATACCCTGGGCCTGTAATCTGAACGTTGCCAGTGGGTCTGCAGCACTCATTGTCCCACTCACTTAAGTAGCACCTTAAACATGTCTGAGGCCTTCCACAGCAGCTTGAATGCAGTTTTAAACTACCATGTTGACTTGGCATTAAATTAAAACATCCCTTGCCAAGGCTGAAACTCCCCTTTTATCATGTATAATTCACCTCTAAAATTGGCATGTAGCCCATGCTCAAGATGATGTGTAATTAAAAGGTTGGACATGCACTTTTAAGTATTACATGTCCTGGTAGTGAAAAATGAATACATTTGTTTTTCACTACTGTGAGGCCTACCTCTCCATAAACTGAAATAGGGGATTTCTTTTTACATTTATTAAGCTGAAATGTCCAATTGGAAGCAGGTAGCTAGCTCGTGTTTGGTGTCTTTGTTGTAATGAAAACCCCTATTTAATGCTAAATTCTGATTTTTTCTTACAATTTTGAAAAAAAGGCCACTTTTAGAAAGTTGATTTCAACTATGACAAAACTGTCCTAGACAAAGTGTGCACTACCTGAATACACTCTACCTAGAGTGTGTGTCACTTTATGCAACAATTATAATACAATGGTGAAACAGATTTTCATCAAGTAATCAGTATAAGCATAAATCAATGAATTAGTACATCCATAAAATCAAACAAAGGTATTGATTCCATCCACCGTTGTTTAATGCTTCTTTTATTCAAAAACACGATTCGTAGAAGACAAAGAGCTTCATAGTACGTTCTGTAGTCATTAAAAACTTGAAGATAACTGTTCCCAATGCATTTTGGGTGTATCATACACCCTTCTTCAGGGGAACTCTACAACAAATGTATGTACAATGGATTAACACCCATTACATATGTTCCAAATAATAGCTAACCAACCTCCCATTATCCGGGAAAAACAGAAAAATAAAAAGCATAAGATTTAGTTTCAGAAAGAATCTATCACTGCTGTAGCCAACCCTGTGAATCTAATAGTGGAATCCTGATAGAACATGCTCAAACAGAAGTGTGGAAAACAAGGAATTAAAGAGAAAATAGCCATTCCGCCCATCTCAGTGAACCGAATAGCTGTCTGTGTCAGTGTGAATTAAGCGAATACATGCAGGTTAAGTTGAGATGAATACCACTTATATCTAATATACCATAGTAACCAATCACAACACGTTTCCAGCCGTTGCTCCCAAATTACTTCAACTGCTGTGATTGTGCACGTACTGCGCTTCTTGAAGCACGTGAACTATCTGCAATACAAGAACTCATTGTTGTAATATGAGTGATTAGAGGAAGAATCAGGGGAATCTTCCATCAATAAACTCAAGCCTCTCCTGCCGTTCAAGTAATTGTTGCGTGTGGAAGACACCATTACAGTTCACTATTCTGCGTCAGAAAAAAGAACTCGCTCAGGCTCGCCCTATCCAAAGATAAAAGGACAATACTGCAACTCAGCTAGTGCTCGTGTACCGCCTATATCCTCAACCACCACTGTGACCCCCAATAAGTGCATCTCACCTGACAGCCAAACAATCAGCTTATCAGAGCGGGAAGAATAATCTTATGGGTCCTTTATCCTGTCTGTACCAAAAAAATTAAACTGATATGAGAGGGTTTAAAACCACAAGCGGTTATCCCCAACAACGTAACGACAAAAATTACCAGTAGTGTAAAAGAGCTTACTGAATGCAGATCGAAAACCACGTCTGACCAAACCTCCTGCTCCACACATTCCAGCATACACCAATGATTCCTGCTCTCTACTTTAACGTGTCCCGCCACTGAACTTGCATGTGACGTCAGCGATAACACTAAACACAAACACAGGACTCATATGTTTTGTCAAAAGCGGACAGACGCGGCGTCCATGTTGACCCGCTGTTATACTTAAACCAACCTGTGAAATGTGAAAACAGTAACCCCGAAAGTGCTAAAAGAACACATTTATGCCATGTGAAAGATAAATGAAACCCAAATGTAGAAACACTCTCAAGAGAAATTGAGAGTGTAAGCAGTAAAAAAGTACCGCGAAATAAATACATCAAGGTTCAATGTATTACGTTCCTCACAATTTCCTGCAAGAGTTAAGTAATTTCCAAAGTTAACCCTACAACAATGAAATACTAGACTAAACAAATACAATTGCGGGCTAAAATCACACAATTGTTGTTAACTGTCGACCATGTGCTGATATTCAGCTCTACATAAAAGTATGTCTGCTAGTAATTGGAGTGGTAAGAGGACCCAATGGACCACGCATGCCCCTTATACATTGTGTACTTGAGAACCCTGAGTCTAGATATGATGAAAATCACAAGTCGTGTTTGTGTCAAGTACAAAGTTACATAACATGTAGACAGCTTATCAATGGGAATTGGACTTATTTTCAAGTGACATAATGTACTGATACCAAATAATAACACTGTAAAAATCACAAAAAAACAAACATGACGATGTGAAAATTGATATTTCAAGCGCATTTTTCATGTTCTGTTAACTTGACGTTGATCTATAGCCAAATACTCAAGATAAAGTGCATTCTGTGGTTGGCAGTAGTAATGGATGTCATACAGATGTTCAAGTTGAATATGTTACAATGCATAAAGACAGTTTGTCAATGTGAAATCAGACACATTTACAAGTAGACATAATGTGAAAATACCTGGTGCTGATACTGTGAAATCACTTGAAAACCACCATGACAATGTAAAAACTAATAATTCAAATGTTTTTTGCCTATTCTGCTAACTTCAAGTTAATCTATAACCAAATACTCGAGTTGAAGTGCTTTCTGTGGTTGAGGGGGTACAGGATGACATACAGATGCTCAAATTGAATACAATAAGCTGTGCTACTGGATAAAATTCATAATCAACATCTCAAAACCCATTCTACAAAATAAAGATTCCATCAATTATCACGAGTAATCAGCATGTTAGGGTCTCTGTTGCAGTTCATAAGGGCAGTCTACAAGAAACAGGATAATTCCAGTTTGTCATTTAGCCCCTAGGAGTTAAGGTGTTCAAATGTTTGATCCAGAATATTCCCTCTGAGTGATGATTTTAGTCATGTCCCTATCACTGCGGTGTGCTACTTCCCCAAGAATGGTGAAACTGAGTTGAGCTATGGAATGTTGTGTTGTGTTTCTGTCCAATGACTGGCTAAAGGTGAACTTAATGTGTGTGTTCTAATCCTACTCTTATGTTGTGTAATTCGTGTCCTCAGTGCTCTTTCGGTCTTCCCTACATAATGTAGTGAACAGGGACAGCGGATCATATAAATAAAGTTCTGGGTGTTGCAGTTCGCTGTAAACCTTAATTCAATCGGTTTGCCTGACCATGGGTGTGGTATTGATGTTCCAGTGAGAACATTATTACAATGCGAGCCATTGTAGCATTTTGCAGTTTGCTGTAAACCTTAATTCAATTGGTTTGCCTGAACATGGGTGTGGTATTGATGTTCCAGTGAGAACATTATTACAATGTGAGCAATTGCAGCATTTTTGCACACCTTTGTATTGCTCTGTGTTTCTGGGGGATTTCTTATTGAGAATCTCGCGGAGGTTATTGGATCTTTTATATGCAAAAATGGGAGGTTCCTGAAAGAGATTTTAAAAATCTGGCTCTGTTTGTAATACATCCCACCGACGTGAGATGATCCTTTTTATGGCTGCTGACTGGGTCGAAAATGTAGATACAAAATCTTCCTGTTTAAGTTCTGGTTTCTCTTTTTCTCAAGCAGCGACTCTCTGGGAATGTCTTCTGTTCGTCTAGCGGATGCTTCCACCACCTCACTGGGATACCCCCGATCCAAAAAGCTCTTCTTAGATTCAGCTAGTACCTGTAAGTACTGGCTGTTATTTGATGCAATACGCTTCATTCTCAGGAATTGTAAATAAGGCAGATGTTTCTTGAGAGTCCGTGGGCTTTTTATGCACCTTAGTGATTATTTCCGTGCCATGGATTTCCAAACTGACATCCAAATAGGAAATCCTATCCATGTCCAGGGTGTAGGTGTATTGAATTCTCGAGTTTATATCATTCATTCCCCCGAGTCTGCTTTCCAAGTCGTGTTTTGCTCCCTGCCAAATGATGAAGATGTATCTATGTATCTGCGATACATGATCAGCTGGTCAGTCCAAGTGTTTTCATTAAAAATATGTTCTTTCTCAAACTTCATCATAAATATGTTAGCATAGCTTGGTGCCCCTGCAAAACCCATGGAAGTACCATTGGTCTGTAGAAAGAATCTCTCTTTAGTCGCAAGGTAGAATCACTTCAAAGTGAGCACATCAATTGAGATTAATTTTGAGTACTTTACTTTAATTAGATTAGCACTAAACTGAGTGCACCGCAGCTGTTACGCTACACTTTTAGGAAGTTGCCATTTTTCTGCCCTTAGACCTTTTGTGCCTGCAGCCTGGCCTAGGCCACAAGACTGGGTTTAACTCACAGTTAGACTTTGTGAATTCCTCCTAGACAGTCACGCAATAGAGAGATAAGGTGTGCCTGGATGGATTATCGGCTGGGAGGATGGGGGGTGGAGCTGAGAACAGGCCTTTTGCAATTGAATATGGAGTGCTCTACCTTCACACAAAGGATTAACATCACCATATTGTCCCTGCGGCCAGCTAGGAGCAAAGGCTGTGGAGTCAGGAAATTCCATGTACTTCAAAGCCACTATATAGGAATGTTTCCTACCTTCCAGAAGGAAGGCACCAGGATATAAAAATAGGACCTTAGACACCTACTGTTTAGTGACTTCTGGACCTGTGGATAGTCTGCTTGGAAGAAGGGCTGCTTTGCTGCTGAAAGGACTAACACTCTGCTGGATTGCTGACCTGCTGCTGCTGAATTGCTGCCTTTCTGCCCTGCTGCTCTCTTGCCTGGGGAAGAAGGAAGGGATGTGCAACTTGAACCCTGGACCACCAGAGTGACTCCAGAGAGCTAATTTGCTGGCCTCCTGATCTAAGCCTCCAGGACGCAAAAAGCTCCCTTCAACATTGGACCCACAACTGAACCCAGCCTCAGTGAGTTCTGACCCTCCAAGTGGTGTTCCACCAGTTCTGGACCCTTGAAAGTGGTGTTTTAGGTTACCAGATAGCCACAAACCCAAAAGTGGGGACGTTTTTAGCTAAAATCTGCTATGAGAACCAGGAGAAGTCTGGGATTAACCTGCTCGCCTATCTACCTGAGGTGCATCGCTGGTCGGATTAACTTTGCGGTTTCTCTCACTACGTTCTTCTCCGCAGCAAATCCTTTTCAGCGGTCTACGCCAAAGGGGTATTCGGCTTTGTGGAACTGTCTTTGGCTACAGCCCTCTTCAATTTCCAAACGTAGAAATCTTCACCGCTGCTTCAACCCAAGGCTATCCAAAGAAAATGCTCCCTGCTTAGACACTGCCTGCAGCTTTGCCTTGCTTAACTTTACTTTCGCAGAACACTTTTCTCAGAAATACTTCTAAGTCTGAAAGTAAGCGCTGAAGGGGAACAATCCACTTCCTGTATCCGAAATGCGTTCCATTGCAGTCAGACATATTTTTCGACTTTGACCTGGTCCTCCACAACTATATGATTGGATTGTTGTCATTTTGTTGACAAATAATTTATTAAAATGTACTCTACTTTTCTAAATTCTGTGTTGTGTTTTTGTATCATTTCTGTTTGTGTACTGCATAAATACTTTACATATTGCCTCCGAGTTAAGCCTGATTGCTTTTTGCGCAAAGCTACCCAGGATTAAGAATAGGTTAATTTTGTGATTTTCTTTGGTTTACTTGGTAAGGGATTGTGGTTATTGCTTGACCAAGGCTCATAGTTCAGTCAACCAACAACCCAATTTCTCACACTGGGACAATTTAGAGGCATGGTGTATGGCGTCTATGTGATCCTCATTAACACACTGTACATTCACTTCTGACCCTCATAGCTATCAGAGTCTGGTGGCAACTGCTATTGGGAAAGGCATATACATCCCTGGGCATTTGTGCTGGTAGACCATGACAAAGTCCTCCAGGAGACTTGTTTGAAATTCCTCTATTTTAAAATCCTGAATCACTGGTACTAGTCCCCATGGAAACTGAAGAGGGCCAAACTTCTACCCCATGACCTTTGCTGGAGGGAAACATCCTTTACAATGCAACTTTTACCACGCAGTGCCTTTACGACGCAACTTTTACAACGCAAACCATTACAACGCATTGCACTGGGGGGCGCTCTAGGATAGGGAATACGTTTAATTTACTATCCAACACCTTCCCTAGTGTCCACGGGGACTGGAGTTGGAATAGTAAATTAAACTATTCACTATCCAGCACCCCAAAGCGCTATGCGTTGTAAAGGTTTTCGTTGTAAAAACCGCGTTGTAAAGGCATGCGTTGTAAAAGTATGCGTTGTAACGTCATACATCCTTGCTGGAGAAGCAGCATTGACTGCTGTAACGTATTCCACATTATCTGGCCTGCCCAGCAACACTCTGCCTTTTGGGCACGCATCTGGGGTCAACTCTAGGGGAGAGGATGTAGCCTTACGGTTAGAGCTGTCGACCTTGAAGCTTGAGAACTAGGTTTGAGTCTCGGCAACGACGCTCAACATCCTGTGATTCTGGGCAAATCACTTAATCTTCCTGTGCCTAACAAAAATGAATGTGTCCGTCTGTAACGAAACTGGTGCTCATGTAAAGCAGCAGCGGTGCGTCCATTGGGGCGTAGGGGCGTAGCCCCACTAAGCCCTGGACGCACCGTGGCGGTGGCAGTAGTCTGCAGGCAGCTTAAGTTAAAGAGCGCAGCGCGGGAGTGACAATCCATGTCGGATGATCGGATCATGACAATACAGTCAATGGCAGGTGGTGCGGTCGGAGTGCACAGGGGGTGGGGGGGGCGGGGCTGCTGGTCTGCTGCAGCTGCTTGAGTGACAGTCTGCAGCAGGCCAGCACTGTGCGCATGAGACTGCCGGCTGAGACTTGCCCGCGCATGCGCCGATGCGCCGATGCCAGCAAGCATATAGAAGGGGCCGGGGGTGTGGCTTCAGCCTGGCGGGGTTTTCAAAGGCTGCCCAGGGCGAGCACACAGTGTGCCCCCCCTAGCCAATCCTGGTGCTGCATGCAGCGCCAGGATTGGTTGGTCCACCGCGCGGCATCCATTATTGGATGCCGCGCGTGGGCGGGCGGGGGCAGAGTGGAGCGACGGCGACCCCGGGCTGGCAGAAGGAGAAGAAGCAAGAAGCAGACCCGGTGAGAGCCCCCCAGGCCCGGCCGGTCAGCAGTGCCAGGACAGACGGCAGAGCCAGCAGCACAGAGCAGGGCAGCGGTGCCACAGCAGCCAGCAAGCAGTGCCCTGGAGAAGAGATTTTAGGAACTTTTTGGAAGCGCATTCTGTGTCTCCCGGGACTGCAGCGGGCCGTCTCCCCTGCCGGACTTATCTATCTTCCCTGCTCTGGCCTGAGCACCCCTGAACCCCCTCCGGATCCTGCACACCGGACTATGGCCCCCGGAACCAGAGCCCCCCTGCTTATCACCGCCGCCCTCCTCCTGCACTGCATCGCGATATGTGGAGCTATCCAGTGGCTGTAAGTGATTTATTCCAATTCGGGACCTTTAAGGGGGGCTGTGGGACTCGTACAACGGCAATTTATTTTAATTGTATTTTATTTTTTAAAGTTTTATATAGCGCTAGCTTGACCCGTAGGTATCAGAGCGCTTTACCGAAGGCAGTAAGGTCTAAGAGGTCTAAGACGGTGACCAGCACAGTGAAATAATTCAAGACCGTACATGTGATGTCTGTTTTTTTTAAACTATATTGAAAAATGCATAACTCATTTAGTTCCTTGGGAAGCTGAAAGACTTGACTTATTTGAAATTGTCAATATCACGACGAATATGAAATGTATGTTTTATACAGAAACTCAAACTGGGTGATTTGACGGTTTCACGACTGCAGTACAGTTTGCTCTGGGGGTACTTTCTATCATACTTTTTGGCCTGTTTTTTCATTCAACTATTCAAAGCATTCTGGCAGTTGTAGCCTTTGTTTGGTCACCTGATAATATGATGGTTCTGAAAAGCGAATCCAGATTTAGAGAAAGTGTTCGACCGTTCATGTTAGACTATGGCAGACTGATGGATGGCGGTACTAAAGAGTTGAAAGCAAGGGACTGCAGTGCTACATGCATAGGATTAGACTAAAGAGGTTAATAAAAGAATAGACAAGTAGAAAACAGAGCCCTGTAACCTACAGGTGACCGTTACAAAGTGGGCATGGATTGGATGGATTTTGAGACTCGAGTTTTCCATTACCCGATAGAAGTGATTTTACCAAAGCGAGGCTGCGTATAAATGAGCATTGACACTCCACTTTTTCTTCCCCTGAACTTGATTTCTTCCATCGAGGGGGCAAATAATAAGCAGACATAAAGCATGTCTACCTCTATTAGTCTACTGTCCGTCCATCTGTCCTCTCTGCCTGTCTATGTTTGTCTGCTTATGTGGAGCCTGTCATTATAACTGAATGTGTGTATGGGTGACACTGCAATCGGTATTTGCAAGTCTGTTCAGCTTTATGAATAAATGTCTTTAACTTAGGTTGTCTGTTTGCCTAGGTGCCTTGCCATTGTGCACAAAGTTACCAGTATTTGATGTTTGCTTACATATAGATGTCTGTAGTTTTGCTGTTCTGTGTATATATCTACATGTATGTGTGATCTATGTTAATGTGTGTCTAAGTGTTGTGTGTTTCTGCAAGGATGCACTATTAAAGTGCCAGACCTCTTGTCTTTGTCCTTTGCATGTGCTCCTGGTTTGTCCCAGACATGTAAGCCATCCCAGCATTTGAGACTGATGTCAATGAATGTGTTCATCTGCAAACCATTGACCGGCATAGGACCTGAGAGCAGAGCCAGACCCTCCCTGCACAGGATTTAGCACAAGTGTTGACCCCTCCAATGGCTGTGGGATAAGGAGGCTCTAGCTCTGGCAGGGGCTTTACTCTGTCCTTCTTCCTCCTCGGAGCCAGACGGAAATTCAGATTTGTAAAGTGTGGTGTCAATCACAGCAGATCCCGATTGCCGGGCGCCTTTGACGTCCATCCGCTGCCCAGTGACCTGCCTATATTGCAGTCCATGTGAAGTGTGGACGTGGAGGAGGGCTGGTCTGGTGGTTTAGCTGCTGACCGTGCGGTTTGGAGTCCTGTGCTTTAATCTTGATGCTTCAGTCTGTCAGAAGAACTTCATCTCCCGGTGCCAACTTTGTAAATCAGCGTCACTTCACGGGGCAGCGCAGCAAACGTGTGATGCATGTAGGTGACACCCCACCTCCTGCACACAACTTTGAAGTGCTTCACCTTCGATGCATTGTGCGCTGTTGCTCCAAACAAAGGTTTGGACTATATACGTCATATATACTCATTAAGTAGAGTTGCATGAGTTCCCTTTCCCGCCAATTGCTCTGTTACCTGCAGGTATGTCCTCTCCCATTCTGTCTGGTTTTCGCACTGTCCTCATCACAGTGACTCTTCTCATGAATTCTGCACTTGTTTCTGCAGTCTCTTCAGATCTGTGAAGGATTTACCAGGCATCCCATTGGTAATCCGTCTCATCAGCAGGGCAGTGTGAGCAGCTGGCACTGATGGACAGTGGGAGCAGCTGACACTTATGGGTAGTAAGGGCATTGGTGGGCAGCATAGAGCGCTGCTGAGGAGTGCAGCATCTTTCACTTGGAAGCGGATTCTGTGTCTCCCGGCCGGGACTGCAGCGGGCCGTCTCCCCTGCCGGACTTATCTATCTTCCCTGCTCTGGCCTGAGCGCCCCTAAACCCCCTCCGGATCCTGCACACCGGACTATGGCCCCCGGAACCAGAGCCCCCTGCTTATCACCGCCGTCCTCCTCCTGTACTGCATCGCGATCTGTGGAGCTATCCAGTGGCTGTAAGTGATTTATTCCAGTTCGGGACCTTTAAGGGGGCTGTGGGGTGCAAGGCTGGGGTGCTGGGGGACTCGTACAACGGCAATTTATTTTAATTGTATTTTATTTTTAAAAGTTTTATATAGCGCTAGCTTGACCCATAGGTATCAGAGCGCTTTACATACCCACTGTAAAACAGAAGGACATTGCATTACATATAGTAGGAAGGCAGTAAGGTCTAAGAGGGCTCATACAGACCAAACGACATAATAAAGTGATACTCTGTATTTATCCATATTTTTTTTGGCTATATAACTGGTATATTTCAATGTTTATTTTGTGCTTTGAGAATAAATGGAGCCGTAAAATTTTATATTTCTGTGTTATTTAACTCTTGAACATGCATACATGGATGCCTGTCACAATTTAGCAAATTAAGCAGCCATGTATAACTAAACACTACACTCATCATAAGTACATATTAGTGTTATACTACAAAAATATGTTAACATATGCCTATTTAAGGAAATCTCATCCTGTTTTTTAATTCCCCATGATTTTTGTATGTTTAGTGCTAGGAGGTCCAAGTCTGTGCCAGAAAACAATGTGAATATGTACGTAAATATTTGAAAGTTCCATCACTGACAGTATAAGATAGGTTGCATTGTCAGAAAGTTTGAAGTGATGCCATCAATTACAGCCAAAACCGGCGTAAACGCATTTGACCAGTTGAGCACATTTACATTTGTTTTAGGCTACCAGACTTGTTTAGCTGTCTGCCCCTCCCTCGGGCTAGTTGCAAGACTAAAATATACCCAAATTGCCACGCATAGTGATTGTGTCTGCCCAGTCCCTGTGAATTGTACACCTTCTTAGGTATTTTGTGAAAGTGTTTTATTTTTTTAATAGCGCATGCTACCTATATTGAGTCTTTTTGAAGCTGCCTACATATTTCAAAACAAATCGAACATGGCGGTAGTAGATAGTGAGACCTTTTCTTTTGGACCTGGGACATTAGGTGGTTACTGGGCACTATATGTGGTGGGCACTGCTAAGGACGGCAGGACGGCACTGTTCGGGACGGCATTTGTTTTAGCACTTTGTGAAAGCTGATAATCTAAATCATTGCGACTGACATGCCTTTATTTAATTGCCTCAAGCTGTGCATGGTGCGAGCGTGAGCCACACTGTTAAAACATGGTATTTCAAGCTGGTATTTATTTAAAGTCTTATAGTCTGAATTCAGCACCTGAGCATAATAGGACGGAATGTATGAAGCTCTGTCGTTATACTGAATAAGCAGCTACCTATGTTATGCCATCTATTAATGTAATAACTGCACTTTCACAATTGCTTTTTTAACCTTCCTGCTTTCTCAAATTTGCTTGAAAATGCACGATTTTTCTTCTTTTTTTTCAAAATTTTCTTGGGGGGGTTATCCCCCCAAACCTCCCTTTTGGGGTTCGGGCTCGCTCGCTGCGCTCGCTCTCTGCGGTGCTGTATGCAAATCACTTTGCGCACCATCACTTTCAAATGTCACCCACCGCCCAAGATGTAAAGTGCTCTGATACCCAATGTGTCGGGTCTAGTTCACGCTATATAAAACTCTAAAAACTTTGAAAGTAACAAGTGCAATCTTGCATTCCCAGCAGAACAGAATACACAGGGCACCCCTTTGCAAGCTTTCATCAGTAGAGAACATGTACAGCTAAGGTATGATTGGTATGCAGGTTAGAGACAGACTGCTGGCACAGGTGCTTAACACACTGAAGGGAATGTATAGGTAGATGAGAGAGTGAGAGTTCAGGCACCATTGTCACTTAGGTAATATTCCACGTCAACATCCTGAAAGTCCCAAGGTGGCCCCACACTGAGAAGTAGCCTGTAAATCATTGGCCATTGTTATTTGGAGCAGCCAAGCCACAGCCCAAGTAACTATGCTGTAAAGAGGCACACAGGTGAAAACCTCATCAAAAAGGTTTTCAATGTGCCGCACCAAGAGCTATGAAAACACAGCCTTGGTGCTGCACTTGTACAAAAAAGGGGGATGCGAATACCACACAGCACATTTACCTCAGCATCATACACACACATCTTGATGTAAGATTTTGAGGGGAAAGTCTGGCATCAGCCAGTCATAAGGGGATAAGGGGTGGGTGTATAATGTCCACTAAGAATCCATATGTACAGCACCTCTGTGCAATAATGGGGTTTCTAGGCCATTGTTGGGGAACATCAGTATTTTCAGTGTTGTATACAATGCCTGCTGAACAGATCTGTTGTGTAACCCGCTGGACTCAGCTCTGAATTCTGGTCAGGGTCAACTCAACCATTTGTTCTTTTAAAAGTCAATACAACGCGTGTCCTTCAGCCATGGGAACAAGAGTTGTAAGAGTCACGAGGCCCCTTTAGGGAGCGCCTCGTTGAAGCCCTATGAATTCCTCTAACCACTGTCCAGGCCGAGAAGAGGAACCCGCCCCTCACTCCCCGCTGTTGTGCAGTTTTGTTTACCCTCAGTAACTCGCTGTGCTCCGCTGGTCCCCAACTAGGTCCGTGCTCCAGAAGTGCGTCTGAATCAGTGGCATAGACTAGAAACGATTAATGCTAATAAAATGGGTCCTGAACCGAACAGCTGCTCGGACATACAGGTTTTAAGAGCAAACTAATAAAGGTAGAGCAGGATTTTAAAGAAACTTCAGTGAAGAAAAAGAGCTGGTGAATTAAGCAACGCGCACCTAAGACACATTTGAAAAGTTAACATTATCCTTGGGTAAACTCAAAGCCCGGGATTAGGGCACGTGAAACACAAAAATATCTTTGAAGTGCTTGCCAATTTTCCAATTAGTTGATGCTAATCAGACTTGGAAAATATGCAGTGAAGCCTTGCCAAAGTAGGTAGGTCCTGGCTGTGGGATACCGGTGATTTCCGGAGTGTGCAGGATATGCCACCACAGACCGTGCTGGGATGTGCAGGTCCTACAGCATTTCACTGGCACTGGTGGTGGCATAAAGCCCAGGCGTGGAGTGCAGTCCGTCCTGTGTAACACAATGTACTCTTGAATGTGGTGAAAAGACGTTGGCTGAGCTATTTAGGCGTGTGTCACAGTATATAGTTCTTTAATTTGTAAAACAATACAAAAAATAAAAAGTTTAGGGGTTTAAAGTTTTTCTTAGGAGCCCACTGCTCGCACTGCCAATGCCAGAGTTACCAAATACCAGCGCTTTCGAATACCAAGGCTGCTTAGTCTTGAGTCCACCTCATGCTTCTTTCTTCCACCAACCTGTCTTTTTCACTCCAATTTGAAAGTGATTTTTCATCTCTGCTTTCTCTCTCTCTGCCACTATTTTCCTATGTTGCTCTTTCTCCCCTTTCTGCTTTTCGCTCTTTTGCCCTGGGTCAAATTCGGATGATGAGAAATAAACCTCGGTCCAGAATGATGTGTGCGCGGGCCCACCCGATCAACCACAGCTGCAAATTAAGAGCTGTTAGTATGTAGGCCCAGTTGTGCGATACAACCCCTGCTGCAGATGTTCACAGTCTTGCAATAGTATAAGGGGATGCCACAGTGCACGGATGTGCAGTGTTGTGCTCAGGGCTCGAGTCGGGGTACCACGCGGGTGGACGGCGTCCCCTCACTTATTTTACCGGGAGCTCGATAACTATAAACTACAACTGAGTGCAAGCCACCTTTCGTGATGTCACTTCCTCTCGTGACGTCAGCGTACCCCCAGTTCTTTTTTTAGGACTTGTGCCCTGGTTGTGCTCTATTGGTGGAGTACTGGGCTGGCCCTGCTATAGAATGGAACACAGGGCTTTAAGTGGGATGAAACAATTGGGGGCTCTCTCAAAGGGGTGTGGCCTGTGTAATTAAGGGCGTGGCTTAAACATCTAAACTAAAAACCTGTGCTTGGCATAGTGTGCCGCCTGACTAGTATTTTGCTGCTTGTCATTGCATCCAGATATATAATACAGCTAGTTACATTACACCTACAACAAGCCAGGACTATTGGCTTTGTCAATGGTTGTTAGTTGCATAAGATAAATAAGCAACAACCATGGCTTTGTTGTGTAGAACATTAAAAATGGTTCAATTCTGAAATGATGAGGAGATTGTGAATGAACTCTGTGAAGTTGCATCAAAGGCAGTGAAGGGTAGCACTGCTGCTGAGTTAAGGCATTTTTCTTGCCCTGAGAGCAAAAATGTAGAGCCCGATAGGGACCTGTCTCAGCACCTGCTTTTAAGAACCGCCGGTGCTGAGCCCCGGCAGGACCTGGCCCACTTAAAGCCCTAATAAAACCTATAGTTCAGTGTGCAAGCCACTGTGGCCTGTGGAAGAAAAATGAAAGTGCAGGCACTCCCTGTCCTCGAGTGCCTGTTTGCTCCTGAGACGTGCAGGCGTTGTCCTATTTAAAGCCTTGCACCAGTGCTAAGAAATGCGGCCACTCTCCCTTTCGAATTGAAGGACTGCAGATATTAAGTACATTTGAGCAGCTGCCATTTAAAACACTGACTGTGGTGTATTGGCTTCCTGTTGTGCTGCTTAGGGCTGCCATGCTCGGATCTGGCTGGTTCTGGTGCAGATGTCCTGCCTGGGCTGCTAGTTGACGTCCCTGCTGAATGCAGGTCCCGCTGTGGTATGCAGGCTCCGACTGACTGTTTGCTCTTTGGTAGGTGACGGGAATCCGTGCATACCTGAGTGTGTTTGCATTCAGGGCAGGGGTTAGGAGGGCTTCGTGTTAAGTGTTTGACTTACAGGCGGGGTCTGGGAGGGATTGTTGCCTCCCTGAATGAAGCTTCCGAGTACACTCCAGGGTGCTTGGGTCAGTCAGTGCTACTGACAGCTGTGGTATGTGATGTCAGGGGGCGGCTTCTGTGCGCGCTCTCTTTGTTACTTAGACACCTCAAACAGCAGCCTTCACCAAGCCCATATGACGTGTAACATTGAGTCCACGCTTGCACGGGCGGCTGGCACGCAACCAGTCATACTTCCCACAATCAGTTCGAGAGTATTGTGACTCAGTTAGTGCTGTGAGCTCTGCGCCCCTGTGGAAGACTGTCAGCCTCCTTCTTGTACTCAGAGGGGCCTATTTACTTTTGTGTCACTTTTCCCATGTTAAAAGTGGCGCAAAAGTAGCGCGAGGGGCGTATAAATAAGCCCCAGAGTTCCTCTGGGCTTCACCGAGCCTTACCAGAGGGGGATAGAACTGGCCTATACAATACAACTGGTATTCATTACTACATCGAGTAGTCGACATTCCTGAACTATAATAAGTTAAGTTGTGCTAACGAGACACTCATGCCCACTCTGCCTAGAATCAATACACCCAATCCAGTGCTTGGACTCTTAAAACCCACACATCCGGGGCATAGACCTTTTTAAAAGAAACCCAATTGACCACAATAGAAAGAAAGAAACTGAAGCCGACCTGGGTCGGGAAGGCAGTATTTGCAAGTATCTAGGGAGGTAACCAACACACCCTGCACACCGCTGAATTACAGAATAGGGGGATGGCAATCCTGATTAGTAAACCCTATAGACTAGAAATCGTAAGAACCTCGTGTGATGATGCAGGAAGATTTGTGTTTGAGAAACTTAAGCTCTAAGACTCAACATTAATATTTAAGACAATATGCACCAGAAGGAGAATGGCAGAAAGCCTGCAGAATCTTGGCTGTTATTCTCCTTTGGAAAGAAGATTGTAATGGATTTTAACCATAGACCCAATTTCACATACATCCGGCAGACCCAGCTTTAAATAATCTAAAATTTAGGGAGAACCATTTCCTATCCATGACACCCAGAGAGAACCAAAGAGCCATAAACAGAGGCAAAACAATTACTTGAAAGGAAAAGCAAAATAATCCACTGGTGAATTAACGACCAATAAAGTGCACAAAGTAACAACCAAGGAATTGTTTTCATACCAATATAATATTTGCAGCATGCAAAATGAATAATGATCTCTTTAATCTATTAGAGAATAGAATCCTTGATTCGATAAACCATCTGAAATACAACTAATTATTCAACTTTTCACCTTTCTCAAGTTTCATTTATGGAAGTACTGATTACACGTGTTCAGCGGATTACCTATATTGTGTTGACTCATTATACTGTTCATTAATTGTGTTGGTATGACATATTGTAAAAAGAAAAAATCTGAGTAGGACTATATTTGTATTTCAGATGCTTTATCAAATCAGGAATTCTATTCTCTTAAATTTTCTTCTATTCCTTCTTTTACTTCTTTCTTTATAAACACACATTGGGTGACTTTAACCACACCTGGATCATCACTTTTCACTTCTTTTCACCCTTCTGTTTATCATATTTCGTCTTCCTTTGGTTCTTCTTTTATTCTTCTTTTTTCATGTTTCCTCTTTTTTGTATAATAAGTAGGGCTCCTGGTTTTATGGTATTTATTTTTTCGACATTTCAGTCTGTATTTATCCATATTTATTTTTTGCAAATTTTTTCTGTATTTCTCCATTTTTATTTTGTGCTTTCTGTATAAATGTAGCTACAATGGGTATTTTTCCACATTTATTTAACTGATAAATGTATAATCACATTTGAATGTCCAAAAGCTTTCAGCAGTGTACAGTGCAATAGAATTATCTGAAAACACTTGCCTTGTAGAATACTATTAAAAAAAATGTAGATCTGCACTTAATTATGCTCAAATAGGAATTCTATTGTATTTTTGTATGTCCCTTACCTCTCATTCTGTATACCTACTGACCTTGCACTCATAATTGACAGCAGAAAAAAAAATTCAAAGAAGGTCTATTTTCTGTATTTTACTACTTTTAAGACTAAATACAGCCAGGAAAAGAAATAGTTTTCTGTCTGTATTTATCTGTAAAAATCGGTAAAAATGGAAAACTGGGAGCCTTAATAATAAGTCTATTCTGAACGACAATAACATATTTTCGAAAATAAAGAATTAATGTTTCTGTGTTTTCTATGTTCATTTGTTCTTTAAACTCTTCTTCTCTCTCCTTGTTTGCTTTCACTGATGATTATAAATTTGCTATACCCTGTTTTAGCTATTGAATATTGGCCATGATGAAGCGACCTGTGTCGTGAAACACGTGTTGGCCTTTGGTGTCTAATTTGTAAAAAAAAAATAAAACAAACTCCTTGGAGATTCCAAATACTTGTTTGTGAAAACGTATTGACTCATCAGGAGACCTCAAACCCAGTCCTTACTCATTACTACATACTACATAAATGACTCCTGTCCTCGTCCCCTTCATTAATAACAAGTGAGATATGTCCATCTCACGACAGAAAAAAGAAAGAAGGAATGCTGGTACGCCCCTCCCTCTCCCTATAGGGAGTACATAAGGGTACAGTACCCAGCATGCCTCCTGTTCTTTTTTCTGTCTGACGACATTTTTCTGTTTTTAGGTCCAGGAGCCGGTGGGCTCCTGGAGTCTCACCTGTGGCTTGGCCTCGGGTGGGTGCTGGATCTTCCGGGCTGACTCCTCCTGCCAGGCTTGGAGAGTCTCCCGTGACGCTGTCTGCCGCCTCTGTCCCTGCTCGTTGGAGTCGAGGTCTGTTCCGGCGGGGTGAGGCTCTGGAGGCATGGAGGCAGTGTCGGGTCGCGTCTCTGTGCTGCCGGGCTGTGCGAGACGCGGCCATTCTCGTGTGTGGCTCCGGGAGGTGCGGCGGCTCCGTGGTTGCTGGGGCGCTTCCTTCCGGCCCTTGCCTGACTTCCTGGATTTGGAAGCGGAAGTCGGGCGTTTGTGGTTCCCGGCTGCGGGCGGTGAGAGGCTTGTTTGCCGGTTCCTGGCGTAAGTACCGCATAGCGGTTTGGGGGCATTTAAATGGACTGGGTGTTCTTTGTTCCCTGCATTTCGTCCTTTTTCTTGTGGATCACGGTCGCTGTGCTGGTTTGTGCTACTGCAGGCGATTTGTTGCTGTTTCTCCTGCTGCTGCCTGGGCTCCTCATTTTTTACTGATTTTCCTGCCTGCTGGTTTGTCCTGCTTGCTGGGGCTTTCTCAGATGGGGAAACATTCACGTAAGCGCAAGCATGTCGAGGAGTCCTCCGCTTCCTCGGCTTCCTCCTCCTCCTCTTCTCCTGATCCCAGTCGCTCCAGGCGTCGCTCGAGGGGTGATGCAAAGTTGAAGGCTCTCATCCAGGAGACCTTGCTGGAGATGGGTGGTTCCAGGCCTGGGGGTTCTAAGGCTAAGTCCAAGTCGCGGTCCAGGGGTGTGCCTCCTCCTTCTCCCTCCTCTTCTTCGCCCTCTGGCTCTGAGGATGGTGGTTTGGACGCTGATTTGGTCAAGGGCAAGTATGTTGACAAGGACATGTTACCGGATTTGCTGAGCCATGTCAAGGAGAATATGGGGTTTCCTGCGGATGTTGTCCCTGGTACATCTGGAGGTTTTCTCCTTCGCCAGTTCCAGTATTCTGCTCCTGCGGTCATGCCTGTGCATCCTTGTGTGAGGGAGGTTTTGGATCGGGAGTGGAAGGATCCCGATCGCATTCTGCTGCCCGCTTCATGGCGAAGCTGTATCCTCTTCAGGATATGGAGAAGGACTTGCCGGACTCGGTCCGTGTGGATTCTGTGGTGGCTAGTCTGGTTGGTCGCACTTCTTTGGCCGAGGATGCTGTGGTGCGTGACCCTGTGGATAAGAGGGTTGACGCCTCTCTTTGTAAGGTTTATTCTGGCTCCCATTTGGCCCTGAGGGCGGGTATTTATGGGACCTATGTGGTGCAGTCTCTTCTGTCTGACTTGAAGACTTTGTATGGCTCTATGGATAATACCACTGACTGCGCTGACATTCTGGCACACATCGAACGTCAGGTGGAGTTTTTGTCTGACATTTCCTTTGATGTGGTTCGGGCCTCTGCTCTGTCTGGGGGTGCTTGTATAGCGGCTCGTCGGAATGTGGTCCTCAAGGATTGGAAGACCGATTCTGCCCAGAAGACTGCTGCCCTGCGTCTGCCATTTCAGGGTTCCATGTTGTTTGGGGCGGAGTTGGAGGGGAAGCTTCATCGTCTTTTTAAGGAGAAGAAACATTCCTCTTCTTTCAAGATGCCCTCGGCTGCTCCTGCTTTTTCTAAGCCTAAGCCCTTTTTTCGGCCCTCTTCTCGCAGGCAGTTTTCCCGGGGTCGTGGCCGTTTTCAGCCTGGTCGGGGACAGGACAAGAAGGCGAAGTCCCCTCCTGTGAAGCCTCGTTCCTGACTATCTGGGGTCCGAGGTCGGATCCTTGGTAGGTGGTCGGCTTCGGTTGTTTCTTCCAGCCTGGATGTCCTCCTGTTCGGACTTGTGGGTCCTGGACGTGATCCGCTTGGGATACCTTGTGGAGTTCTCAAGCCTGCCTCCAGTCTCGGGGGTCCGTCCAACTCCTTGGCCATCCTGCCCGTCCAAACGTGCGGAACTTTCTCGGGGGGTTCAGTCGCTGTTGGACAAAGGGGCGGTTCGGGTGGTTCCTCCGGGGGAGCGGATCCAGGGGTTTTACTCCATCATTTTTCTGGTGCCCAAGGTGACTGGGGGGTTTCGCCTTGTTCTGGATCTCAAGGCCCTGAACGAATTTGTGCTGCGGATTCCGTTCAAGATGGAGACTCTTCAGAGGATTGTTCCCTTGGTTCTCCAGGGTCATTACATGTGCACTCTGGATCTTCAGGATGCGTATTATCACGTGCCTGTGCATCCTCTCTCCAGTCCCTACCTTCGCTTTTGTCTTCTGGGGGTCCATTACCAGTTTGTTGTTCTTCCTTTCGGCCTGAGTTCGGCTCCGAGGGTGTTCACCAAGGTGGTGGCTCCCATGGTGGCCTTCTTGCACCTCCAGGGGATGTTGGTTTATCCTTATCTGGACGACTGGCTCCTGCATGCCCTCTCCGTGGAGCAGTTGTTGGTGGATCAGAGGTTGGTGTGTGCGGCCTTGCGGGACCATGGGTTCCTGATCAACATCCCCAAGTGTCAGCTTCTCCCCTCTCAGGACTTGCAGTTCAATGGGGCCCGTTTCCGCACGGATTTGAATCGTGTGTTCCAGCCCGTAGCCCGGGCCGTGACCCTGTGTGCGCTGGCTCGGCGGTTTCTGTTGGGTCGGTTCTTTCCGGTCCGTCTTTGGTTGCGCCTTCTAGGGTGGATGGCGGCGACTGTGTTCACGGTGCCTTGGGCGCGTTTCCATCTTCGTCCTCTTTGGTCCTACCTGTTGGCCCGATGGAATCCCTTGTCGGGGGACTTGTCCATTTTGGTTCCTGTGTCTCTGTCGATCCTTCCGGCCCTGCGCTGGTGGACTCTGCCGTCCAGTCTGGACAGGGGCTTGCCTCTGCAGTGTCCTCCTCCGGTGGTCCTTACGTCGGATGCCAGCGCTTTGGGCTGGGGGGCGACTTTGGGGTCGGAGTGCCTTCAGGGGCGGTGGTCCCTCTTAGAGGGTCGTCAGTCTTCGAACTGGCGGGAGTTGTCTGCTGTGTGTCGGGCTGTCCAGGGGTTTCGGCTCCTTCTGTTGGACCAGCATGTGTTGGTTCGGTCGGACAACTCGGTGACGGTGGCCTACTTAAATCACCAGGGAGGTATCCGTTCTCGGTCCCTGAACGCGGTGGTGTCCCCCTTGTTTTGCTGGGCGGAGGGCTATCTTTTGTCCCTGGCGGCTGTTCATGTCCGGGGGGTGGACAATCGGGTGGCGGATGCCCTCAGTTGTTTTTTTCCTGCCTCCCTGGAGTTGGCCTTGTCTCCGGCGGCCTTTCTTCTGGTGTGCGGGAGGTTTGGTCTTCCCTTTCTGGACCACTTTGCTTCCCGGCACAATGCGCAGCTTCCCCGGTTCTTCTCCCGGTTTCCTCAGGAGGGGTCTTGGGGGGTGGATGCCCTGTCCCTTCCGTGGCCTGCTCGCCTGCTTTACGCATTTCCCCCTCTGGTTCTGATTTCTCGGTTCCTGGCTCGCCTGTTGGTGGAGGATCGGGAGGTGGTGGTGGTGGTGCCTTTCTGGCCCCGCAGGTCGTGGTTTCCCACTCTGATGCTGTTGGCCGTTCAGGGTCCTTGGTTCTTCCCCTTCCCTCCGTCCCCGTTGAGGTCCTCTCCGATGTTGCCCCTACGTCGGCTTCGGGTGTCGGTTTGGCGGTTGAGAGGCAGGGGTGGCATGATAGGGGCCTCCCTGAACATTTAGCCTTGGCTATTCAACGGTCTCGGAAGCCTTCTACCCTTCAGTCTTATGGTAGGCATTGGGGTAACTTTGAGCATTGGTGTCTTGGCCTGGCTTTGTCCCCCTTGGTTTGTCCTTTGCCGGATGTTCTTCAGTTCCTTTGGGATGGATTCCAGAAGCATTTACCTGTCTCTACTCTCCGGGCTCAATGAGCTGCTATCAGGGCTTTTAGAGCGCCTTGGGGTAACCTTCCTGATGTTGATGGGTTGGTTTCTCGTTTGTTGCGCAGTTTTGCGATTTCTCGCCCTGTGGTGCGTCCTTCTTTACCTCTCTGGGATCTTCCCTTGGTTTTGAAGGTTTTGGTGGCTGCTCCCTTTGAGCCATTGGAGGAGGTGGATATGAAGTTTGTCACCCTGAAGGTGGTTTTTCTAGTTGCTATCACCTCGGCTCGTCGCCTGGGGGAGTTGGGTGCCCTGATGGCTCGGGAGCCTTTTCTGTCCTTTCCTGCTGATGGGGTGGTTCTTCGTTTGGATTCCTCCTTTGTGCCTAAGGTCTCCTCTCAGTTTCATCGTTCTCAGGAGCTGGTCCTTCCGGCTTTGGTTTCTGATCAGGTGGACGTGGGTGATCTTCCCTGGTCTCTGCTTGATGTTTGCCGGGCTTTGAGGGTCTATGTTGATCGGACCCGTGAATTTCGGCTTTCTGACTCCCTGTTTGTCTCTTTTGGTGCTGGCTCCAGGGGTAACCGTGCTTCATCTTCTTCCATTGGGCGTTGGTTGAAGCAGGTTATTGTTCTGGCCTATTCCCTTTCTGGTTCCCCTCCCCCGGCTGGGGTTCAGGGGCGTTCTACTAGGGGGATGGCTGCTTCCTCGGCGGAGGTTCGTGGGGTGTCCCTTTCTGAAATTTGTAGGGCCGCCACTTGGGCTTCTGCTAATACCTTTGTTAGGCATTACCGTATCCAGAATGTTCTGGGGGATGACACTAACTTTGGTTTGGGGGTTCTTCGGGCGGTATGTTCCTGATTCCCTTGTTTTCCTTTGTGCTGTGCTGTTATTTCAATAAATTGCTGGGTTTTTGCTGTTCTGCTGTGTCCTGGTGGTTTGTTGTTTGATGATGGCCGGTTGCTGCTTGGGTATTCTCACTTGTTATTAATGAAGGGGACGAGGACAGGAGGGACCTGGGGGTAATGTCCTATTACTTACCGGTAATCTTCATTACTCCGGGTCCCGTTGTCCTCGTCCCCTTCATTGCATCCCTCCCTCCCTCCCGGGCTTTCCGGCCCTCATCTTGGGCTTGGTGGTTCAGGAGGCATGCTGGGTACTGTACCCTTATGTACTCCCTATAGGGAGAGGGAGGGGCGTACCAGCATTCCTTCTTTCTTTTTTCTGTCGTGAGATGGACATATCTCACTTGTTATTAATGAAGGGGACGAGGACAACGGGACCCGGAGTAATGAAGATTACCGGTAAGTAATAGGACATTCCCTTCCTCTGCGGCCCCATTTTTACTTTATGTGGAATAGTGTTAATATTTACTGCCCCTGGTAAATCCTTGGTGCAGTATTTAACAAGTGTTGTAATAGCACCTATTCTCAGTTGTTGACATGGGAAGGAGGAATAACATGACAAAACATATTTTCCCACACCGATTTCTGCATGTTCGACTTTTTTTTTTAGTATGCAATTTACAAAAGAGAACCTTCAAAGATACAAAACTTTCAGTCCATTCCCCCCCCCCCCCCCACCTCCCCACCCTACCCCTTGATAAAGTCACAGATACAATAAGTCGATGAAAGGAAGAGCAAAAGAAGAAGGAAGTGATTATCAGATTGCGCCGGACATCAGTCCGCAGTTCCAGCGTGAATTAATTTAAAACACCATCTGGACTACATGTAATTTTAGTCCAGAAAGTTCAAGCATAATGTTAGAAGTCTACCTTTGAGTAATTCTTTGTTAAAGTGACCAGTGCTGAACGTACAAAAAAGTGTAAACAGCGCGAAAGGCAAAACGGAGCATATAATGCAGCATTTTAGAATGTGTACAATGCTTGCAGAATAGGATTGAATGCAAAAGAGACGGGGCTATACAATTCGATTCCACCTTTATGGCTCAATACACCATACTGATTATGGATTGACCTGGGAAAGTCATCTAAACAGAGGTTCCCAAATTACAGTTCCCTTTTTTTAGCTCGTGACCCCTTTTTAGCATAAATAGCCCTCTCCAGATTCCCTATTGACAATAACCGGGCCAACCAGTGCGAAAATAATGGGGAGTTGAATCAATCCAGGCAGAGGTTATACAAAGCCTGTAAGTGGCCATGGCAACAAAAATAAAGGCCCCACCTTCCCTTCTGCTAATAAAGTCACAAATCCCCAGCAGGATGGTCGTGGGAGTTAGCAAAACATCCTGTGCTACTACTTTACTTAAAAAGGTTTGTATTTGCGTAATCAAGGGTCCTAGTTCTATACACAAGGCAAACATATGCACTATATTCAGCACATCGGGGACAGTTCGTGCCTTTACCGGAACCACACTTGGCAATTCTGCTTGGCGTATAATAAAGGAAAAAGCAGGTTTTTATAGAATTGTGCTTTTAAGTTGGCCTATAGGAGGTCGCTCTAAGTGCATCGAAAGGCTAGGTAAAAGGTATTGTCAAAGATTTTTAATTTCTGCTGCCATTTGTTAGAAATTGAGGCCATATCATCAGGCATGAGTCTGTTTAACAAGGCATAAATAGACCCTAGCCTTGGGAACGCAGGGTGCAGACAAACTCTCTGCGAGTTCATGAAAGAAAGTCCCTAATTGCATAATACTTACAAACCTCATTATGGCTCAAATTAAATCTCCCCTGAAGTTCTTCAAAGGTCAAGACCCTACTGGGTGAGTACAGGGCCCCTAGTGATTTTATCCCTGAGCTATACCATTTATGGAAGTAAGAACTCTCAAAAATGTGGAGTTGTTATTGGTGGGGGTATAATAATTTAGTCTACCCACCCCAAGAAGTTTTCGCATGGCCATGAATACCTTGTAAGCTCCGATAAGGGTCTTGAATCTTACCCTCTTAAAGTACCCAAACGCTAATTGGCTCCACAGACAGCCTTTAGCCTCGGGACCCAATAGTTCAAATGGTGACGGAAGCACCATGTGGGAGGTAGAAATTGTTCTTGGAGCAATATGGTGCATCCTTGTAAAGCTGTAGCCCAATAATATAGTCGCAAGTTTGGAAGGGCCCAACCCCCTCTCTCGAGAGGAAGAGAAATAAATGTAAATGATCTTCTGGGCTGAGAATACACACAAATGAATTGGGAGAACAAATGGTCACATTTCTGTGAAGCTTGATTTGTGAACTCAAGAGGGATAGCTCTAACATAATATAACATTTTGGGGAAGACCATCATTTTGATAACATTACAACGGGCCACAATAGTCAAATGTAGGTTGTTGAGCCTATTCAATGCCTTTTTGGTATCTGCAGCAAGAGGCTCCAAGTTCTCGTTCACTATTAAGTCGGTATCTGCCAGGATATTTACCCCAAGGTATTTGGCTTTTTTTACCACTCTATGATAAGCCCAATTGATCTGCCTATTCATGACAATCTCGGTTTTTCCCTTATTAAGTGAATACCCCGGTATCTTCCCAAAATGCTGTGCTTCACGTGTCTATGGCTTTAACAGCCTTCTCGGGGTCAGGCGTGACGAAGGCTAATTTTGGTATGCAGTCCATGTCTGTTTATATCCGGGATTTCTAGATTGTTAATGAGCTTTCTGATGAAGGGATCTATGTATATAGCAAAGAGCAGCGGGGAACAGGGACAACCCTGTCGAGTTCCGCGCGTAATCTCAAATTGCTCGGTTAATTGCCCATTTATCAGAACCCTAGCGGTAGGGTTGAGGTATAAACCTTTAATGGCTTACATGGCATTAGGGCCAAAGTTCATCCTTTTCATGACGCGCCACAGAAACAGCCAGGAGACCCGATCGACTGATTTTTCGGCGTCAAGTAGTATAAGCCCCTTTGGGTCTACTGAAATCTGTGCCGTGTCAAACAGGGTGATGGTTCTCCGAATATGATCGGTAGTGCCCCTCTCCAGAATAAAACTGTGTTGCCAAATGGATACCAGATGTTCAAGTTTAGTAGATAGTCGGGAGACGAAGATTTTAGCATAGATTTTAGAGTCACGATTTATGAGTGTGATTGGGCGATACAAGCCCATTTCTAAGGGGGGGTTTATCCTTTTTAAGTAAGATAATTATCTTGGCTGTCGCCCATTAGGCTGGAGGGGTGGCCCCATTAAAAATCGGTTCTACCAAAGCCGTAAGAATTCCGCTGATCTGAGTGGAGAAAACTTTATAAAAGTCCACCGGGATGCTGTCGGTGCCCGCCGCCTTACCGTCTGGTAAATTTACCAGGGTATTAGCTATTTCATCCCAGGAGGGGGGGTCTTCTAGTTGCCTACAGTCCTCGATGTCAAGATGTGCCAGTGACACTGAGTCCAGATATTTATGTATCTCCTCCTGTCTAATAACTTGAGAATCATTACCTTCTTCAGTATATAATCGAGAGTAGTAGTCGCGAAAGGCCACCCTGAACTCGCTAGGCTTGCTAGTGACATCCCCTGTGGGTGTCTGTATAGAGTGTATCCCGTTTGTAGTAAGATGTTGCCTTGTTCTTACTGCTGCAAAAACAACAGTTGATGGACAGAATGCAGAACAATGTCATACATTCACCCCAGTACAGAGATCTGGGCCTAAATCCATCGTTTTTTGCTCACCACACCACCCCAGTTCAGTCATGACCATATGCAAATCTGCCTTGACCCTGTGCCTCATGGGAACAGTCCAGCCCGAACTGCCAAGCCATGTCTTCCCTGGACTGGAATCAAGCATCCTAGGACCGGTTTCTGGCTATCAGCAGTCTTCAGCCAGGATAGCTTGACTCCAGTGGTGTGGGGAGCACAGGACTCATGTCTGAGCATACCCGTGCTACTCGGGGTGACAAATGCAAAAACAACAGTTGATGGACAGAATGCAGAACAATGTCATACATTCACCCCAGTACAGAGATCTGGGTCTAAATCCATCGTTTTTTTGCTCACCACACCACCCCAGTTCAGACATGACCATATGCAAATCAGCCTTGACCCTGTGCCTCATGGGAACAGTCCAGCCCAAACTGCCAAGCCATGTCTTCCCTGGACCGGAATCAAGCATCCTAGGACCGGTTTCTGGCTATCAGCCGTCTTCAGCCAGGATACCTTGACTCCAGTGGCGTGGAGAGCACGGGACTCACGTCTGAGCATACCCGTCCCACTCGGGGTGACAAATGCAAAAACAACTGTTGATGGACAGAATGCAGAACAATGTTCTTACCGCTAGCTGGTGGCCGACTTGCTCGCTACATTCGTATATCTTTTCCCTTGCAGTGACACATTTCGCGGCAGCTTTTCTTGCCAAGATTGAGTCAATTTCTGCCCTATTGATGGCTAATTCTAACTGGGCGGGTTCGATATCTGCCCCCTTCTGAAACGCGCCAATGAGTTTTTCTTCTGCTTGGCCCAGCTTTTTCTGGAGTTCTAAAATCTGCTCCCTCTCAAGTTTAATCTTCCTTAACCGCATGCATGCGGCGGCTTTTTTCGCGCTGTGCGGCTTTTTTTAAAAAGCCGCGTTACATGACGAGCTCAACTCGTCATCAGCGTGCGAGCGGCACAACTCATGACGAGCTGAGCTCATCATGAGCAGGGAAGGGGTTAAGGAGAACTGCAAAGTCTCCCCTTGAATGCCTGCCCTCAGGGCATCCCAAAGAACCATAATTGGAGCTGATCCAGTATTGACTTCCAAAAAGTCCTGGATCCAGCCTTTCATGTGGTTTAGATAATGCTCTCTCAAAGCTCCAAGTCGAAACTGGCTTGCAAACGATGTGCTCCTTAGACTTAAGATCAAAGGATTGTGATCTGACAAAATGTGTGGTAAGATATCTATCTTACTTTCAAGAAGTAAGGAAGTTGATATCAGTAAATAATCCAATCTGGCAAAAGAATTATGTGGGGCTGAATAATAAGTGTATCCCGGCTGGTTCGGGTTGAGGTTGGACCAAACATCCATCAGCCCATGTGTGTGTATTAAGTTTTTTAAGGCTTGAAAGACTTTGGGTTTCCTACCCGTATAGTTGCGATGGCTGTTTGTTCCCCAATTGCTAGCTAAATTGATATTAAAATCTCCACTAATAATAACTGGAAAAGGCCAATGGACTAACTTTTTGGAAATATAGGTTTAGGGGTAGAGTTTTTAGTAAAGTCAGGAAGACTGGCGCTCGGGCTCTTGCATGAACTTATCTATGGACCTGTATTGGGATGGTGCTGCGAGGTCGGGGGAATAACCCGATAACCCCCGGGAATGTGTGAATCACAGGATCCACACTGTGAAAGTAGGCACAGTCCTAGGCACATGTGATGAGAATATAATGTTAACATCAGTTTCAAAGAGTTATATAAAAGCTGTGGTCAACACCAGTATAGATTCGAAAAGTTTCTTTATATATTGCAGCAACAACTGTGTTGATCAGAACAAAACCAACCAACACGTGTTTCGTCACTAGAATAGGATTTAGCCTATTAGGGGGATCTCGCAGGGTGCCCGGATAAAAGGGGCAGGCAATCTGGCTCAACGCAACCGTTTAATATGGCCCTCTCGCATTAAATATGATCCCCAAGGGAGGTGGGTTTTAGCAGATTGCAGGCTCAACATGGAATCCTCTTTCACCCTCTGTTCAATCTATGGGAGTACCGCAGACGATCCTGGGGTAATCAACTATATTTCCGAAGAGTAGGCACAGTACTGGGCACACATGATGAGAATATTACAATGTTAACATGGGTTTCAAAGCATTATATAAAAGCAGTGGTCAACACCACTATAAGTTCGAAAATAATTTTTATATATTGCAGCAACGACTGTGTTGATCAGAACAAAACCAGCCAACACGTATTTCGTCATTAGGAGAGGTCCCGTGACTCATCAGGGCTGGGAAGGATACAAAAGATTGGGTGAGTGTAAGGAAGGGTTAAAAATAGGGTAACCTAGTCATTGACTGGTGAGGAAGGGATCACCCTAGGTGAGACACGTGATGGTGCGAGGTGACTCTTGTGAATGTGCCGCTCTCATGAGTCACTGCTCATGCTGAAGGCGCGGGAAAACATGGTAACACTGTGACTGTTTGTGAGTGTGCTGCTCTCATGTAATGGTAACCATGATAACAAACGCTGGAAAACATGTAAAACGAAGTGGTGTGGCATAAAAAACAGGTGCAAAATCACCCGCAATAGAGGTAACAGGCTCTATACCTTTCATTAGCTGCTCACCCAGCTCTCTAGTAGGTCACGTTCCCGTGTCGGCGTACTATCCGGCATTCCTGCCCTACGGGTCTCTCACTCCTCCTTTTCGCCACATCTATTTTGACCGCCCCGCTCTATACGAGGCTCTCTTTTAAAAATTTAAATATTTTGTGATGATTAATGTTGGCGCACACTGCCCATTAGTATGATACCATTTCCACCGACGCGATTGTGCACCTTTCATGTTGTCCACTGGGATAATCCCTGGCACCCAATCATCCACTACTGCTCGCACTTGTGTTTTATGTCACACCTGTAGGAGAGTAGGGTCTGCTTCCTATGGTTACCCCCACTTTTTGCTGTGATTCTCCTGTTTTTCGACTTTAGTGTGGCTGTGGTCCTGCCAATCAGACCCACAGCCCAGCTGTTCTCTCTCTAAATTGATACCATGTACTTTAGGTACATACCAGATTGGTTACTCGGTCACCCTTGTGAGCCCCTGTATACTGTACCATAGGTACCCAGGGCATAGGTGCACCTTAGGCCTACCAGGGGCTGCAGCATGTATTGTGCCACCCCTGGTTTGCCATCCAAACTGACACAACAGGTCTGTTCACACAGCCTGGGTAAGGTGGTGTAAGCACCCCTTACTTAGATATAGTATACCTATATCTATATATACATACGGACACATATACACCTATAAGTCACTCCTATGGCAGGCCTTAACAATCCTGCAGGCAGAGTGCTTGGTTTTATGTGAGAGGGTGCCCTAGCATGAGCTGAGCCCCTCTGCAGCTTTCGGAACCATCTCCTTATAGCTGTTCTATGATATAGCCATACCATATACTCTTAAGTACATTATAATCCTCGCGGTTAATGCTAACTTTGGTTTGGCTTTATCAAAACATGTTGTGTAAGGTGTCAAACACTTTGGAATACTATCCCCTTCCCCCCCCCCCCCACCCCCCGCCAGTCCTGGTGGCGGGGATAGCATTCCACCCTTCTAGAGGGAAAAGACATGTTAAAGTTAAACAGAGCCCCAGCATCACAAAATGGATGCTGCTGCCCCAGACACGAGTCTGACCTCCTGCTGCTGGACGAAACTCCGGCAGGAGAGGCTTGGACAATAGGTTTCCTGTCCAGGGAGGTACCAGCACCTCCCCAGACAGGCTTGTAGTATATTGGGGCAGGGTTCGGCTGCATTCAGTGAATGCTTTCCAGACACTGCATGGGGCACACAAGATGGTCCATGCATAGCCCGGTTCAAACCAGTTGCTGGGGCACTCAGCCCCAGCTCTGGCACGAAACTGGACAAAGGGAAGGGGGTGTAAACAGCCCCTGCTCAGGTCCACCCATATGAGGGACCTTTTCAGGTAGTCCAGCCCACAAACTTAGTATAAGTATGGGAGCTGTGTCCCTAGGACTTTAGATTACCCTGGACGAAACTTTGATACAGAATCCTGGACCTTCGACATTCCATTTCGACTGGAAGACGGAAGAATTCTCCCTTGTGGTCAAAGAGTGACCACCCTGTTCAAACAGGCACCAACAGCAACTTTGCCAGTCTGCATTTTTGAGGCTCCCGCCAGATCCTAAAGAATCTGTGACCCAGGACATGGACTTCCAGACATCTCTGACCCCGACCCACACCCACAGCAAAGCTGAGACACATGGCGGACACGAGAGACGTCGGACCGGAACTCCTGGACATCCTGCCTTTTGCAAGCTGCACTCCTTCAACGAGGTATCTCCAAGTTGTGCTTTGGGGTGCTTGAAGCCTCAGTCCCAATCACCATTTGCACCGAAGCCCAGGCCCCCACACTCCGCGAGTGTTCTGTGGGTCCCGCTTTTGCATTTGAGCTTGACGCATCTTCCCGGTTCCTTGCCCATTGGCTAGTGAGCTCCCTGAAGACTTTTCTTTGAACTTAACTTACTTGCCTGGTTGCTCCAGGCTTGCTCCAGCTTCCCTGCAAAGGAGAAGTGCCACAGACCTTGCTGGTCTGAAACAGATCCAATCTTGACATCCTGCATGGGCTGCGGGTGCCAAGGAATGCTGGGTATAATCTGGATACCGACACAGCAGTCAACTAGATCTGTTATGGAACAGCTTGAATCCAGCGCCTGTTCATCATCGATGCCTCCTGACCTCGTGGCTGAAGAGACAAACTCGACTTCTTCACCTGAAATCACCCGACATCGCCTGGTTTCTTCTTGGTTACTGGCTAGTGACCCAGACTCTGTCCCTTCTTCTTTCAGGTTCTTCAGATCTTCGATCCACCCTTGGATCCACCCGGACACTTTTCCTCTGGTCGCCTGCAGCACTTCTTTGCAGCTCTCCATAGAAAACGACTACGAAACCTGACACGAAAAGACACCTATGCACCTGGCTTCCCTGGGTGAGGTAACACGAGCACTCCGGTGCTCCTGTGGGTCTTGACTCGCAAAGTGTCTTAGTTTAGAAGGGTTCCATCCTAGTCCATCCGGAAGTGTCCTTAAATTGTATATTTGTAACTTTTACCATCACCATAGAAAGTCAATGGTAACCCACGCCTGTGTATAGACACTGCACGTGTCTCCCGTGGGCCTCCTCCTTCCTAACCTTTGGTTGTTTAGAGTAGCCCCAGAGATTCCGCAGGCCCTAGGCCTGATTTCTAATTCTCTTGTGGTTCTTATACCACTATTTTAGTATATGGTTTTTGAGGCCCCTAGGGCATAACGTATACTGTGCAACTTATCGTATATTAATTGTGTGACTTGTATTGTAGTTTTACCTCTGACCTCATAAAGAGTGCAGAGGGGTTGTGTTTAGATTAAATACATATATATTTAATATATATCTTGAGTGGTGTCCTTTCATTTGGTACCCAAGGGATTATAAATGGTAAAACAACTTGCTTAACTCGCCTACTGAAGTCTTTGCCTGATGACTGCTGGTTCATGCTACCACTAGGATAGCTTTCTATAAGGTTGACTTTACAACCACCATCAATAAGGGTCGATTAGACTGGTGCAAGGTGCCCACTAGAACTAGTGGACATCATTTGTCAGGCTAACTTCTCACAACACAACTTTGTTTTACATGTTTTCCCGCTTTTTTTAATCATGGTTACCATTACATGAGAGCGGCACACTCACAAACAGTCACAGTGTTACCGTGTTTTCCCGCACCTTCAGCATGAACAGTGACTCATGAGAGCGGCACATTCACAAGAGTCACCTCGCACCATACGTGTCTCGCAGTGTTTTTCTCTTTCCTCTTTTTAGCAACACCTAGGGTGATTCCTTCCTCACCATTCCCTGTGAAAGTCAACGACTAGGTTACCCTATTTTTACCCCTTCCTTCCACTCACCCAATGTTTTGTATTCTTCCCAGCCCTGATGAGTCACAGGACCTCTCCTAGTGACGAAATACGTGTCGGCTGGTTTTGTTCTGATCAACACAGTCGTTGCTGCAATATATAAAAATTATTTTCGAACTTATACTGGTGTTGACCACTGCTTTTATATCATGCTTTGAAACCCATGTTAACATTATAATATTCTCATCATGTGTGCCCAGTACTGTGCCTACTCTTCGGAAATATAGTTGATTACCCCAGGATCGTCTGCGGTACTCCCATAGCTTGAACAGAGGGTGAAAGAGGATTCCATGTTGAGCCGGCATTCTGCTAAAACCCACCTCCCTTGGGGATCAGATTTAATGCGAGAGGGCCATATTAAACGGTCGCGTTGAGCCAGATTGCCTGCCCCTTTTATCCGGGCACCCTGCGAGATCCCCCCAATAGGCTAAATCCTAATGAGTTCAGAAGGTGTAATTGCGAACCCTCAACGTGAGTTTCCTGGAGGCAAACTACGTCCGCTCCCATAAGTCTAAGACCTTGGGAGTCTTTAAGTCGTTTGCGAGCGCCATTCAAGCCACAGATATTTAGTGAGACAATTCTAAAATGTGTTGTATTGGTCATTGTGATACACTATAGTATTTAACACATGCATAAAGGTTACACAAAAAAATAAACAAAGAACAAATAATACATGCTGCCCCAAAGGATCAAATGTGCACTATCAAAAATCTTACTAACCCTGTCTGTCTCTGCAATGAATGGTGTTGAAGACTGAAATGATAACCAAAACCCAACCAAAAAAAGAACCCATACCAACCTCAAAATAAATGCCCTTCCCGAAAACATCCCCAAACCCCCCCCACCCCCCCTGCCCACTTAACCCCCTCCCCTCCACCCACAAAATGAGCAATCAAGTATAATCTGAATGATGGTCACCAGCCAGGTTTGACCTTTTTTGCTGCATTTTTCCAAGCTACATTACAGCCAGCACCGATTTGGTGTTAACAAATCTATCTGGGGAAAACTGATTGGCGTGATAAATATCAAACAAATCTAACTTCAAAGTTCAAGTTCCTGTTTCCACAGGGATTGGAAATGAATTTACTACTCGGATTCAGGTCTTAATGTCGTCAATTATTATGCCTCAATTATGAAGGTCTTGGAATGCACTGAGGTATTTACACACGTGGTAAATGAGGAATAACATGTTCAATTTGGTATTTGCCACACCGGATTCTGTGTTTCTCATTGTTTACTAGCCATTTTCCCTCAGTGATTTTGGACAGGTTTGAGCTGCATAAATTTGCCAGCAGAAAATTGCAGGGAGAGGGTTTTGTCAAGTACTGTATTAATCACAGAGGGACGACGTTTGGCTCAGTTGAGTGTTTTAATTCCATTTCTGACCATACATTTTCCAGTTGTTCATTGGCGGAAGTGATATGTATTAAGTTGCCTGTATTGAAAGGCCTAAGCAGGTGTTCACCCCTCATAATGAGTTAAGCAATTCATGCTTCTTTCCCTCACGTCACTCTTCCGTCTGGACTTTGAGGTCATATGGTCATATTGTCTAATTGGTACCTGTTAGTGGACCCGCCTTTCCTACACACATTTGCGGTTAAAAACTACCACCGAATGCCAGGTTTTCCTGTTCTGCTAAACCATCAGTCACACTTTCAGACGCGCTTTCGCGACCTTTAACCATTCCTCCCACCTCAGGAATGCAAACACAACATATCATACGAAGTTAGACCAACACCCCGCCTCTGGTCGTGTTGTCTGACATACAACTGGGTAAGAGAAACACGTGCTGATTTATTACCCAACAAACAACAGAAATAGCTTTCTGTGGCGCACCGTCCCTCCCAGAAGACAAAGCCCCAGGACGCCGAATAGCGCCTTCAAGTAGGCGGGGCACACAAGGCGCACTCTTTGCCTCACTCAAGGGCAGTGCCATCTAAAGGCTTTCTGTGGCCCCGGTTAAGACTTGCTTTGCGGCCCCGCTTGAAACAACTTTGAATTTATCACCAGAAAATGTCAATTAATCAGATCTGGGGCGGCCTCAGCAGAGGTTCTAAGAGCACCAAGAGAAAATGTGAGCTTGCATTGATGAAGCCCTTTCTTTTCGCTTATGGCTGTCATTGGTCTTGGAACAACAATATTTTATGTCCAGTTGAGTATCTGTCCAGCTGGTCCTGCCATCGCAGAAAAGTCGCAGTAAGCACACCCTGGTGGATCATTTATTAGGCTAGCAGATATTACATTGCACTTGAAGTTGTGTCACATGTATATATTTGCTGGATATGTGTAATCACAAATAAATCCCTAATCAAGGCTGGCATTCTTGATGCAACAATGAAAATCATAGCATTACTCTGAACATTTACCAGGAGGTCCCTTGGAAGGTGGAGCACCGGGCAGTTGCCCAGTTTTCCCATGCCGTAAACTCCTCTGCGTGGCACCGAACCCCGTGTCCTGCCCATGGATAAAATACATTTCAAACAGAATTTGACCAATGTAATTCTTAACCCATGGGGTGAAGTATGTTTAATCAAAGGAGATGTCTTCACATTTCAATACTCTAGAGCAATGGTATTATTGATGTGTCCCATAGAATAATGTATTTATATTTTTGCACAATTATTCAATATAATTTTAAATACTGCAAAAATGCGAAATCATTGTAGCGGGGTCTTAGGGGACACCCTCTAATATGGACAGAACCGGGAAGCAGTAGTGTGTTTCGTTTTATCACAATACATATATGCAGTATAAAATATAGGAAGCGAGGCATATATTTCAAATGAGATGGGGGTATTTTAAAATAGTAGTCCAAAGGTAATGTGGTGTATTACGTTTTTTAAACATATATACCAAATAAATACAGCAAATTGCCAAAGATCCAAAATGTGGTAGAGACTTTACAGAATGTCCAAACACTGTTGACAAATGTGGATGATCATTCCTCCTTCATTTATTTGCATAATCATACCGTGTTGACAGTTAGCCCATGTCATGAATGGCACCTTAAGCCATTCCTAGTTTTTTGGACAAAAGCACTTAGCATGGTGAGATTTTGTGGTCATATTGGCAATTTTTTTTTATAACCTATTTTATTGATTTCAATGCAATAAACATGAATAATATACATTGACCAGCTCCACATTTCTATATTTACAACAAGGGGTGGTGAGGGACAGAGTCTATGAATTAAGCAGAATACTCTCACCCAGTCAAGAGATCAGGGCTAGATCCAACACCGTTTTTTAGCTCATTGCACCATCCCAGTTTCAGAACCTGGCTGTATGCAAATTAGTCTGTCCCTGGCCCAGTGCATCATGGGAACAGGGCAGACCAGACTACAAAAGCCAATTCTTACACTGGGAAGGAAACAAGCTTCCGTGGACCGGTTTCTGGCATTACAGCCGTCTTCGGCCCGGCTTGCTTGAATCCTGATGGTGCAATGAGCAAGGGACTCATGTCTGAGTATACCCTTCCACGCTTAGGGTGGACAAAAATATTTACAACAAGGGGTGGTGAGGGACAGAGTCTCTGAATTAAGCAGAATACTCTCACCCAGTCAAGAGATCAGGGCTAGATCCAACACCGTTTTTTAGCTCATTGCACCATCCCAGTTTCAGAACCTGGCTGTATGCAAATTAGTCTGTCCCTGGCCCAGTGCATCATGGGAACAGGGCAGACCAGACTACAAAAGCCAATTCTTACACTGGGAAGGAAACAAGCTTCCGGGGACCGGTTTCTGGCATTACAGCCGTCTTCGGCCCGGCTTGCTTGAATCCTGATGGTGCAATGAGCAAGGGACTCATGTCTGAGTATACCCTTCCACGCTTAGGGTGGACAAAAATATTTACAACAAGGGGTGGTGAGGGACAGAGTCTCTGAATTAAGCAGAATACTCTCACCCAGTCAAGAGATCAGGGCTAGATCCAACACCGTTTTTTAGCTCATTGCACCATCCCAGTTTCAGAACCTGGCTGTATGCAAATTAGTCTGTCCCTGGCCCAGTGCATCATGGGAACAGGGCAGACCAGACTACAAAAGCCAATTCTTACACTGGGAAGGAAACAAGCTTCCGGGGACCGGTTTCTGGCATTACAGCCGTCTTCGGCCCGGCTTGCTTGAATCCTGATGGTGCAATGAGCAAGGGACTCATGTCTGAGTATACCCTTCCACGCTTAGGGTGGACAAAAATATTTACAACAAGGGGTGGTGAGGGACAGAGTCTCTGAATTAAGCAGAATACTCTCACCCAGTCAAGAGATCAGGGCTAGATCCAACACCGTTTTTTAGCTCATTGCACCATCCCAGTTTCAGAACCTGGCTGTATGCAAATTAGTCTGTCCCTGGCCCAGTGCATCATGGGAACAGGGCAGACCAGACTACAAAAGCCAATTCTTACACTGGGAAGGAAACAAGCTTCCGGGGACCGGTTTCTGGCATTACAGCCGTCTTCAGCCCGGCTTGCTTGAATCCTGATGGTGCAATGAGCAAGGGACTCATGTCTGAGTATACCCTTCCACGCTTAGGGTGGACAAAAATATTTACAACAAGGGGTGGTGAGGGACAGAGTCTCTGAATTAAGCAGAATACTCTCACCCAGTCAAGAGATCAGGGCTAGATCCAACACCGTTTTTTAGCTCATTGCACCATCCCAGTTTCAGAACCTGGCTGTATGCAAATTAGTCTGTCCCTGGCCCAGTGCATCATGGGAACAGGGCAGACCAGACTACAAAAGCCAATTCTTACACTGGGAAGGAAACAAGCTTCCGGGGACCGGTTTCTGGCATTACAGCCGTCTTCGGCCCGGCTTGCTTGAATCCTGATGGTGCAATGAGCAAGGGACTCATGTCTGAGTATACCCTTCCACGCTTAGGGTGAACAAAAATATTTACAACAAGGGGTGGTGAGGGACAGAGTCTCTGAATTAAGCAGAATACTCTCACCCAGTCAAGAGATCAGGGCTAGACCCAACACCGTTTTTTAGCTCATTGCACCATCCCAGTTTCAGAACCTGGCTGTATGCAAATTAGTCTGTCCCTGGCCCAGTGCATCATGGGAACAGGGCAGACCAGACTACAAAAGCCAATTCTTACACTGGGAAGGAAACAAGCTTCCGGGGACCGGTTTCTGGCATTACAGCCGTCTTCGGCCCGGCTTGCTTGAATCCTGATGGTGCAATGAGCAAGGGACTCATGTCTGAGTATACCCTTCCACGCTTAGGGTGAACAAAAATATTTACAACAAGGGGTGGTGAGGGACAGAGTCTCTGAATTAAGCAGAATACTCTCACCCAGTCAAGAGATCAGGGCTAGACCCAACACCGTTTTTTAGCTCATTGCACCATCCCAGTTTCAGAACCTGGCTGTATGCAAATTAGTCTGTCCCTGGCCCAGTGCATCATGGGAACAGGGCAGACCAGACTACAAAAGCCAATTCTTACACTGGGAAGGAAACAAGCTTCCGGGGACCGGTTTCTGGCATCACAGCCGTCTTCGGCCCGGCTTGCTTGAATCCTGATGGTGCAATGAGCAAGGGACTCATGTCTGAGTATACCCTTCCACGCTTAGGGTGGACAAAAATATTTACAACAAGGGGTGGTGAGGGACAGAGTCTCTGAATTAAGCAGAATACTCTCACCCAGTCAAGAGATCAGGGCTAGACCCAACACCGTTTTTTAGCTCATTGCACCATCCCAGTTTCAGAACCTGGCTGTATGCAAATTAGTCTGTCCCTGGCCCAGTGCATCATGGGAACAGGGCAGACCAGACTACAAAAGCCAATTCTTACACTGGGAAGGAAACAAGCTTCCGGGGACCGGTTTCTGGCATTACAGCCGTCTTCGGCCCGGCTTGCTTGAATCCTGATGGTGCAATGATCAAGGGACTCATGTCTGAGTATACCCTTCCACGCTTAGGGTGGACAAAAATATTTACAACAAGGGGTGGTGAGGGACAGAGTCTCTGAATTAAGCAGAATACTCTCACCCAGTCAAGAGATCAGGGCTAGATCCAACACCGTTTTTTAGCTCATTGCACCATCCCAGTTTCAGAACCTGGCTGTATGCAAATTAGTCTGTCCCTGGCCCAGTGCATCATGGGAACAGGGCAGACCAGACTACAAAAGCCAATTCTTACACTGGGAAGGAAACAAGCTTCCGGGGACCGGTTTCTGGCATTACAGCCGTCTTCGGCTCGGCTTGCTTGAATCCTGATGGTGCAATGAGCAAGGGACTCATGTCTGAGTATACCCTTCCACGCTTAGGGTGGACAAAAATATTTACAACAAGGGGTGGTGAGGGACAGAGTCTCTGAATTAAGCAGAATACTCTCACCCAGTCAAGAGATCAGGGCTAGATCCAACACCGTTTTTTAGCTCATTGCACCATCCCAGTTTCAGAACCTGGCTGTATGCAAATTAGTCTGTCCCTGGCCCAGTGCATCATGGGAACAGGGCAGACCAGACTACAAAAGCCAATTCTTACACTGGGAAGGAAACAAGCTTCCAGGGACCGGTTTCTGGCATTACAGCCGTCTTCGGCTCGGCTTGCTTGAATCCTGATGGTGCAATGAGCAAGGGACTCATGTCTGAGTATACCCTTCCACGCTTAGGGTGGACAAAAATATTTACAACAAGGGGTGGTGAGGGACAGAGTCTCTGAATTAAGCAGAATACTCTCACCCAGTCAAGAGATCAGGGCTAGATCCAACACCGTTTTTTAGCTCATTGCACCATCCCAGTTTCAGAACCTGGCTGTATGCAAATTAGTCTGTCCCTGGCCCAGTGCATCATGGGAACAGGGCAGACCAGACTACAAAAGCCAATTCTTACACTGGGAAGGAAACAAGCTTCCGGGGACCGGTTTCTGGCATTACAGCCGTCTTCAGCCCGGCTTGCTTGAATCCTGATGGTGCAATGAGCAAGGGACTCATGTCTGAGTATACCCTTCCACGCTTAGGGTGGACAAAAATATTTACAACAAGGGGTGGTGAGGGACAGAGTCTCTGAATTAAGCAGAATACTCTCACCCAGTCAAGAGATCAGGGCTAGATCCAACACCGTTTTTTAGCTCATTGCACCATCCCAGTTTCAGAACCTGGCTGTATGCAAATTAGTCTGTCCCTGGCCCAGTGCATCATGGGAACAGGGCAGACCAGACTACAAAAGCCAATTCTTACACTGGGAAGGAAACAAGCTTCCGGGGACCGGTTTATGGCATTACAGCCGTCTTCGGCCCGGCTTGCTTGAATCCTGATGGTGCAATGAGCAAGGGACTCATGTCTGAGTATACCCTTCCACGCTTAGGGTGGACAAAAATATTTACAACAAGGGGTGGTGAGGGACAGAGTCTCTGAATTAAGCAGAATACTCTCACCCAGTCAAGAGATCAGGGCTAGATCCAACACCGTTTTTTAGCTCATTGCACCATCTCAGTTTCAGAACCTGGCTGTATGCAAATTAGTCTGTCCCTGGCCCAGTGCATCATGGGAACAGGGCAGACCAGACTACAAAAGCCAATTCTTACACTGGGAAGGAAACAAGCTTCCGGGGACCGGTTTCTGGCATTACAGCCGTCTTCGGCCCGGCTTGCTTGAATCCTGATGGTGCAATGAGCAAGGGACTCATGTCTGAGTATACCCTTCCACGCTTAGGGTGGACAAAAATATTTACAACAAGGGGTGGTGAGGGACAGAGTCTCTGAATTAAGCAGAATACTCTCACCCAGTCAAGAGATCAGGGCTAGATCCAACACCGTTTTTTAGCTCATTGCACCATCCCAGTTTCAGAACCTGGCTGTATGCAAATTAGTCTGTCCCTGGCCCAGTGCATCATGGGAACAGGGCAGACCAGACTACAAAAGCCAATTCTTACACTGGGAAGGAAACAAGCTTCCGGGGACCGGTTTCTGGCATTACAGCCGTCTTCGGCCCGGCTTGCTTGAATCCTGATGGTGCAATGAGCAAGGGACTCATGTCTGAGTATACCCTTCCACGCTTAGGGTGGACAAAAATATTTACAACAAGGGGTGGTGAGGGACAGAGTCTCTGAATTAAGCAGAATACTCTCACCCAGTCAAGAGATCAGGGCTAGATCCAACACCGTTTTTTAGCTCATTGCACCATCCCAGTTTCAGAACCTGGCTGTATGCAAATTAGTCTGTCCCTGGCCCAGTGCATCATGGGAACAGGGCAGACCAGACTACAAAAGCCAATTCTTACACTGGGAAGGAAACAAGCTTCCGGGGACCGGTTTCTGGCATTACAGCCGTCTTCGGCCCGGCTTGCTTGAATCCTGATGGTGCAATGAGCAAGGGACTCATGTCTGAGTATACCCTTCCACGCTTAGGGTGGACAAAAATATTTACAACAAGGGGTGGTGAGGGACAGAGTCTCTGAATTAAGCAGAATACTCTCACCCAGTCAAGAGATCAGGGCTAGATCCAACACCGTTTTTTAGCTCATTGCACCATCCCAGTTTCAGAACCTGGCTGTATGCAAATTAGTCTGTCCCTGGCCCAGTGCATCATGGGAACAGGGCAGACCAGACTACAAAAGCCAATTCTTACACTGGGAAGGAAACAAGCTTCCGGGGACCGGTTTCTGGCATTACAGCCGTCTTCGGCCCGGCTTGCTTGAATCCTGATGGTGCAATGAGCAAGGGACTCATGTCTGAGTATACCCTTCCACGCTTAGGGTGGACAAAAATATTTACAACAAGGGGTGGTGAGGGACAGAGTCTCTGAATTAAGCAGAATACTCTCACCCAGTCAAGAGATCAGGGCTAGATCCAACACCGTTTTTTAGCTCATTGCACCATCCCAGTTTCAGAACCTGGCTGTATGCAAATTAGTCTGTCCCTGGCCCAGTGCATCATGGGAACAGGGCAGACCAGACTACAAAAGCCAATTCTTACACTGGGAAGGAAACAAGCTTCCGGGGACCGGTTTCTGGCATTACAGCCGTCTTCGGCCCGGCTTGCTTGAATCCTGATGGTGCAATGAGCAAGGGACTCATGTCTGAGTATACCCTTCCATGCTTAGGGTGGACAAAAATATTTACAACAAGGGGTGGTGAGGGACAGAGTCTCTGAATTAAGCAGAAGACTCTCACCCAGTCAAGAGATCAGGGCTAGATCCAACACCGTTTTTTAGCTCATTGCACCATCCCAGTTTCAGAACCTGGCTGTATGCAAATTAGTCTGTCCCTGGCCCAGTGCATCATGGGAACAGGGCAGACCAGACTACAAAAGCCAATTCTTACACTGGGAAGGAAACAAGCTTCCGGGGACCGGTTTCTGGCATTACAGCCGTCTTCGGCCCGGCTTCCTTGAATCCTGATGGTGCAATGAGCAAGGGACTCATGTCTGAGTATACCCTTCCACGCTTAGGGTGGACAAAAATATTTACAACAAGGGGTGGTGAGGGACAGAGTCTCTGAATTAAGCAGAATACTCTCACCCAGTCAAGAGATCAGGGCTAGATCCAACACCGTTTTTTAGCTCATTGCACCATCCCAGTTTCAGAACCTGGCTGTATGCAAATTAGTCTGTCCCTGGCCCAGTGCATCATGGGAACAGGGCAGACCAGACTACAAAAGCCAATTCTTACACTGGGAAGGAAACAAGCTTCCGGGGACCGGTTTCTGGCATTACAGCCGTCTTCGGCCCGGCTTGCTTGAATCCTGATGGTGCAATGAGCAAGGGACTCATGTCTGAGTATACCCTTCCACGCTTAGGGTGGACAAAAATATTTACAACAAGGGGTGGTGAGGGACAGAGTCTCTGAATTAAGCAGAATACTCTCACCCAGTCAAGAGATCAGGGCTAGATCCAACACCGTTTTTTAGCTCATTGCACCATCCCAGTTTCAGAACCTGGCTGTATGCAAATTAGTCTGTCCCTGGCCCAGTGCATCATGGGAACAGGGCAGACCAGACTACAAAAGCCAATTCTTACACTGGGAAGGAAACAAGCTTCCGGGGACCGGTTTCTGGCATTACAGCCGTCTTCGGCCCGGCTTGCTTGAATCCTGATGGTGCAATGAGCAAGGGACTCATGTCTGAGTATACCCTTCCACGCTTAGGGTGGACAAAAATATTTACAACAAGGGGTGGTGAGGGACAGAGTCTCTGAATTAAGCAGAATACTCTCACCCAGTCAAGAGATCAGGGCTAGATCCAACACCGTTTTTTAGCTCATTGCACCATCCCAGTTTCAGAACCTGGCTGTGTGCAAATTAGTCTGTCCCTGGCCCAGTGCATCATGGGAACAGGGCAGACCAGACTACAAAAGCCAATTCTTACACTGGGAAGGAAACAAGCTTCCGGGGACCGGTTTCTGGCATTACAGCCGTCTTCAGCCCGACTTGCTTGAATCCTGATGGTGCAATGAGCAAGGGACTCATGTCTGAGTATACCCTTCCACGCTTAGGGTGGACAAAAATAATTACAACAAGGGGTGGTGAGGGACAGAGTCTCTGAATTAAGCAGAATACTCTCACCCAGTCAAGAGATCAGGGCTAGATCCAACACCGTTTTTTAGCTCATTGCACCATCCCAGTTTCAGAACCTGGCTGTATGCAAATTAGTCTGTCCCTGGCCCAGTGCATCATGGGAACAGGGCAGACCAGACTACAAAAGCCAATTCTTACACTGGGAAGGAAACAAGCTTCCGGGGACCGGTTTCTGGCATTACAGCCGTCTTCAGCCCGGCTTGCTTGAATCCTGATGGTGCAATGAGCAAGGGACTCATGTCTGAGTATACCCTTCCACGCTTAGGGTGGACAAAAATATTTACAACAAGGGGTGGTGAGGGACAGAGTCTCTGAATTAAGCAGAATACTCTCACCCAGTCAAGAGATCAGGGCTAGATCCAACACCGTTTTTTAGCTCATTGCACCATCCCAGTTTCAGAACCTGGCTGTATGCAAATTAGTCTGTCCCTGGCCCAGTGCATCATGGGAACAGGGCAGACCAGACTACAAAAGCCAATTCTTACACTGGGAAGGAAACAAGCTTCTGGGGACCGGTTTCTGGCATTACAGCCGTCTTCGGCCCGGCTTGCTTGAATCCTGATGGTGCAATGAGCAAGGGACTCATGTCTGAGTATACCCTTCCATGCTTAGGGTGGACAAAAATATTTACAACAAGGGGTGGTGAGGGACAGAGTCTCTGAATTAAGCAGAAGACTCTCACCCAGTCAAGAGATCAGGGCTAGATCCAACACCGTTTTTTAGCTCATTGCACCATCCCAGTTTCAGAACCTGGCTGTATGCAAATTAGTCTGTCCCTGGCCCAGTGCATCATGGGAACAGGGCAGACCAGACTACAAAAGCCAATTCTTACACTGGGAAGGAAACAAGCTTCCGGGGACCGGTTTCTGGCATTACAGCCGTCTTCGGCCCGGCTTGCTTGAATCCTGATGGTGCAATGAGCAAGGGACTCATGTCTGAGTATACCCTTCCACGCTTAGGGTGGACAAAAATATTTACAACAAGGGGTGGTGAGGGACAGAGTCTCTGAATTAAGCAGAATACTCTCACCCAGTCAAGAGATCAGGGCTAGATCCAACACCGTTTTTTAGCTCATTGCACCATCCCAGTTTCAGAACCTGGCTGTATGCAAATTAGTCTGTCCCTGGCCCAGTGCATCATGGGAACAGGGCAGACCAGACTACAAAAGCCAATTCTTACACTGGGAAGGAAACAAGCTTCCGGGGACCGGTTTCTGGCATTACAGCCGTCTTCGGCCCGGCTTGCTTGAATCCTGATGGTGCAATGAGCAAGGGACTCATGTCTGAGTATACCCTTCCACGCTTAGGGTGGACAAAAATATTTACAACAAGGGGTGGTGAGGGACAGAGTCTCTGAATTAAGCAGAATACTCTCACCCAGTCAAGAGATCAGGGCTAGATCCAACACCGTTTTTTAGCTCATTGCACCATCCCAGTTTCAGAACCTGGCTGTATGCCAATTAGTCTGTCCCTGGCCCAGTGCATCATGGGAACAGGGCAGACCAGACTACAAAAGCCAATTCTTACACTGGGAAGGAAACCAGCTTCCGGGGACCGGTTTCTGGCATTACAGCCGTCTTCGGCCCGGCTTGCTTGAATCCTGATGGTGCAATGAGCAAGGGACTCATGTCTGAGTATACCCTTCCACGCTTAGGGTGGACAAAAATATTTACAACAAGGGGTGGTGAGGGACAGAGTCTCTGAATTAAGCAGAATACTCTCACCCAGTCAAGAGATCAGGGCTAGATCCAACACCGTTTTTTAGCTCATTGCACCATCCCAGTTTCAGAACCTGGCTGTATGCAAATTAGTCTGTCCCTGGCCCAGTGCATCATGGGAACAGGGCAGACCAGACTACAAAAGCCAATTCTTACACTGGGAAGGAAACAAGCTTCCGGGGACCGGTTTCTGGCATTACAGCCGTCTTCGGCCCGGCTTGCTTGAATCCTGATGGTGCAATGAGCAAGGGACTCATGTCTGAGTATACCCTTCCACGCTTAGGGTGGACAAAAATATTTACAACAAGGGGTGGTGAGGGACAGAGTCTCTGAATTAAGCAGAATACTCTCACCCAGTCAAGAGATCAGGGCTAGATCCAACACCGTTTTTTAGCTCATTGCACCATCCCAGTTTCAGAACCTGGCTGTATGCAAATTAGTCTGTCCCTGGCCCAGTGCATCATGGGAACAGGGCAGACCAGACTACAAAAGCCAATTCTTACACTGGGAAGGAAACAAGCTTCCGGGGACCGGTTTCTGGCATTACAGCCGTCTTCGGCCCGGCTTGCTTGAATCCTGATGGTGCAATAAGCAAGGGACTCATGTCTGAGTATACCCTTCCACGCTTAGGGTGGACAAAAATATTTACAACAAGGGGTGGTGAGGGACAGAGTCTCTGAATTAAGCAGAATACTCTCACCCAGTCAAGAGATCAGGGCTAGATCCAACACCGTTTTTTAGCTCATTGCACCATCCCAGTTTCAGAACCTGGCTGTATGCAAATTAGTCTGTCCCTGGCCCAGTGCATCATGGGAACAGGGCAGACCAGACTACAAAAGCCAATTCTTACACTGGGAAGGAAACAAGCTTCCGGGGACCGGTTTCTGGCATTACAGCCGTCTTCGGCCCGGCTTGCTTGAATCCTGATGGTGCAATGAGCAAGGGACTCATGTCTGAGTATACCCTTCCACGCTTAGGGTGGACAAAAATATTTACAACAAGGGGTGGTGAGGGACAGAGTCTCTGAATTAAGCAGAATACTCTCAGCCAGTCAAGAGATCAGGGCTAGATCCAACACCGTTTTTTAGCTCATTGCACCATCCCAGTTTCAGAACCTGGCTGTATGCAAATTAGTCTGTCCCTGGCCTAGTGCATCATGGGAACAGGGCAGACCAGACTACAAAAGCCAATTCTTACACTGGGAAGGAAACAAGCTTCCGGGGACCGGTTTCTGGCATTACAGCCGTCTTCGGCCCGGCTTGCTTGAATCCTGATGGTGCAATGAGCAAGGGACTCATGTCTGAGTATACCCTTCCACGCTTAGGGTGGACAAAAATATTTACAACAAGGGGTGGTGAGGGACAGAGTCTCTGAATTAAGCAGAATACTCTCACCCAGTCAAGAGATCAGGGCTAGATCCAACACCGTTTTTTAGCTCATTGCACCATCCCAGTTTCAGAACCTGGCTGTATGCAAATTAGTCTGTCCCTGGCCCAGTGCATCATGGGAACAGGGCAGACCAGACTACAAAAGCCAATTCTTACACTGGGAAGGAAACAAGCTTCCGGGGACCGGTTTCTGGCATTACAGCCGCCTTCGGCCCGGCTTGCTTGAATCCTGATGGTGCAATGAGCAAGGGACTCATGTCTGAGTATACCCTTCCACGCTTAGGGTGGACAAAAATATTTACAACAAGGGGTGGTGAGGGACAGAGTCTCTGAATTAAGCAGAATACTCTCACCCAGTCAAGAGATCAGGGCTAGATCCAACACCGTTTTTTAGCTCATTGCACCATCCCAGTTTCAGAACCTGGCTGTATGCAAATTAGTCTGTCCCTGGCCCAGTGCATCATGGGAACAGGGCAGACCAGACTACAAAAGCCAATTCTTACACTGGGAAGGAAACAAGCTTGCGGGGACCGGTTTCTGGCATTACAGCCGTCTTCGGCCCGGCTTGCTTGAATCCTGATGGTGCAATGAGCAAGGGACTCATGTCTGAGTATACCCTTCCACGCTTAGGGTGGACAAAAATATTTACAACAAGGGGTGGTGAGGGACAGAGTCTCTGAATTAAGCAGAATACTCTCACCCAGTCAAGAGATCAGGGCTAGATCCAACACCGTTTTTTAGCTCATTGCACCATCCCAGTTTCAGAACCTGGCTGTATGCAAATTAGTCTGTCCCTGGCCCAGTGCATCATGGGAACAGGGCAGACCAGACTACAAAAGCCAATTCTTACACTGGGAAGGAAACAAGCTTCCGGGGACCGGTTTCTGGCATTACAGCCGTCTTCGGCCCGGCTTGCTTGAATCCTGATGGTGCAATGAGCAAGGGACTCATGTCTGAGTATACCCTTCCACGCTTAGGGTGGACAAAAATATTTACAACAAGGGGTGGTGAGGGACAGAGTCTCTGAATTAAGCAGAATACTCTCACCCAGTCAAGAGATCAGGGCTAGATCCAACACCGTTTTTTAGCTCATTGCACCATCCCAGTTTCAGAACCTGGCTGTATGCAAATTAGTCTGTCCCTGGCCCAGTGCATCATGGGAACAGGGCAGACCAGACTACAAAAGCCAATTCTTACACTGGGAAGGAAACAAGCTTCCGGGGACCGGTTTCTGGCATTACAGCCGTCTTCGGCCCGGCTTGCTTGAATCCTGATGGTGCAATAAGCAAGGGACTCATGTCTGAGTATACCCTTCCACGCTTAGGGTGGACAAAAATATTTACAACAAGGGGTGGTGAGGGACAGAGTCTCTGAATTAAGCAGAATACTCTCACCCAGTCAAGAGATCAGGGCTAGATCCAACACCGTTTTTTAGCTCATTGCACCATCCCAGTTTCAGAACCTGGCTGTATGCAAATTAGTCTGTCCCTGGCCCAGTGCATCATGGGAACAGGGCAGACCAGACTACAAAAGCCAATTCTTACACTGGGAAGGAAACAAGCTTCCGGGGACCGGTTTCTGGCATTACAGCCGTCTTCGGCCCGGCTTGCTTGAATCCTGATGGTGCAATGAGCAAGGGACTCATGTCTGAGTATACCCTTCCACGCTTAGGGTGGACAAAAATATTTACAACAAGGGGTGGTGAGGGACAGAGTCTCTGAATTAAGCAGAATACTCTCAGCCAGTCAAGAGATCAGGGCTAGATCCAACACCGTTTTTTAGCTCATTGCACCATCCCAGTTTCAGAACCTGGCTGTATGCAAATTAGTCTGTCCCTGGCCCAGTGCATCATGGGAACAGGGCAGACCAGACTACAAAAGCCAATTCTTACACTGGGAAGGAAACAAGCTTCCGGGGACCGGTTTCTGGCATTACAGCCGTCTTCGGCCCGGCTTGCTTGAATCCTGATGGTGCAATGAGCAAGGGACTCATGTCTGAGTATACCCTTCCACGCTTAGGGTGGACAAAAATATTTACAACAAGGGGTGGTGAGGGACAGAGTCTCTGAATTAAGCAGAATACTCTCACCCAGTCAAGAGATCAGGGCTAGATCCAACACCGTTTTTTAGCTCATTGCACCATCCCAGTTTCAGAACCTGGCTGTATGCAAATTAGTCTGTCCCTGGCCCAGTGCATCATGGGAACAGGGCAGACCAGACTACAAAAGCCAATTCTTACACTGGGAAGGAAACAAGCTTCCGGGGACCGGTTTCTGGCATTACAGCCGCCTTCGGCCCGGCTTGCTTGAATCCTGATGGTGCAATGAGCAAGGGACTCATGTCTGAGTATACCCTTCCACGCTTAGGGTGGACAAAAATATTTACAACAAGGGGTGGTGAGGGACAGAGTCTCTGAATTAAGCAGAATACTCTCACCCAGTCAAGAGATCAGGGCTAGATCCAACACCGTTTTTTAGCTCATTGCACCATCCCAGTTTCAGAACCTGGCTGTATGCAAATTAGTCTGTCCCTGGCCCAGTGCATCATGGGAACAGGGCAGACCAGACTACAAAAGCCAATTCTTACACTGGGAAGGAAACAAGCTTGCGGGGACCGGTTTCTGGCATTACAGCCGTCTTCGGCCCGGCTTGCTTGAATCCTGATGGTGCAATGAGCAAGGGACTCATGTCTGAGTATACCCTTCCACGCTTAGGGTGGACAAAAATATTTACAACAAGGGGTGGTGAGGGACAGAGTCTCTGAATTAAGCAGAATACTCTCACCCAGTCAAGAGATCAGGGCTAGATCCAACACCGTTTTTTAGCTCATTGCACCATCCCAGTTTCAGAACCTGGCTGTATGCAAATTAGTCTGTCCCTGGCCCAGTGCATCATGGGAACAGGGCAGACCAGACTACAAAAGCCAATTCTTACACTGGGAAGGAAACAAGCTTCCGGGGACCGGTTTCTGGCATTACAGCCGTCTTCGGCCCAGCTTGCTTGAATCCTGATGGTGCAATGAGCAAGGGACTCATGTCTGAGTATACCCTTCCACGCTTAGGGTGGACAAAAATATTTACAACAAGGGGTGGTGAGGGACAGAGTCTCTGAATTAAGCAGAATACTCTCACCCAGTCAAGAGATCAGGGCTAGATCCAACACCGTTTTTTAGCTCATTGCACCATCCCAGTTTCAGAACCTGGCTGTGTGCAAATTAGTCTGTCCCTGGCCCAGTGCATCATGGGAACAGGGCAGACCAGACTACAAAAGCCAATTCTTACACTGGGAAGGAAACAAGCTTCCGGGGACCGGTTTCTGGCATTACAGCCGTCTTCAGCCCGGCTTGCTTGAATCCTGATGGTGCAATGAGCAAGGGACTCATGTCTGAGTATACCCTTCCACGCTTAGGGTGGACAAAAATAATTACAACAAGGGGTGGTGAGGGACAGAGTCTCTGAATTAAGCAGAATACTCTCACCCAGTCAAGAGATCAGGGCTAGATCCAACACCGTTTTTTAGCTCATTGCACCATCCCAGTTTCAGAACCTGGCTGTATGCAAATTAGTCTGTCCCTGGCCCAGTGCATCATGGGAACAGGGCAGACCAGACTACAAAAGCCAATTCTTACACTGGGAAGGAAACAAGCTTCCGGGGACCGGTTTCTGGCATTACAGCCGTCTTCAGCCCGGCTTGCTTGAATCCTGATGGTGCAATGAGCAAGGGACTCATGTCTGAGTATACCCTTCCACGCTTAGGGTGGACAAAAATATTTACAACAAGGGGTGGTGAGGGACAGAGTCTCTGAATTAAGCAGAATACTCTCACCCAGTCAAGAGATCAGGGCTAGATCCAACACCGTTTTTTAGCTCATTGCACCATCCCAGTTTCAGAACCTGGCTGTATGCAAATTAGTCTGTCCCTGGCCCAGTGCATCATGGGAACAGGGCAGACCAGACTACAAAAGCCAATTCTTACACTGGGAAGGAAACAAGCTTCTGGGGACCGGTTTCTGGCATTACAGCCGTCTTCGGCCCGGCTTGCTTGAATCCTGATGGTGCAATGAGCAAGGGACTCATGTCTGAGTATACCCTTCCATGCTTAGGGTGGACAAAAATATTTACAACAAGGGGTGGTGAGGGACAGAGTCTCTGAATTAAGCAGAAGACTCTCACCCAGTCAAGAGATCAGGGCTAGATCCAACACCGTTTTTTAGCTCATTGCACCATCCCAGTTTCAGAACCTGGCTGTATGCAAATTAGTCTGTCCCTGGCCCAGTGCATCATGGGAACAGGGCAGACCAGACTACAAAAGCCAATTCTTACACTGGGAAGGAAACAAGCTTCCGGGGACCGGTTTCTGGCATTACAGCCGTCTTCGGCCCGGCTTGCTTGAATCCTGATGGTGCAATGAGCAAGGGACTCATGTCTGAGTATACCCTTCCACGCTTAGGGTGGACAAAAATATTTACAACAAGGGGTGGTGAGGGACAGAGTCTCTGAATTAAGCAGAATACTCTCACCCAGTCAAGAGATCAGGGCTAGATCCAACACCGTTTTTTAGCTCATTGCACCATCCCAGTTTCAGAACCTGGCTGTATGCAAATTAGTCTGTCCCTGGCCCAGTGCATCATGGGAACAGGGCAGACCAGACTACAAAAGCCAATTCTTACACTGGGAAGGAAACAAGCTTCCGGGGACCGGTTTCTGGCATTACAGCCGTCTTCGGCCCGGCTTGCTTGAATCCTGATGGTGCAATGAGCAAGGGACTCATGTCTGAGTATACCCTTCCACGCTTAGGGTGGACAAAAATATTTACAACAAGGGGTGGTGAGGGACAGAGTCTCTGAATTAAGCAGAATACTCTCACCCAGTCAAGAGATCAGGGCTAGATCCAACACCGTTTTTTAGCTCATTGCACCATCCCAGTTTCAGAACCTGGCTGTATGCAAATTAGTCTGTCCCTGGCCCAGTGCATCATGGGAACAGGGCAGACCAGACTACAAAAGCCAATTCTTACACTGGGAAGGAAACAAGCTTCCGGGGACCGGTTTCTGGCATTACAGCCGTCTTCGGCCCGGCTTGCTTGAATCCTGATGGTGCAATGAGCAAGGGACTCATGTCTGAGTATACCCTTCCACGCTTAGGGTGGACAAAAATATTTACAACAAGGGGTGGTGAGGGACAGAGTCTCTGAATTAAGCAGAATACTCTCACCCAGTCAAGAGATCAGGGCTAGATCCAACACCGTTTTTTAGCTCATTGCACCATCCCAGTTTCAGAACCTGGCTGTATGCAAATTAGTCTGTCCCTGGCCCAGTGCATCATGGGAACAGGGCAGACCAGACTACAAAAGCCAATTCTTACACTGGGAAGGAAACAAGCTTCCGGGGACCGGTTTCTGGCATTACAGCCGTCTTCGGCCCGGCTTGCTTGAATCCTGATGGTGCAATGAGCAAGGGACTCATGTCTGAGTATACCCTTCCACGCTTAGGGTGGACAAAAATATTTACAACAAGGGGTGGTGAGGGACAGAGTCTCTGAATTAAGCAGAATACTCTCACCCAGTCAAGAGATCAGGGCTAGATCCAACACCGTTTTTTAGCTCATTGCACCATCCCAGTTTCAGAACCTGGCTGTATGCAAATTAGTCTGTCCCTGGCCCAGTGCATCATGGGAACAGGGCAGACCAGACTACAAAAGCCAATTCTTACACTGGGAAGGAAACAAGCTTCCGGGGACCGGTTTCTGGCATTACAGCCGTCTTCGGCCCGGCTTGCTTGAATCCTGATGGTGCAATGAGCAAGGGACTCATGTCTGAGTATACTCTTCCACGCTTAGGGTGGACAAAAATATTTACAACAAGGGGTGGTGAGGGACAGAGTCTCTGAATTAAGCAGAATACTCTCACCCAGTCAAGAGATCAGGGCTAGATCCAACACCGTTTTTTAGCTCATTGCACCATCCCAGTTTCAGAACCTGGCTGTATGCAAATTAGTCTGTCCCTGGCCCAGTGCATCATGGGAACAGGGCAGACCAGACTACAAAAGCCAATTCTTACACTGGGAAGGAAACAAGCTTCCGGGGACTGGTTTCTGGCATTACAGCCGTCTTCGGCCCGGCTTGCTTGAATCCTGATGGTGCAATGAGCAAGAGACTCATGTCTGAGTATACCCTTCCACGCTTAGGGTGGACAAAAATATTTACAACAAGGGGTGGTGAGGGACAGAGTCTCTGAATTAAGCAGAATACTCTCACCCTGTCAAGAGATCAGGGCTAGATCCAACACCGTTTTTTAGCTCATTGCACCATCCCAGTTTCAGAACCTGGCTGTATGCAAATTAGTCTGTCCCTGGCCCAGTGCATCATGGGAACAGGGCAGACCAGACTACAAAAGCCAATTCTTACACTGGGAAGGAAACAAGCTTCCGGGGACCGGTTTCTGGCATTACAGCCGTCTTCGGCCCGGCTTGCTTGAATCCTGATGGTGCAATGAGCAAGGGACTCATGTCTGAGTATACCCTTCCACGCTTAGGGTGGACAAAAATATACATTACATGCGTTGGACAAAGGTACTTACTCAAAAAGTTGCAACATCGAAACCATGGTACATATTGGCAATGTGAAAAGGGAACAGTCAGCCCTGACTGGAAGGCCACACTGGGACAATGCTTGAGTAGAGAAGTCCAAACTGAAGGTCAGGTAGTGAAACCCAATGGCGGAAGGGGGACATTGAAATCAATTCCTGAATAATTGAAAAAAACCTATATGTACACCAGGGGGGTTTGAGATTTAGGGCCAGATGTACTAAAAGACTGGTAGCAAAATGTGATTGCAAATTATGCACCTACATTTTGTGTTCATTCTTTAATTTTGCAATACTACTATGTACTAATATGCCATAATGCATACTCCCCAGTTGAAGGGTTTTCATAACAACCTGCTTAATGAATATTAATAATAGGCAGGTCACTATTTATGACGCTTTGTGATTTGGCTACAAACACAGGAATGGTGGCCTGAAAAGAACAGCAGAAAAGCATCCTTATATTTCCATTCCCAAATGGATATCTTTTTTAAGCAGAGCAATTGTTTTTAAAGGAAACAGTGCTGCTTTTGTTTAACAAGCATTGAAAATGCAATAGGTCTCGCCCTCGTTTAAGTTAAAGCAATTCTATTTGTAATTAGGTGGCTTTTTAGCTTTGCCTTTATTAGTGTTTTTCATACTTTGGTGTACATAACATGCATAAGTATGCATATATGTATATGTATGCATGCATGCATATTTGTATTTATATAGATATGCAGATGTATATATATTTGTTTATATATATATATATGTAAATATATATATGTACACTTACATATATGTAAATGCATATGCATATATATGCATATAAATACATATACATATATATATGTGCATATGTGTGCGGGTAGAGAGAGGTAGAGGTAGAGAGGTAGAGAGTAGAGAGAGAGGTAGAGAGAGAGTGGAGCGTGAGTAGTAGAGTGAGTAGTAGAGAGTGAATAGTAGAGAGTAGTAGCATGAGTAGTAGAAAGTAGTAGAGAGTGAGTAGTAGAGAGTGAGTACTAGAGAGTAATAGAGAGTAGTAGAGAGTAGTAGAGAGAGAGTAGTAGAGAGTAGTAGAGAGTGAGTAGTAGAGTGAGTAGTAGAGAGGAGTAGAGTGAGTACCTCAAAGCTCTCGAAGAAAGAGCGGATTTAAACGAGGTGGTCCTTAAATGGTTCTCTTCATTCCTTCTCAATCGCTCCCAGATAATCAAAATCAGATGCTTTGAATCCGACCTGCAACCAGTCGTGAGAGGAGTCCCCCAAGGATCAGTGCTCTCCCCCATACTCATTTATCTATATGGAACTCCCGCGCCGCCTTACTCAGGAAAGCTAACATCCCTTTTCACCTATATGCTGATGACACCCAAATCTACCTGGAAATCTCCTCTGCCAAAGACATACAAAGACTTAATGAAACACTCAGAGATGCGCAACGTTGGCTATCAAGCAACCATCTAAAACTGAACCCGGACAAAACCGAACTACTCCTCATCTCGAACAAAGAAGAGAATCCTCAAGTGGCGGAGTGACTAAAGGAGATCGATGCGCTCAACGGGAACCTCTCCTTGGCCGATTCTGCCGAATCACTGAACATCACGCTAGACTCAAAACTGGACATGACCAAACACATTAAGATTTTGGCCAAGAGCGCCTTCCTTAATCTAAAGCTACTAAACAAAATAAAACCTTTCATTCCTACTAACAACCTCAAACAAGCCACTCAAGAATTGGTACTGTCAAGACTGGACTATGGAAACGCAGTCCTCTCTGGAATTGCGAAAACACACCTTGCTCCGCTAAAAACAACCCTCAATACGGCGGCTAGAATGGTAACGGGATTGAAGAAATTCGACCACATCTCTCCTGCCCTCAAAGAACTCAAGTGGCTACCCATAGAAATGCGGGGGAACTTCAGAACGGCCTGCCTCACCCACAAAGCCCTCCACATAGGCAAACCCCATTATCTGGTGTCCAAACTCAATAAAGCAGGTCAGAACAGGAGCCTCAGAAGCTCCAATACCTTACTGCTTATCCCGCTAAAACCTCGAAAACAGAAAAACGCGGCAAGATCCTTCGCTGACAACGCACCCAAAATATGGAACTCTATTCCCCTCCACATCTGCAGGATGCCCGTGGTCCCTGCAGGGGACCCCGTAGGAGGGCAGGCCCCTTAGGAGGTCCGAGGGCAGCCGGGAGGCCCATCCCCGGGAGGGGGCGCGGGGGGGTTACAGGGCGGCGCTGCACTAAGGGGACGGGGCGAAGGGTGGGGCTAACGGGGGGTTCTTAAGGGTGGCCCCTCCTTTCGCACGCTCTCTTTGCTGCTGCCCCCCTTCTGACCTAGACGTCCCTTGGCTGCTCCCCGCAGCAGCCCCGGATTTAGGAGCCCCTCCCCCCGCCAGACGCTAGACCCCCCTTTCTTCTCCCCTCTGGTCATCGAGCGTCGTTTTGAGGTAAGCGGACACTTGCAGGCCTCCCCCTGGGCCCTGTCCTTGGGCAAAACCCAAGTTGTACGGGGCCCCGTGACTTCGATCACGGGGGGGGCTAAAGGTCCGTGTGCGGTTTATGTGATGTCGGGGGAATGAGGGTCAGCAGGGCAGCAGCAAAGATGTTGTTAGGTGGAGGGCTCAACGAGAGGCAGGTGAAAGGCCGCGGCCAGGCCGGGCGGGCTTCGGCCACGTGGCGGGCCAGGGCAAAATGTTGGAACAACGCTCTGCATACAAGAGGCCGCCGCGTTACAGCCCACACACAGCAAAGGCTAAATAGCAAAGTCTTAAATAGCGGTAGCTGGCATCCCAAAGTCTCGGATTTCGGAGTTAAAATTCGTATATAAGGGTAGTGGGCGATTTAGAAAGGGATCGAGACAGCTTTTATTGTGTAAACACGACGCGGTTGAGGGCCAAGACAGCATGGCTGACCCGGCGCTTTAAGGGGGCAGAGTAGCGTGGCCGGGTGGTCTGAAGCGCTGGATTACGGCTCCAGTCTCTATACCGGCGAGGGTTCGGACCCCGCCGCTGCCTGCCGGTTGCAGGAGCAATGCGTTAAGCATTAATTACAATTTAATAGAGTAGTTGAGAAGGACTGCGTGTCATACATCATGTATTGCAATTTTGTTGAGGAAACACGAAATGTGCACATGAGATCACGATTATTTCAAGTCTAGGAATAAGTTGTAGTATCACGCATTACAACTGGTAAAGTTAGTCAAGCGCTACAAATAGCTCACACCCAAAGCGCTTCGGCAAGCCCCATTCTGTGACGCATTTTAATCGTTTATTTTAGGTCAAGTTTTGTTGTAGTATCACGCATTGCAATTGGTAAGCTAGCCAAGCGCGACAAACAGCTCAGACCCCAAGTGCTTATGCAAGCCTCAATTTGTGTCGCAGTTCAAGGGATTAATATATGTTACATTTTATCAAGCCTAAGGCAAAGCTGTTTATTCACTACAATGCACCCCCTCTGGGGGCAGAGCTTGCTGTTAACGAGTACCAGTGTTACGTAAACTAAGTTCTCGAACCCAATCAGTTCGGCAGTTACACCACGGTGAAGGGTTCGCTAATTTTACTGGCTTCATAACTGCCGCAGACACCGCACGGGAATAGCAGCCTCTTGCACGGACGATTTCGACCCCGCAGCGGTAGAATGGGCACTGACGTTTTAACGTTTTTACTCGCTTTTGTTGGCATTCGGCTAGGGTGCACGCGTGGAACTGGGTGAACTGGGTTCGAGTCTCAGCAAGGTGGCTATCATCCGGGGATCCTGGGCTGAAAACTCAATACCTTACACTAGCAAACACAATGTATGTGCTAAGGGAATAAGGGCCTATCTTATAACGGTACGAGCTTCGGTAATGGAATGAGACATCTTGTGAGTCTGGATAAATCACTTAATATCTCAGCATTAACAAGACAGAATGTGTTTTAATGTGTCAAGGACCTACCTTAGGACGGCACGACGTCAGCGGGTAATTATAGAGTCAAATAAGGAGACACAAAATTTTGGAGGGCGAGACATGAACACCGAGTGCGACAAGGTCTCGACAATGCCATCATGGATGTGCAGCTAGGGAGGACAGTCAATTTTAATGTTTTTTGTGCGTTGAGGTCTGCCTTTCTCCATTAGATGTGATGTCTATGACTGATGATATTAGTAGATGTGTAACACGTGTTCCTTGTTACAGGCAGGGGCGGGCGAGCTCCACGGGACCGCAAGAGCACAGTGCAAAGGCACAGTAAGAAGGTAAGCGCGAGACAAGGTGGGGGGGGCGGTCAACTTTTGGACCTAAATGGTAAAGACACACGCCCCCGGGTGACCGGCGTAATCTCCTGGTCCTCTTGCCTCTGCCTCAGGAGGGCTGAGGAGGCTAGGACGAGTTTCTGAAACAATGCTTTTGTCACAGCAATACAGGTACAGGACACAAAATCGGTAGCGATCGCATCATCACTCGAAGACCGGTCGACGTTCATTAGGCATCGCAGCACGCAAGGGCAAGAAGTAAGTACACAAAAGACAAGGTGGCAGTGAAAGCAAAGGGGGGGGGGGTTTAGACGCCTCCCAAACAGGCAGTGTTTTCAGATGGCGCTAAGTCAGTTGGTCACCGCCCATTTTTCTTACAGGAGTGTGAGGCCACGCGAGATGTCCGGACAAAGATCGGCACCCGGGTCGGCAGCAGATGTGCAAGCGGCGACCTTCTTACAGCTTGTCAAGACCAATGGCCTGGCTTGGGCCACCGAGCTGCTCAATGACAGCACCCTTGAAGCGTGTGACCATAATGACATTATAGCCATAGAGGAGGATAACATGGTTGGGGCAGGACATCCTTGTGCGTCTAAAAGAGCGCGTGTTACTACCAACAAAGAATTTCCAGCCCCCCCGAATAAGAAGGGCGGGCCCAAAACGACAATGGCAATGGTACATGATGCACCAGGCCCCTCGGGCATGCATAACGCTGCGCAGCCTACGGCGGAATACGCCACAAAGAGCGATCTGGGTAAGATCATGTCCACCTTACACATGTTTATGGCAGAAATGAAAGAAAGTGTAGCAAACAGGGGTGGGGGGGGGTGCCCGGCGAACGTATGGGGCTCGGGCCCCAGCCCCCCCGCACCTGCTCGTCCAAGCGGTGGGACCTCCCCTCTGGGGGCCCCGGCGGCTCCGCTAACAGAGCTCAATGCGGCACCTGCACCAAAGGTAACTGATCCAACATCCTCCCCTGCGCCGACGACCCTGCTTCCAGACGCCCCGGTACCCACCGTACCCACGTCAGTACCTTTGGCACCTGAGTTATCGGCACACGCACCCCCAACGACACCTACCGCACTAAGTACGGTGCCAACCCTCCCGGTAGCCCCGATTCTTCCCTCACCCCCTGTGCCAGCTCCAACCACGGCGACGCCACCGAACGAGGAGGATGAGGAGGAGGTGGTGCATGATGCTCCCTTGTTGTCAGGGCGTTCTTCCCTGGCATGGGAGATTCCACTGGCGGCGAAATAACTTATCTGGAAGAGGGAGTTCATAGATATATTCTCGCTACTAATGTTAGGGCAACAAGGAACTGACGTGCGCAGGGCAGGGTTAAAGGAGGATGAAAAGAAAGTTAAGTTTCAACAATGGCCGGAGAAAACTATTGACAATTGGTTGGAAGCTTTCGCCATATTATCTTCCATAATTATGGAAAAATGTTCAGATCAAGGCCCGCCCTAGTACAGTATGGCAGACTTATACATGTAGAGGCAAAGAAATGGGGGGGGGGGTAGGTTGGTTGAACTACGACAGGGAGTTCAGAAAGAAGATGTCCAGATCTCCCAAGATGCGTTGGGATCACAAGGAGGTGCAACTATGGATGGATCACATGGGGTCTAGAGCACTGCAAGGGGGTACAACAGACAGCAAAGTGCAGGTCACACAGGTGGCAACAACTGAGAAAAGTCGCCCTCAGCAGCAGACTGACCAAGGCAACCCTCCCTTTCAAGGTGGCCACCGGGGGAGGGGCCAGAGAAGGGGAGGCGGGAGCCCCCAGGCCGGATCTTGCAGGCTATTCAACAGCGGGCACTGCCACTGGGGGAAGTCCTGCAAGTTCACACACACATGCAGTAATTGTGGAGGGCAACATCAGGCAGGTTCATGTAGGTCGCACAAAGGACAGAAGCAGGGAGGAAATTACGGGGGGAGAGGTGGCGCTTGGCAGAATAAGTAGTGCGCATGTGCAGCCCCCGCCCACCCCACCGCACAACTCCCCTACCCCCCTTAACACACAGTGCACCGCCTCTGCATTAGGCAGCATTCCCCAAAGCCTGGCAGTCAGCCCCCCCATGCAGACATCCATCCAGACGATAGCAGTGAAGGGTCCCTCTCCTGTGAATTTGGCGCGCCTGATCCCCCTGCTCAACAAATATCCTAACAAAGTAGATGGGAGACTGCTCCTGGGGGGCTTTGCAGAAGGCTTCGTGATACCTCATATAGGAACCCCGCAGGTGCGAGACGCTGAAAATTTGAAGTCAGCGAAGGACAATCCAGAGGTGGTGAGAGCGAAAGTTAGGAAGGAATTAGAGTTGGGGAGAGTAGCGGGTCCCTTCTTGCAGCCACCACTAGCTAATTTCATAGTCTCCCCCCTGGGGATAGTGCCCAAAAAAGACCCTGGCGCATTCAGACTAATACACCACCTGTCATACCCCGAGGGCGAGTCGGTCAACGACAACTTGGAGGAGGAAGTGTGCTCAGTGTCCTACTGCTCATTTGACGTGGCCATGGATTTGGTAAGGAGGGCAGGCAGGGGGGCATGGCTAGCCAAAGCGGATATAGAATCGGCCTTCCGCCTGCTGCCGGTGCACCCCAGCAGTCAGCACCTACTGGGGTTCAGGCTGGGGCAAGAATACTACTATGATAAATGTATGCCGATGGGATGCTCTATTTCATGCGCGTTTTTTGAGGCATTCAGCACCTTCCTCCAGTGGGTACTGCAGGCAACAGAGGGAGTTGGAACTTTGACTCACTATTTGGATGATTTCCTGTTTGTAGGAAGAGAGGACTCACAAGAGTGCGCAGAGGCGTTAGCGAAATTCCAGAAAGTTACCAAGCAATTAGGAGTGCCCTTGGCTCCGGGGAAAACAGTTGGGCCAGCGCAAGTACTAGTCTTCCTGGGCGTAGAGATTGACACCAGGGCAGGGGAAGCCAGGCTCCCGGCGGACAAAGTCAGTGAACTGGCCTCACAGATCCAAACAGTGTTGGGGCAGGAAAAAGTATCTTTGGATGACATACAAAGTTTACATGGCAGGTTAAACTTCGCCACCAAAGTGATCCCCGCGGGTAGGGCGTTTGCGCGCAGACTGGCCAGGGCTGCTGCCAGGATTAAGCGGAGACACCATGAGGTGAGGCTGAGCATGGGCGTGAAAGAGGATTTGAAGATATGGGGGGAGTTTCTGCAACAGTTTAATGGTTCGGTAATCTGGAGAGAACCCTGGACTAGCAGCCAGTAACTGACGCTGTTTACTGACGTGTCAGGCAGGGAAGGATTTGGCGCAATCTTGGATAGGGAGTGGTGCGCAGAGAAGTGGCCGAACGCTTGGAGGAAGAAAAGAATAACAGCGAACATAACTGTATTAGAGCTATTCCCAATTGTGGTGGCATTCCACCTCTGGCCGGCCATGTTAACTGCAAAAAGGGTGGTCTTGTGGTCCGACAATCTAGCCGTGGTCCAAACAATTAACACCCAGTCAGCCAGCTGCGCGCTCGTACTAAGCTTGCTCAGGGAATTAGTGAAGGTATGCCTGTACAACAATGTAGAATGTAGAGCCAGACACATTCCAGGAGCACAAAACACGGCCGCTGATGCTCTTCCACATTTTCATTGGCAGAGTTTCCGGGAGGCATGGCCGAGAGCGAGGGAAGAGATGACGCCTTTCCCGGCGCGGCTTTGGCGCCTGCTGTGGTGGCACAGCGCATTAGAAAACTAGGCGAGATGTCCCTAGCACCACGGACTATGAGGAGGTATCAGGCATGCGTGGATAAGTTTTGTGAAATAATGGGCCTCTGGGAGCAAGCATCATACCCCAGGTCAGGCAGGGTGCAGGCCTTTATGATTTGGGCCAAAGATGAGGGGAAGAGCCACTCATGGATGGCAGGGCACCTGTCTGCCATCGGGCACCATGCCACACTGCACGGCCAGGACGATCCTACTGCCCTATTCACGATCAGGGCGGCGCTAAAAGGCTGGGCCAGAGTGGTGCCCACGCAGCTTGACCAGAGGGCCCCCATTGATTATGAGACATTACAGAGGATGGTGGAGGCCCTCCCATCGGTCACCCAGTCCGCCTACGAGGCAATACTCTTTGCCGCCACTTTCAGCTTAGCGTTCTTTGGGGCCTTTAGAATAGGTGAACTGGTGGCCCGCTCTAAGACAGAAAGCAACTCCAGGGCACTACAGATGAGAGATGTGCGCCTGACAGCTGTATCAGTGGAAATATCCCTACAGTACTCAAAAACAGACCAGGCAGGCAGGGGAAGGGGCATCTCCCTGCATCGCCTGGGTAACAACAGCTATTGCTCGGTGGCCCTTCTGGCTGCCTTCCTGTCCTGCCGCCCACACACGGATGGGTTATTATTGATACACAAGGACGGCTCCCCGGTCACAAAGTATCAAGTGGAGCACGTAATGCAAGGTTGCCTATTTCTAGCGGGATACACCAGGGGGGGGGCCAAGTACAGCTCCCATTCATTCCGGATTGGGGTGGCCACCACTGCTTTCAGGGAGGGGCTGCCAGCAGAGGCAATCAAAAGAGTGGGCCAATGGGATTCCAATTACTACAAAATATATGTCAGACCAGTAAGTGGAACACATCCTTCTATTAGAAATGACGCAGAGAATATTAGGTAGGGAGAGTAAAAGTGTATAAAGTGTATATATGCCATGGTTAGAGCCTTTTCTGATTATATAAGGTTTTAAGTTTGAAGTGTGAAGATTTGGCCACGCTTTTGCGGCCCCTTTTTTGACTGTACATTGGATTTAAGTGCGAATAAACTAAGACTTGCAAACATTGTGCTTTATTGCAGGAACGAATGTGTGGGTGTTGGGGCATTCCTATGTCACGAGAATTGCAAGATGGGTGGAGGCAGTTCCCTGGAAGCATGGTTTCAACAACACCAGGATAGCTTGGTTCGGTTTCCCGGGCATGCATTGGGCAGACCTCCTAGGTACGCTGCGCAGGACTCTGAAGGAGAGTAGCCTCCGGCCAAACATAGTAGTGATACACCTGGGGGGGAATGACTTAGCAGCTGTAGGCAAAAGGCGGCTGTTGGATGCAATGAGGAGGGACCTTAGCATACTGAGCAGTGAGATGGGATCGTGTGGCTGGTTGTGGTCAGAACTAACTCCTAGACCCAGGTGGCACAGGGCCAGATCCCAGGGGGCGCTAGAAGTGACCCGCAGGCGCGTAAACGCAGCTATGCTTAAATTCACAGAGATGCGTGGGATGGGTTACATAAGACACGGTTTGCTCCATGCTAAATCCATTGGCTGCTGGGAATCTGATGGGGTGCACTGGTCCAAAGTAGGCATGGCTATATTCCTGTTAGACCTGGGGGAGGCTCTGGAAGCAGCGGGGTGCAAATAAGGAGAAGTAAGGAGCTAAGTGGTGGGGGGCTCTGGGCGCAGCGGTCGCCACGCCCAGGGCTGTGGAGGAGTTACAGGGCGATCCCTATACAAGACAGGCGCAGGAACAGGACCTGAAGCCTCCAGTGCAGGCGCACCATACAAAGTCATACATGCTCCAAGGGGTCCTTCTTGGGAACTTGGGGTACGACGGCGCCCCGTTAGTCCTTAGGGCGGTTGTAAACCTGAACAACCGGGGACTTGCCATAGCGCTCCGTCCAGCTGGGGAAGGTGTGAGTTAACTCTCCCTTGTTCAGAAGGCGGAGTGGGTGGATGATAGGTCCACCGGTGGGAGGAGTAGATCCTCCCAGGTACAACCCTGGGCTATGGCCGCAGGTGTTCTCTTTGGCTAAACTTCAGGTACCCTGCAACGAGGGGTTGCGGGGCGGACGGGATCGCATTTAAGATAACCCACCTCTTATTTGTACAAACAAATAAACCTGCAGCTTCTTTTCCACATACCTGGTGTCTGTGTGTTATTTGGGATGGGGGGGATGTGGGCAGCAGCGTACCGATGGAGATACTAAGAACTATTCCCTCCTTCACAAAATTAAAAAGACAGCTCAAAATCCTTTTCCTCGATCGATCTCCAGCGATCAGTTTGGATCCACCGGAATGCTGAAAAGGACACTGTACCCCCCAGCTGTGAGATAACAAGTCCTTGTAATGGACCACTCATCATCCTCTTTACTCCGACTCACACCCGGACTGTCTCACTGTTTTGCTATTTGTTTGCTCCCTTTGCTCGCTTATTGTATTATGTTATGCTCTCGCATGTCTTGCTATACAATTGCTGTGAAGCGCTCCGATACCCTCCGGTCAGGCTAGCGCTATGCAAAACTTCTTAAATAAATAAAATAAATAAATAAATAAATAAATAGTCGAGAGTAGAAGAGAAAGAGTGGTAGTGAGTAGTAGAGAGTGAGTAGTAGAGAGTGAGTAGAGAGTGATTAGTAGAGTGAGTAGTAGAGAGTAAGTAGTAGAGTAGTCGAGAGTGATTAGTAGAGAGTGAGTAGTAGAGAATGAGAAGTAGAGAATGAGTAGTAAAGGGTGAGTAGTAGACAGTGAGTAGTAGACAGTGAGTAGTAGAGAGTGAGTAGTAGAGATTGAGTAGTAGAGTAGTAGAGCGCGAGTAGTAGAGAGTAGTGGAGCGTGAGTAGTAGAGAGTAGTGGAGAGTGAGTATTAGAGAGTAGTAGAGGGTGAGTAGTAGAGAGTGAGTAGTAGAGAGTGAGTAGTAGAGAGTGAGTAGTAGAGTATTAGAGAGTGAGTAGTAGAGAGTAGTAGAGGGTGAGTAGTAGAGAGTGAGTAGTAGAGAGTAGTAGAGAGTGAGTAGTAGAGAGTGAGTAGTAGAGAGAGAGTAGTAGAGAGTGAGTAGGAGAGAGTAGTAAAGAATGAGTAGTAGAGAGTGAGTAGTAGAGTAGTAGAGAGTGAGTAGTAGAGTAGTAGAGAGTGAGTAGTAGAGTAGTAGAGAGTGAGTAGTAGAGAGTACTATAGAGTAGTAGAGAGTGATAAGTGAGAAGTAGAGAGTAGTAGAGTGAGTAGTAGAGCGGTAGACGTGAGTAGTAGAGGGTGGGTAGTAGAGAGTGAGTAGTAGAGAGTAGCAGAGTGAGTAGCAGAGAGTGAGTAGGAGAGAGTGAGTAACAGAGAGTGAGTAGTAGAGAGTAGTAGAGAGTGAGTAGCAGAGAGTGAGTAGCAGAGAGTGAGTAGTAGAGAGCAGCAGAGAGTGAGTAGTAGAGAGTAGAAGAGAGTAGTAGAGAGTTAGTAATAGAGTAGTAGAGAGTAAGTAGCAGAGAGTGAGTAGTAGAGGGTGAGTAGAGAGAGAGTAGTAGAGAGTAGTAGAGAGAGAGTAGTAGAGAGTAGTAGAGAGTTAGTAGTAGAGAGTGAGTAGAGAGTGAGTAGTAGAGTGAGTAGTAGATAGTGAGTAGTAGAGAGTGAGTAGTAGAGTGTAGTAGAGTGAGTAGTAGAGAGTAGTAGAGTGAGTAGTAGAGAGTAGTAGAGTAGTAGAGAGCATACGTCATAGCCTCAGAGTTTTGATTAGCCATCTTTATCGACTGGTTTATTCAAATATCACTGGCATTTTGCTTTCATCTACCGCATTATACAGCATGGAGTAATAGGCCAGCCCACTTCATCCACTGGCTGCACTGCACTGATATTTTGACCGATCAAGTGTACTGCTTCCTGAAACGGGTGCACTTCAATTCCAGATTGTGTTCCTGTGCCCCTTGGCCACTCCTTTATTTTTGTATTTTGCCAAGAGTTGATCCCTTGCCAATTGTTTTGTATCACAAGAAGAATAAAGGGTTTGGCCCTCAATCAATCAATCAATCAATCACTGCATTTGTAAAGCGCGCTACATACCCGTGAGGGTCTCAATGCTTGGGGGGGGGGGGCGTTGCTACTGATCGAAGAGCCAGGTCTTGAGAAGTCTTCTGAAGGCCAGCAGGTCCTGAGTCTGTCGTAGGCTGGTGGGAAGAGTGTTCCAGGTCTTGGCGGCGAGGTAGGAGAAGGATCTGCCGCCGGTGGTGGCTTTCCGGATGCGAGGAACTGTGGCGAGGGCGAGGTTGGCTGAGGGGAGGCTTCGGGTAGGGGTGTAGAAGCTGAGTCGGTTGTTGAGGTATGTAGGTCCGGTGTTGTGTAGGGCTTTGTGTGCGTGGATGAGGAGTTTGAAGGTGATCCTCTTGTTGACGGGGAGCCAGTGCAGGCCTCTCAGGTGGGGTGTGATGTGGCTGCGTCGGGGGACGTTGAGGATCAGTCATGCCGAGGCGTTCTGGATTCGTTGTAGTGGTCTCAGGAGCTTGGTTGTTGTTCCTGAGTAGAGGGCGTTCCCGAAGTCGAGTCTGCTGATGACGAGGGCCTGGGTGATGTTTTTTTTTGTGTCGGGGGGGGGATCCATTTGAAGATCCTGCGGAGCATTCGGAGGGTGTTGAAACAGGACGCGGAGACGGCGTTGACTTGCCTGGTCATGGAGAGGGTGGAGCCGAGGATGACCCCCAGGTTGCGTGCGTGGTCTGTGGGTTCCGGGGCTGTGCCTAGCGATGTGGGCCACCAAGAGTCGTCCCAGTCTGCTGTCCTTCATCCAGTCAGCTACGGCCTTCATTCCTCTGTGGAGGTTGGCTTTGGCGGTGTGGGGGACTTCGGTGAGGGATATGATCAGCTGGGTGTCGTCGGCGTAGGAGATGATGTTGAGGTTGTGTTGTCGTGCGACGTGGGCGAGCGGTGCCATGTAGATATTGAACAATGTCGGGCTGAGGGAGGATCCCTGTGGGACGCCGCAGATGATCTCTGTGGTTTTTGAGCGGACGGGTGGGAGGCGGACGCTCTGGGTTCTGCCGGAGAGGAACGATGTGGTCCAGGCCAGGGCCTTCTCTTGGATTCCGGTGTCATGGAGGCGTGCTGATAGGGTTCGGTGGCAGACTGTGTCAAAGGCTGCTGATAGGTCCAGGAGGATGAGGGCGGCTGTTTCTCCTTTGTCCATCAGGATCCTGATGTTGTCAGTGGCGGCGATGAGGGCGGTCTCGGTGCTGTGGTTGCTGCGAAAACCGGATTGGGTAGGGTCCAGGATGTTGTTGTCTTCGAGGTAGCGGGTTAGCTGTTTGTTGACAATCTTCTCTGTCACTTTTGCCGAGAACGGGAGCAGGGAGATGGGCCGGAAGTTCTTGAGGTCTTTGGGGTCCGCCTTGGGCTTCTTCAGGAGTGCATTGATCTCGGCGTGCTTCCAGCTTTCCGGGAAGGTTGCTGTCTCGAAGGAGCTGTTGATTGTTTTCCGGAGGTGGGGTGCGATGGTTGTGCTGGCTTTGTTGAAGACCTGGTGAGGGCAGGGGTCGGATGGGGATCTGGAGTGGATGGAGTTCATGGTTTTGATGGTGTCTTCGTCGCTGACGTGGGACCAGGCGGTCAGGCGGCTGGTGCGGGTGGTGATCTCCCTGAATGGGCGTATTACGTAAAGTAACAAACCACACAATGACAACTACAGATGGCACTAACGGGAACACGAGGCCACGTGCACACGGCTGGGTAAACAGGTGCACGCAAGGAGGCATCTTCATCTCGCAATACCAGTTGTAGCAGCTGTAGGGGCGGGGGAACCGAACAGCAGGTTAACATGTGGTTTCATTTAGACTCCGGAAGCGGATGGGTAACAGGACAGCAACAGCCCAAGACCAACCAGAGAAGCCCAGCAGCTGCCCAAAGCACAATGTTTCTTTCCATTGGTTGTTACCCTTTACAACTGCTGACGTGCTCTACATACCAACACTGCAAGGGGGGGTAGCAAGGGATTACTTCTGCACCAGGACCCGGAGCCTGTGGGCTGCAACACTTGTGCAGAGGTCTCCGCCGCAACACAGCAGCATGTCGAGAATCGAGGAAGCATCTTCGACATTCACCTCCAAGGCAACACCGCTCGCGTCCACCCTCCTCTGCGAGGCAGTTTGAGCACAGCTCGCGCGCACCCTCCTGACCGACATCAGCAAGCAGTCTCACAATCTATTTTTTCTGCCAGTGAGCAGAAAAAACGTCAGTAACAGCAGACTTGCAACGCCAAAAGCTAGCCACATGACACGCATATGGTCGTTAAAGTTCACAGTTTTTGCCCACGTTTTCCAGTCATATTCCATCTTGATTCTACGTCCCTCCACCCGCTACATAAACACCTTTTCACTGTGCACTACTTGAACAATCTACTCACAGACTCACTCACGGAATCCCCCACTGACTTCCTACCAACCTTTCACCTACTAAGCCCAGCTCCCCCTGTGGTACTTTGTCCCACTTGTGTCACTCCTGTCCACTTCCTGCCAGCCCTTGACTTACTTGGCCCGTTTGCCCACTCGTGTTGCTCCTGTTCAACATCCAGGCACCATCATCCCTCCTGGGTAACTCGTCACTCTCCTCCCATTCTGCTGCCTGGTCTGCCCAGATAGTCTGTCTGCTGCTCCCAGTTACACTACAAGTCACGAGCCATCCACACCAAAAATCCTCACCCTTCCTCCAATCCACTTTCAAATGTTGCCCCCACCCCCACAGCGGTGAAGCTCCTGTCACCCCATCAGCAACCTCCGGCAGACCCTAACTCTACCAGCATCCCTGCCCCTGCGCCCCCCTTCCCTCTCCAACCTCTTGTTCCCCTGATCCCTCCCAGCTCCTTCTCGCCAGACTCAGAGCAGCTTCAAGCCCCCCACGCCACTACCCTTCCTCTGCTCCCATTGGCTAGCAGCGGTTCAAATCTTAGGACCCCGCAGTCACCACGGCGACAAAGGTGCCCGTGCCGCACCTGTCAGGCAGAGAGACGGGTGCTGATTGGCCAGATAGGATGGGAAGGGAAGGGGATAGGGAAGCTTTATTGAAACCGTGAGAGACAAATATCAGCTGCTCACGGTCAAAGCACCCATCAGGTGATGTTGAAAAAGTAAACAGAGGGGCGGATAACGAGGCTCCCAATGCAAATGGAATAGACCTTGTGATTCAGTTTTTTTACAAAGGTAAAATACACGTGAACAATAATACCAACAGCGCAAGTAAAACATAACTGTGGCACTCCCAGAAGCAATAGCTTCACGACGCCGAGTTTTCTCTTTTTTTGTCCGTCCCACTTGGACAGACTGCCTGACTTCCTTCTGCTGCAAAAGGTTTGTTATTATCTTTATGAGGCCATCTGTTTGGCCCCCCATAAAGATAACAAACCTTTTGCAGCAGAAGGAAGTCAGGGCAGTCTGTCCAAGTGGGACGGACAAAAAAGAGAAAACTGTACATCACCACAAGCTCTTTCCCAATGGCTGGCCACCGTTTAGCATGAACGGTGACACCGGCCAATGGGAAAGTGGGGCGGGGCTTAAAGTCAGCTAGTGAAATCTCCCCAATAACACTAAATCTCACCAGCGAGACTGCCCATATGCGCAGTCTTACGCTAGGTTTCGACCTAAAAAAGGCTCCCACTAGAGAAAACATCAGATGGAGTAGTTAGTAGTCCTCTGGCCTATTGTCTCTGCCCATGAGACTGCAGACAGCATTCACAAACAGGGTCTCTCCTCCTTTGAGAATCAGCTACCACCTTCTTTGAGGTCTGGTATGTGATCAATGGTTTGTGACTTCAATTTTAGTCACAAATCCTTGATAGTTCCATCGCAACTCTCTATTAGGAGGGAATGCCCCTTTCATGCCCCCTACTATTTGTGATTCAGAATGGACGCAAACCTATTTTGCAAGCCAGAACAGCTTTTCCAACTGGCTAAAGTATAAGTAAATAGATAGAAGCTATTATGTGATCTCAAACTCTGTGATTTTGGGAATTGTAGGGTTTGCAATCACAAAATAGCTTTATACATCTGGCCCTTCGTGAAATTATGGCATACGTGGGGAAAGCTAGGGAAAAACAGTGTAAGACATTTTTAGCAGGTTGGTGACATAAGGATGTAACAGGATTTCTGAGATTATGAGAAGGACTTTTTATTGAAAGGTAAAATATTGCGGCTGTGTTGGGCATGCATCTGAAAAATATGTAAATGAAGATATAATAGATCTCAACAGAGTTGTGATTTTTATATTGTGGGAAATGTTTGAAATGAAAACTGTTTAATAAACAAATTATACCAAAACAGAACTCTGTGGCATTTTTGCTCATAGTTGTCCTTTGTTGTGTGCAATATAGGACTGCACAAATTAGCGAGGATTTTTTTCTCATGAACTTTGGTTATTTCTCTAAAAACGATGAATAACATATAAACGTTTAAAGTGCCAAAAAGAGTAGGCCTTTCGGATTGTGAGACATTTGTGAGCATTTTATACATGCATGTAATTTGTGTTGACTCATTTACAATTCAAGATTAAGGAAGGTAAGCACTCACATACAAAATGCTCCTGAGCTACCTGCACAAATTAGTTTTTTGACCAGTCAAATGGATGTAATACAAAGTCTTGTGAACAACTAGCAGGGCATAACTTCAGATATTTCACGATAAAAAGCTAAGCAAGTTATGCACTAGCATACAAAATACTAATCAGTTACCTACGCCATCTAACACTTGGAAGAGAAAACTACGCATGCACGTAGGAGTTGGAGAAGTTGAAATACCATTAACTACAGATAGACCAATAATTAGGAACTCAGCGTGAATCATAAAGAGTTCGCACACCTGTAGTGTAATATCAAGAGTCAGTGCGCGGGGTGCATATCCATATATATGTATTTACACCGCTGTTCCCTCTTTGACCAGTCAGCATTTTCATTTTGCATTGTTGTTGGTATTTGTTCTGCACCTGCCTTCCACAGGTGAGGCCTTTTTGTACGTGTGGATGTTGCATTGTCTAAACCTTGTAACTATCGGACTCACGGCCATGTTAGTCGCAAGTTTCATTGCCGAGGTCCTGCCTATGCCTTGTCTGCTCTGCGACTAAAGTGGAAAAAGTGACAAAGATAAGATTTAAATCACCACTTCTGTATCACTGCTCATTCACTCTCTCGCGTCCAATCACAGGACAAGAGAGAGCACGTGATAAGAATGTGCTGCTGGCCACTTCCTCGACGCCACCGTCTGCACACACAATGTACCGGATCAGAACCTCTCTTTGAAAGAGGCTGACGGGGACTCCGCGTGTACACAGCCCACGGGCATCGGCTTTCTATCCAAATTGACACAGGCACAGGATTGCAGGCGATTGGCTACTACTGGAGCTTTGGGGTCATTACTGATGTACAGGGAAAGGCAAACAAGGGATGTGTCAGTGGGAACTAAGAAAGGTAGCCTGTGTTGAGTAAAAGAGCGGTGGCTAGCGCTGAAAGTCTTAACATAGTGAAAGGAAAGCGATAGTAAGGTGACTGTGTGAGTAACATGTGGAAAAGGCAGTATTTATTTATTTATTTATTTATTTTATTTGAAAGGTTTTATATAGAGCTGGCTAGACCCGGAAGTATCAGAGCGCTTTACATGAGTATCAGACCATATGGATGTATGACGTTACAACGCATACTTTTACAACGCATACCGTTACAACTAATTTTTTACAACGCAAAAACTTTTACAACGCATACCATTACAACGCATGTTTTTACAACGCAAATACCTTTACAACGCATACCATTACAACGTAAGTATTGGTAAGTATATAATATTTTTTTTATTTTAAATTAATTGTAATTAATATAATTTAATTTAATTTAATTTAATTAATTTAATTTTTTTTACCCTGTACCCCAAAAAAAACCAAATTAACCCAGAACCCTAAAAATACCCCTGTACCCCAAAAACCCAAAACTGTCCCTGAACCCTAAAAATACCCCTGTACCCCAAAAACCCAAAACTGTCCCTGAACCCTAAAAATACCCCTGTACCCCAAAAACCCAAAACTGACCCTGAACCCTAAAAATACCCCTTTACCCAAAAACTGAAAACTGACCCTGAACCCTAAAAATACCCCTTTACCCAAAAACTGAAAACTGACCCTGAACACTAAAAATACCCCTTTACCCAAAAACTGAAAACTGACCCTGAACCCTAAAAATACCCCTTTACCCAAAAACTGAAAACTGACCCTGAACCTTAAAAATACCCCTTTACCCAAAAACTGAAAACTGACCCTGAACCCTAAAAATACCCCTTTACCCAAAAACTGAAAACTTAAAAAAAAACCAAACATATAAAATATTAAATATAATTATATACTTACCAATACTTACGTTGTAATGGCATGCGTTGTAAAAGTACTTGCGTTGTAAAAACATGCGTTGTAATGGTATGCGTTGTAAAAGTTTCGTTGTAATGGTAGTGCGTTGTAAAAGTTGCGTTGTAAAGGTTGTTTCCCGACCATATATTGTTGGGTTCAATGTATGCGGTTATTTTATGTATCTGACAAATGTATTCATGTAGCATACACAGCACCAACTGACATACAAAGCAACGGAGCGGTGCGCAGGAGTGGGCTGGTGTCACAGTGAGGGTTTTATGATGTTTTGAGATGAGGTAGTTGTAGAGGGTCTGCTGTAGAGGATGTGGGTGAGTAGAGTGTGGTGGCAGCTGGACATAAAGGAAAATAGTGCCTGGTGGCAGTAATGAGGGGGGATTAGTGGTGTTTGAGAATGGTGGTGAATCAATGGTAGATGTTTAATGTGCCTGTAAACTACTGCCGTGGGATGTGGTAAAAGTTTGCCTGATGTTTTGCATTAGTGTTGGGATAGGTGAGTGCATGGTGTAGATTAATTATGTCAATGTGCAAGGTAGTACTGAGGGATTGAAGTGAGAGCTGTACATTCACTTGTCTTTAGTCTCCATTATACCTTTTTTTCACATGTCTTCACTGCTAGAAACTTTCCCTTCCAGTGGCGGTCCCTCTGCTAAGGCGGAGGAGCGTTGCCTCACTTCTTTTCAGCAGTCTAAATAAAGGAAAAATAAAATAATAATAACTCAATGTTATTATCATTGAATTTTTTCCTGCTGTGGCAATTTAGAGGGTGGCGTTGTTCTGCTCACAGAGCAGGGGAGGAGTGGTGGTCATTAATGTTTGGCAGGCCGTGTTGGTGCCCAACTTTCCACTTCTGTAGTTCATGGTACTGAGCATCTCAGACATTGGCAGATGAATATCAGTATTGCTATTGTGCGGACTGTTGGATCAAGAAATGCTTATAAATCCTTTGAATGAAGTGCAGCAAATTGCAAGAAATCACAATAAAGGAAGCTGGAGGATAGTCTGACTTTGAGGACCCCGAGTTCCAGAAACAGGGACTCAGGTCTGCACTCTCTAATACCAGGGCCGGACTGGCTACCGTGCATTTTGGCATTCTGCAGAGCTGGGGGCTGATTTCGTTGATGGGGACCTGCGTGTGCAAAACGAAATTCGTTTTGCATTGTTGATTTCGAAGCACACGCAGGTCTCCATCTACGAAATTAGCCCCCACCGCAGTGACATCAGCCCCCAGCTCTGCAGAATGCCAAAATGCCCGGTAGCCAGTCCGGTCCTGTCTAATACCAACCTATTGCTGTCTTCTTTATAGGGATAGTTTCAACCACGAGGTTCAGAAAGTTTGTTGAACAGTCCAACATATAAAAGGCTAGGAACAGGCCCAACAATATAACCATGGGTCACTACTAAGGTTTATTCTCCTCATTTTCTGCAAGACAGTTTCCATCCCATATTTTGGGTGAAATACTAACTGACAGAATGAACAAGTTAGATTATGAGTCTGGCGGTCCGAGAACCGCCAGACTCGCAGGGATGTAGCAGTGGCAGTCCAGCCACTGCGCCACTGGCAGTCCGACCACCCTATTAGGACTTTGGCTGTTAGACCGCCAGTGCACTGCCGCAACCGCCAGGGAACCACGTTCCCTGTTGGTCCCGCGGTGGTCTGAGGGTTGTAACATGCTTGGTGGTGCCCTGAGGCACTGCCAAGCATATTACAACTGTCCTTACCACCAGCGGTGTCATGGAGGTCCTTCCTCCATGTAACTGCTGGTGGTGAGGAAAGAAAGGGAGCCATACAGGGCCTGTGGGGCCCCTGTGCATGGGGTGCATGCAGGGGCACACATTTAGTGCCCCCAGTAGATTTGCACGCCCAGTTTCTGCACAGAAAGGAATGCATGACATGGCGCATTCCTTCCCATGCATGAACGTGCATTGGTGGTCCCGCAGTGGTGGTGTTTAAGGCTAATAATGAGCCTTTAAATAGCACTCCTGTGGGACCACCAAACCACCCGCCCCCAGACCACAAGATTACTTTTTTTTTTGTATTTAATTTTATTGATTATAAAAACAAGCAAGGCATAAACAAAATACAGAGTGCTGTTACGAGCATGAGGCCAGACAGTAAATAAGATAAAAATCAACATTACATGTAGGGGGGGGATTCATAGGGGCAAACAATAAATCAAAATTACAATCAGTGAATGCAGGGCTAGGGAGACATCGGAGTATCAACGTTATCTATCATTGGGGGAGTGCATATATCTCCTCGGTAAGCGTTCCACAGTCCCCACACACTCTGCCATTTCCGTGGACGGCCCCGGGCCACATATACAGTTTTTTCACGAAACATGCACCAGTCCATGTTTTCCTTCCAAATTCGACCTGAGGTGGTCTGTGCGAGCCCCACAATTGTGCAATGTCACGTTTTGCTATCATGGCACCCAGGGTCGCCCGTTGAGTTTGAGCCACATTATAATCCGTGGGCTCCCAGACATTCAAAAGACAGCGCCTGGCTTCCGGTAGGAGAGAGACACCCGTGACTTCTTTCATCACCTCATATACTCCGTTCCAATATGCAACAATCTCAGGACATTCCCAAAGAATATGAAGAAACGTCCCCACCGAGCCACAGCCCCGCTTGCAGAGCCCCTCATCAGAAAAACCCATACGGACTAGACGGGGACCAGTGACATATGCCCTATGCAGAATCTTAAGTTGGACCAGTCGAAGCCTCGCAGGAATCCCAATCTCCTTAGGCGAGGAGACAGCTGACTGCCAGTCCTCCTCATCTAACTCGAGACCGTCTTGGACCCATCGGTCACGTAGTGGTAGCAGGAGATCTGATCTGTCATTAATCAGTTTTTTGTATACCAGGGAGATTGTACTGTCTGGAACGTGACCGTCTAGCAATCTATCCTCCAGTGGAGTCGATTAGGGAACCGACTCACCGCTAGTGAAAACCGACATCAAAGCATGACGGATCTGGATATATCTAAAATATTCCGAGTCACCCAGCTCAAATTCCGTTTTCAAAACATCAAAAGACTTCACTTGTCCCTTAACCCATAAATCTCCTACCTTGCTAATTCCAATGAGATCCCACTTTCCGAAACCCCTTGGATTTCCACAAATTACCGAGCCTTTCAGAGTCAAAGAGTGGGGTCGCAAGAGACAGTCGGCCCCTCCAGCCCATTGAGGCGGTAGCATCATGCCACACGCGGACGGCCGTTCTAATTGGCCCAGACAATGACCTGATCACCGATGTCGAGTATAGAGCTCTATAGTAGCTACCCCCGGGAAGCAACAGTTTATCCATCGCAAATGCCGGGTTCAGTGCAGGGCCATACATACCATGATTGATGGCACCAAGTTAGGACGCCCAATAATACCTCCTGATGTCCGGGAGGGCGATGCCCCCGTCGTACCACGGAAGTGTTAATTTTGCCAGAGCAATACGTGGTCGGCCATCCCATATCAATTTCCTCTGAAGGCCCTCAATCTTACGAAAATAACTGGCGGGGACCACATCTAGCGTGTTTTGGAGCGCATATAAGAACCGAGGTAGGGACATCATCTTAAAAAGGGCAGCGCGCCCTAGTGGGGAGAGTGGGAGCCTACGCCAACCCAAGACATCACGCTGTAGCCTAGCCAGGGGCGGAAGAAGATTGCGGTTGTATCTAGCCACGGGGTCTGCGGTAATCCAAATACCCAAATATTGAAATCCTGCCTGTGTCACCTGAATGGGGCAATTCCATGGAGGAAGGGGCGGGTCACCTGAGATCACGTATAGGTAGGACTTCGCCCAATTGATCATCAAACCCGAGTTCCTCCCGAAGGAGGCTAGGACATCACAGAAAACCATCAAGGATTTCCTGGGCGAGGTCAGATAAAACAGAATATCGTCCGCATAAAGCGAGATACGATCTTCGTGTTCAGGGGACCACCGAATTCCTCTTATAGATGGCTCTCAACGAACCCAGGCGGCAAGGGGCTCTAGGGCCAAGGCGAACAGAAGGGGTGAAAGCGGGCATCACTGACGGGTGCCGCGCCCAAGATCAAATGGAACCGAAACTCGACCATTCACCACCACCTGCGCCAGGGGGTCCTCATAAAGAAGTCGCACCCATCCAATAAACCCGGTACTAAAACCGAACTTGGCCAGTGCTGCCCACAGATACGGCCACTCGATAGTATCGAAAGCCATCGTGGCATCCAAGGACGCCAAAATGGCCGGTTCACGCAATGACGTCGCCCTCGCGAGAACTCCATGAAGCCTTCTGAGGTTCAGGGCGGTATTCCGGTGCGGAATAAAGCCGGATTGATCCGGATGAACGAGGTCACTAATGACCGTGATCAATCGGTTCGCAAGAACCTTAGCCAGAATTTTTGGCTCGGCATTCAGGAGCGATATAGGCCGATAAGACCCACACTTATCTCTTGGTTTCCCTTCCTTATGAATAACGACAATCGTCGCCAGCCGCTGGTCCCGAGGGAGAGTGCCACATTTACGATATTCCAAAAACATATCTCTCAAATAGGGGGCTATCATATCAGGTCGCAACTTATACAGTTCTATCGAAAATCCGTTCGGTCCCATGGCCTTACCAGAACGCAAGGAACGAATTGCGATGGCAACCTAGTCCGCGGTTATCGCAGAGTCCATAAGATCCCTATCTTCTTCAGTGCGCTTGGGGAGGGCTATGTCTCGCAGCAATAAGTGGGAGTCCTCTTCCGGTCTGTCCGAAACCGGAGAATACACAGCTGTAAAGTGGTCCGCAAAGCACTCAACAATCTTAATCGGATCAGACACCCGTGTACCGCAATCCATCTCAATCTCAGGCACTACGCGATTAACTCTCTCCTTTTTGTCCAGCCAAGCAATCAATTTCCCTGCCTTATCTCCCACATCATAGAGGCGGCCCTGTTGCTCACGGAACAGAGTCTTGGCCGCTTCAGTGACCAACGCCTTGTAATCTAATTGTTTTAATCGCAATAGATGCATGTTTGCGCGGGTAGGGTCTTGCTCCAGAACAGACTCCAGGTCTGCTATTTCCGTTTCAATCTCGACTACGGCCTCATCTCTTTGTTTTTTGACACCTGAGATTAGCGACAAAGCCTGTCCCCTCAAAACCGTCTTAAAGGCCTCCCAAAGCGATATCGCAGATGACACGGAACCCTCATTTTCCAGGAAGTATAAGTAAAGTGATTTTATCAAGTCAGACCGTGTTTTAGGGTTACGAAGGTACCAGGGATTAATTGGCGCAACCCTCCCTTCCGATCCCACGGAGAGTTCAATTCGGAGCCAAACAGGAGAGTGGTCAGAGATTCCTCTAGCCATGTGCCTAACGTCCGCCACAGATGCCGCCTGTGCGGCAGGTACCAAGACATAGTCAATTCTCGAAAGACTACCATGTGCACCAGAGTGAAATGTATACTGTCGCTGAGAGGGGTGCAGCAATCGCCAGCAGTCAGCCAGGCCCAAAGTACCAATAAAGTCGTGTAGCCTTGAGGTTTCTCGGTGGGTGTCTATCAAAAGTACCTGAGACAACCGCATTAAAGTCACCACCCAGTATCAATGGCCCCACAGGGAGATCTAGGAGAGTCCGCCCTAGGTCCGCAAAGGTAGTGGATTGCAACCCGGGGGGAACGTAGACTGATACCAGGGACAACGTCTTACCCTCCCAACGGCCAGTAAGAACAACATAGCGGCCTCTATCGTCCAGTATCGTTGTGTCGATCTCCAAAGGAAATGAATTCTTAATGAGTATACCAACTCCTCGGGAGCCCGAGGAGAACCCCGCATGAGCAACCAAACGGTAACCCCTCCTATTCATTGCATGACACGTGTTTCCGACCAAATGTGTCTCCTGAAGCAGGACCACATCAGGGGAATGACGTTTAATCAACTGCAGCACTATACCCCGCTTGATCCTATCCCCCAGCCCGTTCACATTCCAACTCAATAGTTTCAGCCCCCTACCCCCCATCCCATACAATGCGGAAATTCCAGCCACACGCAACAGTCAGCACTTGAACCAGACATGTAAACGATGCATTGCCTTGCAAAAAACAAAACTCCAAAAACAAACAAATCCCTCCTCCCCCCCAACCACACCCCGTTACAACACCCCCCACCCTGCACCCCTGCGTAAGACCAAAAAGCCACCCCAACTTGCAGTGTGCCTGTTGCCCCCACATCCCAACTAATCTACGGAAAGTCTAAGTAGAGGAGGAAAACGACCCTCCGATTCCCCCCACCCCTCCTCAAGTGTCTTGGTGAATCTTACTGCACAGTCAACGAATCATAGTGCAAAGTCTGCAGGAACCCAGGAGCCAAACAAACGTAAAAGAGTTATTCTTGATCCGGCGTTCCGCCCTCAGTCCCACCGCTCTGCCCATCGTGCGGGTGGCGGGCCGGAAGTGACTCAAGCCAGTTGGCCACCACTTCTGGTCGGTCGAAAAAATAAGTTCGCTCAGCGTGTTCAATGCGCAATTTAGCCGGAAAAAGCATGGCATATCTGAGTCCCATCTCACGAAGCCTCCTCTTCACCCCCAGAAATCTGAGTCTCTGTTTCTGGACTGCCTGAGTAAAGTCAGGGAAGAAGCTGATGGTGGTGTTCTCAAACTTCATGGGTCCACTCAAACGTGAAGCCTGCAGGATAGCATCCCTGTCACGAAAATTGAAAATCCGGGCGATAATAGGCCGCGGAGGGGCCCCGGTCTTATGCCTCCCACCAGGGACTCTGTGGGCACGTTCCACAGCGAAAAAGTTACTGAGCCCTTTGGGGGCGAGGTGGTTAGTGATCAAGTTCTCAACAAAAAGATCTGTCGCAGAATCTTCGGCCTGTTCCGGAACACCTATGATGCGAACGTTGTTCCGCCTAGATCTTCCTTCGAAATCCTCCAGGCGACGCACAAGGAAATCATTAGAGGCCCTCAAATTGCGGACCTCCGTTTGAATCTCAACAACATCACCCGTCAGGGCAGAGGTTTTAATATCAAGTGATTTGACCTTCTCATTGGTTTTCGTTAGGTCCGTGCGTATCAAATTCATATCTATGGCAACAGTGTCGAGGTTATGAGCCAGTGTTTCCATCTGTTTGCCAAGAGACAATTGGATCCCATCAATGGCGACCATTACGTACTGCAAAGTGGGGTCTGCCATCGGGGTCGACGATTCCTTTGTTCCCTCGGGCGCCTTACTCGTTCCACCGGGTGATACCTTCGCCTGAGCATAACGATCCATGATGTTGGTTTGGGTGTAGCCACCTCGTCGAGTGGTCTTAGACCTCTGCTTGTCCCCCTCTGGCTTGCCAGCCATGTCGAGGAGCCGTGAAGACGGTTACAACAAAGGCCAGATGGCGACAACACACAAGAGCCAAGTAGCAGGCCACACCCAATATGCAGGCGAGGTCAAGGAATATGGTTCACCAAGTCGCCGACGAGGAATCCGAAATCGATCCAAGAGCGTGGCTCCAGAGTCGCCTTGAAGTCGAGCAACTCATAAATGTTCACACTGGAGCGCAAGTCAAACCGCCACGGCAGGAGATTGGAAACTGCTCATGCGGGATCGTCTCATCTAGCGAAAACGAAAGTGAAAGTAGGCCCACCCGGTCTTCTCCTTCACAGCTGGCCGATGTTGTTCACCTTCATCTCGGGCACCACACATACCCCACTGCTGGGCATCGCGGAGGCAGAAGGCCGCAACTCTCAATCGGCACAACTTCGGCACCCCGGGCCCGATTCGAGTTCTGATTGCAGTTTTCGCGTCTACCGTGGTTCGTCTTCACGGAGACGTATAGAAAAGTCAGGATTATCCGCAGGATATATGCCGGAGGTTGCGAGGGTCTCGGGAGCCCTAAGCTCACGCGGCCATCTTGGTTGCACGCGAAGCTCCTCCCCACAAGATTACTTTTAATCTAGCAGGCGTCTGCGGTGAGTTTCGGCGGTCCTGGAGTGGGGTGGTGGCATGTCGCATGCTCCTGGACAGCCAAAACTCGTAATCAGGGCCTAAGTGTGGATCCAAATTTGTCTGCCAAAGTAGCACAGTCCTACTTTGTGTTACTTTAGGACTACTTTCCAGCTACGAACAACTTTTGCACTGGAGAGTAAATCCCAGTTCTTCACTTTGCAACGATGCCACTTTTGTGATGCAAATCCAGTGCAAAGTATCAGTAAATGTGCTCCAGTGTATTCAATGCCGTTGATGCTCCATACATTAAATCGACACCATCACTATTAAACGAACTGGGAATAGACCAGTATGAAAAGGAAAACGCTTCTGTTAGAATGTTTTCAAAAATGGAAAGATTTTTTGTAGTGATATATTTAGCAACTTAATTTGTTTCATGATGTTAACTGATATCAAAGTATTACAAAGTATTACAAATACTAAAGATTGGACGCAAGCTCCCAATTCAATTAATGCTCATACTAATGCTTTTTGTTTTTCATATCACACCAAGATCAGCATTCCACTTTGCTAGTCACTGCACATTTAATGGACTTTTTCCCTGCTCATGGACTGTGCAGCTTGTGAACTCCATTGTCTTCGATTCTTAGCACTCACTGTTCTAATTATTGACACTGATTTGTGACCCATTCAGGTCACTCCTGGAAATAGCCTTCTTCAGTTCCACACTGTACCTCGCAGGAACAATAGTATATGACAAAATAAGCGAGCAACCGTTCACAATGCAAAACAATCCCTTAATAATTGGAGTTTTAACGGGTGGTCTTGTTTACTCGCAGGTGTTCTGCGGTTGAACAAGTCCCCATGTTCAAAATAAAATACCACAAGTCGGGAGGTGTAAAGTCCAACTAGCATTTAATTTAAAATAGCAAGCAGCACAGCAAATGATCAAAGACAGTTGTCATTTCACCGGACTAGGGTGCTCGCTTTAAAATGGTCAGTTGGAGCTAAGAGCTAAAATTCATACACAAACGGCTCCTCCGCAATGGTGGAAGAGCATCGCACCACTGGCAGAGCCAGCCGCTAAAAAATAAAACAACATTTGATTATCGTTTTATTTTTAAGTAGCTGGCTCAGCTAGTGTGTGCAAGGATGGGCGGGGCATGGGAGGGGTTAGGAGGAGTGCTACGTGCACTCTCTAAGTTCACAGGTGTGTTTGACTAGCCATCTCAGGCTGACCAAAACACACATGCACACTTAGGTTTCTCCATTCTGGCTGCATTGAGCAGCCGGGCTGGAGAAACCCCACAGACTCCCTTGGTCTGAGCAGGGCATCTTTTTAGCCTGCTTAGGCCAATCTGTGTGCTGGACAGGGAGTCTGATGCAGCCCCAGTGCCTGCTGGGACATGGAAGAAGTAGCACCCGGCACGACACGGGACACGCTGTCAACTTGAGGTAAGTTTTTAAAGTTTATTTTTATTCCCCCCACGCTCCCTCTCCCACACGCCCTCCCCGCCCCACTATCTTTTGTATGTGGCAGCCGCCACTGCAAACTACCTAGTATATATACATTTTCTCTCAATACAAGTCAATGTAGCATGATCATGTGACAAAAACTTGTTGCGTTCAGTGAAAACATCTAATGTGCAGGTGTCAAGATCTTCCCCTGAAGGAAGCACAAAACAGCCCAGAGGAGAAGAAAACATTCATGTGCACAAAACTGGAACTTTTATTCTCACAATATCATGCTTCCCTTGCCAGGTTTGAAACAAAGCGGTACAAAAGGGGGTGGTAATGGGTGGAGCATCTGAACCAATCAAACACTCACACCCAGTCAACAGATCTGGGTTTAATCCATCACCGTTCTTTAGACCGGAAACCCAGATCTGTTGACTGGGTGTGAGTGTTTGATTGGTTCAGATGCTCGGTCCATCACCACCCCCTTTTGTACCGCTTTGTTCTCCATAAGTTTGCAGGGTATGCTCAGACGTGAGTCCCTTGCTCACTTTGCCACTGGATTCAAGCAAGCCTGGCTGAAGACGGCTGAAATGCCAGAAACCGGTCCTAGGAAGCTTGTTTCCGCTCCAGGGAAGGCATGGCTTGGCAGTTCGGGCTGGACTGTTCCCATGAGGCACAGGGTCAGACTGATTTGCATATGGCCATGTCTGAACTTGGGTGGCAGAGTGGGCTAAAGAACGGTGATTGATTAAACCCAGATCTGTTGACTGAGTGTGAGTGTTTGATTGGCTCAGATGCTCCGTCCATCACCACCCCCTTTTGTACATGTTTGAAACAAGGTTACACCGTTGGAAAACGTACAAGATACAACACTGAGCTCATGGCTTCCAGGGCTATTCGAGTCATGAAAGTTTGCAAGCATATACCTTGTCACAGAAACTTTCACGCTAATATAAAATGACATACATATTTGATTAAATAGTTGATGCACTCAGCATTACATATGCAGTTGCTAACATTTCACATAATAGGAGTATAATAACGTGTTACGTGATAGAGACAGATTTTAAAGACACTTCTGATAGACCGAGTTAACTAATTAATATTCGTCTGGTTTCCTTTTTCCCTAAGAAAAGATTCCCAAATCTTTGAGCCTCGCTTAATTATCGATCTGTGTGCCTCTGATTAATTTGGTGGCCTACCTATTAACATTTTCAATCTACTTATATCTGGACAGTGGCCAAATAATTCTGCAGCCCCACATTCCATGCCAATGTAACTTGTATATTTTGCTGATTCTTCATATGTGTACATTATGATTAGCTTGTAACACACTGTACCTTCATCTATCTTTATATGTCATTTGTAATGCTTGTGTAACTTCTTTGCTTTATGTAATTTACCATTTCTTATGTAAAGCACTCTTACACTTTCAGGTGAAGTCCGCTCTATGTACAGTTGTAAAAATACATATATAATTAAATAAATAAACATATAGGCTTATTCTCAACTTGCTTAGCAAGCAGGATCATAATTATGTTCACTCATGACCAGCTAGTGATCTGTGGTCTTTGTGTGAGGGTTAGAGAGTTTATCAGCCTGGAGAATGCCACATATTTGTACGATATAGACACGTACAGGTTTTACCTAGACTCAACCAGAGTGGTTACAAGTCTGTCAGTATAGTTCCAGATTTATTTAACTCTAAGTGTACACTTGAGTGTCTGTAGGGTTTTGGCATGTTTACCTATATAAAATAAAACAATACAGTAACCGTAAAACATTAGCATTATAGCATCAACCCATGTGAACATCTACAGCTATTTAAACCTCATCACGAAAGCATATCCTTGTTTATTATTCCCCGTGCTGTCTCTAATAGGCAAACCTATCAGACAGGCTCTCGTGGTTGCCAGCATGAAACAACATTGAAAAGGACAGCGATATTTTGTATTTCTTCTTTGGAAACAGATTGTTTTCAGTATATAATTGATACAGCACCAGAGCAAATCTTACCATCCCACATCACACCAAAACAAACCAGCCCATATCACACCATACACCATTGTACTATACCATAACACACTACATCACAGCATACACATCTTCAATACAGAATAATACTTTACATTACATTGCATCACTTTAAGCACTTAACATCAAGTCATCCAATGCCACAACATACCACTCCACATAACACAATGAACTATTTTGAATGCCACACACCACATAACACTATGCCACTCTGCATAACGCCAAATCACACCATCTGCACACCAACACACTGTACAGTAGCACATCTTTCCACAAACACAATACACAGCATTTTATTTCTCAACACATTATACCAATATGAATCTTGCTATAATACCTCACATCATATTGCACCATACCGTTAACAAACACATTCCATAAATCACTTATATGGCACTCCCCACACTACATACAATCATCAAATGCCACATGAATCTAAGTCATACTACAGAACAATACATCAATCCACACTTCACCACAGCACAAAATACCACAGTACAAAATTCTATATTTGTGACTAAATCAAACAGTGTATCTCAAAGATAAAAACACTCAGTACAAATGACAATATCAACAACATGCCAACCTTAGCCTCCATAGTAAGTGGAATCACTGAAAAAAAAAATCAATATTCAATAAGCTCTCATGTTGGACAGCTATAGGAAACTCAGCCTATGCCACAAAGTAGTAGTTTGTGTGTGGCCCCTCAAGTGTGATATTAGAAGACACGAGGCCCCTTCTTTAGGCAGAAGATTCTCCTTTGAAAAGCTTCACTAAACCATAGTTAGGACACCAAACACATCAGATCATATTGCATGATATACATTTCATAATAAGACACAAAGCCCATGCCACATCACACAATTCCATGTCACACTGAACTTAACCACAGGACAACACTCTTCATACTTCACATCCCCCAACTATTTGACAACAGGGCACCTTACACTAAGACTTCTCGCTACATGGCACCATACCACATACTACTGCAACATCACACCATATAAAACCATACCACGATACACTACGCACTTGCACACTACATCACACTGTGCCACATTTGACAATGTCATGTTCTAACTCAAGATACCATATTACATTACACAAAACGCTGTCCCACACAGCAACACACCTTAGTGCAGAAGAAGATGTCCCACATCACAGTGCATTTGGTTATACTTGATCAGGGTTAATTTTGGCTATTATTAGAATTGTTATTGTCAGTGACTGGGGAATAGTTGTTGCCATTATCTGCTGTATAGCAATCCGCTCCAGACATGTCCCATTCACATCTGTTGATATGGTTATTCTAGTAGACTTCTCAAGTGTTGTTTGTTGGAGGAGCTTGCTACAGTATTACACTGTGACGTGGAAGATAATTTTTGAGGGCAAGAAAGGCCCTATAGTTTTAAAACTGGCACCGTGTTACACCCGTGGGAATGATCCAAAGAATATTAGACACATGGGCGGACAGTCATGGGGCAGGAAACTTGAAGGACAAGAACAAAGGGTTAAGGAAAAAGATGTGTGAATTTTCAAAGGGTTAAGACTCATAAAAACACGATTGTCCAAAACAAACCCACAAGCTTCACAAAGAGTGAAGCCTGCAACTTTTTTAAAAGAGGGGCAATGTCAAGGGTCTATTGCAGTGTAGGAAAACTGTTCAAGCAGCTGCAAAGAATCTGCCTTTCCACAGTCAAGGACCCTTAGTTGTAGGGAATCCTCTAAATGACAGGTCCTGGTGGCAATAAATAGGCAATCTCAGAGCTAATTGAATTCATGCAATCTGCCCCACAAACAGAGCCGATAAAATTCTTGTTTACACACTTTGCAAGTATGAGGCCATTTCATGATTATACTCACAAATTTCAAGCAACATCCTGGTGATTAAGAAACCCAAAATACCATAAGAAAAATCAAATACTATACAGCCACAAAGCCTTCACCTTGCTTTCCTCTGCATAATATGATGGTTATGTGGAATCTAACCGGGAAGTGCGGATCTCTCTCTGACCCCCATCCCTTTGGCTGTTTTATGTTCCACTGTGGCTCGTGCAAGAATGATTCATAATGTGGTCTTCTAAACTGGTCATTCTTTCATAATTTCAAGATCTTCTAGATCAGGTGTCTGCTGCTAAAGCCTCGATTTGACATCATTGACACAGAAAAATATAGATTATTTGCAAATCTATGTTCATTGGCAACATTTCTTGAAAAGGCAGCACCGCTTTAGGTTTCTCGGTGTCCAGCAACCTTCTAGCAGACTCAAAAACATGGTTTTGCCTTCGTGTATAGACTGAATCAATTCTAATTACTTACTGCAATGACCTCAAGTCACACTCACAACTTGAGAGAATTAAATGCCACTCCTATTCTACTAGACTGATCAACTGCATGTGACACAGGACATCGTCCAGCAGTCCTCTACCATTCATCCAAGAGTGAAAATATCTCTTCATTCATCGAATCATGTCCCAATTATCTCTATCACTCTCCTGTTCCCTGAATGATTACATTTGCTTTGACAGGATCGAAGCGTATTTCTGGATGTCACTCACAATTCCCGATACTTCCTGTATAAAATACACAAAAGCAATCCACACATGCAAGCTTGGCTAGCTTACACACTGTACAAGCTACTGACACCAAGCCACACAAATTGCAGCTGTGAGTGATCTAAATTACAATGGCAGCGCAATAAACAATACATATTGTGGATACATAACACATACAATATATTAACAGTATGGCAACTGCTTCATAATCTTCTGCACAATACCCTACATTGAATAGGCAATGTCTAGCGATCTATGAAGTATTCTAGATTTTGTAATTATGATGACCTCAGTTTGTAGCAGTATCTGCATTACTGACAGAAGACATAGTGCATCATGACTTGTAATTCCTCCTTGGTCAGCATACTTACTCCAATCGCTCCTCCTCTTTCTTTCGTAAGTCAAAGTCACGCTGAACCACCTCCCACACATGCCGTGCCTCCTCATCGGACAGTTTGGAAAGGTCGATTTTACGCCCCATGGCAGAGGGAAGGCACACTCCTTGTAACCTGTATAAATGAATGACACAGAAGCAGGTAAGTCACTCATAAACAGCAATGACTAAGATAGGAAATGCAGAAGCAAAATACAAAATTGTCCATTTAATTTATATCTTGTCCCTGACAGACCCTGTTAGTAGTATATCACTCACTGGAGGCGCCCTTGCGTATTCAAAAGGAGCAGATGGAGTTTCCCCAAAAACCTACCATCACCCCACCTGTATTACGGTACAATATGTAGTGTAACCGGGTATATCCCTATCCAACAAATGGTGTCAATAATGCAAACAAAATATAGGTAGATTGGAAATATCACCCCAACCCAAGCATTCACCCCAGCAGTTCAGAACATTTATGCATAGACATTGAAAGAACATTAGGGCCAGTAGGCTCATTCAGCCTGCCCACATTACTAAACACTGTAAAAGACTGAGTGTGAGTTTGAACTTTTATTACAACTAACACCCTGTTGGTAAGTCGCAGAGCTCATTGAGTTTCAAGCGCGGAAATCATATTATTCCATGTAGGTTTAGGCCCATCTTTGGCCAAAGTTAAGTCACTGGAATTTATACAAGACCTACCAAAAAATGTTGTGACCAGACTTAATCCTTTCTCATTTTGTCTCGCTAAGTACATCACATTATTTTGGACTTAATTACACTACTCAGGTTTCAATATACAATCAGGACTGAGCTATATTGCACATAAAAAGGCCCAGCATCACTTCTTAGTATAGTACTTTATCCAACAAGACGTTGATACAGATACATTGATATTTTCCATCCACACTCTTTGTGGTCAGAGGTCCTGCTCCTTGTTTCCTACTGGTTAGACCACATTTTAATGAAACTCCAATGTTCAACAAGAAAATAATTAAAAACACTCGGTTTTGTCAAAGGATAGGTGATAAGACACAATTAGTGACATAATTTATCCTGCTGGTGAAAATACCAAGTGCCGCTGTTGTTGATCCCCAGGATCAGTGGAAGACAAAGTGAATTCAAGTAAATGCTAAAAATAGTTTACCAAAAAGGTTCTTGCTTGTCTTTTATCATTAGATTTATTCAGTAGTATCGCCTTCGAAACATCGGCAATGTAGCCAGCACATATAATACAGAAAATCAATTGTATGCTCTGGGCACACAAATTGTCAAAAGAAATAATAAATAATCCCAATTTAAAAAGATGTCAAACAAAATAAGTGAGTCATTTAAAATACATTTGCTTGAGAAAACAACATTGTGTGCTCATAGAAAGGGCCAATAAACACTTGTACAAGTTTGTTATTACATTAAAATAAAAATATTGCTAATTGTGCCAAGTAAGGTAAAGTCAAAGCCTCTAAGCAACCACCTCGATGGAGACAAAAACACAAACCACAACACCAAAAAACATGCGATGGGCCAAGCGTGATGAGAAAACCAGCGATAAGCAGCGCCAGGCCTGCAACAAATACCTGGCAGGTGGGAAAAATCACCATAAAAGTAGAAAAAACACCCAAACACAAACTGACCAACACCCAAGCACCATGGAGGCTGCCGGAGCGAGCGCAACCCTACAAGCACCCCGGATGACCAGCCCGGGACCTCGGGGACAGGGAAGGACAAGGACAAGAGGAAGAGAAAGACGAAGTTCAGTCCGCAGGTGAACAGGATCATAGTCACGGAGGTGATGGAACACCATCAACAACTGTTCGTCACCTCCAACGTGTCATTGGGCACCAAAAATGGAATACAGCGGGACATCGTGGACAAGTTGAATGCTGTCGGGGAGCACAAGAGGACAATGGACGAGGTCAAGAGGTGATGGAATGACATCAGCCGCGGACCAAGGAGAAACTCTCCGCCAACCAGAAGGCAGCAACGCAGACTGGAGGTGGGGGGCCAGCGCCACAGCTCGTGCTGGATGACATGGAGGAGCTGTTGTTGACAGTCATCAGTGTGGAGACTGTGGCCGGAGTCGGGGGATCGGACACTGCTCGACAGGCACAACACAACCACAACAGGGTGAGTGAGCACCAGATACTGGGGGGACGGGTGGAGATGGGCACAATGGCACACATGCACAATCAAGCAGAGCACAGTGCACACCCACAATGACTCTGGGTCCTCACCCAGATCTACAGACTGTCACAATGTACAATGACACGCTGTCTGAATGTCAACATGTACCATGCGGCTACCTACATGTGGACACATTGTAATACACCATCTCCCCATCACATCGCAGGGGCACCATCAACACCTCCTGCAGAGAAGTTCCAGCCACTCTTCACTGATGACGAGGAGGACACCAGCATCATCACCCAATCCATCCAAGACATCATTGACCTCATCCACCACTCACCTCCAGGATTAGGGCAGGCCAGTTACATCGAGGAGACCCCACCTACTAGCCAAAGCACCCAGCAGAAGGCACCCACATCCCTGGCACTGCCCTAAAACCCGAAGGAACAATACATGGCCTTCCAATGCCGTGTTCTGGAGTGCCAGAGGGAGACCGCAGAGCAGGTGCGGTTGGGCTTTGGCAACATGGCAACTTAACTTGACGCCATCCTTGGGTGTGTAGTCCCGCTCCATGGTCTCCAACGAGCCCTGACTGACATCGCTGGAGTCATGACGCGGAGAGAAGAACACCTGTCCGCTCAGAGTGGCTCCAGCCATACCAGCCGTGAGCTGACACACATTCGGTGGCTCATGGAGGACAGGGTGCGGTTGGAGGTGGAAAGGATGGCAGCCGCCGCTACACATCAGCGGAATGTAGCTGGGATCTACCATGCCCTGCAGATCCTCATCATGGCATTACTGCCACAAGGCGTGGTGATGTTGAATGCTGCTGCCCCCACACCATCGACATCTCTGCCCACTGGGGTGTCCATGCCTCCCTGTGCGGCATGCCAAACCACTCCGGCACCTGATGTTACAGTGCCACACAATGCGGCCACAATCCACCTCCGGCACCTAAGGTGTCATTGGCACACACTGTGGCCGACAATCCATCTCCGGCACCTGAGGTGTCATTGGCACACAGGGCAGCCGACAATTCACCTTCGGCACCTGAGTTGTCATTGGTACACAGTGCGGCCGACAATCCACCTTTGGCACGAGGTGTCATTGGCACACAGTGCCGCAGCCGGTAAAGCAACACCCCCAGGTGGGGCAGGGCACACATCCGGGGAGGAGGACATGGATGGGATTGTGATCAGAAGGGCTCAGTAGCATTAATTTCCGCCACCTGGCCTGTTCCTGGTTGGTCCCGCATATGGCCTCATGACCTTCCACTGACCCCCGATTCACTCAGATGCACTCACCTTGGACAGCGACATGGACCGCCCCATCCTGTTTGATGACCAATGGCACGGCGACCAGACTGCGGACTGCACCCCTCCTCTTCCGCAGTACTTGTGTTTCACAGATGGACTCTGGCTGGCCCTCCACGGGCCTAATGGTGTGGTGTATTCGGCAGTGCCCTGTACCACTCCAGCTGCGGAACTGCACTGGATGTGCAATAAACATCCAGTGACGTACTGCTGTGTCATGTCTTTCATCAATAATGTATGTATTTGTGGATGAATGTAGGGCCAGTGATTTCCCTTGCGTCAATGATGCCCATCCTGTGGGAAGCCAGTCTAAGGGTGCTACATAGTGATGTGTGCACGGGTCCCATGGACACCACAACAAGGACATACGCACCAGCCACTTTCTTGTCCGGACATGGACTGAACCACGCCCATTGCCCACGAGTCATTTTTGCAAGGGCTGCGCTGTTCCGGCGTACGGCAGGTCAGAACAATCCGCTCACGCTCCCAGGGGGAGGCCTCATTGCTACCCGTCGCAGGCGTACTCGCTGGTGGTGTGCAGGTCACTGGTCTAGTTCTCAGCATGTCACAGCCACTCCCTGAGGGCAGGTTTGCACGCACACCACACCCATACGGCACAGGTGTCACAGGCCATGTGAACCTGTAACTATATGGGGCCGACGACGTCACATACCCCTCTGCCGATGGTGACTGAATGACGCACCCAAGGCCTTGAGGCCGGCATGGGCCTACCACCACGTGTCGCTGACTGGGGTTGAACAGGGTTTGTGGCACATGCTGCATTGCGGCCGGCACAGGCACCCCACCACGGGACGGTGACTTAGGGTGCACTGAGTCATTGGCACCTTGAGGTGCTGAGCAGGTGTGCAGCCGCGATGATGGCCCATCCCGGTGGTCCAGACTGCTCAGGATTAGTGTGCCTTGCTGGAACGCAGTGTAGGCTGCACCAGCGGGCTGCGCGGGCCTACCGCCACGTGGCCTCGCTTCCGGGATCACAGAGTTAGTGGTACCCATTGGGCTGAGTGGCTGTGGAGGCTGCGATTTTGCCGGGTGCCCTGGCATGTCCCATCCCATGGTGTAATCAAGACCCAGCACCAAACATGAGACCTGGTGGCCTGCACAGCGTGGCTGCATGGTGTGGAGGGTGCCATGTCCACTGGCCCTGGGTTTGTGGCTTGTAGCGGCATGTGGTGGGACCTGCAGTCTACACACCGGTGGCAGAAGGTGAGCAGTGAGGCCCGTGTGTGCATGGGCGGGCATGCTCCGATGGGCGGCGGGAGGGCCTGGGATGCCTCTGCCTTGGTGTGCTTGTGCAAGTGTGTGTACTGTGCCAGTCATGTCTATGGACTCTGTTTCAGATGACAGCTCTGTCTCAGATGTGTGACCTGGTGTACTGCTATACGTACAGGCAAGTGGTTTGAGACACACCAATGGCAGCAGTTGAGCAGTGTGGCCTGGGTGCGCAGGTTCGTCTCTCTCTCTCTCTCTCTCTCTCTCTCTCTCTCTCTCTCCTCCTCCTCCTCCTCTTCTCTCTCTGTCTCTCTCTCTCCCCCACTTCTCTCTCCCCTCTCTTCTCTCTCTCTCTCTCCCCCTCTTCTCTCTCTCTCTTCCCCTCTTCTCTCTCTCTCTCTCCCCCCTATCCTCTTCTCTCTCTCTCCTCTCTTCTCTCCTCTCTTTCTCCCCCTCTCTTCTCTCTCTCTCTCTCCCCCTCTCTCCTTCTCTCTCTCTCCTTCGCTTTCTCTCTGTCCTTTGATGTGCGCAGGACACACCTTCTCATCATGTTTTTTGTCTTGTAGGCTGTGACTTACGGATTGTGTCGAGGGGAGCCACCATGTGTCATCATCTGATTTCTGTGTTAATTTCAATAAAGTTTCATTGTTTGCTTTGAAAAGTGAATGTGTGATGCTAATTTCTGTGATGACACATGCATGTCACCAGTTGTGATTGTGTGATATCAGGCGGATTATTTCATACATGTTTCGGTGTAGCTGATGTGCCATGTCTTTGGTCCGGGGGTGCCAGGGAGTGGTGGTCCTGGGTGTTGTGTTGGTGGGTGTTGTGGCCCTCTTGGGTGTCCGTGCTGCATGTTCAGTTGCTCTATGGCATCTGTTTGTCTTCAGGTGTGGATGTGGGCTGTGGTCCGACTTTATGCCAGGTCAAGGCAGGTGTAAATATCCTGCTGCTAACGTGCCTTATCACGTGTTTTGTGTACTTATCGCCGGTCTGGCTGGTCGTTGTGAATGTTGAGGTCTGGTTTCGTAACCGCTTTTATCACGGGAACGCCTACTCTGCATCTCATTAGTGATAGTTGCAGGGGTCCTTTGTGGCGATGTTTTTTGCGGCTGCTATCGCAGGAAAATTGGTGCTGTGGGCTGTTAGCACCAGCTTGTGAATGATGGGGTAAATGTATCACGACTTTGGATGCTAGCGATAGCTCCTTGTTAATATACCCCTCAAATGTTACATCAAATTAAGTACATTTCTCTTGCTTTCTATCCACTTTTCGCCTGGACACATGTATTTGGTAAATATAGCTACACTATAAATTTCTACTTGTATATTCACTATTACTGCCATCTTTTCACCAGAAACAGAATATGAACAAAATGCATTGTATTAATTAATGTTCTGCACAAAAGTTCTTCTTGATAATAATAAGGAAAGAAAAACTTCATATATCACACATTAAAGACTTTCACTCCTACCAACCGGCCACAGTGTTCCAGCCTTGAAAAATTACACCTGGTTAACTAAGAAAAAGATATAGAGAAAGCATCATTTGGAAATCAATTCTCCATATTTTTCTGTTTTACAGAGAGTGAAACTCGTGGACGTTGTTGTCATGCACAGTATTTGAAGGCCTACAACTAGCAATTAAAAAAATAATATAACTTGCTAATTAGCTTTCCTATTGCCAGGAATAGGCATGCCTCAAGCTACCAGTCTCGTGGGATTCAGACAGTGACAATGTGATCTGTTAACTCATAATATCACAAAATGGTTCCATTCAGAACATCGACACAATGATACTGTTCATAGCAAATAGACCACAGCACGGCAGGCTATTCTTGGAGGTGGCCTAAAAGGCATGAAACTCAGCTGATTCTCAGCTGCTTGCCTCGATCAAAGCAGGCAAACATGTTCCAGACAGCACTGCGAAGTGGTCATGTTACCTGATCAGAACCTACCAGTGTGATGCAGTAGAAATGCAATTTGAGGCGGAGTCTCGCATTTGCACAACATCAGTCATACACAACAATGATGTCCATAAACTTTGCCCCTTGTGGTGGGGCAAGTGAAAGTAGGATCACAGTGCATAGCACTGACCTTTTATGCACTACATTCTACACATTGAATTGTCTCTTGAGAGACAACTCCTAGCATCTGGAGACATTAGTTATGTTTGTTTGAATGCTTGAAACAGTCTTTGGGAAAGCATAGTAGGTGGTGACAGTTTCCACAAAACAGCATGGCGGATCTGCTATCACTGATTTATTTTGGGGTCTGACTACACACAGTGTTAGCTGCCCGGCAGACCTCATGTATCCACACCCCACCCCACCCCACACTACACACATATCACATAGTGTACGCTATACAACATACAAAGCTGCATACAGAAAGGGTATTTGGGTCAGCAAACTTGTTTTGGCGTGCTCCTTCAGACATTGGCTTGCTGGTGATCCATCACATTTGAGACTAACCTATGGCATTTTGTGGATGGGTATGTTTGAAAACAAGTCCTTGATTGGCATCTCAGGAGGTAAGCAGTATTACTTGTTCCATAACTGACCACCCACTCTCCTGCTAGGTTAAGCGCTTCCATCATTGCCTGCCATTCCCCACTCTCCTGACGGATTGTGTGCTCTCAACACATCAACAAATTGCCCCATGGACATTGCACACAGTCATTTGTGGGTTACACAATCCCCAAAATAATGATGAGATCAACTAGATAAAAAGCAATCTTATTTATTTTCTATATACAAAGGAGACAAATAAGTTACTACATTCACCTCCTGTGAATAAAAGGTGCCTCCTCTTAATGGAATTCCTGTGTTTTGTATGTCTCTTAGATAGCAGCCGCTGGTAGTAGGTAGATGTTTTTTGCTGTCCTTAATTTCTCAAGGTGCTTCCTTCAATTGTTTCCTTTGGAAATGGAAAAGTAGATAGGGGTCGGGGTCTGTGAAGCATATTGTTGAGTTGAACTTCTAATATGTATATACCTTTCTGTTGCATTGCTTGAGAATGTTACTTGAATCTTCCTTGTGAGCCAGAAAGTAGCTTTAGCAGGGCAGCAAACGCTCAGGCAAGACTTGGGGACCTCGGCGTATCCCAGCACCTTCTTTTAAGCCAGTTAGACTCCATCTTGACCGGTCTGGGTCTTTGTTCCGGCTCTCTTCAGCTTCCTGGATTGCAACAGCTGGGAGAAGAAAGTGCTGTTGTTTCGGAGTTGCAAGGGCGCGGGTCCAAATTATAAGCCAGAGACCTACGCGGTTATGAGAAATGTATATGGGTTCTGCTCTGAGCTATTTACAAAGATACATTGTTTTCAGTGAGTGGCATTTAGGGATTAAAATTAATTAAATCCACAACTGCAGTCTCAGGACTGAACACACTGACTTGGCCTTTATCATGTTGCGTTATTAAAAATAAATAAGAATAGAATAAGAAAGAAAGCACTAATTAAAATATTAAGAGATTTTCTTTTGATTTCAAAATCATGTTCGACCAATAAAGGTGGAACATTTTGAGGTTTCCTATTGTGTTTTCTAATGGCTCAGGCAATATATAAAGTTGCTTACATCACCCTGCAATCTCTGAATTAAAAACACGTCTCTAATTTCTTTATAATACATGGAATTCTGCAATCCCTGTATTAAAAAACTCTTGAATTTCTTCATAATCAGTGGCTTATAACGTAACAAGTGGCCTATTAAAAAGAAATTGTGTTGGTCCTCCACTATAATATCTTCTTACAGTTGAGTTCTGAAGTCACAATACCTGCTGCCACACACACACACATATATGTACGCATATATATACTCATATATATTTTTATATATATATATATATATATACAGATATATTTATATATATATATATACTCTTCAAAGCGGGTGCTGTCACGCGATGGTGTCCGCGTGTAAAATAGCAGCGCCAGTTTCCTTACAATACCCAGCCGGGTTTAAGGAAAAGACAGCACTCACGGGTACAGCAGTATATCAGCAAAGGGTTTTATTCAGAACAAACGCATTTCGGGAGCAAAATCCCTTCGTCGTTGTTTACATCGGAATACGCTGTGCCGCACCAATATAAATGTTTGTAAGAATGATGAAAACAAACAATGGACTATGCCACAAACGCAATTTAGCGCGCCATCTTTGAATATGTTATAGTTTAACATTTGTCATAGGAAAATGTCAGTTAGGTCGGATAAACCATCATTCAAGCCGTGTATCGGCACAAATACACAATCGCATATAATAGCTAAGCAATAATATTTGTTGGACAAAATGAATCCAAACTCTAAGACCCTGAGAGCAAAAAACGTTGATAACGTTCAGGCAGGCAAGATCACTACGTGATCAGATGGTCCATAGTTACCTACAACCTCTGGAAAAACAACTAGGGACCCTAAAGGATGCCAAAGGTTTTTTCCCCTGCGGAAAATGCAAGGCCTGCTCGGAAAGCAAGAGAACATTAACATATGAGGTAACAGGCTGCAGGGGTGGGAAGAAAATTAATAAATTCATGTCCTGCCACACTGACCATGCGGTCTATTGTCTGGTCTGCCCTTGTATGTTAAGGTACATTGGAAGTACTATTAATCCCGTCAAATTAAGGGTGCTAGGAGCATATGAGGGTCATCGTAAATAAAGACTTTTCGTATCCGGTGGCCCGTCATTTCGCTATCAAGTACAATAGTGACAGGAATCTCCTGAGATACTTTTGCTTGGACCATGTTGGTGAGAGTCCAAGAGGAGGTAATAGATTGCAAATCCTCAAGAGATTAGAATCTCGTTACATCATTGACCTAGAGACAAGGGCGCCAAGAGGTTTGAATATGGGAGAAGAACTGGCATCTCATTTGGGTTGAAGAGAAGATAGCAGTATTTTATATGTGAAACTGTATGATGGAATAATCTGGTTTAAGTGTAATAATCCGGCAAAGATGGGGTTTTTTGATTAAAGTGGCACCTAAATGTGAATTTTTCGATGCACATAGGAATTGTCTGAGGTTTGTTTATTCCATGTTAATTACCTGAGATTTCAGCAGCCAATGGAAGGCTGCAATTGCCGATCCACGGCAAGATTTCCGCCCGACATGACTATTTTTTAAAAATGTGGTCATTGCAAGGTTGTTACGTTGCGATTGTCAACGTTTTTTGCTCTCAGGGTCTTAGAGTTTGGATTCATTTTGTCCAACAAATATTATTGCTTGGCTATTATATGCGATTGTGTATTTGTGCCGATACACGGCTTGAATGATGGTTTATCCGACCTAACTGACATTTTCCTATGACAAATGTTAAACTATAACATATTCAAAGATGGCGCGCTAAATTGCGTTTGTGGCATAGTCCATTGCTTGTTTTCATCATTCTTACAAACATTTATAATGGTGCTGCACAGCGTATTCCGATGTAAACACTGATTAAGGGATTTTGTTCCCGAAACGCGTTTGTTCTGAATAAAACCCTTTGCTGATATACTGCTGTACCCGTGAGTGCTGTCTTTTCCTTAAACCCGGCTGGGTATTGTAAGGAAACTGGAGCTGCTATATATATATATATATATATATGCATAAATATATATATAATATATATATTTGCTCAAAAGAATAAAGGTTACAGGGCCGTTATATTTAGATTTTACACACATGGAAATTCAGCACTTATATTTATCTCAAGAAATTATAACTTGTGCGCTATGACAACTATAACTCGCACCTCCGCCATGTATAGTTTTCTAATCAATAATTTTATTGCAAATGTTGCTGTGATATTATCAATGAAGTCATAGAAGATGTCATGACTGATGCAATATGTGGGATAAATAGCAGTGCATGGCAAGGGCGTGAGTTATAGTTACATTAGGGCATGAGTTATAGTTTTTTTAGATAATGATAACTGCTGTTTTTCTATGGTTTTATGTGTGTAAAATCTGAACCTACGGTGTTTTAGTGAATTCCTAAGGTTTTTTTAATTGTATTTCCTAACTATAAAGTCCCTGTAACTTTTGTATTTTTTCCAGGGAATTTATAGGTTTTCTTTAATGTAAAGTAATATTTAATTACCATAAGTTAATCCAAAGACTGCTGCACATGGCATTTAGCCATGCACAGCGAGGGGTTGGCCAGGTCCGCCGTCAACCCCCAGCTTGCAGCCAAACCCACGCAGTGGGGGGGAGGGGGAGGTTCACCGCAAGGCCTTGGCCTTTCGGAGGCCTTGTGGCCAACCACCCAATGGCAGTCAACCGCAGGTCCCCTCCTAGGTTCGCTTTTGGCCCCAGGGACCCCTTCCCTCAGGGCCCGGCATCATATTTAATGGGGAGTGAGGGCATGCGTCACCCTCCCTTGGCTGATTTGGCCCCAAGGACCCCATACCTAAGGGCCCGCCACTATTTTTATGGTCAAGGTGGGGGCTTGTACTCCCTCTCAGGGCCTTGCCATAGTCCAAATAGAGGGAGAAAGCACACAGCCCGCCTCTCTGGGCAGATTTCCGCCCCAGGGTCCCCATCTCTGGGGCCCGGCCAACAAACGATGGGTGCCTATCCAGGGCACCCACCACACTATGTCTGGGGGCGGCGGGGAGCCCCAAGGGGCCCCGCAGCCCCAGCCAGCTCCCACCAGCAGTAGCTGGCATTGCTCCCACCCATAGGGAGCAGCTAAAAATACTGCTCCCTGTGGGCGGGAGCAACCTTTTCATCTGTTTCCCTGACCGCATCAGTAGGCAGGGAAACAGATGAAAAGTCCCCTCCCAGCAGGCAGGAGCATTTTTCATGCTTCCGCTGGCTGGGAGAGGACTTAGTGTTTGCTCCCGCGTGGCTGGAGCTTTGAAATTAGGCCTGCCAAGCGACAGCAACCATAGGTTTCCCTGCCCCCCCCAGTGTGGGCAGGGAAACCACTATGTTCCAGAGGTAGGCACCTCGGGACATAGCATATGAGCCGGCCCTAGGGGATGGGGTACCTAAAGTCATTAATGGCTCACGGAAGGGGGTTGTGTGGCACCCCCTCCACTTAGTAAGCTGGACCCCAGTGGACGGAGTCCCCGGGTCCGAAATCGGACCGGGAATGGGGCAGTGTGGCCCCTCTCCCCATTACAGATGTGTCTGGGCTCTAGGGGATGCGCCTCCCTTCTCCTCCCAAATATATATATATAAGGATATATGACGGTACAACGCGTACCGTCACAACGCATATCCTTTACAACGCGGCCGTGACAACGCAAGTCGTTACCACGACTTGCGTTGGGGGGCGCGGATTTCGAATAGTTTAATTTACTATTCTAACACCAGTCCCCGTGGACCCTAGGGAAGGTGTTAGGATAGTAAATTAACTATTTTTAGACCTTGAGCGCCCTCCAGCGCAAGTCGTGGTAACGACTTGCATTGTCACAGCCGCGGTGTAAAGGTACCGCGTTGTGAAAACATCGTTGTAAACGATGTTTACCATATATATATATTGATTTTCCCCAGGACCTGGCCAACCTGGAAGGGTGTTACAAAAAGAAACAAACCATGGAGTTCACCCTTCAAAAAAAAAATGCAGTGCATCTGCAGATCCTCCATGAATTCGCATCAAACTTAAACTTTAAAAAAAATTGTTTTTGGCCCCAGGCAGCAGTCCCTGTGGTACTCCTCCACCCGGTCTAGTGGGTCAGGGCATTCCTAGCCTGCCCCCTTGTGTTTTTAATTTGGACTTAGCCGAGTCCCAAGTTGGCTGCTTCCACTTCCTGGTTGAAGTAGTGGTAGCCAATCAAATCTCAGTATGAGATCTGTCGGATAAGAGGTGGATACACGTCTCCAACAATACAAAAATCGTCTTTCTTTAATAACTCCAAAACTACTGAACGAATTTACACCAAATTACAAAAAGTACTCTTTCTGGACAAAGATCTAGCTTTCTGTCAAATTTAGTGTAATTCTGTTCAGCGGTTTGGGCTGTATTCATGAATAAATCCCCAAAAGGAAATTGCATGGGGAAAACGTGTTTTGGGACCATCCTTTGCTCAGCCCGCTTGACAAACCCCCCCAAAAACTTTCCATACACCCTCTGACGGGATTGCCATAGTAGTTTTGAAAATGTTGTGAAGATTTGTCAAACGATGCCAAAGTTATTAGAAAAACAAAAATGCTTTCCTAAGGAAAGTAGGTCCTAAATATAAAAAATAAAAAAAATTGTGAAGAATGAGAATGGCACTTTGCAGTGGATTTCAAGAATTTTTTTCACATTTCACAGGAAATTAGACATCAACGCATTTTAGTTGCAGCTCGCAACCTTCCTCATGACAGTGAACATCATTTTCTCTCTGTATTAAATGCAGCATTACGTTAAATATATATAAATATTTTCACTGAAAAAAACAAAAGTTAAGGTAACATTATAGGTAGGTAACAACATAACGTTTTAAACTCTAAAAAACATAGAAATCCACTAGTTATAGTTATCTCAAGTAACAATAACTTGTTCCCTAAGGTAACTATAACTTGCCATGCACAGTTTTCTCATCGATAATTTCATTGCAAATGTTCAGTTATATTATCAATGATGTAATAGAAGATGTCATGACTGATGTAATATGTGGAGTAATTAGCAGTGCATGGCAAGGGCATGAGTTATAGTTACCCTAGGGCATGAGTTATAGTTATTTGAGGTAACTATAACTATACATAGTGAGTGTAAAACGTCATGCTGTTACTGAACATTTCACCTAACTTTAAAATTACTTTAACCTTTATTTTTTTTTAATGCAAAGTATTATTTTATTACCAAACGTAAAGCCAACGTCACCGCCACGAACAGCCTTTGGCTGTGTGCAGCTGTGGGTTGACCGCAGGGCATGGCATGCAACTGCCATATCCCCCACCACTGCAGTCAGCCAATCCCACACGGTTGGCAACAGGGCCTAGCCACAACTTCCCTTTCTCCCACCCAACTCCCTAAATATAAAGCAAATCTATCTTCTTTCTCCCAAAATTAGCAATAATTTTAATTAATTGTATTTTTCAATAATACACACAGTATAATGTTTATTATTATTGATTACTTAAAAATATTTAATAAAGCTTTATTAAACTACACGTCTGTGACTCTTTTTACAAAGATTTTTATTATTACATTTTGGGGTAAAAAATGTGAAAATAAATATTCAGAGAAAAAACACAAAACAAACATATCTCTTAGTCCACTTTTAAACATCATACCCCCTAAAAATGCAATCACAAAAATAACTACATAAAGGCCTTTCATTCTATGTGATACATTGTTGCCCGCCCCCCCCCCCCCCTGCCCCACCTCCAGCCACCCTGTGACTCCCTCTTATTCCCATGAAGAGAGTTGAGAAACCGAGCCTTAGCACATTACAATAAAGATTATATCCACTGGGCAACGTAGATTCATAAGCCCTCTGCTCATTCTCACCGAGGTGACATTCATCCGGGTAAAAATTGTCCCCCAGGCTTTCGTTAGAGCAGCAGAAAAGGCACAAACGAGGTGGGCATAAGGCAGTGGGGAAAGGCCATTGCCAGCCCACCTGGGAGGCTAGCTCCCACTAGCTGGGCAGTGCTCACAGCATCTGCACAGTTTCCTGCTCGGGTAGAAGATGGTTGATCTTTTGCGCCATTGTCCCCTGATATGACCCCCAAATCTGTCACCCATTCCTCCTTTCCTCCACTCCCCAGTTGCATCTTCATTAGATAAGCTTAAAATATAACCTGGATGACAATGTGCAGAATCAGCTACACACCAACAACATATAGACACGCAACACACCAACAGATTCACATGGACAATACAGATGCACACAAACACCTTATAGGAAGGCCCTCTACCCACGCACGCACGCACCGACACATGCATGTAACTGCTGATGCAACAACTGCTGATGCAACACAAGTGTGCAGGTACTCTGCATCTCAAAATAAAAAACTGCCGGTACTCAGTATGGGACAATACTGGGCCATTTGAAGCAGTACTCTGTTGTAGTAAATAGGCATGCAAAATCCATTTCATTAAGATGAAGTTTATTCCAGATACAGCTTAGACATCCACATCCCTGTAGTTCCAGCTTCCCTCTGCCCAACCACTACATCTGTGTCCTTAATTGCTCCACTCTCTGAGGAGATAAGCCTTCTGAATGACACTCGAGGAGGTTGGTCATCGGGGGATGATGACGTGACACCGGGTGTGTCGAGGGAGTTGGGTAATGCTTGGCCTGTGAGGGCTTCAGCACGCTGTACAGTTAGTCACCAGGCAGGACACAACACCTCCTTGTTCCAAGAAGCCTGCTGGCCTTTACAGAAATGGGGGATGACGTGTACTAAACAGTCACAAGCCAGCTCTTCATGCCCTTAAGTGTCGTTTCCTGCTTGGTTCTATGTGAGAGTGAGGGAGGCACAGGGTAGGGCAGCTGTCTACAAGGGCCCTGTGGTACAGCTGATGGTGTGTGTGGAGGACAGTGGGGTAGAAGAGCTGGAAGGGGCAGGTACCATTGATTCCCACGTCTCGCTGTGTGAATCCTCTGGCCTTTCCATGCCTCTATCATGGTGTAAGACCCCCCCCCCCACACAGCCAGCTCCCAACTACCCTGCCTCTATTACTCAAGGTATCTCCTCCATCTTCAGCCTGTGCTCTAGGAGCCCCTCCGAAGGACTGCACAACATGGAGGTGCATCTGTGCCTATCATGCACCTTGTGTGTAGCTACTAGACAACAGCACAGCATCACACAACATAACATAGCATAACGCAACATAGTGTGGCATAGAATAGCATAATATTATCCTACCTGTGCTGCAAAACCTGAACTTGGTGGCAATCAACATTAGGTCCAGGGCCCTGAAGCCTCCCTGGAATCTGCTATTACCAGCATTAATACAGACACCTTCAGTTTGCATCTATTGTTACCAGAGAACCAGAACATGAAACAAGGAAGTCTACACCTTGGGGTTTGTCGAGTACAGAAATAATTCACCTACAGCTGATACCAACGTATGAAAGAAATGTGCCCTTCTCTATGCTACCCTACGTTTTCATTTTGAGGGCACGTCCTCGGTTGAAGATTCGAACCATGCTACTGTCTTAACTTTAACTTCGCTTTATAATTGTGAAATAAATGGTCACGGCCACGTCTGCTGTTCTTTAGAGATCCACCATATTCGAAGGCCACCATCACCTGTCACTCCATCATATAATGTACCTATATGTTTTATAGGTTGGACTACGGAGTCATGTCTCCTATGGAGTGCTTCAGTTTATTTATAACTTGTGTAGAGTATATCATTGAATTATAACTTTTATACATTATCCCTGTCCTCAGTCTCCTCTCTTGTCTCTCCAGTGAGTATTCAATAGGTATGGGGTCAGGTGTACAACGTAATATGTGTCCCATACTGAAAGGCGAACCATGCAGGTGTATTCTGGATTTTTTACTTCTAGAAAGAGTGGTCATCACTTCACTAAGCATCTTTTGTATTTTAGGTCAGGGCGTGATTTAAGGACCTGTGATGTCATCTTCTTGTGATGTAATGTGAACAAAGTAAAGATGATCCTTTAATGTTGCTCTTGACTTTAGCAACAATGCAGGCCCCGAGATGAGCTGGGCACCTCATTCTGGAAGATTCTCCGTTACCAGAAGGGCTCTGATGGCTATATCTGAAGACGCCGACATCTGGAACGGATTTCTAGAATCCTAGTAGAAATGTGATGCAACGAACACCAGCCAGCAGTTCATTGTTCGAGAGGGATCTCTGCTTATATATTGTGGAGTTTTATATAGGGCTATGCATTTCAAAGAGCTGTACCTAAGTCTCAGAGAATACCACAGGTAAAGAAAGGAGACCATTTGGACAAATTAAAAAATTGTTTCCATTGGTCTATCAGTCTCAAAGGCCACAAACAAGTGACAATCCGGTCTGTCACAAACTATTTTAAAAGGGGGGTCCTGGGGAAAATATTTAAAGACCCAACGGAATTCAATCCCCAAACTAACTGATACATAACAAACAGAAACCGTTGGACAAAACAGAAACAAATCTATTCCAACAGCAGAAACCTCAAAACAAAATTAGTGATGGTAAAAACGGTCCCTACCAGAAGGACAAGGTTCCATCAGTCCACCTTAGTGGTATGTATCATCATCTGGGATGTCCTATTGACTGCAAAACTTTTCGCAGTCATAGGTTAAAATCTACCCAGCACGTGGAAAGTAGCTACTATGAGTAGCTCAAGATTAGAACCCCTAGGTTCCTATGTGTGATGAAACACAAGTAGTAATTTATTGTGGGAAAATGATGGGAATTGCAGTGCAAGTGAGTAAAGCTGCGAGAAAGTGAATATTAAAATTGACCATCAGGGCACTCAACAATTTTAATAAACGCTGTTTATTAAAATGTTTCCACAAGTCGGTGATGTGGCCCTAGGTATACCTAGGGCCACATTACCGACTTGTGGAAACATCAACGTCATCAATGAAGTGATGTGTAGGTGTTGTTTATCTTTCTCTGACAGCAATGTACCTATGTGAGGTCATGATAATTAAAACATGATTTTTCTGTGTTTTAGGAATGGGTCCATTACTCCTGTGATATCAAACTACATTCAAGTTACACAGGTGACCATAGGTTGTACTGTACCAACCCTTTTTATTTTTTGAAACCTAATATTTAGTTGTTTCACACATTTTTCACAATAGATTGCAGTAGCGATTCCATCTGTTAAGGTCCTGACGAAAGCCTAGATGATTTTATCTATAGGCTGAAACATGTAGACCTGTCATTTACATTGACTTCCTACAGTTATTCTGTCAAAACTGTATACGCACTGTTTTTAGGTTTCGACCTGGTGAGGGCACGAAGTGCCCCTCCCAGATCGAAAACTTTTGTCTACAGTATGGATGTCGGCACCGCCTCTGCCTCTCATTGGCTAGCTCCATAAATGGAGGCTAGCCATTGGGAGACAGAGGCTGTCAATCGCGCTTTCTCGGGGAAAACGCGATTCGGGGGCGTTTCTCGGGCTTTTTTTAAGCCCCGCCCCTTTGTCCCAGGCCGCGCTGTCATTGGCTGCCGGCCCGGGACACCCCCGTGACGTCATTCCCCGGGCCGCGCTGTGATTGGCTGCCGGCCGGGACACCCCCGTGACGTCAGCCAATCACAGCGCGGCCCGGGACCTGACTTGTTTATTAGGCGTGTTATTGAGTTGTAGTTCCCGTTCCCAAGCTGTAAGGCTGTGGTCTGAGAGCACACCAGAGATCAATGAAACGCGTACTTAAAAGATGAAAGTTAGCTACAGTTCTCATTGTCTGGTTGAATATACTACCAAATTCATTACATCTCAAAGCAATTTGAATATGCATTTTTTGTTGTAAAATGCATTTAAAAAAACAGACTTGAAGAACAACTCTTTAAATAACGGGTTAATGGATTATTGAGTTGAGTAGCAATGTTCGTATCACCGTGAGGCTGCCTTGTTTCTATTCCAAAAGGGCGGCCAAAGCAGAGAGAGAAGAACAAATACACAAAAGACTGTGCAATCCTTGTCCGTCTTCTATCTTCACCGCTGCCTCCTCCTCTGTTGGTCTGCGTCATCAGTGAGCCGGGCGCAGAGGCCTCCACCTCCCACTCCGAGATCCGGGCGCTTATGTGACGGGCGTCACTTGCAGGGTGAGTGTTGAGGCTTTATTTGTAAACCTGACCCGTTCCTCCGGTGTCCCTTTGTTGCCCTTTTCTTTTAGTTGCAGTGCAAACGATTACGACAAAAAGTAACCAAAAGGAATGCGAGGCAGCCCACACTGGCAGGCTGCAAACATCGCGCTGTAATTGTGTTTACATGTTTAAAATGGTGGGGTGTTTGCGCCCTTGAGAGTGAACTGTTTCTTCTTTCACGGATCCCATTTATTATTCGGCAGACTGTGCCCCCCCTTTACCCCAAAGAGCGTTCCTAATGTAACCACTGTGACATACTTCGCAATCAATTCCAGTTTTCCTGCAGAAGGATAAGTACTGCAGTAAAATCAGCAGCAAAGTATACAATGTTAAATATGCCAAATAACTCTCCCTTAAAACCTGTGGCCTTTTGTCCATACAGGATACATTTAAGAGAACAACAAGCCAATATCATTGGTACCTTTGTAATGTAATGTTAAATTCTAATGTGTGATACACATGAGCATCATTTTGACACACCTTCCTCTCCCCATAATTTATCGACGTTCTCAACCCTTGATCTGCTTTGCTCACTCTCAGCATTTTACACTACATCTATGCAGAATAAGGATTTAAAAGTACACGTCTTGTAAAGAATGTCCCCCAGCCCCATTACAATGTGTTGCCTAACGATGAATTTTGACAATTTTAGCTATTCAAGGAAAATTATTATTCTTTTGTCTTTTTGTGATCCCAGCCTGGTTATTTTAATTAATGGGGTGCGCTGCATAGTAGGTTAGTAAACCCCTACTCCAGAGGGATGCGGGTGTTTAACTAGATGTAGACGTCTTCCAGGGCAGTGCTTCCCAAACTGTGGATCTCGAAAACCCTAGTCTTTATAGTAGAACTATTTAAAATCATTTGCCTTGTTTTGGGATAGCCCATTGGCTGAGGTTCTGGGTATTCTCAATTCCACAGTGTGCAGACCAGCTTGTTTTATAGGTAGCTTATATGTAGGCTGGTGGTCGTTTCCCATGAGTCACTTGGCTCATGTCCTGGGGCTTCAGTATCCCTAAATGACCTGGGTCTGGGTGTACCGTTCAACAGGCACAGAACAGATTGTACTTGTGTGCACTGTTGGAACAGGCCAATGGTACCCATCATTGGTTCATGAGCTGGAGCACCCATGCAGTCCTTACCACTGGCCTTAGGTGGTACCTAATATTATTGTCTGTGGCCATTTGAAACCCCTTATCCCAGTCTAGACAGGGCCCCGTGCTTTTCGCACAACTCTGAAGGGAAGGGTTGCAGTACATGTAGTGACAGGACCTGGATGCTCTCGCATAGCAGTTGGTACAGGACTAAAGTGCTGCAAAGTTTGTATTGTCATAGGTCCCCTCAACTCTCAATTGATTTGGGTCTGCCATTGGTACAGGTCCATGGGCTTCATCAGAAAGGCAATGAAGCACCCCTGTACCTATTTGTTGGTCTGAATGCCCCCCATACATTTATTGTTCCAGGCCTAGACCTCACATTCAGATATTGGCGGATGTTGTGGGATGTGGCATGCTTATGTTGCCACAGGCTTGGGGCCCTATACTCCCATTTCACATATGCTTCCATGTATTGATTAAACTGAGTGAGACTTATTTGATTGGTGGGAATCCCCATACCCTCATGTTTTAAGTAGCACAGCTAGTTTCACGTTTTGGTTGCCTTCCATTGTATGGTTCAAGGATATTTCTTTTTACCAAATGCGTTGGGTTTAGTTACACCATAAGATGCTTTATTTAACACACTGTGCTGGCATCTATCAATCATTATGCAAGGTGAATTTTTTGTAGGTGTTATCTTCTAACATGTGACTTGTTTCTGTTGATGGCTGCACACTCTCTTTATGTCCTGTATCCGAACCATTTCACTATTTAGCACTTTTACAAAGGCGAAACCGTTGCATTGTAAATGCTTGTTATCATTGGCATCAGGACAGCGTTTATTAAAATTGTTGAGTGCCCTGATAGTCAATTTTAAAATTCACTTTCTCACAGCTTTACTCACTTGCACTGCAATTCCCATCATTTTTCCACAAAAAATTAAGACTTGTGTTTCATCACACATAGGAACCTAGGGGTTGTAATCTTGAGCTACTCATAGTAGCTCCTTTCTACGTGCTGGGGAAATTATAACCTAGGACTGCGAAAAGTTTTGCAGTCAATAGGACATACCAGATGAGGACACATACCACTAAGGTGGACTGATGCAACCTTGTCCTTCTGGTAGGGACCGTTTTGACCATCACTAATTTAGGTTTCTGTTTGTTATGTGACAATCAGGTCTGACCAGCACGATCCGTGGCTGTTTAACACCACAAATCACTCAAAATGTCTGGCTACAAGAACAGAGACCAAGCAGGGACTGTAAAGGAGAAGGCAGCAGGAGCAGCAGGCCAGGGGTAACATAGGCACCCGAAGCACCTGTGGTGTGGGGTTGGGGGGAAAGTTCCAAGGGCTCCTTCAGCACAATACCCTGGCTGGAGACCTCCTGATTGAGTCCGCAGGGGCCCCTTCCACTTATCTTGCAGGGGGCCCCCCTCAAGTTTCGTTACGCCACTGGAACCTACTCTCACTAGGACAAAAATACAATGAAAAAAAACTCGTGTTAGGCACATAGATTTCTCGTGTACCTTCTTCATGATTTGTCCATTTCCTGCATATTCAAAATGACTGTCATTGGCACAAGGAGAAATCACATTTTGGCTTCTTACTGATGGCCAGATTGTCTTTAGCACAATGCACATGAACAGAAAAAAATGTGTCTGGCCACCAGCCTGTCAGGTTTAGGAGCTGTGTCGTGCCTACGACCAGACTGGAATATCCGGCTCATTGTTTATTTGGATGAAGTGTGACGGATTTATCTCTTTAAAAGATCTTTTCATAGTTTAAAAAATCACATACGCTCTCTACTTTGATCGCATGTGTATATTCCGCAGGCTAGTCCTTAGAAAGGACTATCTGTTTGAGATGAAAAAAAAGCTGCCGAATATGAAGCCACTTCCGCAGTTAATGAGTTGAACAAAAAGCGAGAACAGAGATATAATCGCCTAATGACGCACGCTGCCGCGCTGACAGGACATTACGTTCCAGAAATACGTTTAACGTCAAAAAAGATGGCTGAGCTCTGTCCTTGGTTTTTAACCCTTTTGTGTCTAGACACTAGGATCATTATGAATGTGTAGGAAGGGGACAGATGAACAGGGCACGCGAGAAATCCAGAATATGTTTAATGCTGCAATACATCTAATGGGAGACTACCAACACTCCACAGGAACAAAGAGGTGCCCGTAAGAGCGATTACCCACGCTTCTAGATTTCCATTAAAAGCAGTGGTTTCAGTGATGTTTTAAGAAGAGGGCACCGGAGGAATGCGAGAAGTGACAAACGCATCAAAGCATCCCCCTCGTCACTTCCGGTATTGTACAAGTGAGGACTTTCATTATACCGATCACCTTTCAGTCCTGTCAAGTGTCACGCAACTGGTGTGACACTCACGCATATCAGTGCGGTGATCCGCATCACCGCAATGAATGCATTTGTCACGCATTTTGCCAGCTGTGCCAGCGGCGCGCCAGCAGCTCTTGTGGGCCCGGGCTCTCAAGTTCTGAGAGTTATGCTGCCTGCGCAGCTTATTGCCGACTAATGTGTGCCGCCTAAAGAAACCACAGACTCACTGCAGCAGCTCTGACTGAGCTGAGTTCTCTGAGCGGCGCCGCCGCGCTACAATGTATCTCTGCTGCTAGTGCCTCTAGAGTCCGACGTCGACTCCCGTTTTCCCGTTGCCCTGGAAACTTAAACTTAATGCAGATACAGTCAGTCTGCAGGGGCCGGCCGGCGCCCGGCCTGCCCGCAGTCGATACAGCCTCAGAGCTGTCAATCATGATTCAACGGTCATGGCGCAACAGGGCGCCAGGATGATAAATCCGGATGTGCCGGCCTGGGACTGGCCGTCACGTCCGGAGGAAGCAGGAAGTAAAGCGGCGGGTGATTAGAGAGTGGTGCAGGCAGGCGGGCGGCGCGCATGCTGTGCACAGTCCTCGTCACTCTTAAGCATGGCCACCCGCCGCGGCCCCCTGTGCAGCCGCCCCCCGTACAGCAGGGTCTGCAGCGCACCTTGATCACTGTGGCAGCCGCAGGCAGCTCAGCTGTGCCGGCCGCCGCGGCCGACACAGGACACCGCTCTGGCCGCCACCAGGAATCGAAAGAAAACTGCGAGGGCCCGGCGGCCGGGCGGTGCCCCCCCGCCGCGGCAGCACAGCCGCCCAGCTCAACTATCTAAGTAAGTGTCTGTCAGCCGGTGTTCATGTTATGGTTTAATGGCGCATGAGACTTACTCTATTCTAAGCCTGGCTCGGCTGCAGAGTCACAGTCGACACAGCTGTCCCATAGCTGCCAAGGTTTCAGAATGCGATGTGTGACATTTTCATAATTTCATTGTAATTATGAGTGACATTTCAACGTCTATGAGTGACACTTTATTACGAGCAAAATCATGCAATAAAGAGGAGGGAAACGTATAAAAAATCAGAAATTACACTCATTTGAGTGACGGGAACCTCTAAAAAGATCTTAAAACTACTACAAAGCACCAGAAATGGAAGGGCACTAACCAGAGACATACTGCGTGACTGCAGTTCTCAGTAACAGAAGGCAGGCAGGCAGGCATTGTAGCTGCTCAGAAGATCTAATTGATTTTATCATTGATGACTGGATGCTAGCCTAAAAAACAAAGGTCATAGCATAGCAAGTGCCACTAGGAGATTATACCATAAATCAGGCCTCTCCGAGACCGGCCAAACTAACTTTGTTTTTCATTTCTTTGAGGATTGACTAGAGAACATGCTGAACATTTAACACAACAGACACCATCCCAAATGCATGCATTTGCTACGGTGCCACTTTCAGGGCTGGGAGCCAAGAGCCCCTCTTCTACTCTGTTGGTAAAGAGGGTATTGTTGTACCCTGTCAAACTCAAAATAGTCCCTGGTTATTTGTGCACATTGTTATCATAGCCTATTTTACACTCTGTGTTATATTATTTAAAACTAATGGCATGCATATTCATAGTGCTGCCAGAGGCTAGGACTTCATAGCACTTCAAAAACATGTTCCTAATTTCAAATGCATCAACAAGGGTTAAATTCTGTGTTGATGTTACAGACACCTGTAGTGATCCCATTAACCAGCTGAGCTTCCACGAGCTAACAGTGCATTCATTTCCCACCTGCTAGTTTAACTTTCATTTATGTTCATTAAATGTGTGTACATTTTATTTTATATGCAGTTACCTGCAGGTAAAAGGAAAGCAGAAGAGTTAAAAAATAGTTTGTTTTTAGCCCCGTCGCTGGCCCTATTCCCATTGCACTCGGGATAGCTTCATATTCTTTCTTATGACCCGCTGGTGAAAATACGAGCTCTATGAGCTCTGCTGCGCTTTTTGAACCACACTGAAGTCTCCCTCTGACTTTCCCCACTGAATCTAACACCTGTTGTGCATTTCCTCTGGACTGCACCCTTCACCCTGGGGTTAGCAGCCTGCGAAGAAAAAAAGACATTGAACGAAGGAGGTCAGGTTTGCCTACTGAACAAAAATATACTTTGAGTACCGCACGACAATGCCAACATAGCGTGGAAACTGGGATTGCTGCAGTTGGGCTGCGGCAGACCATGAAGCCGGCCTGAAGAAATAAATGATAGCAGCCGATCCAAACGTCTTGCACGGGGGCAAATGGAACCTCCGGATCTTGGCGGCCGTTCGTTACGGTGTTTACAGTCATTCCAGCCCCCCTATGGCATTTCAGTTACGCATCTAGTACACAGTAGTGTATAAGTGTGACAACACCGTACTAAAGTGCCTAGAAATACTTACTGCCTTTCTGTCACTGTGTGTTCATTTAACAGTTGGGCAGCACCCGGACAGCTGTGTCGACTGTGACTCTGCAGCCGAGCCAGGCTTAGAATAGAGTAAGTCTCATGCGCCATTAAACCATAACATGAACACCGGCTGACAGACACTTACTTAGATAGTTAAGCTGGGCGGCTGTGCTGCCGCGGCGGGGGGGCACCGCCCGGCCGCCGGGCCCTCGCAGTTTTCTTTCGATTCCTGGTGGCGGCCAGAGCGGTGTCCTGTGTCGGCCGCGGCGGCCGGCACAGCTGAGCTGCCTGCGGCTGCCACAGTGATCAAGGTGCGCTGCAGACCCTGCTGTACGGGGGGCGGCTGCACAGGGGGCCGCGGCGGGTGGCCATGCTTAAGAGTGACGAGGACTGTGCACAGCATGCGCGCCGCCCGCCTGCCTGCACCACTCTCTAATCACCCGCCGCTTTACTTCCTGCTTCCTCCGGACGTGACGGGCAGTCCCAGGCCGGCACATCCGGATTTATCATCCTGGCGCCCTGTTGCGCCATGACCGTTGAATCATGATTGACAGCTCTGAGGCTGTATCGACTGCGGGCAGGCCGGGCGCCGGCCGGCCCCTGCAGACTGACTGTATCTGCATTAAGTTTAAGTTTCCAGGGCAACGGGAAAACGGGAGTCGACGTCGGACTCTAGAGGCACTAGCAGCAGAGATACATTGTAGCGCGGCGGCGCCGCTCAGAGAACTCAGCTCAGTCAGAGCTGCTGCAGTGAGTCTGTGGTTTCTTTAGGCGGCACACATTAGTCGGCAATAAGCTGCGCAGGCAGCATAACTCTCAGAACTTGAGAGCCCGGGCCCACAAGAGCTGCTGGCGCGCCGCTGGCACAGCTGGCAAAATGCGTGACAAATGCATTCAGTGCGGTGATGCGGATCACCGCACTGATATGCGTGAGTGTCACACCAGTTGCGTGACACTTGACAGGACTGCTGTCCGGGTGCTGCCCAACTGTTAAATGAACACACAGTGACAGAAAGGCAGTAAGTATTTCTAGGCACTTTAGTACGGTGTTGTCACACTTATACACTACTGTGTACTAGATGCGTAACTGAAATGCCATAGGGGGGCTGGAATGACTGTAAACACCGTAACGAACGGCCGCCAAGATCCGGAGGTTCCATTTGCCCCCGTGCAAGACGTTTGGATCGGCTGCTATCATTTATTTCTTCAGGCCGGCTTCATGGTCTGCCGCAGCCCAGCTGCAGCAATCCCAGTTTCCACGCTATGTTGGCATTGTCGTGCGGTACTCAAAGTACATTTTTGTTCAGTAGGCAAACCTGACCTCCTTCGTTCAATGTCTTTTTTTCTTCGCAGGCTGCTAACCCCAGGGTGAAGGGTGCAGTCCAGAGGAAATGCACAACAGGTGTTAGATTCAGTGGGGAAAGTCAGAGGGAGACTTCAGTGTGGTTCAAAAAGCGCAGCAGAGCTCATAGAGCTCGTATTTTCACCAGCGGGTCATAAGAAAGAATATGAAGCTATCCCGAGTGCAATGGGAATAGGGCCAGCGACGGGGCTAAAAACAAACTATTTTTTAACTCTTCTGCTTTCCTTTTACCTGCAGGTAACTGCATATAAAATAAAATGTACACACATTTAATGAACATAAATGAAAGTTAAACTAGCAGGTGGGAAATGAATGCACTGTTAGCTCGTGGAAGCTCAGCTGGTTAATGGGATCACTACAGGTGTCTGTAACATCAACACAGAATTTAACCCTTGTTGATGCATTTGAAATTAGGAACATGTTTTTGAAGTGCTATGAAGTCCTAGCCTCTGGCAGCACTATGAATATGCATGCCATTAGTTTTAAATAATATAACACAGAGTGTAAAATAGGCTATGATAACAATGTGCACAAATAACCAGGGACTATTTTGAGTTTGATAGGGTACAACAATACCCTCTTTACCAACAGAGTAGAAGAGGGGCTCTTGGCTCCCAGCCCTGAAAGTGGCACCGTAGCAAATGCATGCATTTGGGATGGTGTCTGTTGTGTTAAATGTTCAGCATGTTCTCTAGTCAATCCTCAAAGAAATGAAAAACAAAGTTAGTTTGGCCGGTCTCGGAGAGGCCTGATTTATGGTATAATCTCCTAGTGGCACTTGCTATGCTATGACCTTTGTTTTTTAGGCTAGCATCCAGTCATCAATGATAAAATCAATTAGATCTTCTGAGCAGCTACAATGCCTGCCTGCCTGCCTTCTGTTACTGAGAACTGCAGTCACGCAGTATGTCTCTGGTTAGTGCCCTTCCATTTCTGGTGCTTTGTAGTAGTTTTAAGATCTTTTTAGAGGTTCCCGTCACTCAAATGAGTGTAATTTCTGATTTTTTATACGTTTCCCTCCTCTTTATTGCATGATTTTGCTCGTAATAAAGTGTCACTCATAGACGTTGAAATGTCACTCATAATTACAATGAAATTATGAAAATGTCACACATCGCATTCTGAAACCTTGGCAGCTATGTATCCTCTCTTGCCACTTTCTTGCAAAAAACACTGATCATGCCGTTGGTGTTGTAGATGACTTGAGTTTTTTCTGGTAGTCTAGGCAGAAATCCACAGGTCCTTCATCAACTTTGACAGTGATTTCGATCTGGTACCAATGAACTTGGCAACGTGCCTGACTTCAGACACATTGTCCATTCTCAGGAGGAGGCCATGTCTTGTTAGTCAGACTTCTCTCAAGGAATTGGTCTGACATGAAGGGCCAGATTTATCATGGGCTTGTGGTGCCCTTGCGTCAAGCAAGGTAACGCAAGGCCAATGCAAGCCCTTAAGTCAGATTTACTACTTGACATAGAAAATCTGGAGTAACTCAAGGCAGTGCAAGTTGCTGCTTTGCATTGCTCTGCCCTGGGAGGGCATTTCATGGGTGAAATGTGGGTGTAGAGCACTACGTGTGGCCTGTGAGGGTATCCAGGTGCTGGACACCAATGCAAGAGTATAGTCAGGGCTTTAAGTGGGTTGAAAAAACTTGGGTGGGTCCTTCAAAGGGACGTGGCCAATGTAATTAAGGGCATAGCTTGAAACACATAAGCTAAAAATCTGTGCTTAGCATAGTGTGCCACCCGGCTTGTATTTTGATGTTTCTGGCATTGAATCTAGATATATGATACAACAAGTAACATCATACCTAGTCAACACTATTGGCTTTGTCAATGCTTGTTAGTTGCATAAGATAAATAAGCAGCAAGTATGGCTTGTACGTAGTATTGAAAAAGCTTCCACTTAAAGCCCTGGTGACACCACGAAAAAGAGAAGGGAAATCCAGAGAGAAAATGACTCTCTTTACAGGATTTCCCTTCCCCTAAAACGCTCACCTGCAAGACGTCATGCCATAACTTCTTCACTAGTGAGAAGTGAGAAGGGTGAGCACATGCACATCAATGTACCTGCTGTCACAGCAGCACGTAAAAAAAAAAACGAACCGCCTGTGCCAGGGCACAAAACAGAGCCCTTTAGAGACCTGTTTCGAGGCCACCTTTAAAAAACTGCTGGTGCTCAGCACTGGTGAGACCCGGCCCACTTAAAGCCCTGAGTATAGTATGAACAGGCTTTATCCATAATGCACAACAGTAAACACTCCCAAATATGCTGCAGTTCAGACCAACAGCATTCCAACCAATAAGAACAGTGCTTCAAAAGTTTAAGCTTCCTATCATTTCTCTCTCCACTACACACCAAGGCACAGAGACAGTAAGGGGAGAACTTTGGTCATCCTGCACAACACTAAAGCTCCTATCAAATATGCTAGATTGAGAACCAACCACTTAGTCAGTAACTTTTGTGGAATATAGTTGTACCAGCTACAAAGTGCTGGCTCTCCTTGTTATGAGTAGAGGAAGCACTACATAAAATATAGCTAGAATAGATGCTATAAATTGTATTAAGTGGTTCACAGTGCACGGGAGCTAGCAATGCCACTAGCACCACCTCCCTCTTAAAGGCCGATGGTGAGGCTTGTGACATACATAAAATACCGCCATGTGTTTAACAGGCTAGGCTTGCTTTTTCTGAAGACATGAGGATAGTGGTGAGTAATTATTACAGCTTCTCACATGCCACTGCTGCACTGCAGTGCAGGTAAGGGCCAGAGGGAAGGACATGTTTTGTCAGTCTACATTTCGAATGCATCGGGTTCGAAGCTGTGGTGGATGCAACCATTGGAAGGTAGTGTGGCATTTGGAGAGAGTGGACACAATGAAAATAGCGGCAGAGGGAGCTCTCAATTTCTACAACTCCTGATGGTGGAGATGATCCATGATTTTAGAGGTCAAAGGCCAAACATTTGAGAGGTTCTCCTTAAACCCTGAGAGTCATTGGGTGTAACTTGTGGGGATCAGCACCTAGGCCTCATAAACTACCGAGTGGAATGGATCAGCAATATCTACCCTTTTTGGCTTCTTGCTCGAATCTGGTTCCCTCTCATGGAGACACGCCACACCTTTCACATGAATACTAAGTGCAGTGTGGCACTGTGACTACTGTGAGGACTCATCCTTTCTTTGGGCAACTAAGAAGAAAACTCAAGAAACATTTTCATCGTCCAGTCCTTGACACTGTTGCAGTGGGATTAGTAATTAAACTTGCCGGCCAAGAGGCGTGGTCACGACGCTGATTCAACATGTCGTGACCTGCCGTTGCTCTGGCCCATGAGGACCATCACCAGCAAAACATCCGTCACAATACTGGACACTGAGGCACATCATCACCTGTGAAAGACAGAAGGCGAGGTCAGGGTACTGAGGAAGCGCAGTGGAAGTGGGAAAATCCATCCTGGACTCGCTCCAGAGCCACAAAGATGGCACCCGGCCGCTCCTAAGCAGCGCAGGTCCCATATAAGACAGCTCCCATGGGGAAAAACAGAAGGTAGAGCAATGAGGGACCTAACTGTGTACCACATGGGACGCTGAGCCACAACCTGGCACAGCTTGCACCTGAGACTGTGCTGTCCACAGCGAGTAGGGTGGTGCAGCGTTGCGAGGCCTGGGGGCCATCAGCAAAGCAAAACCAAAGGTGGTGATGGACGGAGCGTTGACTATACAAGCACTCACCCCCAGTCAACTGATCTGGGTTTAATCCATCACCGTTCTTTAGCCCACTCTGCCACCCCAGTTCAGACATGGCCATATGCAAATCAGTCTGACCCTGTGCCTCATGGGAACAGTCCAGCCCGAACTGCCAAGCCATGCCTTCCCTGGACCGGAAACAAGCTTCCGAGGACCGGTTTCTGGCATTACAGCCGTCTTCAGCCCGGCTTGCTTGAATCCAGTGGCAAAGTGAGCAAGGGACTCACGTCTGAGGATACCCTGCCAACTTATGGCGAACAAAGCAAAACCAAAGGTGGTGATGGACGGAGCGTTGACAATACAAGCACTCACCCCCAGTCAACTGATCTGGGTTTAATCCATCATCGTTCTTTAGCCCACTCTGCCATCAGCAGGCACACCTCATAGAGGTGCTGGAGTCCCAAAGGTGGGGGCCAAGGATCAGGGCAAGGACGGAGCCGGGTGGCCCCTGATCAGCATGGGTGCTCCGTAAGACAGCACACCAAGAGATCAATGAGAGTGAAGCGTTGGGGCACCCACTCGTGAGCCGCATGGGTCCGTGGGATATGTCCCAGCACAAGATTGCAACATGGGCCCGACATCGAGCGGACCGTAATGAACAAACTGCTGAGGACACTGCCAGATTCTGCCTCATAGAAGAGCAGCATTGGTGGTACCGGGGGTCACTGAATGGGAAAAAAGTAGGGAGCCAAGACTGGGTTATTCTTTGGGCTTTGGGGTTGCTGGTGAGCGAGAAGCCTGGGACTCCCCCCACTTACCCATCAGAGACATAATGGTGGTGTACACGACACGGTCATGCACAAGGGGAGTCTACTGTCAAAACACTCTGAACTTGCAGTGATGGTGCCAGACAAGGGGCTCAGGCCACTATTGGCAGCCAAGTTATACAAATATGCCTTTAGGCTGGGAGTGTCATGGGAAAGATACAGCAGAACCGCAGACACGGCAAAAAGAAATGGCCCGTGAACAAGCACCATCGCTCGCAGGACTGCTGCTTCCAATAAAAGACACATGGTCTGTGCTAGAAATTAAGAATGACACTGTTGCAGTGGACATTTCTCTGATTTGTGCAAATGTGAAAAAAACAGTGGAGAGAGTAATCTCTTTGTAAAGCACAATTGGAGAACATGCCACCATGCAGATGTAGGTAGATCTTTTTAAGGAATCAACTCACAGGCTGCCCCATAGAGCGGAGGACGCTGAAGATAGGTCCTGCAGAAATAACGTGCTCTTTATGGGATTCCTGGAAAAGGTAGAGGGAGTCAATGATAAGACCTATTTGAAGAAATTTATTTGAAAGGTTATGCACCCTACCGATCTATCTTACACTTTGCAATAGAAAGGACGCACAGGGTGCTGGGTATTCCTCAGAGGGACCCAGGATGCCATCCTCCAAGCAGCACGGTTACACCCCCCATTGAGAGTGGGAAACTAGACCATAATGGTATTCCCAGACTACACGCACAAGGCACAATCACAGAGATCAACATTTACCAGGGTCAAAGTGGAAGTTCGCAAGAGAAACTTACAATACCCTATGATGCTCCCCGCAAAGCATGATCACGGATTGCAGAACATGGTTCTGATGTAGTGGGAGACTGGCTGGATGGCTGGACACCAACTGGGTGAAGAAGAGAGAGAGACAGAGAAAGAGATGACAAGGCAGTAACTCTGAAACCAGGAGGCGGAGGAGGCAGTGAACATCCAAGAATCAACAGGTGGAGGGTATGGTCCAAAGCGGCAGAAAATGAGGGTGCACAATGACGGCTAAAGAGGGGTCACTGATATGGACACTCCAGTAAGGCCGGATGATGATACAAGGCCAGTAGATCACACACAACTTCCATAAAGTCTCGGTTCAGCTGGCCGGTTTGAATGATGTAGTATGGTATTGAACCTAAAGGACTCGCAACACAGGTTTGATGTTTTTCAGGGAGGGTCAATAAGTGCCTTACGCAGTTGGGAGACAAGTAGTTTGCAACTTGCAGCAAGAGACAGCAAGAAGGAGGGTTGGGAAATGGAGGGTAGGGAACAGGTGCTATCAAGATTGGCAACAACTGAGGTTCTTGACACACAACAAATGACAAGATACAGCCTGTGGATGTGTAGTATGGTCCACTGGGACCAATCAATCAATCAATCAATCAGCGTATTTGTGAAGCGCGCTACTTACCCTTAAGGGTCCCAAAGCGCTGAGGGGGGGAAGCTGCTACAGCTCGAAGAGCCAGGTCTTGAGGAGTCTTCTGAAGGCGAGAAGGTCTTGTGTCTGCCGTATGTGGGTAGGGAGGGTGTTCCAGGTCTTGGTGGTGAGGTAGGAGAGGGATCTGCCGCCGGAGGTCGTTCGTTGGATGCGGGGGACAGCTGCGAGGCTGGCGGAGCGGAGCTGGCGGGTGGGGGTGTGGAAGCTAAGTCTGCTGTTCAGGTAGGCTGGTCCGGCGTTGTGGAGTGTTTGTGTGCGTGGGTGAGGAGCTTGAAGGTGATCCTCTTGTCGACGGGGAGCCAGTGTAGGTCTCTCAGGTGGGGGGTGATGTGGCTGCGGTGGGGAACATTGACGGGCAGAGGCGTTTTGAATGTGTTGTAGTCGTCGTAGGTGTTTGGTTGGAATTCCTGCGTAGAGTGCGTTGCCATAGTCCAGTCTGCTGCTGACGAGGGCATGTGTCACCGTTCTTGTTGTATCCGTGGGGATCCACTTGTAGATCCTGCGGAGCATGCGGAGGGTGTTGTAGCAGGAGGAGGAGACGGCGTTGACTTGCTTCGACATGGAGAGGGAGGAGTCGAGGATGAATCCTAGGTTGCGTGCATGGTCGGTGGGTGTTGGTGCTTTTCCCAGTGTGGTCGGCCACCAGGAGTTGTCCCAGGCTGAGGGGGTGGGACCGAGGATGAGGACCTCTGTCTTGTCGGAGTTCAGCTTCAGACGGCAGCTCCTCATCCAGTCGATGACGGCCTTCATTCCCTTGTGGAGGTTGGTTTTGGCAGTGCGTGGGCCCTTGGTGAGGGATAGGATGAGCTAGGTGTCGTCGGCGTAGGAGATGATGTTGAGGTCGTGATGGCGGGCCACTTGTGCGAGAGGGGCCATGTAGACGTTGAACAGCGTCGGGCTGAGGGATGAGCCCTGGGGGACGCCAAAGATGATGTCGGTGGCTTCGGATCGGAAGGGTGGGAGGCAGACGCTCTGGGTTCTTCCGGAGAGGAAGGACGTGGTCCAGTCAAGGGCCTTCTCTTGGATTCCGGCTTCTAGGAGGCATGTCTTTAGAGTGCGATGGCAGACAGTGTCAAAGGCGGCTGACAGGTCCAAGAGGATGAGGGCTGATGTTTCGCCGTTGTCTAGTTGGTGCCTGATGTCGTCTGTGGCAGCGATGAGGGCTGTCTCTGTGCTGTGGTTTCGTCCGAATCCGGACAGGGATGGGTCTAGGATGTTGATGTCTTCCAGGTGCCGGGCCAGTTGCATGTTGATGATTTTTTTGATGACCTTTGCCGGGAAAGGGAGCAGGGAGATGGGTCAGAAGTTTTTGAGGTCCTTGGGGTCCACTTTGGGCTTCTTGAGGAGGGGGTTGATTTTGGCGTGCTTCCAGATTTCCGGGAATGTCGCTGTTTCGAAGGAGATGTTGATGACCTTCCGTAGTTGGGGTGCGGTGGCAGCGCCTGCTTAGTTGAATACGTGGTGTGGGCATGGGTTAGACGGAGATCCTGAGAGGATGGAGTTCATGACCTTGCGGGTCTCGTCGTCGTTGACGTTGGACCAGGAGGTCAGGCGGTTGGTGCTGGTGGTGTTCGGAGGGGGGGTGGAGTCTGGCGTAGTCGGGGTGGTCGTGGTGTTGCAGCTGTCGTGGATGTCAGCGATCTTGCGGTGGAAGAAGACGGCTAGTGAGTCGCACAGTTCTTGTGAGGGCGGGATGTCGTTGACGTTGGCGCTGGGGTTGGAGAGTTCCTTTACGATGCTGAAGAGCTCTTTGATGTTGTGTGCGTTGTTCTCCAAGCGGTCTCTGATGGAGGATCTTTTGGTTAATCTGATGAGGTGGTGGTGTCTGCGGGTGGCGTCCTTGTGGGCTGCGTGGTTGTCCGGTGTGCGTTTGGGGAGCCATGTCTCTCCAATTTCTGGCATGCGCGTTTGGAGGCCTGGAGCTCGTTGGTGAACCACGTGGCTCTCTTGTTGGCGGGGCTGTTGGAGGGTTTGGCGCAGTCGTTGATCCACTGTCTGAGGTTGCGGGCTGCGGTGTCTGGGTTGGTGGGGTCAGTGGTTGGGTTCTTGGCGAGGGAGGTGATCATCTGGTCTTCGGAGACTTTGCTCCAGCAGCGGCGAGGCAGCTGTTGGGTGCAGTGGTGCGTGGTTGGTTTCTTGAAGGTGAAATGGATGCAGCGGTGGTCGGTCCAGTGGAGTTCGGTGGTGTGGTCGAAGGTGACGTGAGAGCCTGTGGAGAAGACGGGGTCAAGTGTGTGGCCAGGATGATATAAGATAGGCGATCAGGGCACTGTTGCAATGGAATGTAAACCTACAGCAGATCCGTCTGACCTAAACAATTACCGGCCCATCACCAATATCCCCACCCTGGCCCAACTGCTGGAGAAATGTGTCCAACTCCAACTAACAAAACACATTGACCATTTTGACCTCCTCAACCCTCATCAATCAGGCTTCAGAGCGAAACATAGCACGGAAACAGCTATGACACACATAATTGATGACGCCCTCCAAATTCTTGATCGCAATGAGTCCTGCCTCCTCATCCTTCTCGACCTCTCGTCAGCATTTGACACGGTCAAACATGAGAACTTACTGGAGCTGCTAAGCACTAGAATGGGTCTATCGGGAACTGTTCTCAAGTGGTTCTCGTCCTTCCTCCACAACCGGTCTCAGAAGTTCAAGATCGACAATGTGCTATCTACTCCTGTGCCTGCAGACCTAGGTGTTCCACAAGGATCCTCCCTCTCCCCCACACTGTTCAACCTCGTCATGGAACCGCTCGCCACCTTGCTCCAAGCTTCCAATGTCCAATTCCATATGTACGCTGACGACACACAACTTTACCTAAAGCTACAATCCCCGGAAGAGATCAAACATCTGAATTCCACGCTTATTAACACTCAATCTTGGTTGGCCAATAATCACCTCAAACTAAATGCTTTGAAAACTGAGTTCCTACTCATCTCACCCCCGGCGAAAAGCTCCACCACCCAATCCTGGCTCAATAACCTAACAGCATTCAATGTCCAACCGACCATCGTGGACTCGGCGAAATCCCTAGGCATTACACTCGACGCCAAGCTCAACATGCAGCAGCACGTTAGCAAAGCCACAAAAGGAGCTAATTTCCAAATCAACACACTGAGGAAAATTAAACCCTTCCTCCCAGCCGAAGACTTCCAAACTGCCGTACAAGCTCTAGTCATCCCTAGAATAGACTACGGAATTGTGGCCCTCAGCGGACTCCCGCTATCCACAACAGCACCCTTAAGAGCCTCCCTGAACGCTGCCGCAAGACTCATTACTGGCTCAAGAAAACATTCGCATATAACCCCAGACTTAAAGTCTCTGAAATGGCTGCCTTTTGAAGCCAGAATACAACTAAAAATTGCAGTTATGACACACGCGGCCGTGCACCACAATGCACCCAACTACCTCGCTCAAAAGTTATCTATATCAGGAGGTTCTAGAGCCAATAGAAGTACAAAAAATCTACTCCTGAAACCTTCTAGATTTCGGAAAGAGAAAACATACAAGCGCTCCTTCTCAGGAATGGCTTCCAGGATCTGTAATGCGCTCCCTACTGAAACTAGGCTTATCTCCTCCACTGCACTCTTCAAGAAAGAGGTGAAAACCATCCTTCTGGCCAAGATCTCCTGAACCTAATAGGTGCTGGATCAGAGACTCTGCACTGCTTTGTATCACTGTTCACCTGTCCTTTGGCACTATACTTCTACCTGATGGGTACACTCCCACCCTACTCTCTTACTACAGACCAATATATGATACACTCTGTTTTACTGATTCGCTCTCCTGATACTACTTGTTTACCTGATTGTATATTGATATGTCCTATGTATGTTATTATTATTACTGTTTACCTGATAGTATATTGATATGTTCTATGTATGTTATTATTATCCTACCATGTTAGCGACTATTATACTGCTCCCATTCTCTCTGTTATTTCCTATTGCCCCTACCCTGTCTTTGTAAAGCGCTCTGATATCTGTAAGGATCTTGTTCGCGCTATATAAAACTTTGAATAAATAAATACATAAATAAATAATGTGAATGCCCTAAATAGTCGACTGGTAGCCAAGGTGAGACAAAACCCCGACTTAGTACTTCTGCAAGTGACACACCTAGCAGAAAATAATTGTGGACTCCTGATCAGGGGAAAATATAAGGTACTGGTGCACTCTGGTTTCTCATTGGGATCCAGAGGAGCAGCGATCCCAGTCGAGCGCTCCTTCCTACTCACCCTCATGAGATCCTGGATGAACCCAAGTGGGTTTTATACTGCAATTCAGGGAGAGTGGGAAAGGCACACATTGACAGCAGCATCATGGTATCTCCAACCGGGGCTACAGTAGAACATGCCGGAGTTCTACATTCAGAGCAAGAAGTAGAACAGACATAAAGAAACTGAAAACTCTAAACTGGGAGACTGGAGACAAACTATATGGAGGCCCCTGACTCCTCGATGGTGGGACAAATACAGCTGGTTAAAGAACTTTATAGTCAGTTGGTAGCGGAAGACCTGTGAAAACATTACGAGGTCTATCATCACCGGATTTATGAATTCAGCAGTAAGATGGGGAAAATGCTGGCATGACTGGTGAGCAGGGAAGAGGGCCTGGGGGGCACAACATTCGTCTAAGAGACTTGGGAAGGTGTTATATACTGTGGAGGAGATAGTGGAGGTGTTTCGGAAGCACCTCTGTAAACTCTATAGCTCAAAGTTGCATATAAACCCAGAGGGCATGCGGGCTTCATTACAGGCAACCCTATCCTGCGTCTTGATGGGGAGGACATGGTGCAACTAGAGCAGGAGAAAGGGAGCTGGGAGAGGCAATCATGCAAATGAGCAGTAGAAAGACCCCAGTACCAAATGGGTTCCCACCTGAATTCTTTAAATGCCTGCCGGGGAAAACAACAAGGACTATGCTAGTGATGTTCAAAAGCACAAACAAATGGGGTGTCTTCCAAACGATCGCAGGAAAGCGACGATAGTCGTCATACATAAAAGTGGTAAACCTAGGGATGACTACACGTCTTATAAGTTGATAGCCCTGATTAGTAGTACAGAGGTTAAGGTGATGGCTACAATACTGGCAAACCATCTGAGGACAATTATCCTCAAATTGGTGAACCTGGACTAGTCTGAGTTCATGCCGCAGAGGTCTTCACAACATAACTTGAGATAACTTTTTGCATGCCTGAAGGGATGCCAGGTGATCCAGGTACCTGTTATCTTGCTCCAGCTCAATTCTAAAAAGGCATTTGTCTCCCTGGAATGGCCCTACTAGCAGGTAATCCTGCATAAAGTGGGGCTTTGCCCGGAATTTCTGGCCTTGGTGTGACTACTTTACATAGAAACGATAGCCTGACTTAACGTTAAAGGCACTTGTTCAGCTTGCTTTACATTGGGTCGGCGAACTAGACAGAAGAGCCCACTATCCCTGCTCCTCTTCACGATCGCCCTGGAACTGCTGGCAAAGTGGGGGATGCACTTATAAGAGAGATCAACTGGACCCCCAAATGGAGCGACAGGATATTTCTATATGCGGACGATATCCACAAATAGCTGGATGCTGGAGAATCTCGCCATATATGTGAAACACACAGGCACATTAACTGGCGTAAATCGATGATAGACCCAATCTTCCCCTGGAAGGGACCAGGGAAGGGAGTGATCCCAGTAGTACAACAACTATATCAAGGTATATATGTCTCCACTGACACACAGGAATTCCACGGACAGAACTTGAGAAAAAACGCAAGGAATTAAAAAAAGCTGTAGCCCACTGCAGAAAATTGCCTATATTTCTGTTAAACAGAGTGGCGCTGTACAAATAAATTGATCACTCTCCCAAAATTACTCTATACATCTCCAAAATACTCCCTACGAGATATCAGATGCGTTCTTCAGGGAAGTGGAGTCCACCACACGCACATTGCAATGGGATGTCGGTGTACCGCGGATAACCCATCTAAACCTGATGAGAGGGCCCTCTGAGGGAGGGATTGCTCTCCTAAATCTAAAATCCACTTAAAGGGTGAGCCTGCTGCTGGTGGAAAATGAATGAGTGTTCTCTTCTTGAACAGGGCCAGTGCTGATGGACGACAAAGAGACAATGGATAACGTGTCACTATCTCAGTCTACTGTATGGGGGAGCAACACCCAAGCACTCCCGACAACAACTAAGATTCTCAAGTTGTGAAGAGCAGCCACATGAGCGATGGGATGAGAGACAACGTTGAAGTTAGAAACTCCACTATGGGAAGACAATATACTACCTCAGATGCAGGATTTGGAAGCGCACCCCCAGTAGGATCTAATAGGTTTCTCTAAAGTAGGGGATATCTTGGAGGATGTTGGGATGGTAACATTTGCGAACAAGATACAAACTGGCAGGCAGGCCCTTTCTGAGATACTTCCAAGTGAGACAAACATTGAGAGAATACACAGACTTACTGACGAACACGGCAGAAGAAACTCCCTTGGAGTTTCGGATCTTGGCAATGCCGCTACACAAACATGCAATTACACACATACACCAAACACTTGTGACAGACTGTCAATGCCCACTAGACAAACTGGAAACCAAATGGGGACAAGACTTAGGAACTCTGGAGGATGCGGACTTGGCAGATGTGTTTCGCTACCTGAGGGAGATTGCAATAAAAGCGGGGCCTCGTCTGGTACAACTTAGGAGTTTGCATAGAGTCAACTGTAGCCGAACACAACTTTTAAAAATGGGTTTAGCCAGTGACGACCAATGCCTCAGCGTGGGGCTGCAATACAGGGACTGTGAGCCACACTCTGTGGAGCTGCCCCAATTACATTCTGGGTGTGAGTGGAGCAATACATATCAAGGGTGGCAGAGGATAAGATCATATTTACACAATACCTTTGGTACTCCTAGGATTGTGGTGAGATGTCACACTTTTCAAATATGATCTACTGTTTTTCAACATGGCCCTGGTGGTAGCAAAAAGTGATATTGCTCTGCTTTAGGGGGCCCAAAAAAACTTACTGAGTACGGACAAATGGGTAACTAACAAGAACGGGTGCATTCAAGCAGAAGCCACAGTCTACAAGCTGAGAAGGTGCCCCCGGACTTTTGACAAGATCTGGTCCAAATGGAAGGATATACAAGGTGACTCCCTGGGAATCTGAGTGGGGAGAGGCCTGGATGGAGAATGGGAGAGGCACACAGAGAAAATGACAACGCCATAGGGGCACACCATAATTCAAATGACACAGTTGGGAAGGCCGCACCGGGTAGACCAAGAGTAACAGCAATATGCATCTGATGACTACCTGAAACTGTCAGATATGATGCTGTTTGCTGGTGGTCCCTGGCTAATGGTTGTGATGATGTTGGGAAAAACCAATAAAAAGTGTTATGAAAAAGTTGGATGGCGTGGCTTGCGCGCCGCTCAAGATGGACTCGTAGTAGCGGAGCTCCGGCACTGAGTCCCAGTTTCGGACTTCTCCACTTGACAAATCCTGTTTCCATCTACCAAACTCACCGGTTTTCTTTCCCTCAAGATGAGGTGAGCCCTGTCAGCCTCAGCCGCGATTTTGTGGATTTACATCGCAATTCCAGTTTGTCACGGCAGAAACTGTCGTTTTTGCATCATTAGATCTTGCTGAACTCTGCTACTGCGGCTATTATGGAATAATTTCATTGCTTCTTTCCTTTTTATTCGGAGAAGCATTGTTTTTATGAGAATACCAGCTCTTCATTGCATTTTGCATGGACATGAGTGATAATTATACAGCAACAATCTCATGGCCTTAAACTCTCCACAGAATATGTTGCGGAGTATTTGTTCATGTTTCTGAATTTTACCATTGAGATTTCATGCGTCATTTGAACTACGCAGAAGTGCTCCTGTCTAGAATATGGTTATTACAGCTCTAAATAACTATATGATGACAGTGAATTATCTTCAGCATCAAATGTTTGTATTTTAGCGCTCTTTTTGCATGAAGATCACTGCAAATTTTTGATTCCTGCCATATTCTCCCCTATTTTGCTATATGTCGATGGGGAAACTACGTCAGCTTAAACTTTACGCTTCTACTAAACCTGCTGTAGGTTCTGACTCTGATTCTACTTTGCAAGGCACGGAAGATTTGCCCTTGCAGAGGTCCGACTCTTCTTCTGGTGCTACTCCCAAAACACACACCATGAGTAAACTACCAACAACTACATCGACTAAACGGCCGAAAAAGGATCCCCCTTCTCCAGGCTCCTCCTCTTCTTCGACAGCCTCCATGGGCTTAATTCTTGCAGAAATACGTTCTCTTAAACCTTTCATGGAGGAAACGAATAAAACAATACAATTTTTGCATGATAAATGGTCCTCCTTGGATTCTCGCGTTCTCCTTGTGGAACAGGCGACGGAATCTCTTCAAGCTTCATGTTCTCGGATTTTTGCTCTGGAGTTGGATGTTTCCCTTCTTAAACGGCAGGCAGAGGATTTGGAAAATCGCAATCGCAGGAACAACCTTCGTCTTTATGACCTTCCTGAGCACACAGAGGGTTCCAATCCAACAACTTTTTTCCAATCCTTTCTTCCAAAAATTTTGGATATACCTGCTTCCTTTTCACTCAACATTCAAGGGCGCATAGACTTGGTCCGAGAATTTCCACTAAGCCTCGCTGTGTCATAATGCTGTTTCCACAATATACTGACCTTCTACAAGTTCTGGCAGCTGCAAAGTCTAAAAAGCAACTTTCTTGGGAAGGGCACCGGTTGTATCTCTCTCAAGATGTGGCTAAAGTTACTGCAGACCGGCGGAAGAAGTTTCTTGATCTCCGTCCACAATTGCGTGCACTCAATGCCAGATTTGAACTTTTACATCCATGCCTTTTTAAAGTTACCTACAAAGACAAGACTACGACATTTGATGATCCAGAGGCACTTCAAGAATCCCTTCGCCGACATGGAGCTGTCGTCATGGACACTTCACGAATTCCTTGAATTGTTGCTTCCGCCCTATATGTCATAATTGTCTCTGCATTGTCTTTCTTGCCTTAATTGTTATTTGGTTTGCTCTTCTAAACCATTTTATATAATATTCTTACCTTATGTTCTTTACCTTATGTTTTCCCAAACTTTTTACTTCCACTTTATAATATTTTATTCCTCTTCTTCACAGTTTTTTTTTCTTTCAAACATCCCTTCTTCTCCCTACTGTCACACGACACTTTGATGTAGTCCAGCGGACGTTTGGTGATGCTTCTCTGGCTGCTGTCGTCGTCATCTGTCTGGCGCCATCACCCCCGTTTTCCGTTTGTATTTGTAGGTATGTCTCTCAGTTGTCTGGATTTGACATGTACTATCTTCTTTTTTCATTATCTTCTTTCTCCTTCTTTTCTTCCTTTTTGGTATCTCTTGGCTCCTTTTCTCTTTCATTTTTCATACTATTTCTCTTTCTCTGCCTTCTCACACCTTTTTCTTCTTTGCATTCTATCTCATTCTTTTTTCATCTTTGCATTTTCTCCTACAATTTTTCTTTTTTGTACTAGTAAGCATACTATTGCTTATATTTTCTCTCTGATACATTTTCCGGGTTACCACTTGGAATGTCAAAGGTTTAAATAACCCAATTAAAAGGCAACGGGTGTTATCCCATTTAGCCAGACTTAGAAATGATGTTGCCCTTCTTCAAGAATCTCACCTTTCAGAGACTGAAGCCTTGAAACTTAAAAGTTATTGGGTTGGTCATGTATTTCACTCTCCTGCTGCAGGCAAGAAGAATGGGGTTGTGATATTGTGCCATAAAAAGTTAATTGTGTCCACTGTTTCTCATGAATGCGATGTGGATGGTCGTTGGGTGATTGTTAAATTGCGTATAGATAAGATTCCTATTGTTATATTTAATGTTTATGCTCCTACTGGTGTTGACAAATCCTTTTGGCCTACCATTTCTGAAAAACTTGCTTCACTCCCTGAGGAATACATTATTTTTGGTGGTGATTGCAACCAAATTTTTGACCCAATCCTAGATAGATTTTCCAAAGTTAAATTCTCTACATCTAAGATGCACTCACAATTTGTTGCCTCTATACACAACAATGCACTTGTTGACATCTGGAGATTATGTCATCCTGATCTTAGAGAATATAGTTTTTATTCCCCTACCCACCATTCACAATCCTGTATAGATTATCTTTTTCTCAGCAAACCTTTAGCTCAACATGCTGTCCACTCTGACATTGGCTCTATCTTAGTCTCTGACCACGCTCCTGTCCATGTTGACATTGATCTCCTTCCCTTTTCCCCATATTCAGGTAGATGGAGGTTTAATAATTCTTTACTTCTTGACCCCACTTTTTGTTAAAAATGTACTGCTTTTGCCACAGAATTTTTTACCATCAATTATTCCCCTGATTCCTCGTTCCCTATGGTGTGGGACTCTTTTAAAGCGGCTTCTAGAGGTTTTATAATTAATTATGTGTCACATAAGAAAATGCTTTTGTAAGCTCAATCCACTCAATTACTCAATAAAATTAAGCGACTAGAACATGTCTATTATACTTCCAATACTGAATCCTCTCTTAAAGATCTCATTGATGCTAAATTTACTTTTAACAAACTGACCACTGAGGCTGCCTCCAATTTTTTATTAAAATGTAATTCTCGTTATTATGGAGGTCAGAACAAAATGGGGAAACTATTAGCCAATTATTTGAAGGTACGGAAGAAACGGACGAAAATTGATTGTATCAAAAATTCTACTGGTGTTTCTTTCTTTAAGGACAAGGATATCTTACATGAATTTGTCACTTTCTACAAAACACTTTACACTCCGGAATCTATTCCAACTCCATCTGATCTTTTATCCTACTTTCAAAACATTCCTTCGCCTCCTTCAGATCACGTTGACTTTGGATCCTTGGAATCTGATATCTCTCTCACAGAAATTTCTCATGCCGTTTCGGTGTTACGCCGTGGAAAAGCCCCCGGTCCCGATGGTTTCACCATTGAATTTTACAATCATTTTGCTTCACTTCTTTTGCCAAAGCTTTTACTGTTGTTTCAGTCCTTTCTTGACTCCGGCTCTTTGTGTGGTACCTTTCAACAAGCCTTGATTTGTTTAATCCCTAAAGATGACAAAGATCATTCACTATGCAAAAACTACCGGCTAATTTCCTTAGTGAATACAGATTACAAGATTCTTGCTAAGATTTTGGCACTTAGAATGGACCCTCTCTTACCTGATTTAATTGGCCCTGAACAATCAGGTTTTGTTAAGGGACGTCTCTCTTCTGATAACTCACGTGTCTTTTTTGATATTTTAAATAAAGCTCCTTCAATAAGTCAGCCCCTGGCCGCTATTTCTCTAGATGCTGAGAAAGCATTCGACAGGATCAGTTGGGACTTCATGTTTCATGCTCTCAAATGGGCAGGCTTTCCAGCAAAATGTATTTCTATTATTTCTTTACTCTATTCTGGTCCTCAGGCATCAATATTTGTTAATGGTATAGTTTCGGATTATTTTGCATTACAAAGAGGTGTTCGACAGGATTGTCCATTATCTCCTTTGTTATTTGTTTTGGCTTTAGAACCTTTCCGCACCAAGATCCGTCTCGATGATAACATCTCTGGTTTTCATTTTGGTTCTCAACAAGTTAAACTTTCGGTCTACGCTGATGATATCCTTCTTTACTGTTCCGAGCCGCAATCTTCCCTTCCTTTCTTTCTTCAACAGGTTTCTTCTTTTTCCAGTGTGTCTGGGTATCGTCTTAATGTTGACAAATGCGAAATCTTACCCCTAAATCCTCTATGCCAAAAACACCTTTTTGAACAGTCTGTTTTTTCTTGGCAACCATCCAAGATCAAATACTTGGAAGTCTGGTTTGCTCCTCATATATCTGACACCCTTAAAATAAACTTTGACTATATATTTAAAAAATTGACTGCTGCCATCATCCGTTGGAATCCTCTCTTTTTATCCTGGTGGGGTGGATTCAATAAAAATTATGTTATCACCTCTTATACTTGATACAATTTCCATGATTCCTATTCATATTCCTAACTTTTATTTTAAGAAGATCGATTCTATTTTACTTAAATTCTTATGGAAAGGTAAACTTTCGCGTACATCTCTAGCCTCTTTGAAAAAGGTTAAACCTCATGCTGGACTTCGATTCCCTGATTTTAAGACCTATTACCGTGCTTTCTCCTTGAAGCAAACATCCTGTTGGCTTTCCTCTGATCTTCCCTTTTACCCCCCCCATCTGGCTAAAAATAGAATCTTCCTTTCTGGCTCCCTTTGACTTTCGTGAATACTTATCCTTTTCTTCTAATATGACTTATTTTCGCAATCCTAATATGTCCCACTCTCGTAAGCTTCTTATCCCCTTTTTACCATCCTCTTACCCTTCTCTTCATTCTTTATGTGATCAACCTATCTGGCATAATACACCACTCAAAATTCGTAATCCTTCTATTTTTTGGAAGGCATGGTATTCTAAAGGCTTGCAATGGATTTCTCAACTCCTTTCTCATAATCAGTCTCTTTCCTTTTCTGAACTCCAGTCCCAATTCTCTCTACCTTCATCTCCACAGTATAATTCGCTCTATCCCTTCCTTATTCAATACCTTCAAAATCTCCCGGTCACTAATGATATCCCCATTATCCATCGACCTATATCTTTTGTATTAGATCACTCCTCCTCTGCTTCTTTTCTTTATAAATCTTTTCAATTCTCATCGGTCACAGCCAAGACAAAGATTGAATTAGCTTGGGAGAAGGATTTTTCCCACGACTGGTCAATTTCCTTTTGGGATAAGATCTGGTCTAAGATTCATAGAACCTCTAGAGCTGCTAATACCACCCAAACCCTCTTTTTCATTTATAATTGGATTTTATTTACTCCATTGATTTTATCGCTTTTTCAACAGACACTCTCTCTACTTGTTGGTCTTGTTCATGTCCTAATGCTGATTTAAAACATATGCTATTTGATTGCCCTCGCATATTCCAATTTTGGAAACTTGTTTGGTCCCAACTTCAAAAGATTTTTCAGATTCAAATTCCCTTTTCTGTTACTCACATTTTTCTAGGTTCTCTCTCTTCCTTTTTCCCTCAACCTTCATCTCATTACTTACTTATTGACCTCTTGATAGCTATTGCCTTTCACATCATTACTTCCAATTGGAAACACGCCCACAACGTCACTTTTCGTTCTTGGTGGAACGCAGTTTGTTTTCACCACTGACTTGATACTAATTATGTGTCCCCTATTTCCCTAGCAATCAAAAGAGACCTCCTTCGGCTACCTTTGGTTAATTTCCTCTCCTCCACTGTTCCCCCAACCTCCACCTCTCACACTAGGTCTGCTGAGGTTCGAAAACCCCCTTAAATTCCCCTTGCCCTTAATCTTTTATCTAATTGTTTATCATTCACTTTTTGCTTGATATATTATTCATATTTTTTCTTGTTTCTTACATTTGTTATGCTTACGATGTATTTTATATATGCATAGTTTCGACTATTTTTCTAAAATTATTCTTATATACTTTGTAACTTTTCTGTCACTTTTTATTTTTTCGCTGTATAACTTGTATGGTTATAACTTTTTGACTGTTTCTTCCTTTTCTGTTTCTGTTCTTTTTGTTCTTAAATAAAATCAAACTTAAAAAAAAAGGAAAAGGTGGATGGCACGGGCACCAGCTTTATTTACTCTAATAGGTTCCGCACCCAGTTCAACCCACAGGGAGAGGTCCAAACATAGTGGATGTTGACTGTTTTCTTGTGCAAGCAAAACATGCATTACTGTTGTCTGCACAGTACCTGTTGAGTGTGTGAGAGTCATGCACTGCCAGCAATCAACCAGTTTGCTAGATGAGTGATACTTGCATTGCTTCTGCTCAGCGCCACCTGTTTTCTTTATTTACATGAACTCTACACTACTACGTTCATTCAGCTCTTGAAAAATTTGCACCTCCAACATTATCTTCTTCCTGATTTAAATGTAAACCAATTAAGTTGACAATGTTTTAAAAAAATCAAGAGGTCAAGAGTCTTTCATTTGTCTCGTGTACATTATATGCATAGGTCTCACAGTATCTACTACGCTTAGACTGTCTAGACAGGATTTCCAAAACTCCACTAGTCGTATCCATTGGTGTAAAGAGACATTTTGAGAGCCAGATTAATGGTAGGCCATATACCTCAGCTAAATAGCCAGTTTTGGAAAGCAATCCACCCGCCTGGTATAGGACGTCTACCTCGTGCTCACTATCAGGCTATGGGGTTCCAACTCATAATCGAAGAAGATTGCTGAATCCAGACAGGCATGGGCAGCACACAAAGCCAGAAGAAGATACATGGTACACAGAGGAATTAAGAGCATTAAGAGAAGAACTTAACAAACTGCTAAAATAGCTCTCTAAATATTGCCATGTCGACACCAAACCAATCATTAAAGATCTAAAATATGAATGCAGAGCGTAATGCTGGGAAGCAAAGTCAGGATTTGAAACAAGGAGATGGTATAATATCTGTAAATGGGCCTTCACTCGAGACAATAATGAATTCTAGAGGCTAAATCACAATCTAGAATGTCCTCAAATTGTAATAAAGAACATAGTTGCATCGTCATGGGAAAAACACTTTTTACAATTGCATTATGATCATCCTGCATCTAAAATGCCTCCAGAAAGCCCCAGTTGCGTCTCTTTAGAAATTAAGACCAACATAAAAATCACAGGAATAATTTAAACCGGGGACCAGTTGCTGACAGAGGACCAGCCTTTCAAAATCAACTCAATGCTGGCAATCTCCCAAGTGGATATAGTAAAAATTGTATCATCTTCAAGAAGCAGTGGTGTGCCCGGTCCAAATGGAGTTCCTATGGCAGGTTTTAAACATCATCTAGATACTTGGGGGTCGATTCCGATCCGGTAAAAAGCGCTCCGAATAGCCGTTCGGAGCGTTTCTCCCGTACGAATCGTACCCTGCAACGTCCCCCGTACGTCCGACGAAGTACGATTCGTACCAGGAGCCGTACTCCGTACGAGTCGTACAGAGTCCGTACGACTCTAATCTCCGTACGATTCTCCCTCAGAACCCGCTGTACGAGACATAGCGGCTGGTTTTTACGACCCAGCAAGTACGATACGTGTCGGGGACGCACCGTACGACCCTTTTTTTTACGGGAGCATAAAACAGCCGTAAAAGCATAGTTCGCGCCAAAACAGGTATGGAAAGCCCCCCCCGGGTACGGTGCGTACCCCCCATGATCGCAGGGGTACGGCTCGTACCCCTGCGATCATGGGGGGTACGCGCCGTACACCCAGCGTACATGGGGTACGCACCGTATCCCATGTACGCTGGGTGTACGGTGAGTACCCCATGTATGCTGGGTGTACGGCGCGTACCCCCCATGATCGCAGGGATACGCGCCGTACCCCTGCGATCATGGGGTTTACGCGCCGTACGGTGTCTATGTGATTGTGCGCTTTTCCGTACGAATCGCCCTTACCTGACGTGGACCGTACGACTCGCATCCTTTTACCCCGGTCCGGATCGTACTCGTCGGGTCGTACAACGTGTGTACGAGTCGTACAGAGATGGCTCCGGATACGATTCGTACGGATGTTAATTTTACCGGATCGGAATCGACGTCTTGGTGTACTCCTCTATTAATACCATACAAAGGAATTTTAGCCAGCGAAATAATCCCTGAATTCTGCATCTAATCCACAAAAAGTGGCCCTGCGAATGATAGGACAATAGCCCCTCCATGACAACGGAGCAAAGGTGTTTGACTGAGTGTGGTTGGCCGCGCTAGAAGATAGGGTCAAAAAATGAAATATCTTGCCAACCTTTCAGACCGGCTTCAGAGAAGGCTGCAAAACATTTGCCAATATAACTGCTATTAATTTATTAGCCAAAAAGGCAATAGCTCACAAATCATCATTGTACATGTGCTTTCTCGACTACAGTGTAGACAAAATCCTAAACTTACTACTTTTGTTATTCACAGAAGGTATTTAGTAGTGGTAAAGTTAGGATTTTGTCTTAAGTATGTCTTAAGTCTGTCTTAAGTCTGTCCTAAGTTTGTCTTGAGTTTGTCTTAAGTCTGCTTAAGTCTGTCTTAAGTCTGTCTTAAGTCTGTCCTACTACTTTTGGTATTCACAGAAGGCATTTAGTAGTAGTAAAGTTAGGATTTTGTCTTAAGTTTGACTTAAGACAGACTTAAGACAGACTTAAGACAGTCCTAAGACAGTCTTAAAACAAACTTAGGACAGACTTAAGACAGACTTAAGACAAAATCCTAACTTTACTACTACTAAATGCCTTCTGTGAATACCAAAATTAGTAAGTTTAGTATTTTGTCTTAAGTTAGTTCTGTGTTCCGGGTTAGCTCCGAAACCCGGAACAAGGCTCACCGCAACTCGGCCGGAGAACGCGCTCCGAAGTATTTCCCCGCACCGGGGCAATATAACGACTGGGAGCTCTCGCACTCCCTGACCTATGTCATCCCATTGACAGGACAGCCATTACCTTAATATTTAACAAGAGAAAATCCTTTTTGAAGAATCCAACACCGATTAAATCGCCATAGATTATTTTTAATGACGATTAACCGACAACAAGGTTCCCCTTGTGAACGGACCCACACCTTTTAACCTGGTCTCGAGCGGGGCCGGGTTGGAAATATCACCGGCCTAGCGGACTGTGGTGCGCCACCCTAATCTTTCAGTCCTGAGGAGTCGCGGAATCATTACATTCCAATGCGACGAAACACGTGTCGGCTGGCTCTAAAGAATATTAAATGAAGATTTGATCACAAAAGACATTGGTGTTCTCTCTGACAGCTGCAATTTGAACATTCAGGTGTCCATCGTGGCACAAATTTGTACTTATCTTTTGGTGTATGCAGTAGGCATTCAGTTGTCTTTGTTTAGGCGTGTGGTTTGACTACACACTTGTTGAGGGGTTACAGCGCTCATCCCCTTGCCTTATTGCACCACCGTCCTTACCATCTCTACATGATACCTATTTATTTATTTATTTTTCACATTTATAAAGCGCACTGTTACCCGGAGGTGTCCTGGCGCTAACGTGATTGAGCCAGTGTGTGGGTAGGGGGCTTTAGTGAGTAAAGAGCCAGGTCTTAAGCGCTCTTCTGAAAGATAGTAGGTCCGACGATTGTCTGAGATTGAGTGGTAATCTGTTCCAAGCAGCTGCCGTGCCTAGGGAGAAGCTCCTGCCTCCCCATCGTGCTTTCTTGACTCTAGGAACTGATACCAGTGCCTGCTCTCCGGATCTTACATTTCTTGCTGGCTTATGCCAGTGGAAGAGTGACTTCATGCACCGAGGGCCAAGGTCGTGTAAAGCCTTGAAGACCACGCAGAGTGCTTTGAAGATTATTCTTTTTCGGACTGGCAGCCAGTGGAGTTTTCATCAGATCCTGAGCTGCCGAGGCAAACTTAAGGGTGTCGGTCATCAGGCGGGCGGCTGCGTTCTGCAGGATCTGGAGCTTGTTTAGTAGGCCATGTTGGGCGTTCAGCATAAGGCTGTTACAATAGTCCAGACGTGAAAGCACCAGTCCAGTGACAACAGTTTTCCTGTGCTCCATCTCCATCTCTATGCGTAGAACAGGAGCTGAGCGCCCGGTATTTCCCCCATCCTAAAAACCCTCTCTTTCAATTGAATTCCCTTGTGCCACCATGGATGCGCCGTATTTACAATACGGCGCTCCATGGCGAAAGGATTGACAGATGCGTCAGAAATTCTGATGCGTCTGTTGGGGCAAAAGACACGCATTGCTGGAGCAAGCACGGCTCAACTTCAGCAATGCATTTTGTGACCTGTACCCACTACACTGGGTCACTCCTTACTCCTGATTCAAGCAGGCGTATGGTTTTGACGCAGTGGCGTCCTAGAAGTGACACAGTGCAATCTTGAAGATTTCACTGCGTCACTTTTATGAGGCTTTCCTGCGTGTGAACGCCCACCTGCATACATACCTGACACAGATATGGTGTGATGCAGGGCTTTACAAAGTGACGCATTTCCCTAGATGCGTATCGTTGTAAATTGGCAGCATTTTTTACGCCACCGCTGTGCCACAAAAGTAACGCAACAGCTGCGCAAAATGTGTCGCAAGGGGCTTGTAAATCTGCCCCAAGTTTTTAAGCTTAAGTTTTAAACGATTTAGGGTAAGGTCGATCAAGAAAGCCATTATAGAGTGCAAGCAGGGTGTAGGTCCACAGTTATTTAGCTGATTATTAAAACACCTTTAATTAGCAATATCAGAATTAAAGAAAGTGGAAATGGCTCCCCGCGCCTCTACTGCCTACTGCATTAAAGTCCTGTGACGTTGGTCAAGGGCGTATAGAGTTTGATTGATATTGAGTCTGTGATTTGCACAATACAGCATTACGCAGAATTTGAGTTTTATGGGTTTATATAAGCACACAGAACTTTTACTTTAATCTTCAAGAGACCGGCAGTCTGATCTAAGACTGTTTCTTTGAGCCTGAATGGTTTACTCAAGCAAATGGCACTTTCACTATGAGCTTAAATGGTTTACATAAGCACATGACACCTTAAAGCTAATTTTGTGTCCGTTAATCCCCGCTAATCGAAATGCTATGCCCATATATAGACAGTATAGGGCAAAACATGAGTTGGGGATGCACAAAGGCAAAAACGGAAGAGTGATATCCGTGACAGTATATTTGCATTGCATGGCAAATAAGTATTTAATGAAATCTGATTTACCGACAATTTTAATAGTTTAATGTTTTATGATATGTAACTACATCTTTACTATTGTAATGATTCGAATTAACAGAACAAATCATTTCTATGACTTTCATAGTGTATACAACAAGGTGTGTTCAATCGTGGTACCGTTTCTCAAAAAAATACTTGCAGTTCCAAAAATAAAGTCTAATTCTGTATTCCTGGGGGCTAATCTTTGACGACTCTTCGTGTAAAACGTCAAAAAAGAATGTTGCGCCGGACATCACCAGTGCTAAAGCCTGCCCTGACGGGGAGTGAAGGTGCGGTGCTGCCTCCCCTATGGATTTCTAAGCAGTGGCAATGTGTCATCTACTTTTTAGGTCTCGGCCTGGCGACAGCAGCGCATGCGCTGTCTGCCATGCAAAGGGCTTCTTGGAATTAATACGGATTCCGAAGCCGTGTCCCATCTCCGCCTTCAGCTTTCATTCGTGTGCGTCGTTTGGCGTCACAAATTATGCCAAAGGCAGTGCAATGATTGCACAGAAGACATGTCAATCCCTCCTTGTTAGCAGTTTTTTTTATCTCGGTGCACTCGAAATTAAACTAATTTCAACACAAAAGGTTTAACAGATTACTCTTCACGTTTATGGTGTGCTACAACATCCGTTGCACTGTGTCAATCAGTGCCCTATCGATTAGTACTTCAAAGGTCCGGATCTATGAAGTACTAATCCCTCCTTGTTGCCACCCTGTCTCCTTTTAGCCCCGCCCACCGGGATTGGATCGTTTGCTGTCAGTGTTACACATCCTCTTTTATTACTCATTAAGCTCTCTTTTGTTTTCATTTTCAGCGCGGTACTAATGAGAGTGCACCGCGCTCTGTGTTTGTTTTTTTAAATTTAACTTTGAAACTGAGCACGGCGCCGGTTCACGGACACCGCGCTCAGTGTTAAAGTTAAGAAATATATAAAGAAACCGAGCGCGGTGTCCATGAAGAGGGGCCGCTCTCAGCTTTAAACTTAAGCATTTGCAATGCAATCGGAACTATTACATTGCAAATGCTTCTTTTTCTTGCATTAAAATGACTGACCACGTAGATCATTCATGGGATGGCACTTGTTATTGTCAGTTCACTAATGGGAGCATAATTCCGCTGGGCGTATCAGTTTTTTTGAATACTGCACAACATGAGCATATGCACATTCGTTAGTGCCATGCGTTCTTCTCTGTTGTGCTTTTAGTATTGTTTAAAAAGTGCTCCACATTGTGGCAAAGCATAGGAGACGAACGATGGAGTTTTTTTTTGCAAACTTCTATGCTGCAGTGGCCATGATGATTCTTTTTATTGATTTGTAACACACCCACTCATCAGCCGAATAATACGTAGGAACAAGTTGACCGCCCTTGCAATGTCACTAGACGGCAGATGTCCACGTAGCACGAAGGGAGGTAGTCTATAAATCCGCGAAATCGAGGATCCGCACACTTCAACTGTGATCACCCTCTGCTTTAAGACTGTTCATAGGGAGCCCCTTTAATAGAGCTTTATTTGCTTAGCCAGTTCCTGTTCTGGATTGCTGGCCTCCTTTGAAATGCATAAAAAGCTGTTTGTACATCTGAAAAATATACTATAAACACACATTTAATTATTTCTCATCCATATGTTATATACGCACTGTGTGAATAACTGATTTTTTTAAACTTTATTATTCACTGCAGCGGATTTATTTTGTTGCTTTTGTCACCGCTATAGTGATTACGTAAGCCTTTTGACCTATCCAATGCTTGTTGATCATTTTAAATACTTCAGGAAAGGAGAAGTGATATTTAGGGGGCCCCATCGCACTTGTGCCTCCATGGCAACCCAATTCTTTACCTTTTCATCAAAATGTTTGCAATCTGATTGACATTCATGCTTATTTAAGGTAAGGTTTTTCAAGCATACAGTGGAGATGTGTTGGGTATCTGGGCAGTTTAGGATAACATTGAGGTGGTGTGAACCAAAAGAAGGTGATTGAAAACTGTAAAGCTGGGTAGATTCTCGGTCCCTTAAGCAGCCCTCAGTTGTGGAACCTCTGCATCCGGGTTTACCCATCCCGCGTGATGCAGGGCCTCTTGGTTCATCTGACTGCACAGTGACTTAGCATTGTGAAGTCGTGGCTAATGGCCCGTGAAGCTATGCCATCATCTTGATGGAGCAAGATTAAAGTGCCACGTCGTCTTAATGCCCGCACCTCTACTGCACTGGTCGAGAATACACTCGTCTTAATGCCCGCACCTCTACTGCACTGGTCGGGAATACACTCACCTTGGGGAGCATCTTGGGCCAGAGACGCTGAACCGACCGGCTGTTCGTGTGTGTGGTTCCCCGTCGCCGCAAACCAACGCGGCTGCCTGAGCGGGAACTACACCACCCAGCAGCCTCTGGGGCGCCGCCTTCTCCCTCACCGAACTTCCGCGCCTGGAGGCGCTTAAAGCACAGCTGCCCCTCCGGCAGAGCGGGGAATACACTCACCTTGGGGAGCATCTTGGGCCAGAGACGCTGAACCGACCGGCTGTTCGTGTGTGTGGTTCCCCGTCGCCGCAAACCAACGCGGCTGCCTGAGCGGGAACTACACCACCCAGCAGCCTCTGGGGCGCCGCCTTCTCCCTCACCGGACTTCCGCGCCTGGAGGCGCTTAAAGCACAGCTGCCCCTCCGGCAGAGCGGGGAATACACTCACCTTGGGGAGCATCTTGGGCCAGAGACGCTGAACCGACCGGCTGTTCGTGTGTGTGGTTCCCCGTCGCCGCAAACCAACGCGGCTGCCTGAGCGGGAACTACACCACCCAGCAGCCTCTGGGGCGCCGCCTTCTCCCTCACCGGACTTCCGCGCCTGGAGGCGCTTAAAGCACAGCTGCCCCTCCGGCAGAGCGGGGAATACACTCACCTTGGGGAGCATCTTGGGCCAGAGACGCTGAACCGACCGGCTGTTCGTGTGTGTGGTTCCCCGTCGCCGCAAACCAACGCGGCTGCCTGAGCGGGAACTACACCACCCAGCAGCCTCTGGGGCGCCGCCTTCTCCCTCACCGGACTTCCGCGCCTGGAGGCGCTTAAAGCACAGCTGCCCCTCCCGCCTCGCGGGAGCGCGCGGGGCCGCGCCGGGCTAAGCCCGGGCAAAGGGCGGGCCCTCTTAGGCCGGAGGAGGACGGGACGGGTCCAGCCCTCTAACGTCTTCAAACAAGGTATCAGGCTGTTAGTGTTATTGACTTTGTGTTTGGGTAACTGTACTGAGGACTAAGTTTCTTGGAGCACATTGCATATTATTGGATCGGGAGGAAAGAACATACTACTTAGCAGTTACTGGTTGTGACCTGATTTACAGATTGTGAGTCCACGCACAACTTGCCTTAGGTACCTGGTATTTGTTAACTTGTTATTTGAATCTCGCAGTATTTGGCAAAGGCCCTACACTCTGAATTCACTAGGTGATTATACCTACAGTTTATTGCTACCTATTGTAAACATGTCTCCAAGGGGAAGTCGTAGCAGAACTGCAGCTGCCGGGGGTAACAGCAAAAGCAGCAAAACTGGCCCCATTGATAACTTTATAATTAAGGCAAATGACGCTATAAATCAGGGTATATCTATTCTGGAACGTAGGGTCTCACAAGATCTTGCCCATGCCAGACGCTCTTCCCTGGGACTCATTGCTTCCGCACCTACCCCTATCCAGGTTTTGCCCACAGATAATAGACCTTTGCTAAATACGTGTGCTGATATCCACACCATCCCAAACGAAGTAAATCTATCTGCCTCCATTCCCCTGATAGACTCCGACACAGACATTAGTTTAGATTTAGAGAAGACTCCTGACCTACATATGACCCCCTCACCTGAAATTATATCAGTAGAAAATACTAGGGAAATAAGGGGAAGACGAGAGGGTGCTATCCAGAAATTGCAACAGAACCAAAACGCACCTACGTCTAAAACCCTTAAGGTCAGTAAACATGTCCTGCCTCAATATCAAGGGGATGATATTAATTTTAATCTCAACCCAAATATAAGTAGGACTGAGGAGACATCTAATGATCGTGACGAGCATGAGGTTGAAAAAAGGAAAGAAACGGAGCAGCAGGTAGGGACAGTAGTAAAGGATGGTAAAATAATTGACTGCACCGACTTGGTGAATGATCATATGTTGGCAAAACTGGGTGAACTTCTTAGTATCTATCTATCCCCTATCGAAAGTAGGCTCACCCGGATAGAAAAGCAACTAGCGGAACTAATCACGCCCATTAGGAGCTTAGCTAAAATAACTGTTGCAAATGATGTAATCAAACCTACCTCCACTAAAACAGTCGGTCCTGATTCCAATGTCTCCCAAGTATCATCCACAAACAAAGCTAATTTACCCAAACCTGCCCCGGTATTACCGAAGGGGATAAGTGTCAGTCAACCAATAGTTAACTGTGACAAGGCAGCCCCAGTTACAAGGAAGGATAATAACAACACAAAACATATAAGCATGCCTACGGCGGGCCAGCCCCCGAATTCCGGAGGTGGTTCCATCCTGGCCCAACCGTTACAAAAAACACTTAGACAGGCCCCTTCTCGCATTAATTTACCACCAGAATGTGGGGCTTATGTCCTTGTTCTAGTTAATGTTTCCAAACTAAGGAAGGACCAAGAAGAAACTCCCTCGTCTCTTAAAAACAAAACCTTACATTGGCTAATTGCAAATTGCAATTTCCCCATAGAAGGTGCAAGGGAAATTATTAATACTCAGCGGGTGGGTTGGATAGGCCCACTCAGGAAAAAGTTTGAGGGCGATTGTGTTACAATTAATTTTAAGAATCCACAGTGGGCAGAGAAAACATTAGCAAATGCCCCATCACCCTCAACCCGGGAATTCAACACCACACTCCTTCCATTAGGTTATTTTTACAGACACTTGATACCCCAGGACCAAGTCCTGGAGAGCCACCCTACTATCCCTCATCAAGATTTGAATTTTGGGGCAAGATTCAAATCACCGCTCTTCTTACAAAGTCAGGACTTTGGTCATTTGAATGGTCATAATAATTGGCGGAACCAGATGCCAAACCAGATGTCAATCTTAGTACCCCCTATCCAACCTCCGCATCATTTTCAATTCCCAAACATGCACCGATTTAATTATAGAGATAGATCTTATCCAGCCCCCGAACTTCATTCGTTTCAACCGACAATTGAAGCAAGGCCAACATTCAACATTCCCACTTATAATCGTTTTCAATATTTTTCTAATCTAGATGACCAGGATTGACTGAATACAATGCCTAAAATAGACATTGATAGCCTAGCTACAGTGAGTATACAAGAGGGACATTCAGCTTCGACTGTTGATTGTCAGGTTTCAAACGGCACTTTAGAAACCCTGGAATTAAAACCCGCTCACAGTAATCAAACTGTTGCTGTTAACACCAGTTCTGGAAAAGCAGTGAGTACTCGCACTAGGGTCAGGCTAGGCAATCATTGCAATATTCATGGGTTATCAATCCTAAGCTGGAATGTTGCAGGACTGGAATCCAAACTATCAGATCCTGCATGGATTGAGATAATTAATGATGCAGATATTCTTATGTTTCAGGAAACATGGGCTGTTGGTAATTTGTATATAGAGGGCTATCACTGCTTTAGCCTAACGTCGTCTAAACCAAGTTTTGGCAGAGCAGTGGGTGGCCTTTTTGTTGGGATCAAGATTCTTGCAGGTGGTACAATTAAAAACCTGCAGTACGACGGTCCGGAAAATTCCAACATCCAGATTCTTGAATATAGGCAGAAGTCAAAGACCACAATTTATTTAATAAACTTTTATAACAATGACTTTTATCATGTACCGAACAAGAACTTTTTGGCATTATCCAAGGTTTTATGTAATTTGGAATGTTCCCTTGCAATTGACAATAAGTCAGGCATTTTGATAGGGGGTGATTTCAATGCAAGACTAGCAGTGAGTGCTGGATCTGCTAATCAAACTTACTCTGATCCAGCAGAGCGCAGGGGTTCTGAATTGTTCAAACTGCTCATTGAATTTGATTTAGATGATGCTTTGAAAATAGGACAAAAACCTGATTCCCCCTACGCTCCTACATATATTGGCGCGAATAGTAGTTCTACTATTGACTATGTATTTACGTCACCACTGTTAACAGATTGTATAGTAAAAACTTCTGTGGTACAAACACCCCTTAGTGACCACAATCCATTGGTCGTAATTTTGGATCTTGCTCCAAGCCCGATTTTTGAAAACTTAAATGGTGCTAGGGACATTACTCCATCAATTGACGGCCTACGGTTAAAATGGAGGGGAGTGGATTGTGAGGCTAGCTTAACTAATGTACAATTGCTATATCCGCACCTGATTGACTCCTGCAAATTTCCAAGTGACAACTATGATCAATTAATTGCAGATTTTGAAGTCTTGTGTTCAGCCATCAAAACCCTCTTGTCTGTTCCACTACCCAAGGAAGGTAAAGAACCAAGGTGGTTCGATTCGGCATGCTCCTTGGCAAATAGAGAATTAAGGAAGGCTCTCTCTATGAAACCAAGGTGTAAAGCCACCGTCCAACTAGCCAGGAAGAATTATAAAGCTAAAATATCAGAACGTAAGGCTAATTTACTTTCCGATCAATGGGATTCCTTGGTATTCAGTGCAAACTTGGGTGGTAGCGGCCCATTTTGGACAGCTGTTAGAAAAACACGGGAAATGGGAAAGAAACTTACCCAAATTAGCTGTAACATAACAAGCTCAGCATGGGAGACCCATTTTTCTAGCATTTATGCAGCCCCTACTGAGGAGTATTCTCCACCTACCCTTGATCAATCAAGTGGTTTACTAATCCTAGAGCACGAAGTTAAAACAGCCATAAAAGAGAGTCTTGGAAATAAGGCACCTGGACCGGATGGTCTTCCAATTGATATCATCAAATATGATGTTGATTTGTGGACACCCATATTTCTCAATATTTTTAATAGTCTACCAAAAACAGCTATGCCGACTACTTGGGCTACAAGTATTATTGTCCCTATCTACAAAAAGGGAGATAGGTCTGATCCTGCGAATTATCACCCTATCTCCCTTTTGGACAATACCTTAAAAGTATTGGGTCGCATAATTTTTCATAGAATATTGGATTGGGCAAATGACACTGATTTTTTAGATCCGTGTCAGATGGGGTTCCGTAGTGGGGTAGGAACGGTGGAACAATGCCTAAATTTAAAACTGATAATTGACAAATACAGTGTTGCCCGTTCCTCCCCCACCTACCTTGCATTTATGGATCTCTCATCCGCTTTCGATCTTGTCAATAGATCAAAGCTTTGGTCCATTCTCTCAACTAATGGTCTTGATATCACTCTCGTAAATTTTTTAGCCTATCTCCATACTGACCTGAAAGCACGGGTACGTATCGGGATGGGCGGAGAGGTATCAGGAGCCATTGAGATAGGGAGGGGGGTGAGACAGGGGTGCGTTTTAGCACCCCTGTTGTTCATCATTTATATTAACGGCTTATCCACCTGTCTGAAAAAAGCCACCTGAGATGTCCCATTTATTTTAGGGAAGCCACTTCCAGTGCTTTTATATGCAGATGATGCGGTGCTTATGGCCCGCACTCCTAATGCTCTTCGTCTGCTTGTACATAGTTTTGTTAAGTTCATGGAGGATCTGGATCTAAAGGTAAATTTTAAAAAATCTTTTATCATGTCCTGTGGCCCTGGCAAAAGGAAACTCAACACTATAGAGTTAGGCACAGACAAACTGGGATCTGTCCCTAATTTCCCATATCTAGGGTTGGTTTTCGCTGTGAACGGCTCGTGGAGTGGGCATATGGCCCACGCCACGAGCAAGTTCTCGAAAGCCAACAATTCTGTTTTGAGCCTCCCACGCCCAAAGAAAATAGGTGCCACTAGGGCTATTTTAAAGATTTTTAAATTACAGTGCGCACCTGTTGCCACGTATGGAGCAGAGGTATGGGGATCAAGAAACAGCTCCTGCATCCAAAGGGAGGAAAATCGCTTCTGCAGGAAAGTGCTGGGTGCACCAATTTCCTCATCCACCTTCATTTGTCATAGTGAATTAACTCTTCCACATATTAGTGATTTTATCAGAGCAAGACCGGCACTTTTCTGGATTAGAATCTGGAGGAATGATGCCGCTGCTCTTACTCAGAATATTATAAAGGATTGTTTAAACTGCGACCATGGAATGAGAATTCCATGGTTGTCTGAAGTTTCAAAATCACTGAATGAAGTTGGTAGAGGTACTTTGTTTACTGATCCTACAACTATAAAATTACAGGACAAAGTTGAGGTTAAGAATGCACTGTATGCACTTTACAATAGTGAAAGGCTTAGGAGCGAATCACAAAAATCAACTGTAATGAAATACATAGGCAATGGATTGTGTGGACAGACTCTGCCGCCCTATCTCTCGCTGCCTATGACTAGCTGGGAGAGATCATTGTTGTTTCGTTTAAGGGCAGGAACAGTAAAATTTATGTTGTCTTTTCCACTAGGACATTGTCATAGTGTTGATTCTATTTTATGCCCCTGTGACGGCGTGAGTATTCAGGATGACTTGCACTTTTTATTTTTCTGCAAATTTTATCTTGTGTATATCAAATGGTTTTTAACTCCGTATTTTAAAAAATCCAGACCGCGGACGCTCCAAGATTCATATAACATGTTGATTGCTCTGGATAGTGATGAATTAACATTCCGTGTTAGCTCCTTCTTAAGACTGGCTATACGAGCACGCAAGATGATGGAAAACCCCTGAGTATTGTAAATCAGCTTTTATTAGTGTTATTATGGAAATCCAGCATATTGCCTTGAAATATATTGTATTGTCACTGTATGGAATAGAATGTCATATGTATGTTTATTTTACTCATTTTATTCATTGTTTGTATGTATATATATTATTATGGTGTGTTGATGAATTATGTTCGGTACTTTTATGAATTTTAAGGAATTCGAATAAAGGTCTTTTGAACTTGAACACTGGTCGAGAAACTCCCCAAAGTAATAAGAAGATGCACACTTCTCATTGTTGGGTAGTACTGGTGCCCTTTTCCAAAAGAGTACATTTGAACTATTCAGATCATTTTACCATATTTTGCACACAAGTTGAGGTACTCCATATTTTTTTTCTTCCATGCTGCTTTGAGTGCATTAGAGTTTTGGGGGAGTTCATAACCACGAAAAAGACTCCTTTTTTCACTCCCTTTTTCTATTTTTTTAAAAATAAATCTTGTTTCTGGTAAATATTTTTCAAGTGAAAAGCATTCCCAAGTCTTGTGTTTATTTTTGGCGTGTTAACTGTTCTTTGTTTCTGGACATAATAATGTTTTGTTTATAAATGTTAGACAATTTTTTAAATCATGTATTCCCTCAATCTCTGCGATAGTGTGCATTCTTTATTCTCTCGAGGATCAGCCCCAGCCCCCCTAATCGAGTATAGTACTTTACATTTACTTTAATAGTGTTTTTTCTTACGTGCCAACTCATTGTCTCAGTTCACTGTTGGAGACCTGCTGCCTGCATGCACACCTGTAAGGTAGGTAATTGTAAACGCATTTTGATGAATCTGACCTGCGAATCAAGAAATTAATTCATTTATTCTGTAGATGTTATTATCAATGCTACTGTGAGCTAAGACATATAGGGCCAGATGTAGGTCGCCAAATACCGGTCGGTAACGGCCGATTTCGGCCGTTACCGACCGGTATTTGGGATTTGACATGTAGGTGGCCTTAATGTTACAGAATCGGTATATTTACCGATTCGGTAAATTTACAGAATCGGTAAAATACCGAATCGGTAAATTTACCGATTCTGTAAATCAATATGTAGGTGGCACTGTAATCAGTGCCACAGGCCCTTACCGAATCGTTATTTACCATGGAATACTATTCCATGGTAAATAACGAATTCCAGTGTACATGCACATCTGTGCATGTACACCTGTGCCATGTGGCACACAGACATGCCCTAAGGGCATGTCTGTGTGTCACATCGCACACAAGCCAGAAACAGGGGTGCAACAGGGTGTCAAAGTGACACCCTGTCCCCCTTGTAAAATCGGTAATTTTACCAATTCGGTAATTACCGAATCGGTATTTGCTATTGAGTCCTATGGGCTTCAAGGCCCATAGGAATCAATGGCAAATACTGATTCGGTAATTACCGAATCGGTAATTACCGAATCTTACAGATTCTGTATTTTTTCCGAATTTTTTACCTACATAGCAATTACCGATTAGTAAATACCGAATTGGTAAAATTCGGTATTTACCATTCGGTAATTTGCTATTACCTACATCTAGGCCTAAGTCTGGAGGTGTTATCAATATTACATTTTTGCCATTCTTTATATAATGAGTAAGATTCGCACTTAATGCCCTTTATCCATTTTGGATACCGATTTTGGTTTACTCTGCAAATGTGAGCAACCCAATGTATTTCGACAGCTTACTTTCAATCTAAGTAAAAATGAAATAAAGGAATAGGATGCCCAAGGAAGGCATTTCCTCTTTTGGGATGACCAAACTTATATCAAACAATAGACAGTTTTGCAATTAACAAGTGGTCCAAAAAGGTGCAGTGGATTACTCGGGCATTTTGGGCCTCATTCATAAAAGAAAGTGAAGCATCGCTGCGTGAAAACAGCGATGCGTCCTTTTCATTGCGCCCTCCTTGCGACATGCTGGATGCGTCATATATGCTATATCATGTCCCAAAGAGTTACAGATAAGTCAGTATTTCTGACGTATATGTAGGCGGAAAAATGACGCATTGCTGGAGTGTGTCACGAAAATGGGCAAGTCCCATTTCAATGTGCCTGCGTCAGTCTTACGCCTCCTGTGAGGCATCTGCGTCCTAGAAGTGGCGCAGTGAAATCTGATAGATTTCACTGCATCACTTCTACCAGGCTTACTTGGGTCAGAACGCCCACCCTACATACATTATACCTGGCGCAGGTATAATGTGGCGCAGAGGTTTACAAAGTGACGCATCTACCTAGATAGGTCACTTTGTAAATATGATGCAACATGGAGCATTTTTTACACCGCTGGTGTGTCACAAAAAGTGACGCAAGGGCTCATAAATAAGCCCCTCTAAGCTTTACACAGCTGATGAACATTTCAACTCACGTCGAACGACATAGCTCCGCTTCCAGCCTGCTCTTTGCTCAATGTCCAAATGACTAAGTAGCAGCCACTCACCAGGCCCTCGTCCACTCCACCATGACTGAGGATTTTTGCTCGAAAGCCAACCACTGATCCAAAACAGCTGTTTCTTTGGTAAAATACAATCCCAAGAACATCCAAGATGGCGCCCTCCTCTAAGCTGCCGCCTAAAAGATCCCCCTTGCTCCCTCTCCCTCTCATCTGTTAATTCCCAGAACCAGTGGTTTCACACACTGGTGCAAGATACGAAGTATAAGGCGCTTCACTTCCTCATGGTCCCTAATTAATTTCTCACTTCTCAGGGTTCGGGACACTGGAAGCAGGCCAGGCCCCTACTCTTTTAAAGAATGAGTCGCCATGGACACTGGCAGCAAGCCATAAACCCTTTTCAATGGAATCTGGGGGCCTCTGACTAGCGAGAGGTTAGAATTGAACATTAATTAAAACCAAGATCCAAACAGATCAGAACCCCATTGTTATTAAAGCCGAGCATCCAAACACAGACAACATGCCTGAACCCCATTATTATTAGAAATCAAGATTTAAAATGCTGAATGAGGGTCAGTACCCTACCTTCATTAAAATGGAAGTCCAAAGGCACTGACAGCAAACCAGAGCCCTGCTATCAGTAGAGCTGAGGATGACAGACACGGGCAGCAAATCAGAATCCTACTATCAGAAGAAGTTTAGGCACCAAACACTGGCAGCAAACCAAAACCCTACTGTCAATAAAACTGTGGGCCCCAGACACTGACAGCAAACCACAACTCTGCTGTCAGTAAAACTGGGGGCACCAGGCTCTGTCAGCAAACCAGAACCCTGCTGTCAGTAAAACTGCACACAATGACAGCAAACCAGACCCCTGTAGAACAGAGGGTGCCAGACACGGGCAGCAAATCAGAATCCGGCGATCAGCAGAAGTGAAGGCACCAGACACTGGCAGCAAACCAGAACCCTACTGTCAATAAAACTGTGGACCCCAGATACTGATAGCAAACCGGAACCCTGCTTTCAGTAAACGTGTACGTACCAGACACGGGCAGGGAACCCGAATCCTGCTGGCAGTAGAATTGCGGGCAACAGACCCTGGCAGCAAGCCAGACATGGGCAACCCAGAACCTTGCTCTCAGTAAAACTGCAGACATCAGACACAGACAGCAAACCAGAACCCTGCTAGGAGTAAAACTGCAGACACCAGGAGTTGACAGCAAAACAGAGAAACAGAGTCCTGTTGACTGTAAAACTGCAGACACCAGACACTGACAATAGAGCTTTAAGTGGCCTGGGTCCCTCTCAGAACCGGTAGTAATTAAAAACTTTACCCGATCGGCCCTGTATTTACCTCCTTAACTTTGCAGTCAATTAACTCACATTTCTGAGCAATTAATGTACAAAAAGTTGAGTTAATCCATGTCAGCGATTTAAATCCTATTTCTATTTGATAAGTTTTACTTAATATTGCATTCCCTAAGAGTGCTAGCTATTTCTAGACCGTAGTGTTACTGCATTTTTCCGTTGTGTACCATATTACTCTTCTCTAGAGCATGCTTTCAAATGAATCGCCTCATAGGGCCCGATTCACAGAATTAACTAAAGACAAAATCCTAAATGTACTACTTTTGGTATTCACAGAATGGATTTACGACTACTAACTTTACGTCCGGAAATTATGGCCAGGAGGCGGAGCTTCCGGCTCAGAGGTGGGTATTTAGCCATGGTTGAAATCTGCACCTCTGGGCCGGAAGCTCCGCCTCCAGGCCGGAAGCTCTGCCTTTGGGCCGCAAGCTCCGCCTCCAAGCCAGAAGCTCCGCCTCTGGGCCGGAAGCTCTGCCTCTGGGCCGTAATTTCCGGCCCGAATGTGGATGCAAAGTTACTAGTCGTAAATCCATTCTGTGAATACCAAAAGTAGTAAGTGCCTTCCTTTGAATACCAAAAGTAGTAAGTTTAGGATTTTGTCTTAAGTTAGTTCTGTGAATCGGGCCCATAGTGTATATCTCACCCCACAAATGCTTGGCTTATTACAAAGGACATCTTATAGGGTCCTAGGCTGATTGCAGGTAATGTTATTTTTATTATTGAATGCTTATTTAGCACGTAGCTACCCACCAGGGTTTCCAAGAACTTTGGGCATCCAAAAGATATGGATAGCTCACCTCACCCACTTAGTCTTGTGGCATGTTTCATCATCAGTCACCTGTCCACACAAAGATAGGTAGATACCATCGTGCTGTACTCAAACAATGTGCTGGAGTACAAGTAAAATCAACTGAAAATTGCAGGGACCAGCTACATAAAAATGTCTTTGGGTATACTCTACGGGGCATATCCACTTTATTAACAAGGTACCACAGATATCCCCAGAGAGTACACATATATTGCATGACGATTTCCACATTGTGAGATGATTTACTCAATAATATATTGATCATGACAACTAATTTTGACAGAATTCTTAAGCGACTTCCATACAGTGGGTGTCGTTTGGCATAGCCGCTACCAGGCTATCAAGCATGATGCTCTACTTCTACTAAGAGAGGTTCATGCATGGATATTGGCAAGCTAGCACCTCAAAAATCCACTGAACGAGTGGGAACAGTTAAAGAGCACATCCCAATAATTACGCATGCAAAGACCAGAATGACAGTAACATTCAACAGAATTGCCCAGCAGGATCAGTTTTAAAGGCAACTCTTCATACAAGTATTTGTGTTTTTGTTTTTGTTCAATTTCAATGTAATGTGTTGTCCTATTCATTTGACATATGGGCATGTCCTTTGAGCAAGTTGAATCTACCGATTATGTTGACACATATATCCTCTCCTGCAACATGGCATTTTGATTAAAAAACATACAGCCTGATTCATGTACGGGCCGTTTTGCGTGGCACTAATAGCGAATCATAGCGACTCGCTATTGAGGACACGCAAAACGGCATTCATGTAGGAATTGCTAAATAAATAGCGATTCCTACATGTTCTCTATTTGCGAGTAGAAATTTCCTACTCGCAAAAAAAGGAATAACTCCCCATTCATTCCTATGGGCCAAAAGGCCCATAGGAATGAATGGGGAGTATCCCTTATTTGCGAGTAGCAATTTACTACTCGCAAATAAGATAGCGATTTTAAGGGTGCCAGGGGTGTCCAAAGGACACCCTGTAGCACCCCTAAAATGCACTTTTCAACAGGTGTTGCGCACACACATGTCCAAAGGACATGTGTGTGTGCAACATGCAAATTAGAAAAATGCTTTTAAAAGCATTTTTCTGAGTTTTTGCTATTTACCGAGAGGTCTGACCTCTCGGTAAATAGCGGGCCAAATTAGCAAAATCGCAATTTTTGAAAGTGTCATGAATAGCATTTAAGGAATCTCTACTAGAGATTCCTTAAATGCTAATCCTCGCATATTAGCTAATTCTTCATTAGCGATTTTTGCATTTGGGATTGTGAATCCCAAATGCCAAAATTGCACTCGCAAAAGGCAAGATTCTGAGAATCTTGCCCTTTGCGAGTGCAATTTAGCTTCATGAATCAGGCTGTAAGTCCTCCAGTCATAGGGGTGTTGTTTACGCAATTGCAAGTCAATTACAAATAAGCACTTTCATATGCATGCCTCTGCATGTTCCATAATACTGCCAAGCAGGTCAGGAAACACTATTCACATTCCTTAGTGCGATACATGGAATGAGTGAAACGTAAGCAGGGACCCCCAACACCAGTAGAGCCCTGATGAAGGCAGTTGACTCGTATGGGCATGATGAAAGATCAAAACATGTAGAAACGATATGAGTGGGTAGATGGTTCATGATGTCTCATTTACCATCCATATGAAAGCTTTTAATCATAACTGGGGTACCCCGTTAATATAGTGGAAATTCCGTAAGGAGTGTACCCCAAGATATTTTTTATGTGTCTGGATCTTTGCAATTGTCCTGTTGATTGTATCTGAACTCCCCCACTTTGGAATCAACCTACCTAGGCGTGAGTAGGTTGCCAATTATGAACCATGCTACAACAATAAGTGGGTGAGGAGACCTAGTCATATCTTTTGGATACCTGCAGTCGATCTAGGGTCCTATCAAGAGTAATTTCTGATGACAAAAGCACCTGTGCTGTCTTATATTCTTCTAAGGGATGCTGTGCTTGAGGTTTTAATCCTGCATTCTCTCCAGATGGATATATGCTTTGGGATGTATGTCAGTTATTGTGTCATAAAGCACTCTGATACCTGCAAGGGTCTTGTTCACACTATAAAAAAATCTCTAAATAAATAAATTTATCAGGATGCAATAACAGAAAGCTCCGAAAGGTAGCAAAATACCAGTCGGGTGGCACACTATGGAAATCACTGAAATGTAGTTAATGTGTTCAAGCTTCGCCCTTTAATACATAGGCAACGCCCCTTTTAGAGAAACCCCTCAACTTTCTGCATTACACTTAAAGGCCTGGCTGACAGCAAACCAGACACAGGCAGCAAATCAGAACCCTGCTGTCAGTAAAACTGCAGACCAAAGACACTTACAGCAAACCAGAACCTTGCTGTCTGTAAACTGGGGGCACAACACTCTGACAGCATATCAGACCTCCATTGTTGTTAACATTGAAGGCCTGATCTCGGGGCTAGAGTCGAGGCTCGACACGGGTACCCACTATTTTCAGAGGGTAGGTGCTGTCTACTCTGCTGCAAAGCTGGGCACTTTCAGCGGAGTGCCGCGTTCCTAATGCTTAGAAATATGCTAAACTTGTCCCTGTGCAATTTTCAGACACTGGGACATTTTCAACAGTGCCTGCATCTTGTCTGCTTTCCTTCCGAGCAGCAAGGTGCAGATGGGGAAGGGGCTTATCAGATTCCAGCTTCCTCATAACAAAAGCCACAGTTAAGGGGCCATTAGGCCTCTTATTGTTGGCGTATTCTTGTCTGGGAGCTATCGGGAGCCTCACACCTAGATGAAATGGAGGAGAAACAAAGGCTTACATCTTATCACTTGACAGGTACTTACGAGAGAAATGCCTTTGACTTTCTTCAGTCCCTGTCTACAAGATATGTGCATGCAGTGTAAGAATGACAGATGTGTTGGGCACCATAGTATTTACACAAACAATAATTCAAATACCAATATTTTGTTTTGTTTCTTTTATAGCGCTTTGGCACTACTCATCCCAATGCAGGGTGTCAGAGCTCTTTACATACCATATACAGAATATACATCGACAGTAAATCAAATATGTTTACATCAATATAAACAATGTGTTACATAAGACAGTTAGGCTTATAACTTGTGGGAGCCACACGTCGTTCATACTTCCCTGTGCTATATTAGATGGATGACAATTTATGAACTGCAAGTAACAAAATTATCTCTGCCTTAAAAGCTGTAACCCACTGACCCATTTATGTGAAATAAAAATCTGTAAACGGCGTGTTACATAATGTGCTTTGCAGGAGACATATTAACCCTCTATTTTACTTTGATTCAAAACAAGAACTGGGTAAAACACAGATCTCACCAGCAAATAAGCTATCCTCCAGAGTTATTTTACCATTATTATTATTCCCAGAGACTTAACTGTCACACAAAGATCTCTTACAGCAGGTTGCTTAACTCAATAAGATATTTTAAAATACAGACATTGCAGCCAATTACGCAGAACAGATTTAATGCCATGTTTCTCTTTGTTGCCAATTTCTTTGTGGCACTTTTATTTAATGTATCAATTGAGGCCTAAATTTTGCATCAGGGTAGCGTCAATGTTTTGGCCCGATCCCAATGCAAAATTTTACTTTGTTAAATATTGTAATGCGCTTAAATGTACTTGTGATAGACCTACTAAACGTATGTGTGGTTTTAAGATTTTATGCCACTTCATGTGAGGTCACGGGTTGTAATGTCACTTCCTGTGATGTCAGGTGCGATGAAATGGGCCGTGTGGTCACTTCCGGTGATGTCATACACGATGATGTCATTTTCTGTGATGTCACACCCGGTGATGTCACTTCCTGTAATGTCACACATGGTGCTGTCACACCCATTCTGCCTAGCTTGCTGAGTACCCCACTTCTTCTTTAGGTCTCGCCTGGCGAAAGCAGCGCATGCGCTGCGCTCGCCCGCTGCTCTCGCTATGGAGAAGACCTTTTGCAATCGATTCAGCCTGGACAAAGATAGCTGCTCTTGCCATCCACAAAGCTAAACATGCACGTGCAGGGAAAAAAATATGCACGCGCATGTGGACAGCCCAACGCCATCTTTGTTTACTTTAAGTAGCGTAGGGATGTGCACGCGCATATATTTGTCCCAATGCGTACATGGTGGGGTGCTTTCGCTTTCCCTCCCTCCTGCATTCTTTTGCTTTCCCTCCCTCGAGGCCCGCCCGCCCGTCCAGCCAGAGCTCTGCAGGCCCATGGTGTGAAACCAAGAGGCCTGCGTTCATCAGGAGCCTTCTCAAAAGTAAACTTTCGCATCGCGCTTTCACCTAAAGTGTACTGCGCTTGTTTAACACTGTAAACGGTGACAGTGTTCTGCAGCAGCTCCTGGCTCAGCTATGTGATGGCCTCTGCAATGAGCTGGCTGAGCTCACAGGGTGCAGGTAGTTTTGGACGGGGTGGGGCAGGGGAACGGAGGAAGTGCTTCCTGCAACTGAGCACGCACACTGCTTGCTACCAAGAGTTTACTTTGGGGCTGGTGACCACTGAGTGCAGATGGCATTGCTGGACCCTGCCCATCGCATCGCAGACTACAACCACCTCCCCTTTACAGGACCCGGCAGTTTGGGGCCAGTGGGAGCCAGCCAAGCATGGTGCCCCGAGCACGCACCTTGTACCACCGAAGAAGAACCCCGCATGCCTCAGCTGCCCGGCCAAGGGCATCGGAACACCCCTTGCTGCAGTCCACGAATACCTGTTACCCCGGTAGACAACTCAGCACCTCCTGTTGCACTGGAAGTGCGCTGAAAACCACTGTCTGCTCCAAAGCTCCTCTGATTCTTACCTTCTGCCATGCTAGCATGCTGAAGGCAGCTTGCTGCTGAGGACACCCCTGGAAAACCAGCTTTCTCTGGTTATTGAGGACCTCCAACATACCTCTTCTCTACCTCGTGGAGGCCCGCCCCTTCCTGCTGCTGTTTCCAATCAGTTCCTGCTCCGCATTCCTCCACCTCAGGGGGAACAGAGAGATCCCCTCACAGGCCTGTCTGGAATTGAAACCACATTCCTCAAGATTTCGGGATTGTTTTCCTACTCCAAATTCCTTTTCTTTTTAGGAGGGAAAACTAAAAGAGGGGGGTGGCTGTCTCGGGATGCTGGAGGCTCTGTTGGGAACACTTGACCCGTAGATCACTGAGCCCTCGTTGCATCTCTTCTAGGTTATTAAGAAAGCGACATCATACTTTATTGAGCACCGACTTGAAGATCTGCTTGCATCATTGAATTATTCTTTTAATTCTATTTGTTGTGCCACCCTCGCCGTCAAGGCGCTATAACGAATTAATCAAAGATGTTCCAGTTCGAAACGGGGCAGTTGGATGTTCCCTGGACGCCCTCTTCCCCAGGGCTGTCTCCTGCCACCTTCGTCAATGCAGCGCAGTATGTTAACGTCCTAGAGGGCCGGTTCAAGCACTGCAAAGTACGGCACTATGTTGATGATGGGTTTACCAATAATGTATTATTAAATACGGCAAGCTCCTAGAAGTGTAAACACTCTTTATATAGCAGGTGTTAATATGGTTCAACTCTGTGGTATTTACTAACTGATTTGTCTAACCGGGTACATTGCTAGTGACCTAATGCTTATGTTCACTCTCCTGTAGGGGGCGTGCATCAACTTCTGAGCCGACTATCACTTTATATATACTACATTAAGGCCAAATGCGCCCTAAAGATGCTTTGGCGACGTCGTGAAGCACAGTCGCTTCACTGTTGGACTTAATTATTAGTTATTTCAAGACGATCTTAGGCGGCCAAGGCGTTTTAACAAAGCTGAGGGGATTTGCATATGTACTGATTTTCAAAGGATAGATTCACACCCCACTGCTAATAGTTGCATTTTGTGCTTGCTGTTGAATATTTTTATTTCATTGTTATGCAATTGCATTTTAGTGCTGTTAACCAGATGACTAATTTTATGGACCGTGCACAAAATTAATTACTTGGGAAATGATGAACGGTTGAGTGCATGCCACCTGTGTACGCGACATAGATCGCGGTAGCACCTACATTAAATCACTAATATGAATTGTTGCATTGCTTTTAGAACACATGACTTCGTGTTGCACAAATAGGAGGACTGCCGGCTTGGCTTCCCTTTCTGTAGACTGTGGCATGGGAGCCAAGTTCTTTAAATTATTAGTTGGGTCCAGTTCACATGACCCAATTTTAAATATAAATTGGGAAGAATTGCATGGGAGAAGGAAGTGTGGTGGGCTCAATCCATTTGTTATCTGCATTCAAAAATACATATTTACAGGTCTGAACTTGCCTTTTAATATCCTAATCCCTGCTCCTACATGCGAACACACTACCTTCTTTCCTAATGCAATTCCCTACCAATCTTCTCACACTACCTCCCCAATGCTTCCTCTACTGAAAACACTCAAAGAAACTGAGTACTGTACCCAGCACATACCCAGCACACACATGTTCAAAAACATTTCTATTAGGCTGACGTGTGTGTCTTATTTGAGTATTCAATTATCAGAAGTCATTTACAAACATTGACCTGCAAATGCATAGTCTATCTGCCGAAAAAGGTAGCTGCCTTTGTGTGAGAGGCAAAGGGCAAGCAGTCCCACTCCGGAGTGGAGTGGAGTGGAGTGCGAACCGCTGAAGAATCAAGGGGACAAGAAAAAGTCTCCAGCCTCAGCAAGCTTTTTTTAGGGAGGAGGGTATTTTGGGGCAGGTGGGGTTCAAACGAGGTACTTCCCGACCCCTCCTCACACTGTAACATTGTTCTTCAAGTTGGCAGTTATGCGTTCAGTATCAGGAACAAAGGGCTGAAGAACGCCTGCCGGCTTCTGAGCTGCAGCGAGTTCCAGGGATCTGGGAAGGTTTTCCTAGACAGGAGGACAGCCATTGGGAGTTTTGTTGTATCTTGACGCAAGGGTATTTGCCTACCCAGCATGCCCTACATTTACGCAGCGACCGGAGTGCTGGCGAGGAACGAGGAACCTGCGATCCGACATCAAGACTCCATCCATACCAATGGTTCACTTCATGATACCTGCCTCACTGCTGCACCTGCAGGGGGAATGGGCACAGCACCAGGGTGGCAAGGCCCAATCTAAGAGTTATCCTTTATGTGCTCGGCTGGCTCATGTTCAGCGGCAAGTAATTCCAATCCACAGCACAAAAGCACAGGTCGAAAATCCCTGCAGTGAGAAACAAGCATTAAAAATGTAATAGGTCGGGAGGCGTGGTTTGGACGCCGAGAGAAATGGCGGCTTAGGGCTTTCTCCTCCCGTGACGAGGTTTGGATGACGGATTTGGAACCTCTTCCGCTGATCCAATTCCGGTCCCGTTTCCAGATTCGGGGACCGGAACGTGAGAGGCACAAGATGAACTGATTTTCGAGTGCGAATGTGACCAGGGAGCACCACATTGTGAGAGAGACCGGAGCGCCTGGCGCCGGACGCCGGAGGACGTACGAACATTCGGCGGCTCCCGCAGGTACCAGACGGAGGCCGAACACTTTCCCACATTCACGGGCCGCATGTAATCAGGCCACATCAGAAACGGTGACGAACATCGGGGGTCCCAGGGCCCGCACGTGAGTACCCTGCACCATTCTCTCTGCCACCATTTAGTCCGAGCAAATCCACACACGGAGCTTCCCCAAGATGGCGGCGCCAGTACTGACAACCGCGGATCAGTCTTGATTAGGTGACCGTGCGCAGAAAATTGCGCTAGATCTACTCCACAACGGTTCTAATAACAGTGGGCCTTCAAAAAAACTGACATAAACCCGGCACCAAGTAATGCAGTGGCTACTAAAGGGTTAATGAAGGGATCTGTATGCCTGACGGCTCCCGATGTTCCCGATATGATATAGAGGGACGAGCAAGAGACATTCATTTTTGAAAGTATCCACAAGATTCCCCATATCCATATGTCGCACCACTACAGCTATATGCCCTGAGGTGTATGTTCAATGCGCATTTTCTATACGATATGCGACAACGCTGGCCTGTCACGGCTGAGGGAAGCGCTTATAAAATGGCGGACGCGTCATTTTATAACAACAGGAGCGAACGAATTGCTCAGCAGCCCGACCAATTCCAGAAATGAGAGTAATGCATTTGCAGAGGAATGAATATATGGCATTGCATTGTGGCTTACTCGATCTCTATGATGTACACATACACATCAGTCCTGTCAAACTGAGGACGAGTGCGTAGTTACCGGCAACGTTTATGGTTGTACATTTCTGGTGAGGGGCCCACGTGCTATCTGCGCTATTGAACTTACCGACGCTGTAGAGAGGAGATCCATCAGAATCGACCTGCACTAAGGTAGTCCGGTGTCATTGTTCTTGTGATCCATGTGTTTTCGTGATTATCCTAACAGGGCAGCCACGACTGTTAATTACTGTTAATTACTGCACGCACTTACCTGAGGGCAATACCCTTGGCGTCATATATACGGAACTTTGTACTACTACCATTTCTTATGAGTGTGTCGAACTAACTATCATTCAAGTGGTCAATTACACCTGTGATCTTGCTACTCAATCGTTGACGGCTAGTTAGCCACGCCACAATATACCTACGAATTGGCGAGTGAGGAGTTCCTAATTCCCACGATCTTGCGATTGCTGACCCCATAAGTTTCCGAGATCCGGCGATTAGTGCCTATGTTCGGTGTAATGGAGAACAAGGAGCAAAAAACCCTGAAAAGGGTCAAATCTGACCACTCAAACCCAAGCTCACCCGTTAAAGGCAAGAAAGACACTAGTGAAGCAATAGAAATGATACTAAGCAGACTGGACGAAGTGAAAGATCAGGCCAAATCAACTAAAGAAGAGGTAGTGGCAATAAGACAGGACATACGAGAGACCAATGCAAGGCTCACAGAGACAGAATCAAGGATTAGCCGGCTGGAAGATATTGAAGTCAAAACGTGCGGAGCTCTCAAGCGATTGAACATAGCCTCTGATCTAACAACAAGGAAGCTTGCTTAATTGGAAGACAGGAATCGGAGGGGGAACCTCCACATTTTCGGCATACCAGAAAGGTCCAAGGATTCACAGGGCTCCTGTGTGCAGTTCCTGGAATCATGGTTCACACAGGCCACCAACTTGTCCTTCCACCAGCCTCTAGAATTTGATAGGGCACATAGGGTACCGGGTAGGATTACTAAAACCCAAAAAGGTCCAAGACCCATTGTGTGCAAGCCATTACGATACCAGCATGTGGAGCAGATCCTTACCTTTGTTCGAAAACACAACCACATCTTATGGAAGAACGCCAAAGTATACATCTCACAGGATTACAGCAAAGACACAGTGGAGGTGAGGAAGGCATTTCTGGCGCTTCGTCCACAGCTTAAATCAAAGGGATACCAGTATGGTTTCATAGGTCCAGCGAAATACAGAGTGATCATACAAGGATCCCCTCACATCTTTTCAGGTCCTGTGAAACTCAAACGGATGCTAGATGGTCCCGATGAACAAGATATGGACACTAACAGCCCAGGTACTATGGCAGCCTCAGCTTCCGGCTACAAATGAGTATCCTTTGTATACAGTCTTTCTAGGTGAAGACACCCTTTAGGATATTTTCCTATGCTATGATCACTGGTGAGACTTTTCTTGGATATGACGTTGCCAGGTCTATTGTCATTTTTGGCCCATAATGATGGAATAGTGCTCCTGATACTTCAATGGATAACTATGGGTGCCTTACTGACTTCTATTTACAATTCAACACGGTGGTTATGATCATGTTCATTTCGTTCTGTGTCATGGCGGTCCCAATGCCCCTTGCTGTACTGTCCTATTGCGAAGCCATGCATTACAAACGGTTGCTTTGTTGTCCACTGATCCACAAAGGGGTGATGGAGTGAGACCTATCCTTCAGATGGAATGTTGTAACCTGTCTTGGTAACATGTTTCTAAAAAGCTGTCCTTGCCGCAGAGGTAGAAGGTGTCAGGAAACCTCATTGAAAACTATAGACCTTTACGTCTAGAGCTACACTGATTTCTATTTGTGGAGTAGATTACAAGTCTGCCCACTGAGTTACCCTAAACACCAGACTGGTCCCATATTTGTTAAATGGCAGGACCCTTGCCTCTACCTTTGCGTATTTGAATATGTCGCTAGATTACATATCCTGTTATATTTAGCAAAGTTTATCGTTTGATGAAACAGTTCCAATGTTTATATGATGTTATATAATCATGGGAGGAATCCGCTGCGATTTTTCTCAAGTCACCATGCCTACTATTTACTGTTGGGGAGGGCGGGGTGGCGGGGTCAGGGGGCCATGGGAGGGCTATGTGTACGTATCTTTTACTTCTCTTATTTTTTGTAATGATATTATTTGACGGTTGCATGTCATTTTCACAAGCTTATATGACTATTTACCATCTAGGTTGGTCTGCTGCTGTACTTAGCATGTCTATAGGGTGCATCAATAGCTATACACGAGGTGAATCACATACAAAAAGCCTGACCAAGGGTCAAGCAGATTGTGTAATGTCTGTAATGTCTTCTGATGGTGCACTCAACACTTGATACGCCGCTTGGTGTGGCAACTCTGGACAAATTGAAAATACTGTCCATGAATGTGAAAGGTTTGAATCAACCCATAAAGAGACAAAAGATACTAGACTACTTGCGCAGACAGAGAGGGGATATTGTTCTGTTGCAAGAAACAAAAATTGATGCTAAACAATTTTACACGTTAAGGAATAAATATTATACCGAGGTTGTGGGGGCTGAAGCGGTGGGTAAGAAGAACGGAGTTCTGGTGTTAATAGCAAAAAAATCAAAGGTTGAACTTCTTTCATCCACAGCAGATGAGACAGGGAGGTGGGTTACAGCTAAGCTTAGGAGAGACAATGTAGAATTCTATGTCACAAACATTTATGCTCCTAACACTAGAGACCTTAAATTTTGGGAGGACCTGGCTAAACAAAATGAGACCATTCTGGACTTGGCAGTACACCTACTGGCTGAGGGTTTTAATCTTCCCATGGACCCTACCCTAGATAGAGACTCACAGTGCACCTTTAGGCCGAATAAATCCCACAAAGCTTTTCTTAACTTATGCAATCGCTTCCACTTTGTTGATGCGTGGAGACTACAAAATCCCACGGACAGGGACTATACATTCTATTCCTCCCCGCATGACTCCTATTCTCGTATCGACTACATTCTTATAACACAAAATGGGGTCCCGAGGATAGAAGATACGTCAATAGAGCCAAGAGTTATGTCCGATCACTCATGCATTTCCTTATCCATCAGTAATGTGAAACCCTCTTCCCGACAAACGTCATGGCGTCTGAATGATGAGATACTGAACAAGGAGCAGCACCGGAACACTATCCAGTCTGCTATTAACTCATATCTGGACATTAACAAGAGAGGTGATACCTCTGATCTTGTCCGCTGGGAAGCCCTGAAAAGCACTATTAGGGGGTATGCATTAAAATCCGATCAGCAATGAACAAAGACCACAATATGAACTTAGAAAATTTAGAACGTGAAATATTAGACCTAGAAAGTAAACACCAGATAAACAAGGAGGGTTCGACACTGAATGCATTAACGAACAAGAAGTATGAATATAATAAAATAGTGAGCGAGAGGGCTGGAGTTTGGTTGGACAGAAGAAGGAGGTTTAAACTCTGTGAATCAAATAAGGCGGGTAAGAGTCTGGCTGCATATTTGAAATTTAAAGTGCAAAAGAACACAATTAATGTCATTAAGGACGCATCAGGGAACGCTCACTCAGACCCAGACAAGATAGCGGAGGTATTTAGAGACTTTTATGAGGCTCTTTATTCCAAAAATATTTCTGTGGAAGAGGACAAGATTCAGGACTACCTAAACGAATGTGACCTCCCAATGCTCTCATCTGAAGAGCAACTACGCCTTAATGAACCGATCACCACTATTGAAATAGAACGAGCGATTAAAGCCTTGAAGTGCGGAAAGGCCCCCGACCCAGACGGCTTTACAGCTAAATATTATAAAACCTTTCCTTCTCTGTTGGTGGAACCTCTTCTCCACCTCTTCCGGGAGATAAATGACACAGGCGAAGTTAAAGGCTCACTGGCTGAAGCTATAATCGCAGTTCTCCCAAAGGATGGTAAAGATCCCTCTCTCCCGAAAAATTATAGGCCCATTTCCCTAATTAATCTTGACTGTAAACTTCTAGCCATGATCCTCTCTGCTCGCCTCCAACGTGTACTGCCTCAACTAATCCACCCTTCTCAAGCAGGTTTTCTAAAGAACAGACTATCCAGAGACAACACTAGGGTGTTAGCGCATGTTCTGGAGAAAGCGAAACTCCTAGACACACCCACAGCAGCAATAACACTAGACGCCGAAAAGGCCTTCGACAAAGTCGATTGGTCCTTCCTGGAAGCAGTTTTAAATAAGTTCAACCTGGGGGCAACATTTACGAAATTAGTAATGTCTCTCCACTCTTGCCCTACAGCAAAAGTCAGGGCGGGCGGCTCCTTTTCTTCCTCTTTACGGTTACAACAGGGGACGAGACAGGGGTCCCCCCTGTCTCCCTCTTTGTTTCTGTTGGCGATCGAGCCATTCCTTTATCACATAAGGAATAATGATGCGATTGCCGGTATTCCGTTTTAGGATTGTACTATAAAACTCACCGCGTATGCAGATGATGTGCTTATTATGTCAGAGAAAGCAGAGGAGGCCATCCCCGCACTTATGGCAACCATTGATGAGTTTTCCCGGGTGTCGGGATACAAACTGAACAAGGACAAAACAGAGGTCAAACTCCTTAATAATATCGGTAATAAGGATATCCTTGGAAGCTCCGGTCTTACTAGGCAGCCACATTGTTTTAAGTACCTAGGACTTGATTTTAATAAAGATCTAATCTCCACTTTAAAAGTCAATGAGGAACTAACCCTAAAAAAGATCTTCTCATTACTGGACGGGTGGTCACCCAAGTTCCTCTCTTGGTGGGGCAGGGCTGAAACCCTTAAAATGATGTCCACCCCGCTGGTGAATTATTTAGCCAGCATGCTCCCTATGTCATTCACTGATGACTTTATAACTAAGGTGGATAAACTGTTTGGCGGATTCCTGTGACAGGGCAAGAAAGCCAGGGTATCACTGAAAAAGCTGCAACTAGCAAAAGAAAAGGGCAGCCTGGGTCTTCCCTCGTTCAGGAATTACCATACAGCATTCTTCTGCAAACAGGGGGCGCAATGGCTGGTAGACTCCCCATCTTATGTCCCAATGTGGTTAAACATTGAGAAATCTATCATTGCTCCGGCACCTTTACCGTCCCTGCTAACTATGGATCTGTCCCACTTGCCTCACTCCAAATATATTATGCTGAATACCAGACGAGCCCTATTAAGACTCGACCAGGCACACAAAACTAACTTAACAATCAGAAAATCCACATTTTTGGCCCTATGGAGAAACCCCTGTCTTAAGTCTGACGGCAAAACTCTCTATTGGGAATCCTGGTCCAAGAAAGGCATCAACATGGTGAAGGACCTCTATGAAGGGTCTCACCCCCTTCCTTTCTTGACTTTACAGGCAACATATGACCTAACGCCCATGGACTTCTACGGGTTCTTGAAATTGAAAGCTATCATACCAAACCGCGGCCTTACCCCTCACACACCCTGGCTTGTGACCCATTTGCCTCGTCTCCTAGACGCTGGCCACTTTGTCTCTAAAGTGTATAAGCTCCTACTCCCACTCCCCAGGAAATCCCATAGACAGGTTGAAATCAAATGGGAGTCAGAACCCAATTCTACTGGGGTGGAGTTTGACTGGGATACGATCCATAGAACCGCCTTGTCCAACAAGGTGTCCCCAATCCTCTCTCAGACTAAATACATGTTGTTGAACAGGACGTTCTGGACCCCGGATAGACTTTTTAGATGTTATTTGAGGGACGCCCCCACTTGCTGGAATTCTCAGTCAGGGATCGGTGATCTCGCCCATATGCTCCTTCACTGTCCCTTACTACAGACCTACTGGGGGAAGATCTTTGACTGCATACACCATGTTTTCGATATAAATCCTGTGAGGGAATTTGTATATGTTATATTGGGAGCCCTTGATCCACAATTGCCGCACACACAAGATCGCCAACTCTTGGATTTGATGCTAACACTGGCGTGTAAAGTGATTTTGTGTAAATGGAAAAACACAGCAGAGGTTAACTTTAAAATCTGTCAGGACTGGCTTTCTTTCATGAGAGGTGCGGATAATCCGGCGCTGCAATCTGCCACTTGGAGACCCTCCAACAAAAGACTCTGGAATTCACTTGATATGTCTTCCTTTCATTTTGACCCTCTTTGATGTACTACTTCATGCTATATACTCTCTGGAGAGTTCTAGTCGAAGCAGGAGTCCATACCTGACCGCATTGTTGATAGCTTGGATTGTTATGTAACCGTAATTGTTTTCTATTCTCTATTTCTTTATTTTGTTCTGTAATTATCCACATGTAGTCCTGTTTACAGGCAGCGCCAGACAAGCAGAATTTGATTTTCTTTTAGTTTCATGTATTGTTTTCGAACGACGCATCTGATTCAATCTATGCATTCGAAGCCTTATTGTATTGTACTCTTTTGTTTTCCCTTTCTCTTCAATAAAAATGATTTGAATTAAAAAAAAAGAAAAATGCAATAGGTCTCACCTTTCATTAAGTTAAATCCATTTGCTTTGCTAATGGTATTGTACAGCAAAGCAAATGGCTTTAACTTAATCAAAGGCGAAACCTATTGCATTTTCAATGCTTGTATAGGACTTGAGCCCTGCCTGATTTCAGCAGCAGTCAAGAAATTGACTGCCAACGGGCCTGGACGGCACTTAAATTAAAACCAAGGGTTACGGGTAAGGCCAGAACTGCAGTGAATCGAAGGAAAAGCCACAGACACCAAAGGTATGGGCCGGCTCTAGGGCGGTGCGATCGGTGCCACTGCACCGGGCGCTGATATGGGGTGGGGGCGCCTTGTTTATTGTATTAAAGGCACCATATGCCACGTTCCTTGTCCCAGCAATTTTAAAGCATCAATAGAAATGTCACAATAACACAGGTGATTAATGTTCTTCCTGGAGAGAGACCGAGCTTTGTCTGGTAGAGGAAGCCTTTGACTCATCATAGCGCAGAAGGTTAATTCGCCTTTTGCAAAGAAGGTGTCCCATTCAGATGCCAAAGTGCATTCACTAAAAATAGGCCAATGGGCTATCACTTTTGTCAGAGAGATCCTTTTGTCACTTGCAGTTTAAAAGGTAAAATCCTAATATAGAGCAGTGAGCTGCATGCAAACTGCAAGGAATATATTACATCTAAGTGTTTTTTTGCCCATTCTTTCCTTATCCTAATATTGCAAAAAGAGTTCATTTGGGTAAAAATCAATTCTTATTATTAAAGAAAACCCCTAACAATGGTACATTTTAAATTCAAGGAATCTTAAATTATACTGCCTACCAGTATGGATGACATGTGACTCCTACGCCTTCTAGGCCTGTGTCTTATGTAACATTTCCTATACACTTATTTACACACTTATGATTGTCTCTGTGCAATGTTTGTTTGATGTAAAGAGTTCTGACACTTTCAACTAGTATGAGTGGCGCTTTAAAACTACATTAATCTAAGAGACAGTGGTTATGGAGACTTGGGGGGCATTGCCAAATGGTGGTAGTGAGCGAATCCGTGGCGAGGTGCCAACAAAAATTCTCGCACAGGCACCATCAGTGCTAAAGCCGGTCCTGCCGAAGGTAATCCTGAAACAAGGTAGCAGGCCTGGGTCCCTCTGTCAATAAAACTAGAATACAGGATACCTGATACTGGAAGCGTACAGAAATCCTTCTGCCATTAAACGGAGTGCTGTTTTTTGCACATGGTCAGGACAAAACCAGAACGCTATTATAAATATCGAGTGATCAAAGGACTAGCATGGATCAGGTCAACACCAAAGCACCACTGTTATCAAAGCTGAGGATTCAATGAGCTATGAACCATGTAGTGTACGGATACTCGAAGAGGGGGGGCTACGGGCTAGTGTTAAATGTTTGTCGTTTACCCTGTGCACTTCTCCCTTTTATTTCTTTTACCCCTTTTCTTTTTGCATATACAGTTCCTAGTTTCTGCCGTTAATAATGAATCTGTTATTGGCACTCATTCGCACCTGAGCACCAGTGCTCCTACTGGCTTCATGGGACAGTACCTGCACTTATGGGCGGCAACGGACATTCGCCAACATTTGTGCAATGGAAGGCACCCAATATGTGGACAATGTCCTATTACTTACCGCCGGTAATCTTCATTACTCCGGGTCCCATTGTCCTCGTCCCCTTCATACTTACTATTGAGATAACCTATCTCCCAGACAGAAAAAAGAAAAGCAGGAATGCTGGTACACCCCTCCCCCTCCCTACTGGGAGTATATAAGGGTACAGTACCCAGCATGCCTCCTGAAACACCAAGCCCAAGATGAGGGCCGGAAAGCCCGGGAGGGAGGGAGGGAGGGAGGGAGGGATGGTATGAAGGGGACGAGGACAACGGGACCCGGAGTAATGAAGATTACCGGTAAGTAATAGGACATTACCCCCAGGTCCCTCCTGTCCTCGTCCCCTTCATACTTACTATTGAGAATACCCAAGCAGCAACCGGCCATCATCAAACAACAAACCACCAGGACACAGCAGTACAGCAAAACCCAGCAATTTATTGAAAACAACAGCACAGTAGAAGGAAAACAAGGGGAATCAGGAACACACAGCCCGAAGAACCCCCAAACCAAAGTTAGTGTCATCCCCAGAACATTCTGGATACGGTAATGCCTAACAAAGGTATTAGCAGAAGCCCAAGTGGCGGCCCTACAAATCTCAGAAAGGGACACCCCTCGAACCTCCGGCCAGGAAGCAGCCATCCCCCGAGTAGAACGCCCCTGAACCCCTGCCAGGGGAGGAAAACCAGAAAGAGAATAGGCCAGAAAAATAACCTGCTTCAACCAACGCCCAATGGAAGAAGAAGAAGCATGGCAACCCCTGGAGACAGCCCCAAAAGAAACAAACAGGGAGTCAGAAAGCCGAAAGGCACGGGTCTGATCAACATAGACCCGCAAAACCCGGCAAACATCCAGCAAGGACCAAGGAAGGTCGTCCTCGTCCACCTGAGCTGAATACAAAGCCGGCAGGACCAGCTCCTGAGAGCGATGGAATTGGGAGGAAACCTTAGGAACGAAGGAGGAATCCAAACGAAGGACCACACCATCAGCAGAAAAGGACAGAAAAGGCTCCCGAGCCATCAAAGCACCCAGCTCCCCCAGGCGACGAGATGAAGTGATAGCCACCAAAAAAACAACCTTGAAGGTGACAAACTTCATGTCAACCTCCTTCAAAGGCTCAAAGGGAGCAGCAACCAAAACCCTCAAAACCAAGGGAAGATCCCATAGAGGAAAAGAAGGACGCACCACAGGGCGGGAATGCGCAAAACTGCGCAACAAACGAGAAACTAAACCATCCACATCAGGCAGATTCCCCCAAGGGGCCAGAAAAGCCCTGATAGCAGCCCACTGAGCCAGGAGAATAGAGACAGACAAACGCTTCTCGAACCCATCCCAAAGGAACTGAAGAACATCCGGCAAAGGACAAACCAAGGGAGACAATGCCAGGCCAAGACACCAACGTTCAAAGTTACCCCAATGCCTACCATAGGACTGAAGGGTAGAAGGCTTCCGAGACCGCTGAATAGCCAAGGCTAAATGCTCCGGGAGACCCCTATTCCACCACCCTTGCCTCTCAACCGCCAAACCGACAACCGAAGCCGCCGCAGGGGCAACATCGGAGAGGACCGCAACGGAGACGGAGGGAAGGGGAAGAACCACGGACCCTGAACAGCCAATAGCATCAGAGTGGGAAACCAGAACCTGCGGGGCCAGAAAGGCACCACCACCACCACCTCCCGATCCTCCATCAGCAGCTGAGACAGAAAGCGAGAAATCAGAACCAGAGGAGGAAAGGCGTAAAGCAGGCGGGAAGGCCAAGGAAGGGACAGGGCATCCACCCCCCAAGACCCTCCTGAGGAATCCGGGAGAAGAACCGGGGAAGCTGCGCATTGAGCCGGGAAGCAAAGAGGTCCAGAAATGGAAGACCAAACCTCACGCACACCTGACGAAAGGCCACCGGGGTCAAGGCCAACTCCAGGGAGGCAGGAAAAAAACAACTGAGGGCATCTGCCACCCCATTGTCCACCCCCCGGACATGTACAGCCACCAGGGACAAAAGATGGCACTACGCCCAGCAAAACAAGGGGGACAACACCGCGTTCAGGGACCGAGAATGGATACCGCCCTGGTGATTTAAGTAGGCCACCGTCACCGAGTTGTCCGACCGAAACAACACATGCTGGCCCATCAGAAGGAGCCGAAACCCCCGGACAGCCCGACACACAGCAGACATCTCCCGCCAGTTCGAAGACTGACGACCCTCCAGGAGGGACCAACGACCCTGAAGGCACTCCGACCCCAAAGTCGCCCCCCAGCCCAGAGCGCTGGCATCCGTCGCAAGGACCACCGGAGGCAGAGACTGCAGAGGCAAGCACTTGTCCAGATTGGACGACAGAGACCACCAACGCAGGGCAGGAAGGATCGACAGGGACACAGGAACCCAAAGGGACAAGTCCCCCGACAAGGGATCCCACCGAGCCAGTAGGTAGGACCACAGAGGACGAAGATGGAAACGCGCCCAAGGCACCGCGAACACCGTGGCCGCCATCAGACCCAGAAGGCGCAACCAAAGACGGACCTGGAAGGACCGACCCACCAGAAACCGATGTGCCAGGGAACACAGGGTCACAGCACGAGCCACTGGCAGAAAGACCCGATTCAAATCCGTGCGGAAACGCGCCCCAATGAACTGCAAGTCCTGAGATGGCAGAAGCTGGCATTTGGGGAGATTCAACAGGAACCCATGGTCCGCAAGGCCGAACACACCAACCCCTGATCCCTCAACAACAGAGCCGCGGAGGGAGCATGCAGGAGCCAATCGTCCAGATACGGATAAACCATCATCCCCTGGAGTTGCAAGAAAGCCACCAAGGGAGCCACCACCTTGGTAATTACCCTGGGAGCCGATCTCAGGCCGAAGGGAAGAACCATGAACTGGTAAAGCACCCTCAGAAGACAAAACCGCAGGAAAGGACGAGAAAGTGGATGGACAGGCACGTGATAATAGGCATCCTGAAGTTCCAGAGTGCACATGTAATGACCCTGGAGAACCAGATGGATCACCCGCTGAAGAGTCTCCACCTTGAAAGGAACCCGCAGCACAAACTTGTTCAGGGCCTTCAGATCCAGCACCAGACGAAAACCTCCCGTTATCTTGGGGACCAGAAAAATGATCGAATAGAATCCCCGACCCCGCTCCCCAGGAGGAACCACCTGCACAGCCCTCTTGTCCAACAGAGACTGGACCCCCCGAGACAACTCCTCCCTCTTGACCCGACAGGACGGCCAGGGAGTCGGACGGACCCCCGAGTCCAGAGGAGGGACGGAAAACTCCAGGAGGTACCCCAAGCAGATAACGTCCAGAACCCACAAGTCTGAACAGGAGGACATCCAGGCCGGAATCAGAACCGAAGCTGACCTCCGACCAAGGATCCGACCTCGGACCCCAGATAGTCAGGAACGAGGCTTCGCAGGGGGGGACTTTGCCTTCCGGTCCCGACCCCGACCAGGCTTAAAACGACCATGACCCCTGGAAAACTGCCTGTGAGAGGAAGGACGAAAGAAGGGCTTTGGCTTAGAAGAAGCAGGAGCAGCCGAGGACTGCTTGAAAGACGAAGAATGTTTCTTCTCCTTGAAAAGCCGATGCAACCTGCCCTCCAACTCCGCCCCAAACAACATGGAACCCTGAAAGGGCAAACGCAGTGCAGCAGACTTCTGGGCTGAATCCGTCTTCCAGTCCTTCAGGACCAAGGGGCAGATTTATGTTAACTGGCACATCCCCAGGGATGCGCCAGTTAATGTGCGCCACAGTGTCAGCTCCGCCACCTATGGTGCGCCGCATTTATAATGCGGCGCACCATGGTGCAAAAACGGCACAGATGCGTGACGCATCTGTGCCGTAAAGGTGTCGCATTGCTGGAGTTGCGTCGCAAGCGCGATGCAGCTCCAGCAAGGCTCGGGGGTGCCCCATCTTCACAATGCTGCGTCAAGACCTATGCCTGCTTCAATCAGGCGCAGGGTTTTGACGCAGCATTGACCTGAAAGTGACTGAGTGAAATCTTATAGATTTCACTCAGCCACTTTCAGGAGGCGTTCCTGCGCAGGATCGCCCCCCCCTGCGCAGGAACGCCTCCTTATGGCTAGATGCTTCACGTTGTAAATAGGGTGCATTGTTTGTACCGCCTTTGCTTCAAATAAAGTGACGCAATTGCGGCGCAAAGAGGCGCAAGGGCCTCATAAATCTGCCCCCAAGTTCCTACGAGCAGCCACGCAAGCACCCCCAGAGAGGGCAGAAGCACGCACCACGTCGAAGGAAACGTCAGACAGAAACTCCACCTGACGCTCAACATGAGCCCGAATATCAGAACAGTCAGTGGCATTATCCATGGAACCATACAAAGTCTTCAAGTCCGAAAGCAGAGACTGAGCAACATAAGTCCCGCAGATGCCAGCCCGCAGAGCCAGATGAGAGCCAGAATAAACCTTACGCAGGGAGGCGTCCACTCTCTTGTCCACAGGATAACGCACAACAGCATCCTCAGCCAATGAAGTGCGCCCCACCAGACTCGCCACAAAAGAATCCACAGGAACAGAGTCCGGCAAATCCTTAGCCATATCCTGAAGAGGATAGAGCTTAGGCATGGAGCGAGGAAGCAGAATACGATCTGGATCGTTCCACTCCCAATCCAAAACCTCCTTCACACAAGGATGGACAGGCATAACCACAGGAGCAGTGTACTGGAACTGGCGAAGTACCCGGGACATCATCAGCAGGGGACCCCATATTCGCCTTAACATGACTCAACAAGTCCGACAACATGTCCTTATCCACATATTTGCCCTTAACCACATCACCCTCCAACCATCCATCCTCAGACCCAGAGGAAGAAGAAGAAGAAGGAGACAGAGCACGACTGGACCTGGACTCGGACTTGGATTTGGACCCGGACCTGGGACCCCCCATCTCCAACAAAGTCTCCTTAATCAGCTCCTTCAATCTAGCATCACCACGCCTGGAACAATGCCTGGACTGCGCAGGAGAAGGAGACGAGGACAAGGAAGAAGAAGAAGAGGAGGACTCCACAACATGCCTGCTCTTCTTCGCATGTTTCCCCATGACAAGGCACCGGAAAGCAGCGAGGGACCGAAGCCCACCACTTCCAGCAGGACACAAAACGTAGAGCAGGACCCTCCAGAAGCTCTTGGATCACAGGGAAGGCAATGGCCGCCAAAAAACAGCAAAGACAGCGCTCCAACAGCACCAGAGAGAAGCAAAGCACTTCACTCCCAGCAAGCCACAAAATAATGCAGGAACAGATCAGGAACACTGAAATATAAAGAAAGGAACATCCGCTACACGGTACTGACGAGGAAGGACCAGCAACGTCCCCAAACACAGCCGCCAGCCGTCCTCGCCATCGAAACGCCTGACTTCCTGCTTCAAACAAAGGAAGTCGGGCACACTCCGGAAGGAAGCGCCCCAGCCGTACTGGGGCCGCCGCACCACCGGAGCAACAGGAAAACACCGCAGAGACTCTGAAAAGCCCGGCAGAACAGAGACTTGGACCGGACACCCCCAGCGCCACCACAGGACAGAAAAAAAGGAAGAACTCCGGAGCAGCCAGGAGGCATCCACAGGGAACCCCTCAAGCCCGGCAGGAGGGGAAACCCAGAAGACCAGCCCCACCTGAAGCCCAGCAACAGGGAAGCCCCAGGAGCCAACAGGCTCCTGGATCCATGCAGAAAACTGATGGAAGACAGAAACAAGCATTGGAAATACAATAGGTCTCGGATTTATTTGAGTTAGAGCTAATGGCATTGTAAATGGCAATGTCTTTTAGCCATGTGTTATTGAGTGTATGCATGTGGTGTTTAGTGGAATTATGTGGGTTGGATTGGAATTGTAGCAATAGTTGTATGCTGCGCTTTAGATGAATATGTTTAAAAGTAAAGTGCACCATATTGCGATTGCTACAATAGTTAATTGTGGATGCGTTAACAATTGATGTGTGCACTGATCGCTGGTGGTGTGTGTTCCTGGTGAAAGCGTGCACTGCCGGCTGGAGGTGTGTGTGCCTGGTGGAAGGGTGCACTGACGGCTGGTGGTGTGTGTGCCTGGTGAAAGCGTGCACTGACAGCTGGTGGTGTGTGTGCCTGGTGAAAGCTTGCACTGACGGCTGGTGGTGTGTGTGCCTGGTGAAAGCGTGCACTGACGTCTGGTGGTGTGTGCCTGGTGGAAGCCTGCACAGACGACTTATGGTGTCTGTGTCTGGTGAAAGCTTGCACTGACGGTGTGGTTGTGTGTGTGTGTGTGCTTACGTGTGTGGTTGCATGTGTGGTTGTGTGTGGTGGTGAGTGTGTGGTGGTGAGTGTGAGTAAGTTTGCACTGAGTGTGTGGTGGTGAGTGTGTGGTGGTGAGTGTGTGGGGTCTTATGTGTGGGGTCTTATGTGTGGGGTCTTATGTGTGTGGTCTTATGTGTGTGATGTTATGTGTGTGTGTGTGTGGTGGACTTAGTTCGAGTTTTCGTACCCTGCACACTCACACACTGTTCAACCTACACACTCACCCAATGTTCACCCTGCACACTCCCACACTGTTCACCCTACACACTCACACACTGCTCACCTTACACACTCCACTCACACACTGTTCACCCTACACACACACACGCTGCTCACCCTACACACACACTGCTCACCCTACACACACACTGCTCACCCTACACACACACACTGCTCACCCTAAACACACACACTGCTCACCCTAAACACACACACTGCTCACCCTACACACACACACTGCTCACCCTACACACACACACTGTTCACCGCACACTCTCACACTGCTCACCCTACACACACACACACTGCTCACCCTACACACACACACACACACTGCTCACCCTACACATACACATTGTTCACCGCACACTCTCACACTGCTCACCCTGCACACACTGCTCACCCTGCACACTCACACACTGCTCACCCTGCACACTCACACACTGCTCACTCTACACACTCACACACTGCTCACCCTACACACTCACAATGCTCACCCTACACACTCACAATGCTCACCCTACACACTCACACACTGTTAACCCTGCACACTCCCACACTGCTCACCCTGCATACTCACACACTGTTCACCCTGCATGCTCACACACTGCTCAGCCTGCACGCTCACACACTGTTCACCTTGCACGCTCACACACTGCTCACCCTACATAATGCGAAAAGACCTAGCTCTGCCCTTTGGCCTGTGTTGTAATCGTACAGTAGGTTGTGAGTAGGTGCGCTTGATTGGTTGGGGCGTCCCCTCCTTGCTGCTCCCCTCACAGAGGGCCGGCTGCCTCCATGAAGCTCCCAAGACATGTGTTCAGCTGTTCTTTGTTTTAGCTCCTGTGTGTCAGTGCACCGTGTAAGCGCACAAGCATACCCTGCTCTCTCTGCACTCACTCTCACTCTGCACTCACTCTGCACTCACAGTCACTCTGGCGCTCACTCTGCACTCTGCACTCACAGTCACTCTCGCACTCACTTTGCACTCACAGTCACTCTCACACTCACAGTCACTCTCGCACTCACTCTGCACTCACAGTCACTCTCGCACTCACTCTGCACTCACAGTCACTCTGGCACTCACTCTGCACTCACTCTGCACTCACAGTCACTCTCGCATTCACTCTGCACTCACAGTCACTCTGGCACTCACTCTGCACTCACTCTGCACTCAAAGTTACTCTCGCACTCACTCTGCACTCACTGCACTTACTCTGCACTCACAGTCACTCTCGCACTCACTCTAAACTCACAGTCACTCTGCACTCACTCTGCACTCACAGTCACTCTGGCATTCACTCTGCACTCACTCTGCACTCACAGTCACTCTTGCACTCACTCTGCACTCACTCTTACTCTGCACTCACTCTGCACTCACTGTCAATCTGCACTCACTCTGCACTCACGGTCACTCTGCACTCACTTTCACTCTGACACTCACTCTGCACTCACTGTCACTCTGCACTCAGTCACTCTCGCACTCACTCTGCACTCACTCTCGCACTCATCCGCACTCACTGTCACTCTCGTACTCACTCTGCACTCACTGTCACTCTCGCACTCACTCTGCACTCACTGTCACTCTCGCACTCACTCTGCACTCACAGTCACTCTCGCCCTCACTCTGCACTCACAGTCACTCTCGCACTCACTCTGCACTCACTCTGCACTCACAGTCACTCTCGCACTCACTCTGCACTCACAGTCACTCTCGCACTCACTCTGCACTCACAATCACTCTCGCACTCACTCTGCACTCACTGTCACTGCACTCACTGTCACTGCACTCCCTCTACACTCACTGTCACTCTGCACTCACTGTCACTCTGGTACTCACTCTGCACTCACTGGCACTCACTCTGCACTCAGTCACTCTCGCACTCACTCTGCACTCACTCTGCACTCACTGTCACTCTCGCACTCACTCTGCACTCACTGTCACTCTCGCACTCACTCTGCACTCACTGTCACTCTCGCACTCAGCACACAGAGCCCCGCTACAGGTACCAGCAGTGTCTCACGGTTAGTGACGCTTCTCTGCATTGAGCGTGGTATTGTGCCCGCTCACTCTGCATACATACCTCAGGCAGGCCACAAACGTCCAAACGAATCACTCATCAAAATGTGTGTTTTCAAGCACTGGGACTACTTACACACGGGAACAGGCTGGACACACACCAGCACGAGGCAGGGCGACACGTTATCACAACGTTCGCACAGGGGCAACGCACAGAGAAAGGCACCCCCCAAACAGAGAGCACATTCACAGCAGAGAGGGGCGGCAATGGCGGCGAGAGAGGTGCACTCCCGGGTACACAACAAGAGAGACAGCACCACAGTTTAATAGACCTGGAGGACATGAACCTTCTGTGTGTGTGTGTATGTACTTGTGTGCGTACGTTTTAGGAGGAGAGGTGGGGTCCCTCTTACATAAATTGGGGTGACTGCAGGTAGAAAGGCCGGTAGGATGAAATAGAGCCGGTCACGTCATGAACGTCAGGCTCTTCCCATGGGTAGCGCCTGACATGTGACAGACTCCAGCCGACACCAGCCTCCCCAGTAGATCACGTTCAGCCAGGGTACCCCCAAAAGACCCTATCGGACTGTTCAGTCTGCTAATGCCTGCTGCTTTTGTGCTGTTCGCCCCCTGAGCCCAGCCCCCGGGCACTGTCTGTCTCTGGCCCGCTCTGTGAACCCTGCTGATCTCTCGCCTGCTTGCTTTTGCCGTCTGTCTCCCATCCAGTGGCCCTCTCCCCCTTCACTGTAACACGCCGTATAGGTCATCCCTATCAGAACAGGACCCCTCCGAAGAAGAAGCCTTCACCTGGCTGCAGATCTGCGAGCTGGAGAAGCGCTTCCACCGGCAGAAGTACCTGGCCTCAAAATGACGGACGCGCAGGTCAAGACCTGGTTCCAGAACCGGAGGACGAAGTGGAGGTAAGGGCAGCACAGCGGGACGGGAGAGGGGTGGACGGGAGAGGGGTGGAGGGGAGAGGACTGTGCGCATGCATTGTACCAGGGCCCTGGCATCACTGCACACGATGCACATTCCACACCGTGTTCATATTTCTGTGAGTAATCTATGCCAGGATATTTGCTAACCATGGGAACAAGAGGGCGTTACAGCAGAAGGGACGCGAGGGAACATTTCACCCTTAATTTTGATTGGAGACACAGTTTTATTTTCTGTGGGTGGGGGGGGCTCTTAAATACTCACATATACCTGCTTACAGCTGTGCGTGTGTGTGTGAGATGTATATGTATATGAAGGCGAGTTTCTCGTTGCTAAATTTCACCTTTTGGCCGTGCTTAGAAATTGTTGTGGGATTCACTCAAATTAGAAGGTGAGCAGGAAGGGGCTTCTAGATGTGCCACAGCTCCTCGTCGGTGTGATTGGGGGGGGGGGGGGGCTGCATTGTTTATGGTCTGGGTACAAACAATGGAAGCGTCTTGCTGCAGCACGGGTGACACACTGATGGATTGTATGTGACTCCAGCGGGTTCAAATGCGTTCTGCAATTTTAGCAGACACACCACATGTGCATTGTAAGCCTTACATTCGAGCCCTAGGCTCATTCGAGTACATCACATACAGTTAGCAGTGAGACTGCATATTCAGAGAGTATTACTGAAATGAAAATATTGTATCGAGTTAGCCTTAGATGTACCGAGGGCCCCGGAACAGAAGGGGGGGGGGAGTAGAGAGCTGCACGCGATGGGTAAAGCGTAGACACAGACAAGAGGCGCTGACAGGGAGAGCTCCGTGAAATGGATTTTTAAAAAAAGAAACGTGCGCCCAGCATCTGTCTTAAATTACCGCGGGCCCTGACAGCCGCGATAATTGACGAAATATGGCCTTCTGCTGCGCGTGACCGCACACAATATGCCATAGGCGGAGCTACGCTATCGCCTATGGCCTATTGCGTGCTCTCTTCGAAAAACGAAGCCCAATTGTCATGCAGCTGGCAAAAAAAGGACAAAAATTCACGAGCAGCCAGGAATGTGTTAGGTAAGATTTCGGACACCCTCACACAAGGACTCTTGGGCTCCGCCCACACTGCTACGCAGTGTGACGTAGGCCCGAGCCCTAAAAAGAACAGGAGGCATGCTGGGTACTGTACCCTTATATACTCCCAGTAGGGAGGGGGAGGGGTGTGCCAGCATTCCTGCTTTTCTTTTTTTCTGTCTGGGAGATAGGTTATCTTAATAGTAGGTATGAAGGGGATGAGAACAGGAGGGACCTGGTGGTAATGATGTGATCATTCTGCCTTCCTTCTCTCCTTCTTTTCCTGTCCCTCACTCCTCACCTGTCTTCGCATAGGGGCCGCAAATATATCTGTCAATCACATGCCTGACCACTGTACATAACACCAAACATGAGCTGTAACAATGCTATATGACATTATTGTGCCTTGTATGTTGACTGTGGCGCCCAACACGGCTTCCATTTCATATGATCTATGCTGTACTACTGTCACAATTCAATAAAACAGATTCGCAAAAAAACACATTAAAGCTGAGGATTCAAGGCACTTGTAGCACTCTGGGGCCACACATTATATATTCATTGTCATTAAAATGGCAGTGGCCAGAAACTCATTTGCATTATAAAAGAGGCCACACAAACTGCTGGCAGCAAGCCAGGATTAAGGACGTGTAAAATATAGATTGTCCTTCTAACCTTCACTTGATGGCTCGGTTTATTTCTCTCTCTCGGTCCTGTAGTGAACACGTACTTCTTGGTTTGAGCGCTGAGCAAAACCAGAGGCAGACCAAAAGCCTATTTCAAGTACCACACCCAAAACATACTTTCATTAGCGACACCGAAGAAAAAATCTGATTTACTCCAGTGCGTAATTTAGTTTTAGAATCTTACTCAATTTCTGAGAAAAATGCGTACTTTAAATGCGTGAGAAATACTTTAACATTCAGATCGATTATAGATGTTCGTTCTAGAAAGGCAGCAATAATAACATGTCTTCGGGTTACCGTTTAAACTGAAAAGGGAAAAAAACGGTGTTAGATATGTAGAGAGGTGATGATTGGGTACAGGTAAAACTGCATTTTTGCACCATCCGAGGTATTTCTAACCACAGATGGAAAGGCTGTTGTTTCTTACCCACCACTATCACGTGGCATATTTCACGTTGATAATAACAGAGCTTAGGTGTGGTACACTCGTTCTGGCAACCACTCCTCCGCAAGGTAAATATAGCAAGCGCTTTATGGCAGATATTGTTACAGTGAGGTTAAGACACTTCCTCATGCTGGATCTGATATATTTAAATGTTTCTGTTCCCGGATATACATTCTTCCACTGAAGCGACACAGCGATGTTTATTCACCAAATACTTGCACTGTGATAACTCTGTTTCCACAGGCGTCCACTCAGAGTTGGACTCCCAGGATTCTTGCCTTGAGAATTCCATACACGCAGCAAGGTTTGCGTCCATGCCAGGGCTCCAAACTGCCCGTGTACCTTATTGAGGAACTTCTTATCTCTAGGGCCAGGGGCGACACTTGCGTATTGATCTCCTTCCTCCACCTATGTGCGGGCTTTCATAGGATGGACCACAACATTCTCCACCAATGGGTAAAGTCTCCTAACAGAAGCGGATTGGCTGCTCTTCAGTGACCTTCCATTGGTAGCTAATGATCGACACATTAGCCTGCTTCTCCCAGGTCACTGACGTCACAAGTGGTGTGCCATGTGCCATCATGTATGGGCACTGGCACTTGCTCTCTTCAACGCCCACCGTTGTGTTTCCTTCCCTCCCCCTCTCCCTTCTCCTCCCTCCGTGATTCTTTGATTTAATTGATGTAACTATGTAACCTGTAACTCGCTGATCTTCTGAAACCTTGAACATTGTACACACCACGGAGCAGGATCAACAGGGCCCATGCCCGGTGGAACTTTGATGGAACTTTCGACGGACCTTTGACGATGCCCCCTGGGCCGATACCAAAACTGTTTGTGCTTACCTCGGTGCACGAGCAGCCTTGGCCGAAGCACGGTGGAGCTGATGCCTGGTCACCTACCCAGCCGGTCATCTAACATTGTTTTCCTTGTTTCCGCGTTGAGTTTCCTTCCCTCCCCCTCCTCCGTGTTTCTTTGATTTAATTGATGTAACTATGTAACCTGTAACTCGCTGATCCTATTGTAAAGCGCTCTCATGCCTCCGGGTCTAGCCAGCTCTATATAAAACTTTTCAAATAAATAAACATGAACCCCTGTCGTCCACCTTTATAAAACATTCCAGAAACTCCTTTGTCTGTGCTGGTGGTGACACCAAGAGCCGCATCAAAATACAAGAGCAATGGTCAAGAACGTGATGGGGTGTCTCACCCTTGTCCACCAATAGATGTTGATTATGGGTTATGACTGACTTTTCCAAAATGGTTTAACACCTTCACTACGGCGGCTATTCCGCCGCAGCGCTAAGGGGGCGGGGGGCCACGCGGCGCGCCCATGCTGGTGACAGAACCGCTCCGTCACCAGCCTCGGTTGAGCTGTGCTCATGACGGAACAGTTCTGTCATGGCCCCGCCCGCTCAATGGAACGCGCCGCGCAGTCGCGTCGAGCGGGCCATGACGGAACCGCTCCGTCATCAGCACAGCGCTACCGCGGCTGATGACGGAGCGGTTCCGTCATCAGCACGGAAGTGGTTAAAACAGCCATCAATATTTGGCAGCCGCCAACAGGGCCGGACTGACTACCGGGCGTTTTGGAATGCTGCCGAGCTGGGGGCTGATTTCACTGCGGTGAGGGCTGATTTCATTGATGGAGACCTGTGTGTGCTTTGAAATTAACAAAGCAAAACGAATGTAATTCAGCACACACAGGTCCCCATCAACAAAATCAGACCCCAGCTTAGCAGCATTCCAAAACGCCCAGTAGCCAGTCCAGCCTTGGCCGCCATTTCTACTGAAGATTCCATTACTTCTTTGACTCGCCAGTCGCAGCTGTGGCTGAGAAGTGAAGGTTGCTTCCAGTTGCCACAGATCACACGTTACCAAAGTTAGGACACATGATTGTCCAGATATAGGTATTAATATCTATTGTAATATACGTGATTAATAACGTAGCACAAACGGAACACTGCAAAGAAAACTAGAAAGTTCTGGTCAGACCTTTTCAGGAGGAATTATGTCAGGCAAAAATGGTCGAGCTACTGCTTCCTCACAACTCCATTAGCTCATACAATCCAATGAGAAATTGGAATTCTTGTTCTCTGTGGGCATAACTCATTTTTTTTTTTATTTTTTTTTTTGGAAGATTCAAATTTTTTTTTTTTATTTAAATCTGTTTTATTGGTACACGTGGCATACAGTTACGAGTCTTGTGTGCATAATCAAAGGGGAAACAACAGTTGGAGTAGCACGTACATCATCAATGCGAATGTTGGCGACGGTTGAAAGTCAATAAATGCACTCGTTGTTAAAGAACTCCATTCGTTGTCATGGGGCGGTCACTGCATTCAACAAACCATTTGCTTCACTGCTACTGTATAATGCAATGCGCCCTGCCCGCCCTACTAAGGTGCCTGACCTCACCCGTCAAGGCGGGTAGCCTGATGGCCAGCCGCATCCCCGTTGTTCTCCACTCACTGGTTAGCGATATAGCATGATGTCCCCCAGTAGTGTGAATAACCAACCGGGCCTGGCTCCAGGCATCTTGTATGTGTGCTGTGGTCGGCTAGGAGGTGCAGTGGGACGCCTCCGCGAGGTAATAGGCTGCGGCAGTGGCTTGCATGTGCGCTGCACTCCTGTGTCTCGTCGCCGTGTGTCAAAAGTGAAAGGTGTGTGTGGGAAAGGCGGACCCAGCGTGGTCAACTTGGGGGTGTCCTTGCCGTAGTTACCACCAATGCAAACTGGGGAAAAACAGGAGAGTAGGTGAGGGTGTAAAGATTCCGATCTCGGGGTAAGTGGGGGGGGGTGTTGCAGTATGGGCCCTGTCTAGTCAGTTTCGGGTGTAATAGTCTTGCAGGGTGCTGGCTTCGAGTGTGCTCAGGTAGGAGGTACTAGTGGTGTGTGGTAGCTCTAGGTCTCGGGTGGGGGCGTATCGGTGGGGCCGACTGCGTATGCGGGCTCCGCTGACAGGTGGGGGGGGGGAGGGGGGGCAGGGCAAGGCGGGATGGGCGGAGGAGTTGAGGGGGGGGGAGTGGAGAGGGGAGAAGAGGCTTGTCCGTATGCGTGTGACTCCCGTTTCTCCCCTTTCTCATTACGCAGCCTGTGGCCCGGTCATGTCCCCTCCGTTCCACTGTGGAGGAGCCATCTCCTTACAACACCCCTTTATCGTGGCAGGCCCTGGTGAACGCTCTCAGGAAGCCCTCCCATGTCTGGGCTATCGGTATGGCCCTCCGTCCCGCCGTCTCTTCCCTACGGAGCACCGTTCCCTCTGCGGTTGCCCAGTAGATGAGGGAGGCACTCCAATGTTTCATCAGGGGTGGTTCCGCGGCATTCCAGTGACGGGTTATGAGTCTTTTGGCGGTTATCAGCCCCAGGTCCCAGAACCTCATGTGTGCTTTGTTATGTTTTGTCCTGGTGAGGAGGCCCAGCACACAGGTGTCCCAGCCGTGACGTTGGCCCAGTGCCGTCCCTTTCGTCAACAGCGTGTTAACATCATACCAGTACGTCCGCAGCTTGGGACATGCCCACAGCATATGCAGGAGATCCGCATTCAGTAGCGCGCATCGCGGGCATTTGGAGGTATCCAAACCAAAGTAGCGGTTAATCTTGTCCGGGGACAGATATGCCCTGTGCATGATATAGAACTGTATGATTCTGAACCTCGAATTGCGGGGAACGTGTTGCGGGCCCTCTAGGATCCTTTCCCACTCTTTATCCGACCAGTCCCTCCCCCTGTCTGTGGCCCACCTGTCCCTGAGCGACTGAAGGGGGGCTGTTGTGTGGGTTCTCAGCGCCTGTGTTAACCAGTGCACAACATGCGACCCTGCCCCCATAACGTGCAGGTATTGTATTAAGAGGTGTGTCTCGGGTTCCACGGACATATCGCCCCAGTGTTCCGTTAGGACCCGTATCATTGATGCATGCATCAGGAAGTGTCCCGCTGGCAGTCCTGGGTTCTCCACTAGCCCCTCGAACCGTACCATGGCCCGTCGCCATATAAATCCGCCAGTGTCTCAAGCCCCACCTGCACCCAGTCATGTAGGCGCGCTGCAGTCACCACTCCCCCAGGCCTTGGCAGTCCCTCCAGCGGCAGGGCTGGAGCGTAGGGGGTAGTTTCCTTGGTCAATCGCAGTGCACGCCTGTAGCATCTCAGTGCTACTGCTAGGTGTAGTTGCGTCTCGCGTGTCGCGCCCCTGAGGGGGTGGAACAGTGCGAGAGCTTCCGCGTGAGTCAAGGCTGGGACCGTTGAGGCCGTGTCATTTAGGTTCCTACCCGCAAGCCAGGCCACCACCCATTGGAGCTGCGCGGCAAGGTAGTAGTGCTCCTGGTTCGGGACCGCTAGCCCCCCCGAGGACGCCGGGGCATACAATTTCTTCAGGGCCACCCTTGGTCTCCCCGCATTCCAGATTAGTGTTCGCGTTAGGGTCTCCAAGTCTCTGAAGACCCGAGCTGGGACATACACCGGTATGTTCGAAAAATAGTACAGGAGTCTAGGTAGGACTATCATTTTGGTCAGGGTGATTCTGGCCGGGACATTGAGCGGGAGTGTGCCCCAGAATTGGATCTGGGCCCGCAAGGAATTTATGGCTCGAATCAGGTTGCCATCCAGTATATCTGCTGCATTCCTATATATGTGGATTCCCAGGTATTTGAAGGTACCGGCATACCATGTCAGGGTTGTGTCTCCTAGCTGTACTGCGCATTCCTGCATATCCGGGTGGAAGGGGAAGACCCCGGACTTACCCCAGTTGACCCTCAGTCCCGAGTGTGTTGTGAATTCACGGAGAGCATCGGTGAGTCCCGGGGGTATCCGTGTTAGGTCTCTGACGTAGAGGAGTAGGTCATCGGCATATAGGGAAACCGCGTGTACCCCATCAATCAACGGGATGCCCCACTCGGCGCCCTGCATCCTCAGTATCTCCGCCAGCGGTTCCATGGCCAACGAGAAGAGTAGAGGCGATAACGGGCAGCCTTGTCGTGTGCCCCGCCTCACCTTTATGGCCTCCGATATCAGGCCCCCTATCCGGACCCGAACGGTTGGCGTTTGGTATAGGAGTCCCACCATGTCCAGATATGCGTCTCCCAGTCCAAACTTTTGCATAACCGCCCCAAGGAACGGCCACTCCACCGAGTCAAATGCCTTTTCCAGGTCTAACACTATGCAACCCGATAGTGGCCAAGGGCCTCTCGCATACTCCTGCACTCTGAACAGCCGGCGGATGTTGTGCGATGTGCTGCGTGTGGGTACGAACCCGTTCTGGTCAGGGTGGACCAGGGTAGGTGTGTATTGGGCCAATCTCCTCGCTAGTGTAGAGGCTAGTATCTTGTAGTCCGTGTTTAAGAGGGCAAGGGGCCTATATGAGCCCATGAGTGTCTCATCTTTACCCGGTTTCAGGAGGGAGACCAGGGTAGCTTCACTCAGAGATGGGGGCAGGGAGGAGTCTTCCAGAGCCGTCTCGTACAGTTTGACGAGTTCAGGAATCAGGAGGTCCTGGTATGCTTTATAGAACTCCGCTGGGAGTCCGTCTGGGCCAGGGGACTTTCCGTTGGAGAGCGCCGCTATGACTTCCCGGAGCTCCTCGGGGTCAATGGGTGCCGCTAGGACGGTACGTTGGGCATCGGTAAGGGACGGCAGCAGTACCTGGTTAAGGTATTCCTCCGTGTCCGGGGCGGGTGTGGGCAAGCTAGAGCGATACAGTATTTTGTAGTGTGTGGTGAATGCTCCGTGAATCTCTGACTGCGTATGTAAGGGCACCCCATTCGCGTCTAGTACTTTTGTGACTGGCTTCGACCGGTCTTCCCTAGCGATGAGCCACGACAGCAACTTACCGGGTTTGTCCCCCCTATCGTGTGTGCGCGCCGCATGAGCCGCGAAATTCAGACATCTGAGCCTCTCTAGCAGTTTTTCGTGGGTCGCCTGCGTTTTTTGAAGCCCAGTGATGTGTCCTCCCACCGAGTCCCGTTCGTGTCGACTCAATTCCTCCTCCACCCTATGTAAGTCTCTCTCCACCTGCCGTTTGAGGTTCCCCTGAGTGCCCAAGCACTGACCCCTAATGACCACTTTGAACGCCTCCCATTCCATCTGTAGGGAGGTGGCTGAACCTGCATTATCCTCAAAGTAGTGTACAATATGCGCGAACAGTGAGCCCCGGAAGGGTGCGTCTAGCAGGAGGTCCGGCTGCAGCCTCCAGTTGGGGACAGGGGGGCGGGTGTTCGCCCATGAGACCGTTAACATGTGTGGGTTATGGTCAGAATGTGTCCTACCCATGTAAAGCGCTTCCGTCACTAGCGGGAGTAGATCATCTGTGAGCATGAATCTGTCTAATCGGGTGTGCAGGGTGTGGGCTCCTGAGTAGTACGAATATATCTTGGCCGTTGGATTTCGGTGACGCCACACATCATGTAAGTTCCAGTGCGAGGCCCAGGCTATAAGAGCTTTCATGGCACCCACCACTGGTGCGCTGGGTAGAGGTGGGAATGAGCGGTCCAGTGTGGCATCCAATACACTATTGTAGTCCCCCCCCAATATCCAGGGGATCCCGTGCCAGCGCGCCAGGGTTGTGGACACCTTTTCGAGGAAGCTCTGTTGGTCTGTATTAGGGGCATAGAGCGACACCACCACCAGCGGTCGTCCATCTAGGCGTCCCTTCACTGCCACCAACCTCCCCTCCTTGTCTATGTGTGAGTCCTCAACTTCAAACGGGAGCCCTGGTCTCACCCATATCAGCGCCCCCCTGGCATAAGAGGAGAACCCAGTCGCATAAATCTGACCTCGCCACCGCCTGCGCAGGGTGTGTACCTCTGGGGCCGTCAGGTGTGTCTCCTGTAGGAGTGCTATCGGCACCTTGTGTCTCTTCAAGTATGAATAAATCATGTACCTGCGTGCGGGTGTGTGTATTCCGCGTACATTCCAGGTACACATTATGACTTCAGCCATCAGCGTCCAACAAGGTAGTCGCTCCCGCTCTCCCCCTCGCTTCAAGCACCCTCTCAATGGGCCCTCCAACATCCCCGTTCAGAGCCTCCCCACCCTTGTCCGAGCCACCTCTTGAATAGTCTAGCAAGCACTCCTGTGGGCCATACATGCAGCGATTCACAATAGGGAAAAGGGGGGTAAACATTAACTGGGGATAACACCATCGGGTCGGTTGCCAAACGGGCAGCCGTCCAAACATTCTGCAAAAAATGCGAACAATCCGTTCTGGGGGGTTGCTGTCCATCACGCAGTCCAAGCAGCCAGTGAGTGTCTGTTGAGCGTGAAGACGTGAGTGCCCTCCCAGGGGGGTGTGATTATAGGTCTGAGCGGCCAACAGGTTGGCCCACCGTTTATGGAGCAGTGTATTCGTAACGACACGGGGGCACCACCCTGGTCAAGTTTGTAGCTGATAACCATCGCCCACCCTTAGGGACCCTGCAATGTGGTGGTCCATTTGGTGTGAGCACCAAGGGGCGTCCGCTCCGCAGTTGATCATTGCAAGCGTGACGATATCTTAACTCACTGCGTGTTCATCGTCCGTCACCACCAGGCAGTACCGTGTTAATGTTTCCATCGCTGAGAGCCCCTCAGTGCGGCACTTCTTCAGCCGTACAGGTCCGACGTTTGTGGGGTGACGTCTGGTAGCCCACCTGAGAGTTGCGAATCCGGGAGACCATATATCGCCTCGTCGTCGCTCGGTAATACCCCAGGGCTGGCGGCGGGCGGGGAACGTTGTGACGGGGAGCCGCTGAGCTCCGAGACCATCCGTAGGGCTTCCCGCTGTTCCCTGCGTATTTCCTCTTCCGGTGGGCTTGCGCCGTGCTGGATGCTGCTGGCCGCTGGGGAGGGTGACCTGGCGCCACGTCTCCTCCTGGACCTCCTGCGTCTCCTAGGCCTGTCCTGGTTTCCTGATCTTCCCGTACTCTTGTCCGTCCCATTGTCCAGCCAGGCTTCCACGTCGTCCGAGGAGTCAAAGAAGTGTGTTTTCTCATTCGCTATCACTCTGAGTTTCGCTGGGAAGAGGAGGGAGTATGTAAGTCCCAGTTGGCGCAGCCTCCGCTTTACCAGTAGGAATGAGTGTCTCTGGCGCTGCACCTGGATTGTATAGTCCGGGAAAAACATTATGTTTGCATTTTCAACTTGAATGGTACCTAGTTTACGCGTTTCTCGTAGTACAGTGTCTCGGTCCCTATAGTTCAGGATTCGGATCAGAAAAGGGCGTGGGTTAGAGCCGGTGTGGAGTGGCCTGGTCGGGACTCTGTGCGCCCGTTCCACCACGAAATATGGCGAGAGGGTGCCTTCGGGTAACAGGGTGCGTAGCCAGTCCTCTACACGGGCGGTCGGATCTCTGCCTTCCCATTTTTCCGGTAAACCTACTATACGGACGTTGTTGCGTCTCGCCCGCCCTTCTGCATCCTCTGCCCTGTCCTCCAGGAACTCCACCCTGTTGAGGAGGTCTTTAATATGTTTGTCCGACTGGGCGACACGAGGTTCCATGCCCGTCACTGTGGTTTCCAGGGTTTTGGTGCGCTCAGCTAGTTTCTTATGGTCCTCCTTCAAGTGCGTGAGGTCTATGGCGACTCCGTCTATTTTCGCCTCCAGGGATGTCCGGGTGGACTGGATGGAATTTTCCAGGCGTTCCATGGCCGCAAGTACCGAGTCCAGTCTGGCCGTTACCGGATCCGGGTCCGTTTGCTTCTGTGGCTTATCCATTTTGCCCTTTTGGGACGTGCTCCCCGTTCCTGTGCGCTTCCCGGCACCTCCAGACATGAGAGGGAACTGATTCTCGGTGGATCCGGATGGGGGGGTGGTCCGTGGTCTCGCCGATCACCAGAGCCACTGACTGGTGCTTCGGTGGCGTTTCCAAAGCGGGTTACGGTCGTCTTAGAGCCTCTTGTGTGGTCGAGCCGTCTAAAGCGCAGCGTGATTCGGCGGTGGCCGTTAGTCCGCTCAATACGGTTACAGGCTCTGGCAATGGGCCATGCTGTGCCCCTCCCGCAGTTGGGTGCGTTCTGGGCTTCGTGCTTACTCCCCACCGCGTCGGGCGTCCAGGTACGCCGTGATCACAAGGGCACCTGAGTGGTGTGCAGCACGTGGCAGGCAGTGTCTCCCCACGGCGCTCACCACACCCAGCAGCCCCCACAGTTCTGTGCGCGTGGTCAGCAGTAGTGCCCTCCGGTCGTCCGTGGCTGTGGCGGATGACGTGGTCAGTCGGACCCCGAGCCCTGCAATTGGTCAGCGGCTCCCTCTGGCGCTACCCTGCGATCGTCCTGCGCTGTGGATCGCGTGCACGGCCCACCGGGCGCCCCGGTAGGTGTCTCTTGGGTGCCTGCGTGCCAGGCCTGGTTTTTGCTGCCGCGCGAGTCCGGGCCGGCAAGCTCCGCTGTGTTGGGCGCAGTGTGCCTATGCTCTGTGTCCGTCGGGCAGGCGCTGCTAAGGCTCCGCTATTTGTGGCGCGGTGAGCCCACGCCCTGTGTCCGTCAGGCAGTTGCTGCTGCTGGTATGCTGCGCGCCGCGGCACTCACCACCCAAGGTCACAGCAGGCGGCGGCAGGAATCCGATCTCCGATCCGAGGGGCACTCGGGTCCTCCGGGCTCTGCTCCGCCGGAACCTAGTGGGCGGCCAGCCCAGCAGGCGACCCGACCGTTCCCGGGTCCGTTGATCACAGTGCTGGGCCGAGTGGGGGATGGGCTCCTCCTCGCGTCCAGGTCCGCCGCAGCAGTCCGGATGGCGGCCCCAGTTGTCCGGTGATGCGCCCCTCCTCTGCCCTCCGTGCGTTGCCTGTCGGGTCGCCTCCGCCTCCGATGACCTGCCGGTGGTCGGTCCGCTTGGTGTGTCCCAGTGCCGCCGCCTCAGCTCGCGTCACTCGGGCGCTTCGTCCGTGAGGCCCACTCTTCCGGTTCCAGCACCGGGCTTTCCTGTCGGGTCTGGCCGGGTCCGCGATCTCTTCCTCGGCTATGGCGGCCTCACTGGTGCCGGTGCGGTCCCGGGGCTCGGTGGACCGTAAGATTTGGTCCGAAGCTGTGTCAGCGCCTCATGACCACTCGCTGCAAGTTTGGGCCACCTACGAGTTAATTTCGCCGGATAATTTAACCCCTGAGTGTGGGATCACGCCGGAGCTCCGCTAGTGTGCAGCCAGTCTCGCTGCGCGCGTAGCCACGCCCCCCCCTCTGTGGGCATAACTCATGATGCTTATAGTGCGACATACACAGAAAGGGATGACTCAATGTTAGCTTATGGAGCGGTGTTACTCTTTGAGTGGACTTGGGAGGATATAGTGAGAAAATGACTCCCTGGGACCCTTTGCTTCCATATTTCACTTCCCCTTTGGCTTTCCTTGCTGCTTACCTTTCGCCGTCAGCAAATTCAACCTAAGTCTTTAGACAAGTGGTGAGATGTTTCTTGATATTTTTCTGACTGCTCATGTTATCGTCAAGCTTTTCTGATGCCCTAGTGGCCCACGGACCTGGCTAGCCTTTGGTTAGGAGCCAGAGGCCAACAAAAGGGTGCCATCTATATTCCTTAATTTAATTGTCATTATTTTCTAGGGTGCATTGGAGACTGGGCACTGGCATGTTTACAGCCACAAGGGTGCACAACAGTGCCATATACTGTTCCTGACAATCATGGTTGAATTTCTTCAGCCTCTTTGCAATCCCACCAGTGCCGGACCTCGGTAGTGTCCACTGTGCAATGACAGCTCATATTTATTCTGCATGTAGATGAAGTGGCCAGCATAGCAGACCATGATACCATCTTTAGCACGGTGATGGTGGTCAATGGTCTCTTTTCAATGCCCTCAGGCGGGATATATTACAATGTGGAGGTGCCCAGAGTGGCCCCTTTTCAGGAGCAAGATAGATGTTGAACACAGGCTCCCATTAGGGCACCCAGAGTCCAGGGTACATGGTTCCTGGCACTTTGCTGCTGGCAACCTGTAACACAAGGCTGGGTGACCACATGGATGGCTCACCAGTATGGTACCAGTATCTCTCTTGACCAGCTGATAAGTTTCTCCTCCAAGTGTGTGCTGTCCTGTCAATGGGGTGGTACCATAATCTCAGGATGTGTGTGGGGCTAGTACTGCTCCAATTGTTTTACTGGCTGTCTGTTTCTTTGCAGGCTGACAGACAGGCCAGGAGCAAGTAGAAGGTAGCTAGCCATGTTGGTTCAAGATTAAAAGAGAGGGAGGGCCACATAAAGACCACACTTCAGAAGTCTTGATGGGTCATCAAATGATTGGATATACTGGTTGTCTGAGAGCCTGTATTCATGCACGACTGGGAAGCAATGTATGGCTCTAAACCATGGTTTGATGCTACAGTCTGTACACTGTAGGGCTAACTAGAATAAGGTGATTTTAAGTATGTGCATTATAAAAAAGAGCTTTTCCTCTTCTAGAACAGTTGTTGACATTCGTCAATTTGGAAGGCTTTCACTGGGTGTTTCCTGGAGGTGCAGTTAATGGAGCAACAAAGGACTATGGGCCATATGTATCAACATTCCGTTTTGCGATTCCTAAATAGCGATTTTTAAGGAATCGCTATTTAGATATCGCAAAATGGTATGTATGTAGGAAATCGCGTCTTTTTAGCGATTCCTTAAAATTCCTTAATTGCGATTAGCAAATTGCTAATCACAATTAAGAAATAATCTCCCATTGATTTTTATGGGCCAGGAGGCCCATAGGAATGAAGGGGAAAATTGCGAATCGCAATTTGCTAATCGCAAATTGTGAATATTTTCAAGGGTGCAGGGGTGTCTCAAGAACACCCTGCTGCACCCCTGAAAATGACATGTGTGCGCATATGGCGCACATACATGCCCTTAGGGCATGTATGAGCGTCACATGGCACCTTTTGATTTTTAAAAAAATGCTTTTTTTTAAAAATTCGCAACTTACCACCAACTAGAAGTTGGTGGTAATTTGCGATTCCTTAATGGCATTTTGGAATGTTTTTTTCCTTGATACATTGCATTTAAGGAATCGCAAAATTTGCAATCCCTTAAATGCAATCGCAAAATAAGGAATGGCAAATTTAGCGATTCCTTGTTTTGCACCAAAAATGTTTCATACATACCATTTAGCAAAAATGGGTTCGCAAACGCCGGAATTCTGCGAATTTCGGCGTTTGAGAACCCATTTTGCCTTGATACATATGCCCTAAATGTGCTCTTCAAAAGTTGTGCTAATAATTTTTGCAATGCCTTTGGGGTACTAGATGGGACATGCATGTGCTTAAGTGGCAAGGGGATCACAGTCAAGAAAAATCTAGAGCTTGGCCTGGAAAGGCTGTAGATTCCCAGCCTCTTCTGACTTTTACTTTACTTGCGTATGGAAGGCTTAATGTTGAGCTTAGTATGTTGGAGGCCCTGAAAAACGTTCCCGAGGTATAGCAAGGGGTCCTCCCAGCTGGAACTGAAAACTAGAGTGAAGTGTTAATTTGAGCTGGTGGTTTCTGTTGCTCAGCACCAGCAGTTAATAACAACACCAGTGATTTTCATGAGCATCAGTTAAGGACACATTCATTTAGGCACGGCAAGATTAAGTGATTTGCCCAGAATCAAAGGATGTTGAGCCAAGACTCGAACCAGGTTCCCCAGCGCTAAAGCCGGCAGCTCTGGCCACTATGCCACATCCTCTCCCCACTTTCATGATTAGTAGTTGGTTCTGTTTTAGGCGGCACTAAGAGGAGAAACGGGCGGGAGCAAACTGCCCCCTCACAAGAGTACTCATTTTTTACAAATTAACCACTGCTACAGTGTCTCGCACAGTAGCTGATACATAATGTGTCCAGTCCAGAGGGGAAAATCTTCATCAACCTATGTAAAATGGCAGATGTGTTCTTTAACCCAGAGGGTGGTGCCTAAAACTGAATTAATCACTCACTGATGTGGAACAGAACATTATCCTTGGACCTTTGTTTAATTGTGGTAGGTCAATCTGCCAGTATCCAGAATTCAAGATAAATGAACCCAGGAGCTGAGCAGTCCCTAACTTGTCAATGAGCTCACTGGAAAATAAGTGCATCTATTTTCGTGCCAACATTGAGCTCTCAGAAGTCAAGACAAAACCATAAGTTTGTCAATCCTTGCTCTGTAAACTGCATGAGAAGACTTACCCATGAACGGCGGAAGGGTTTCATGGCACTACGGCCACAAATACAGAGGCTTTTTGCAGTCGCAAATGGGCCAATTTGCCGGATCGACCCATTTGTGACTGCAAAAAAAGCTTTTTCACATGTACAAAGCCCAATTTGGGATTCGGTAACCCATCACAGAATCACAAATTTAGTTTGTGATTCAGTATTAGGAAGGGGGTGTTTAGGGTGTTTCTTCCCAATACCGAATCGCAGTGGTATGTGTGAATGATTTGCGACTAAAATGCAGTTGCAAATTATTCGCATTTTACCACCTACCTCAGGTAGGTGGTAACCCATTCGCAAATGGAAAGGGGTCACCTCTTTGAATATTTGTAAAAACATTTTAAAGCAAGCATGTCTGTTATCTCTGTTCCTGACAGTTGCAGTCAAGATCTTCTAGTCGACTTGTAACCCTTAAAGTTAAGTACCTCGAACAGCAGCTAATAAGGCTTCTGCTTCCATACCATTCCAAGTGATAGCTAAATTCAGCCTCCGACAACCGATTCTTTTTCCACCAGGGGAGAAACGAGTGGGTTGGTGGAGATCCCTGTATTTGCAATGCTCCAACATTTCGACTCTACACCTTGAGACGAACTTCAGAAAATATAAAAAAAGGTCTAAAGACCTTCCATTTCTTCCAGATGTATTGCTTAGGCCAACATCACTTTACATAGATTAGTATAATAACTTCTTTTGTACTCCTGTTATGCCATTTCTAAGCACTAAAAATAGCAAGTATCAATATTACTCAACTGACCACCCTCAAAAGGATGGAAGGCTGGCTCGGCCTTGCAGGACTCAAGATTAAGACCTGCAAATCTCCAATTATCAACAACACGCGCTCAACTCGCTGAGGCAAATGGTCTTTTATGTCGTGTGGATCATGTGCATCTGACTACAACTCAGCGTGAGCACCCCCTCTTCCTTATGTGCCCCATAAAGTGCCCTTTACTACTGTCCGAGTGCCTAACAAAACAATATATAAAACATGAATGCATAAATGAGACCAATAATCTGTGCATTCACCCCGGCATCAGTATGTCTTATTTTCTTGAATTTTTGTCGGATTTGAGCCTTGAAACCCTACTGCATTGCTTAACTATGAACCTCTTCTTTTTAGGGAATGAATCCGTTTTCCCACCTGTTTTGTAAATGCAATTAAGTTTTGGTTCCTAATCATGGTTGACTTCCAACAAAACTCACATTCTCTTTGTGTACACTAATACCATTGTCTGTGATTCAGGAATTGCAACATTTCTCCTTTGACGTTAGCTCAAGAAACAAGGCGAGAGAATGATTCTCACCGATTTAAAGAGTGAATGTTTCAATAACGGGGTCAAAGGTGTGCTGTGGCGGTCGGAATCCGTGTTTTGCATGGAGTTTAAACCCTTTAGACCATAAACAGTTTAAAAATAAATGAGCACATTGGACGTCTTTCGTGTAGCGCCTGTCGCACTCCAGGATTCCTAAACATGCAAATAACTTAGGTTACTATTACCGAGTTCATTTTCTCACCAAAATAAATACAGTATGTGGTTTAACTCTCTGTCCCGCATGGGGCCACTGTACACTGTTACCAGTTCTACACAGCAATAGTCCCAATGACGTCAGGAATAATGATGCAGTGTTCTTTAAAGACCCCTTCCCAGATCCCGGGTAATGCCAGACAGTGCTACGCAATGAAATGATGTAGCTCGGGGATACAGATGAGAAGAGTTGGTGCAGTTTACGTGCCCCTGCTTTCTTACCTTGGCGGTGGCAGGCGGCGGCTGGCAGAGTCGTAGGCAGGAAAGCCTCCTTCTGCGCCCGGTGCACCCCCTCTCATCACCCGCCCGCGTCACATGCTCGGTTAGTCCAAGTCTGGACGGCGACGCACTTCCCCTGCTGGAGCCAAACAAACGGGAGGGACGGGGCGTCCTGGACACTCCTCTGGGCGGGACCGGTGCCCGCATGGGGCAGGGCTGGCACTGGGCAGAGAGGAGATCAGAGCAGGATTAGCCCAGATCCACCTGCGGCGCAGGAAAGAGATGGGCGGCCCACTGGCTGCAGGGAAACCTGGCGGTGTTCTACCAAGCAAAGTTTCTGAAGGGCTTGTATTTATTTATTTTTATTTTTATTTAATGCATTTTTATATAGCGCGTACTTTACCCGAAGGTGTCAGAGCGCTTCACAATAGAAGCAGTTAAGTTACATGAGGAAAATGGTACAAATTAGAACGTTACAAAAACAAACAGGAGACTAGAAAAGGTAGGGTAAAACCATAGAAGGCAAAAACACAATATCAAACACAGCAAGGTAGGGTGAGGATGTACAAGAAAATATTACAAATTTACAGTGATGAACGAACTTCCTTGAGGGGCCTTGTAGAACTGGGAAGGAGTCAGTCAGACAACCACAGTTCTTTGCCAGACTCTTCCCCAGCTTTACATTTACTTTTTTGGAGCAGAGTTTGGCTTGCAACTCTTCCTGTCACGTTCCTGCCAGGATTTCAGGCGTAAGGGTGATTTCTGACTGAGTCTGCCCTACTGATCTCTATCATGGGCACCGGCCTGGGCCGTTTTCTCGAAGGCCAGTCCCCAGTGAAATGCCCCCCTAGCTGCTGAAGGACCTCTAAACAGAAGGTAGCCACAAAACGCCTGTTACCTTCGTCCCTCGTTCGTGAAATTCAAGTTTAATCACCATGTGAACGAACACCTGTAAATACATACTGCATACAAAACCAGTCTAAAGAGGAGCCGGCGATGTTAGTTCCTCACTGATAGTCACAAATTAGATGTTTTAAGTCTCTGCAGAGAGACCACGGATTGAATGGGCAGTATTTAAATCTAAATTCTCACCCGGCCTTATTCAAGTTTAATCACCATGTGAACGAACAGCTGTGATGAGAAGCCGTGTATGCAGCTACCGGCTGTGGTGTGCGTATACTCCCTTTGGCGTGATAACTCCTCCGAGGCACTCTCGATTTTCTCATATATATATATGAGAAAATCGAGAGTGCCTCGGAGGAGTTATCACGCCAAAGGGAGTATACGCACTCCACAGCCGGTAGCTGCACACACGGTTTCTCATCACTCCCCCAAAACATGTGAACTGCCAGACGCGTTTCGAGCGTAATGGTTGCTCTTCCTCAGTGGCATAAAGTAAAGTACAGAAACAACGGTGTTTAACAGATCGCCATATTTATTTAATCAAAAGGTCCCACCTATGTAGGCGCTAGACAGGGGCTGCTTTCCACCTAAACTGAGACCTACCCAGAGTTCTCTCCTTCTTTTTTGCATAATTTATGCGTCACTCTATGCCTGAAAGGGTTTTGTTTTGACGTAATACTGGGTGCTCCCTTGTGTCTGGACAAAGCTATACCTCTCTGAAGAGCTCTAATTAGAGCGAAACACTGTGTCAGGGGTTGCTTTTACTCATTTCAGGTTGGCTTGAGTTGGTATTTTACTAACTCAAAGCTGTAATATTGTGCCTGGAGTGATAAATGGCTTTTGAAATTTTACAGCTTGGCAAGGACTGCACTGTACTAGTCCTATGCTTAAAGACTTTGCTGTATAAATGTCAAACGACTTTGTCATTTTCTATCTCGGCATGGATAGCACTCTGCTAATCCTATGCTTAAAAACTTTGATAGAAAAACAGACATTTGAGGTGAGCAGATCTAGAGTGTCGCTGGTGTTGAGAGTGCTCTAACAGGGGCTGCTTTCCACCTAAACTGAGACCTACCCAGAGTTCTCTCCTTCTTTTTTGCATAATTTATGCGTCACTCTATGCCTGAAAGGGTTTTGTTTTGACTTAATACTGGGTGCTCCCTTGTGTCTGGACAAAGCTATACCTCTCTGAAGAGCTCTAATTAGAGTGAAACACTGTGTCAGGGGTTGCTTTTACTCATTTCAGGTTGGCTTGAGTTGGTATTTTACTAACTCAAAGCTGTAATATTGTGCCTGGAGTGATAAATGGCTTTTGAAATTTTACAGCTCGGCAAGGACTGCACTGTACTAGTCCTATGCTTAAAGACTTTGCTGTATAAATTTCAAAAGACTTTGTCATTTTCTATCTCGGCATGGATAGCACTCTGCTAATCCTATGCTTAAAAACTTTGATAGAAAAACAGACATTTGAGGTGAGCAGATCTAGAGTGTCGCTGGTCCAGAGTTCTCTCCTTCTTTTTTGTATATATATATATAATATATATATATATATATATATATATATATATATATATATATATATATATATATATTACCTACTGGCGGTCGCCAGTAGGTATATATAGTTAGGATTTTTTCTCTATGGGTTTTTTGAAAATTCTATGTCTAATAACTTTGGCGTTTGTGGACGGAATTGGCTGAAATTTTCAGGAAAATGGCACATTTTGTTTCTGAGCAGCCCTTGAAAATTTGGGGGGGGTTCGTCCAGTGGGGGCCGAGAAAAAAGGGGGGTCCCAAAACGTGTTTTTAACATTGAGTTTTCCATAGGGCGGTTGGCCTCACTTTTAGCCCGAACGGCTGAATGGATTTGCACGAAACTTGGCAAAATTGTAGGGACTGGTCGCCCGATGTGCCTTTTGTAGGTCTCAATATATGTGCTCCAGTGGATTTTGAGAAATTAACGTTTAAAAAAAGATATATATCTGTAACAGCGGACCGGGCAGCGGCCCAGGACGCGTACTTTTCGCGCAACGGAGCTTTGTGAAGCGAAGCTGATTGGTTCTCTGGCGTCTGTCAACATTCCAAACAGTCCGTAGCGGCCGCCATCTTGTCTCTCGGTAGGATCGAGAGACAAGAGGAGGCCAAAGCGAAGGGGCAAATGACCATAAGGGGGAATAGTAGATCCTCGCTGACCCCCTAGGTTTGATGTGGAGGTTTTAAAAGGGCCCCGCGGGGCAAAAAAAAAAAATAATAATAATAATCGAACGGCTGAATGGATTTGCACGAAACTTGGCAAAATTGTAGGGACTGGTAGCCCGATGTGCCTTTGCTAGGTCTCAATATATGTGCTCCAGTGGATTTTGAGAAATTAACGTTCAAAAAAAGATATATATCTGTAACAGCGCTCCGCTTCGCGTAACGGAGGTTTGCGAAGCTGATTGGTCATTCTGTCACTGGGCTATAGTTGGGCTACATCTGGCTGATATTTGGGCTACATTTGTTTTTTTGTGTGTCTGGCGGCCATCTTTGGGCTACATTGGGCTACATTGGGCTTCATTGGGCTACATTCGGCTAATTAGCAAATAGCTCATCGCAAACTAGGAATGGTAAAGAATCGCTATTTATTCCTTAAAGTTCGCTATTTAGGAAATGCAAAAAACTTTGATGATATATATGGCGGTTCATCTCTAACAAGATAAGAAGCATAGGGATACATTTATGATGACTGGCGCATCACCAGGGATGTGTTAGTCATTCTGTGCCGCTGTTCCGTCACCTATGGTGTGCTGCATTTACAATGCGGCGCATCATGGGGCAAAAACAGCACAGATGCGTGATGTATCTGTGCCGTAAAGGTGGCGCATTGCTGGAGTTGTATCGCAAGTGTGATGAAGCTCCAGCAAGGGTCGGGGGTGCCCCTGTCGCAGGGTTTCTGTTCTCACACAGAACTGTGGACAGAGGATTGGAACCTCGGCGAATGCATTGCTGGAGTTGTATCGCAAGTGTGATGAAGCTCCAGCAAGGGTCGGGGGTGCCCCTGTCGCAGGGTTTCTGTTCTCACACAGAACTGTGGACAGAGGATTGGAACCTCGGCGAATTAGGGTGTCCCAAAACTCACGTTAGTAATCAAAAACTCCTTAGCAAGCTAGGTACAGTGTCACATTGGATATAACAAACTCTCAATGTTTAGACAATCCAGAATATGAACTTATAGTACCTCAGGATACGTGGAACTCATGAACAGTCGGTCGTTATAGATTTCTTAGAAACCAGAAAATGGAGTTAAGAAGAACAGATGTGTATTTGAAATGTTTATTTACTAATGCCGTCTTCTCAGGCGTAGTACCTTAGATAATAAAAGTACACATATTATCAGTAGCAAAATTACCAGCATAGTTACTAGTACATAAAAAGTGAATGGTGATAGTATGTTAACATGCTGTAAATGAATAAGAGTTAGCAACACTTATAAGCAGCCGCGGGCCGTGGAGGGAGTTACGGTGAGGCAGGGAGGCGGGGAGGGGGAGAAGCAGGGTGGAGAATACAAGTACACATATTATCAGTAGCAAAATTACCAGCATAGTTACTAGTACATAAAAAGCGAATGGTGACAGTATGTTAACATGCTGTAAATGAATAAGAGTTAGCAACACTTATAAGCAGCCGCGGGCCGTGGAGGGAGTTACGGTGGGGCAGGGAGGCGGGGAGGGGGAGGGGCAAGGTAGAGAGGGCTCCACCCTGCTTCTCCCCCTCCCCGCCTCCCTGCCTCACCGTAACTCCCTCCACGGCCCGCGGCTGCTTATATCTCACCCTCCCTAATACACATATTATATTATTTGCTAAGAAGGTCTCTTTGTGTTGGTTTAGGGCGTGCCCATACTTTAGTGTCTTAGATTTGAAGGAATCACATCAGCATACACCAGCTCTCTCTTCATGTGAACCGCATCAACTGTTGTGTATGTGTGTTCGGCAAAGCAATATAAAACCCGCCTCATGCCCAGAATTGGCAGAAGTTGCACTTATGTTATGAGTATGAAGTCGTGGAGATCAGACCTCATAACAATTCTGTATCGTGTTGTTCTTGAAACTTTAGCACTCGCTGTACAGATATAGTTTAACAAGTAAAGCAGATAGTAGACCAATAACATATTATTCTCATGTAAACCACGATGAACTACTAGGTGGAAAGCTAAAGCAACAACTAAGTGTCGTGTGCAGAAGTTGCAAAAAAGGAAAAATGGCGTTTAAACCGGTAATGAGCCCATGCTAACTTAACACGGTGTAAAGATATCCAGGACCTAGATGACACCTCCTCATGATCCGGAAACGAACTGAATAAGATAATAGAAGTGCCATCTCATGAGAGCAGATTGCAAGTTTATATGTGGACGGTCCGCAAGGTAAAGCATTAAAAACTAGGAAAATTTAATGCTAAAGAAAAATAAAACAGCCAAGTACTTTATCGAGTCTTAAGCCAATAGGCAAGGTAAATAATAAAAACTTGACAAATAAGTTAATGAATTGTCAATGAAATGCTAGTACTCAGCATATCAAACATGAAAAAGGTCTATGACATAACTGTGTATGCAAAATAAGCTGCAACAGCCTCCAATAGGAAGTCACCGTCTTCATCCGAAAACAGTTCAGCCATCCAATTTAAAAGCGGAAAAGAACATACGTGCTCTCCCAGCACCGGATCCTCTATCACCATCAGAGGACAGCTCGGTGGGTTTTCAAGAAAGCTCTGTTCCAAGAAAGACTGTGCTGCCGCCAGTAAATTCCAGGGACCAAGTAGTCCATGCATCAATGCCACAGCCATAATCCTTTCGCCAGGACAAACCAACTCGTGAGTAATGATAGGAGTCATCAGCTGATTAAAGTCGACGTCAGGAGAAACCGGTCCGCAGAGACACAAATCAATGGCCCAATCGAAATCACAGGTCAGGCAGTGAAATACAGGCTGGATACAGGTGAAGTAGGAGAACCGAAAAGATAATCCATATGCCGTGCTTAATATCGCCAACGGCATTGTGCCATAATATTCTAGCATGCGATTGCGGAACAGTGTCAGCAGCTGCAGGGTCGGAGGTTGCATAGGAGGGACATCCATATTTAAAAATGTAAAAAAGCACAAGAGCGTCCGCTGGTAATGCAAGTAAAAATGCCAATCCACGAACCAGAGTGCAGAAAATACAATGAAAGGAAGCAGGGATGACTCCAAAGATTTTCTCAAATGAAGTCACGAGGCCACTGGTAACAACTTTAAAAAAGTGTGTCAGGGACTTTGTGGAGGATGCGTTAAAGATAGTCGGAAACATGTTGCTGAAATTGAAAGGCAAATCTTAATTGAAAAGGGTGTGCACCTCTGTACGGGTGTTCGCTATGTGAAGTACGAAAGTTTCACGGGCCGAACTCAAGGCCACCTCTCTCTGAGACAAAAGAGCTCTTATTCTTGCCATGCCGTTGAAACGTGTCCCAAGGTTGGTATTTGTGGCCAGATTGAAAACTCCCTATGTTCATGTGTGGGAGGAAATAGAACATTTCTGCAGCAAATAACCCGTTCACTTACTGTTACGATAAAAGGAATACTTTTAATTAACTCAGAACAATCTTCATTATTGAGCATCAAATAACTACCATTTTCCAACAACTTGAACGTGGGGATGATAGCAGGAACTGGCGTGCCTTGCAACACGCAACCCATATTTGGTCGGTGTTTGTTGCATGAACCGTGTAACTGTATGTGCCTACACATTAGTGAATGATCTGGCGTCTCAGTGCATTCCTCTCCATTCAGATAAACTTCTTGATCATCTTTGAAACATCTGTATGTGTATGGAAGCGACCAGACCTCATGAAGAAAAGCACTACCTAAAGGTTCATAACGACCTATTGGTATATATTTCATACAATTTGAAAACTTATATAAAGCAAAAGGCAGCGTTATTAAACCGTGGATAAGGCATGTTGTCAAAAAACCCGCAATCCTCTGCTGATGATGTCACTGAGCATGTCATGAATGATGTAATATGTGACATCATCAGCAGTGGATTACGGGTAATAGTATCTCTAGTTTACTCCCCTATAGCTGTCTTTATTTTAACATAAGTGTGTGTTTCCCTCCCTTATACTTACTGTTTTTGGTTCGCTTCCAGTTCGCGTACCGGCGAGCGAACTAGGAAGCGAACTAAGAGAAATAGAGGTTGGCACAGTTCCAAATATTGTACCAATTTTTTAATAACGGGGAGGTAGTTCTGAAAAAAACTTTTTTTTTTATTTTTCTGAACATTTTTTTACTGTTTTTGAATTTTTCGGAACAGTTTTATATTTTTTTGGGTTTTTCTTGGAGGGGGCAATGAAAACGATTCATTGTAAAGGGCTCAACAGGAGCAACAAAACAAAAAAAAGAAGTATTTATTATTTTGGGCGTTTCGGACAAACTTGCATATGATAGTCAATAGCTCTGTTGATCAGAGTGATGCTTCTTTCTCCGTAGGAAATGAATCCATCGCAAAATACGCAGGTGTGTTTTACTTCACCAAATCTCATTTGTATATTTGGCACCATCTCCCTGCCCTCTGGTCCCGTTACTTCCGGTACAACAGATCTTCTGGCCATAATAGGGAGATTATCTAGGTCGTTCCGAAACTGTGCAGCACTGTAGTTGTTAGGATGCCACCTAGTCATATGGCGATGCATTGTGTAGTTTCCGAAACTGTATTTTTTGTCGGTCCCTCTGGACAGTCTATCTTGACATATAAGGCAAGTTACGTATCTTGCATTTACTTTTTTCTGACCTTTGGGAATTTTAAAAAATTGCCAAATGAAGTTTTCTTTCCGGTGAGACGTCCTGGGCTGCTCAGGCAAAAACTGCCTCTCTTCGTGCTCGTCCTCCTGTTCCTCTTCTTCTTCTTCTTGTTGAATTATAACTTGAGCAGGTGGTCCACTCTTCCTTGGATGTGGTGGAGGTGGTGGGGAAGCACCAGCTGAAGCTACTAAAGAAGCCATTGCTCAGTGATCACAAAGGGTCTTTCTCTCACAATGATGAAAGTCAGAGTGAGGAAAGAAGGAGGGATTTTCATCATTTGCGAAAAACAAGAGTTCTCAACCAATCAAAAGTGTTCATTTTAGATTATATGACCTAGTCTTACATCATTAGGAAACCAAAAGTGAAATGAACCAATGAAAAGTGTTATTACCAAGTCACATGACTTGCTGTGTTTACGTTAAGCGCTTTGCAGGGCCTCCCGGTTTGCTTCCAGAAACCTGCGCTTTGCGACTCGCTTCGCGTACCAGTTCGCTAACGTAGTACGTCATATGACGTATCACGCGACAACGTGAAACGTCATGCGGACGGGAGGCGTCACGATGTTGTTTTGTAACGCGGCACTTGCGGTAAAGAAACGTTTACCGGCTCGCGGTCTATTTCGCGGCATCAAGGTCAGCTAACGGGAAGCTTCCCGATTTGCGAAGCGGGAACGAAGAAAAAAAAATATTTAAAAAAAAAATTATTCATAAACATATAAAATATATTTTTGGATTTAAAGAAGAATACATTTTACAGCTACAGATATTAGCTGTTAAAAAACCAATGAAATTCACAGAAAAAACCATAGGTTATGGACCATATATAGTTAGGAATTAGCATTTACAAAACCTTGAAAATTCACTGAAAAAACCATAGGTTATAGACCATATATAGTTAGGAATTAGCATTTACAAAACCTTGAAAATTCACTGAAAAAACCATAGGTTATAGACCATATATAGTTAGGAATTAGCATTTAAAAAACCTTATTTTACTCACACAAAACCATTGAAATTCCATATATAGTTAGTTGCACTAACTATATATCGTGCACCCGCAATCCACTGCTGATCATGTCACATATTACATCATTCATGACATGGTCAGTGACATCACTGATGACATCACTGATGACATCTCAAATGACATCACTGATGACATCACTGATGACATCTCATTTGACATCATTCTTGTGCTAATACGATAAACCTCTTCAGACTCTAATATAACCTTAGATACACTCAGTGTATACAGACACTCACACACTGCCACTCATCCATGGAGTTACTCACACACCCAGTCAGTCATGCAAAGAAACAATCTCACCTCCATTTCTTCAACTATACAGTTAAACACACCTTACTTATTGAAACATATACTAACACATATTTACTCTCTTATACAATCCCTGATACAAGTTCACAATGATCGATACAACCACTCACTCATTCAGTGGCTCTCATGCACAGTTATTTATATATGCCAACTCTCACATGTACTGTGTTTTACATATGTACTTACTATGACATGTAGCATTGAGATATCCATTCACTCATCAATACACTCATGCACACAGTCAACTGCCCATGTAGCTGTTTCCACATGCACTCTTGAACTCATACAACTAGTGAATAAACTGCTCACACATCTATGCATAGAGTCTCACACCTTCCAGCCACCCCCACACAAACTCAATCTCCCATAGAAATACTTGGGCAATCAATTAATAACACATATAGCCTCTCGTATAGCTAATGATCAACACATGCAGCAGTTTACAGAACAACAGACATAATGATGCACAAATTAAGACAGTTTAGTCACTAACCCATGCATTCAGTGAGACACATTTAATCACTCACTCATACAGTCAGTCATGCACCTACTAAATCCTTCATCCAGACACTTATACATCCACTCAAGACATATTTTAACTTTACAGAAAAATACAGTCACTGGATGTTGTCATCAGTGATGTCATTTGAGATGTCATCAGTGATGTCATCAGTGATGTCACTGACCATGTCATGAATGATGTAATATGTGACATGATCAGCAGTGGATTGCGGGTGCACGATATATAGTTAGTGCAACTAACTATATATGGAATTTCAATGGTTTTGTGTGAGTAAAATAAGGTTTTTTAAATGCTAATTCCTAACTATATATGGTCTATAACCTATGGTTTTTTCAGTGAATTTTCAAGGTTTTGTAAATGCTAATTCCTAACTATATATGGTCTATAACCTATGGTTTTTTCAGTGAATATATATATATATATATCTTTAATGTTTATATGAGAGCAAGACATTATCTAAACTATTCATAAAAATAATATATTTGTACTTGTAATAAACGTATATTATTGTTAAATATATTTTCGTGAAGCCGCGCCGCGTGCGCACTAGTTGCGTGCTAGTTGCGCGCCGGGTGCATGACTCCCATGTCACTGTAAAAGAAAGCATTTCATTGGTTCATAAGTTTTCCCATTGTAACAATTGAAGGACCCCACCCATTTTAGTCATTCTCTCTGCAGCATCACTGGACAGACACCTTTTGTCGTTTTGCAGCTATTCTGTCCATTTTTTGGGTGTTTTTCACTATAAAACTATTGAAATGGATTTTTCTAATCCGGATCCACAACTTCTATCTGATGATAAAGACATCGAACAACCACCTCCCAAGAAAAGACTTGAATCCATTGTCTGGAAGTTTTTCACCATCCCAGATGGTAAAAGCAGAGTTAATGCTCGGAAGGTGAGCTGTACTCTATGTCCTCGGATCTTGTCAAGAGGAAGTGACCAAAAAGTACTCGTGTGGGACATCGAGTATGTACAAGCACCTGCAGACAATTCATCCTAGATATTTTGCATGAGAGCAGCTACGAAGTGCACAAGAAAACATGCAGCAAGGTGACCAGGTAGCTGGTCCCAGTACTTCTGGAGCGTCAAGCACCTCGTCTCAAGGTCCGGCCATTCGCACCGAGTTTGCCAACTTGCAACAGCACTGCATAAAATGCAAAGCCATATTATGTTGTGGTGAGCAATCTGTGGATGCTATTTGTTTTGCAGCAAGGCATCATCGCTGCTATTTTGTTGTTGTTGTTGTTTTATTGGAATAACTTTATAATTCCAAAAGTTAAGACTTTAGCCTGTTGCTTTTTTCAGTTTTTTAAAAACACCCCAAAAAATTACAAAATTGTTTAAATTAAACACCAAAAAATGTAAAAACAAAAAAGAAGAAAAAAAAAGAGTTCTTTTCAGAACTACCTCATCTGGTTAAAAAAGAGAAATAACAGGCATGCTAATATCTGGGTGATACATGTATAGAGATTGATTCAAAGGTCTGCATGTGCAGTGCACAGGTAATTGTAGCACTGCATGTTCACCTGCCTGGGTCATTGCATGACTACATGGGTATTAACTGGATGATTAGAGTTCCTCAAGGAGAGTGTATGGTAAATTTATAAGTGCTTGGGTATTGGTGTTGTGATTGGAAAAGTGCATGGTGTTGCCTCGGTAATTGGAGGAGTGCATGGGAAGTGGCAGGGAGATGGCTGGACTGCATGGGCAATACCCGAGTAATTGGAAGGGTGAATCAGTAGTGAGTAGGTGGTTAGAGGTCTGCATAGGCAGTGCATGAAGAATTGTACTGGTGCATTAGTTAGTGCCTGGGTCTTTCCGTGAGTACATGCGTAGTGACTGGATGATTAGAGTACTGCAAAGAGAGTGCATGGTAAATGTATTAGTCCTTGGGTATTGGTGGAGTGATTGGATAACTACATGGTGTGGAATGGGCGATTGGAGGAGTGCATGGGAAGAGCCAGGGTCATTGTTGGATTGCATGGGTACTACCTGGGTAATTGGAGGAGTGAATCAGTAGAATGTAGGGGGTTAGAGGTCTGTATGGATAGTGCATGTCTGGATGGATAGTGCATGGAGTATTGTAGCAGTGCAGAAGTTAGAGCCTGATTCATAGCAGGAGTACATGGGTAGTGACTAACCCTGGGCCTAGTGGGCGTAGTGGGGCTACACGAAGCACCACGAAGTGGGGGGGAATCTACGCGCACCCACACACTTCGCATACCGCCAGCCTCCCTCCCGCCCTCTTCTAAACGCCCGCGCATGCGCATTTCTCGCAAGAAATGCGCATGCGCGGGCACTCGCGTATGTGCATTTGTGAGGAAGAAGTCGGCAAGATACCAGGAAGAGGGAGCCCCGGGACGCCGCATCGAAGGTAAGTCATTTTCTAGTTTTAGAATATTTTAAAATTATATTAAGGGCATTTAGAAGAGTGCGGGAGTTTGGGGGGTGGCAGGGAACTTCGCTCCTCCATGGCATGTGCGTAGTGTTGCCTACTACGCCTAGTTTGCGAATCTAGAAGTAGGCAACACTACGCACACTCCGTGGAAAGAGCGGAGTACTACGCCCACCCCTAGTAGTGACTGGATGGTAATGACTACGTGAAGATGGAGGTAGTAGCATCCATCCCCGCCAAATGGCCTGTTCCTGTCTGATTCAGCCCTATGCATCATGCCCTAGAACAGAGGTCTTCAATCTGTGGGGCGCGACCCCCAGGGGGGTCGTGGAGTCCGGGGAAGGGGGTCGCAGATTCTGTCAGAGCAGTTCCTTGAAACATGTGGTTTGCCTTAGTGGCGCTGGGCTGATTGAGGGTGCTCGCGGCAGAGGCCTAATTCACACCGAGGTGTGAAAAACATCAAAGCCTCATTAACAAGTAAAAGGTCGTTTAAAGACCTGTGAAGTACTGTGGCGTGGCTTTGTGTGTGTCCAAGCTGTTTCATTCGGCTCACATACACAAGGGGGGAGCGGGGTGGGGTGGCTCGGGGAGGAGGCTGTAGGGCACCCCAGTGCGCCATTGAAAGTAGCCAGGGGCGCCGCGAAAAGATGTGCACAAGCACACAGTTTGGAAACTAATATGGACTGATGCACAATAATAATGGCAATACCAGGGGTTGGAGGGCATCATGCTGCAGACAGGGATTTCTAATCAGAGGCAGCTTTATTCTTGCAGTTTAAAAGCTGGAGTTCCAGAGGCTGGGAAAGTGCAAGCGGTGTAGCACATTTATTAGCAGTTCAAGCAGAGCCTTTCTGGGGAAGAGGATGGGGCCTACGGGGGAAATACAAGATAAGCAAGGGACTGCTGGGATGTAGGTCAGTGTGCCTGGAATGAGACTCGGAAGTGATACTGAATAAGGAAAACAAACATCCTGCAGCGAATAAAGTAAAAGTAAGCAGCCTGATTTTACACACAACTGCCCTTGATAATGATTTATAGCGCCTGGGAGCCACCTCCAGCTCAGCGCTGCTGGCACAAGTGGGAAGGTAAAAACTCATGGCTAATAGCCGTGTTCTCCAAGTTACACACATTATGGGAAAATATTTGAGTACGTTAATGTGCCTGCTGCTAAGAGCTGTATAAAACCTGTGGGTTAGAGCGATTTTGGAAAGACTAACCATGGATTAAAATGCAAACGGTGTGCAGTTGCTTCCTACTTTATGGTTTGACCGCAATACTTGCCTATGTCTGCTGCTATTAGTCATTAACATGAAATTTGGTATTTGTTAAGGGTGGATGGATGAAGGATGGATGTGTGAAAAGGTGGGTGGATGAATGATGGATGGATGGATGGATGAAAGGGTGGATGGATGAAGGATGTATGTATGGATGGAAGGATGAAAGGGTGGATGGATGTAAGGATAAAAGGGCAGATGGGTGTAAGGATGAAAGGGTGGATGGATGAAGGATAGATGTGTGAAAAGGTGGGTGGATGAATGATAAGTGGATGGGTAGAGGGATGGATGGATGAAAGGGTGGATGGATGAAGGATGGATGGATGAAAGGGTGGATGGATGAAGGATGTATGGATGGATGGAAGGATGAAATGGTGGATGGATGAAGGATGGATGTATGGATGGATAAAAGGTTGCATGGATGAATGATGCATGGATGGATGTGTGAAAAGGTGGGGGATGAATGATGGGTGGATGGATGGATGGATGTATGAAAGGGTGGGTGGATGAAGGATGGATGTATGGAGGAAAGGGTGGATGGATGAAGGATGGATGTATGGATGTAAGGATGAAAGGGTGGATGGACGAAGGATGGATGTATGGATGGATAAAAGGCTGCATGGATGAATGATGGATGGATGTGTAAAAAGGTGGGTGGATGAATGATGGATGTATGAAAGGATGAAAGGGTGGATGAATAATGGATGGATGGATGTGATGAGGTTTAACAGGCGCATTTATGGTTGTCGATAGTTGTTGATGATGAGGAGTACCAGTTTCTAGAAACTTTTGACGGAAGGGGGTCCTTACGCCTAAAAAGGTTTTACAAGGGGGTCTCGGCATCAAAAAGTTTGAAGACCTCTGCCCTAGAACAACACCTACCACTGTCCCCCGAAACACTCTGCGACATTCACCTGGACCCCGACATGGACTGCTATTTCCACTCTGTTTGCCAATGACACAGCAATCCGGCTGCAGACTAAACTCTTTATCTTAAGTGTAACTGTTCATTCCCCCAACGACTGTGGTTGGCCACCACTGGGCAAACATGTAATGTGGGCTTTGCATGACCCTATACTGCTCCAGCTCCGACACACCACAGAATGTGAACAAAACATTCGGAATCACACAGATGTGTCATGTCTATGTTCACTCAAACTCAAAATATTAGATGAATATAGGGACATAGATTGTACAAAAAATACACCCCAGTAAACACATCAATGCACATCTATGAGCCTGACACACATGGCCAATTAGTTTACTGTGAAGGGGTGAACTAGCTGTGGTCTCATTGTACATGAACAACAATCTCGCAATCCCCCAACGTAGGCCCACGTACATGTATAAAATGGAGCTGTGTGTAGAAATGTCAAAGTCGGTGGCAGGCCCAAAGCAGTGTCATCACATGCTGCAACATAACATCTGTTCGCATTACCTACTCACACACATCTGTGTAGACACTGCCTGTTATGATGGATCACATTGATCCACCTGGCAGGAAGTTGGACACCATACTCACATTGCTGAGGACACGTAAGGGCATAGTTGTATCAGCAGCAGTCACAACCACAATCTCTATCGCACAGAGGTAGGGCTGGCTAGAGGGACTCGCCCCGAATGTACAAGCGTCAGTCAGTCCCTCCCTGTGTACGGACAATGCTCAACGAGGCACACAATTTGTCATTCTCATCAACACTCATCACAGTTGGACACTGGTGAAGTAGCGTATGTTTTATTAGCATGTGCATGTCAGTATGGGCAAGGCAAGTGCCAGAACCATCAGACAAATGCATCAGACAATAACAGAAAGCAAAAGTACATTTCGAGGTGCACTATATGGGGATGCAAAAATGAACACAGATCATTATGGGTGGCAACAAGCTCAGCCCAGCTTTCCTTCCTGGACGAGTTATGTGATGTTCGCTGTCTGCTCATTGCCCGTGTCAGGGAACAAAAGTCACAGCCCAAGGGATCTGCATCACCTTGCAAAGGTGCGTACCAACATGCGTAGGTACACGCACATGCATTCTGAGTCCGGCCGAATGCTGACATGTCCACTGTTGTGATGGGATATGTGACCATTTCTCCGAGATGCAACAAGGTGTTGGGACCTGTGCTCTGGGTTACAATCAGTTGTAGCTGCATGACTCATGTGAAATCATTTCCAGAAGTACGTCGTTCTCGAGTTCATTGAACATGAGGGAGACCTAATCCATTAACTGGTCCGGACATATGTGCTGCGTGCAAGCCGTTTCACCAATCCGCACCACAGTCCAATAAGGTAGCGCCTCGATGTGGTCACAGCACACGAAGATTTGGGCAATCTCCCATCCACTACTGCCAGCAGATAATCCACATATCAACGCATCCCACGCACGGGAATCCCGGTTACACTCCTATTCGTGGGCCAACAGGGGCCACAGACACAAGTCATAATCCAGTTCAGCTACCGTTGTGTTGGATAGTCAGACCTCCATGGGACACTCAAATATGTATGCTCGACAGTGGAACCAGGGCTGGACGCAGGTGACGTACTCAAGGTGGAAGCTCACACGGTAAGTGATCTGCAGCACTGCCACGTGCACGGTACAGTCAGGGTCGGACTGGGAACCGAAACTGGCCCTGGCAAACTGCTCGGCCAGCCCACCTGGGTGCCATGGGGTGTGCGGCCGAGCGGTTTGCTAGGGCTGGTTTTAGTCGATTTTGTTACAGGGGGGCAATATTTCCGGCCCCTGGTAACAAAAATGCTCCCCACCCTTGCGGCCCACCGGGAAAATGCCCGTTGCCCGCTATGGCCAGTCCGGCCCTGGGTACAGTTCCACATGACAGGGATTCTGCATGTCCCCGGGATGGCCTGCCATTACGTTTGTTGGTCTCCTAGAACCGGCACTCTCCTGACCGGCATCAGTTATGTGGATGATATGCCACAGCTCTGAGCGATGTGTCCTATGTGTGTGCAACAATTGGACATATAAATTGCGTTTAATACCAGTGTCAAGGGCATCCCATGGAGGGGTGCCTCATGCAGTGAATACTGTGTGTGGGGTGTGGACAAGTAGCTCTTTCATTAACGCAGTTCGTGGTGTGGGAGCCGTTAAAATGTGGTATGGTATCTGTTTCCTGGGGTAACAGCCTCATTCACGACCAAGGTCGCAGGTGCAGCTGTCCTTCAGTCTTTTTTTTTTTAAAGAACCTTTATTTGCGTAGCACGGAAATACATACATGGGCCTACAACCAATCCGGCCGGCCGCTATTCAAATCGGGTAAAGAGTAACGTAGTGTAAAAATATACAGCGGTCCGGAGTTCAAAGGCTGATTAGCATCCAGGATATGACATATATTGAAATTACCATGCAATAATAAGGATCTGAGACGGTTCATTTTACAAGAACGAAAAATAAAGTGAAAATCAATGTCGCACAGTCACACACGCCCCTATTTCAGCTAACTAAAAGCAAAAAGTCTTACGCCAGTGATGTACATAGATTGTGAGGGACGGGAGACGGGGTACAAGAGTCAGGATAGATGCAATAAGCACATAGCAATCATGGCGAACTAGCCCCACCCCTCGAGGCGAAACACACTATGGGAGACATGGAAGACGACGACATCGAAAAAGGAAAAGGGCAAAGGGCCATAGAAACAAAGAGAGAACAAAATAACAAACCCATCCCCCAACCCTGCACCCCTGCAGAAGGCTACGGCCTACCCACCCAGCAGCGTGCCTGTCGCCCTAAATAAGAGACCCGAAATACAGAGAAGAAAAAGAGAAAAAGAAAGAGAAAAAATACAGGAGAAGGGCCCTCGATCTGGTTATCCGGCCCCTCCCACCTCCACGTGCAAAAAACGTCTAAACAGCAACGGTAAAAGGAGTACAAATAACAGCAATCACGTACAACGCAATCAATTACATCCCTGCTAAGCGCCCCTTAAATCACCATCAACCATCTATGAGTCCCTCCATGTCCCAGGCGAATTCACCCCTGGCCTCTTCTGTCAATAGTACCAACGTTGAACCATCCCTCAGACGGGATACAAAGTAGCACAAAGGGTCCGATTGCACCGGGAGGATCGGGCAGTGTCTTCGTCCACAGGATCCCAGCCACCGAAATCTCGCCGACGATGCACGGCGGAAGTCTGAGCGCGACAATAGCAACACCGCCAACAGTCTCGAGTCCGAACACAGTCCCGCCTGACATGGAAAAGGAATCACACGATGCGGGAAGCGCCGAAACCCCGCCGGGGCCGCCCAAACCGTGGATCGATGCAGTTCCCCCACTCGCCGATCAGAGAAAGGCCCCGATGAGACAATCACATGTGCAACAGGTGTATCTTCAGCAAGCCCACGAACCAGAGCCATCCGCGTCTCCAAGAACGTAGACTCAGCCGGGGAATATGTCAATGAATCAGAGGCAGACACATCGGCGCCTCCTTGAGAGCGATCCATGCCATTACAAAATGGCGGGTAAACAATGGCGGCCATCCTTTTCCCCAGTTCTCGGGCCTCCCGGATCAGGGTAGTCTGCAGGGTTGTTAGTGCAGCCAGTACATTTCTGGGTGTGGGTGTTTTCTCGCGTAGCCAAACCCCGGGATTCTCTTGTGCACCGGTTTCTCTGCCCGGATGAGGGGCGCGCAAGAAGGCAGCATCCGCCATTTCAGCCCTCACGGTCTCTTTCTCCTCCACCTCACCTCAGGATCGGGTCCAACCCCCGGAATCAGCAGGATTCACAGCGGGATCTCAATAGTCGGGGCAGGCAACAAAAACGAGAGTCACCAAAAGGCTAAACAAGCTCCCTGCTGCTCCCCGGGAGGCACCCACCGGTTCCCGGAGGGGACTGTTAACATGGCCGGGTATCACACCGAAGGGGAACTGGGCACCATGGACTCTCTCCGGCCCAGCTATATCTCACCTCCCGCAGGGCAACCCACTATTGGGAGTGGGTTGGCAACATCTCTTCCGGCTCTCAGTTCTCAGGTTCTCTCCGTCCGGCTTCCCAGCGCAACCAGAGGCCACTGGTGTTGCAGTCACGGCGGGACACTCTCCGTACTCGAGATCCCGGTCTCAGCACCTCGAAGGCCGCCAAACAATCGGGGACATTTCTTCGGGTCTACTGCACGGTGGAGCCTCAGAAGCAGACGGTAAGTGAATGCTTCCCTTCACCTACTTAGATCAGCAAATACTGCTCAGGTTAGTCGCCAGGATATATGTGCGGGGCGGGAGGGCTCACGGAGCCAAGCGTTTATGCAGCCATCCCGATCGCCATCTTGGCTCCTCCTCCTGTCCTTCAGTCTTGGTTCAGAAAGTCACCTTTTTTTAAGTGGTGTAAATCTGGTCAGTAGTTGCTGAGAAATTGAAAAAATAAAAGTTTCAAAATCAATTTTCCATAGGACACTTTAGCTAAGGCTACAGTCCGAACTGCTCAACGGAACGCCTTATGTATGGAGACAAAGCAGCTTTAATTCCTAATGTTGGTCTGGGTACTGCTTGCATTTTATAAATGGGATGTGGCCTTGGCACTGCAATTGATGTCAGGCCTTTAAATCATGTTGCTCCAATAGCTATAGGCACACAATATTTGGGATATTTAACTGTAACTACCTACTGGCAACCACCAGTAGGTAATATATGTATAGCGCAAGAAGCAGAATTAAGGTGCTCACTAAGGGAGGAAAGGATCTTATAACCTTTTGGTTAATACATTTTTAACTCGGTTGTCATATATTTATGCCCACTGCGGCGTGATGTTGTGATCCCTGCACTACATTGTTGTATTTCTCTTTCCCTGATTATCAATGCTTCCCTGCAATAATAATGAGATATTGTTTTCCTTTTACTATTGTATGTATTTGCTTTACCATGTGACCTTCCAATATGGTGTCCGCACTTTTGACTTGTCCACTTTCTATGTTTTCACTCTATAGTTTGATGACATTTCTTGTTGAGGTCATTTGATGAAGATCTCTGGGCTAAAACATGTAATGTCTGGTTTGTGAAGAAACGTTTTGGATTCGCATGCACCTCCCTAAGTGAGCACTTAAATTCTGTTCATGGCTATAAATACATATTCATTGAAAAAACAAAAGTAACAGTGATGTTATAGTTAGGTGAATATGTGTCAGGACTCACGGGAGGATTCCTCCTTTTAACGCAACGCTGGCTACCATCTCTCCCCTACTAAATTATCAAAAGTCAGTTCATCCCTCAAGCTGGAGTGCTTGTTGGCACCGATGGAACTCCATGATGGCTGCCAACATGCACATACTGCAACAGCACACCGCTGTTAGCAGTCTAGTCTTTTAGGCTTCAGAACACCTGGTGAAGTGTGCTTCAACATACCACTGCGCACTTCACTGAAGAAATAATTGGAACAGTACCTGTTTTCCCGAGCGTCGTGGAAGTCAGTTAGAGTAGTTGTCAGAACTACATTCGCTCACTAATCAGGTTAGTGTTAAACTATGTAGTTAATATAAAACTGTAGTGTAGTTCCTATATTCCCAATAGGCTCTGCACATTGGAATAATATATCCTGCAGCTTAGCCGTAGGTCTTAAGTCGACTAGGTCTCTGCCGAATATATTAGACTTAATTGTGAGTGCCAGCTAGCTCAGAGGTCACTAGAAACTTTCTCGAATAAACAAGAAGGGATTAGTCTCTGACAACCATATAACATGACAACTTTGTTTCCCCAGAATGAAACATATCTCTAGAGTCGCGGAAACAATAGATGGCTATTTCACTCAGTCAGATGTGCATGCTTCGTTTCACCAGAGTTGCTTAGAAATAGAGAGACGGACGTTTTCAATAAAAGTATTTATTGAACAGTCTTATTTCTTAAGCATAAGAAATGCACTGCTACAATTGAAATGCTAGTTAAGAAGGACAATGCATATAATACGAATAGTATTATAAAATAGTGCTGTAAGAGCATGATATGGTTTCTAAGCCATAAACATAGAATACATAACATACATACAGTGATAAAATAGTGGCTAAAAGTACTCAACTGGTGCTTCTAAAATACGCCTACCCCGGTGTACCCCGGTGTACCTAACCTAAGTCTAGTACGAGGGAGGAGTAAGTGTGGTGTAGCTTTAGTCTAGTAATTTTCTGCCAAGACTCTGTTCCAAGAATTCTCTAAGGGTCTAATCAGCTCTGTACCTTGGTTTTAGAATGATAGAGGTCTTGTATCTCTCTATCAGGACTCGATCTCCCAGCAACCCGCAAGGGTAGCCTGGAAACACCAGAGCTGGATTTCTCGGCAAGGGAAAAGACATCGTCTTCTCAGTGCGTCAGTTGGAGGGTCGGCTTCCTTCGGCACTTGCAGCAGCAGGGCGTCGGGCAAGTCGATCTGCTCCTAAACCACCGTGTGTTTGACTGGGCAAATGTGGGAATATTTATACTTTGAAGGTGCCGGGTTTGACGTAAGATTGGACATAATATTGTCACTAGTGCCTCGATTCCTTGAAAACGCCAGGAGTGCTTGGATAAATTAGTATTCAAGCAGGGTGAAGTCCCGGACTGCTGAACGCTGGTTTTTCCAAGAAATCATTGTGGATTCTCGGAGTTTTGTGGAAGTAGCCATGCCGTATTTGGGCTGCACAGGCTAAGACTAAATAAGGCAATGATTCCTATGCCTATATAAGGATTGGGTGATTTATGCCTATATATGGGCATGAATCGGGAAAATTAGACTAGGGTCCTAAATTCCCACATAACGCCCACTCCACGATTATTAAGTTCAATAACACTGAACATATCTAAAGCAAAGTGTTCACAATCCCACCCCAAAATACAAAAATGCATTTGAATAGGCTTGTTCACATGAAATGAGCATATACTGTATGCAAAATTTATAGGCATCATCTGAAATCAAGCATAAATCATGAGCATATATCCTCTCATTAAATAAAACGAAAGTACATTCATCAAATGATACCTGAAATCTATCCCATAGCATAAGTTTTTAACTGTGTTTGTTTTCGAGGTTGAAGCCAAATATTGTCATTTAGGAAGTTCAAAAACAAAATCTTGTTCTCTAAGAATAGTTCTACTTTAACCAGATTACTCTGTGCCAAAAAGCTATATTTTGAAAAAAGTTAAACTTAATGCATTGTTTTGAAAAATGAAGGCCGAATTGCAGAGTTCAGGGAACGCTGTGTGAAACAATCAAAAGTCATTCTCAGGAGTGTCAGGAGAAAACATCAGATTATCTAGGCTGGCAAAGAAACTGTCTACCGTGGTAGGTGAAAGTGGAACCACTTCAGTTAGCAGATCAAAAGTGCATAAGTGTGGATCATCACCGTCAGCGTTTGATGCATTAGCAATGTCCGTAGTATCAATATTTTGACAGAAAAACCCAATTGAAATGTCTAATGTGGTTTTATATTTTTTGCGCACGATGTTATTCATCAGTGCTGCACTATGTGAATTTTGTACTGCAAAAGTTTTGCAACAAGAGTTTAGGTGTCTGTAATCCAAAACTAGATGATATGAATTGTCTGGTTTGGAGACAGGAAACAAAGGATTGTTCATAGATGAGGTGCATGTTTCAATCACCCCTTGATATTCAAGTTGATCTAAGATCTCCTTGACTTGTTTTTTAGCTTCTTGTTTATCTGGATACTGCCTCTGAGCAGTAGGTTGATTTTTTAACTGGATTTTGTGGTGAGGGGAATCCTCATCCCATCCTACGTGATTTTTATATCATGCTGGAGCCTGAGCTACTGCCCATTTCCTGGCATATGTATATTTTTTATGAATTGGAATGTGATTTGAGAAGGCTGGCATAATTATCTCTTTGCCGTGTGGGCACTCCCTAACAACTGCAGGTGGCCAGTCTCTTTCAGCTAGAAGTATGTCATAGCCCTTGGAAAGCTTGTCCCAAAAGAGATCTTTTATTTTTCTAGTTATGTCCCCCTCCATCCGGAGTGTTACTTCATATAACTTGTGGGGTACAGTAACCCTGGTATCTGCAGTTTCAACTTGAATGAATTCATTCAAGTCCACTGTCTCCAGATGATCCTTCAGGATCTTGTGAAGTATGGATACTTCTGCTGCGCTGTCTAGCATTGTCTGAGCCCATTCCCCGTTCTTGAGTTGTGTCCTCAGAATCCTCGGCATGTCTAATCTTTATGCTTGCTACCTTCTTTTTGGCAAATGTAGCTTTTTTACTTTGGTGAACGGGTTCTTTGTCTTTGGACTTGACGCGTTCTTCTTTCTGTTCTGACCGTCCTCTTCGTTCCGATTTCTGCGGTGAAGTCTGAAAGGTACGAGAGGAATGTGTATCATTATCTTGATATCTATCAGATTTCCTTAAAGTATCCCTATTTCTAAGGTTGTACCTCTTTTCAGAGGGCTCCCTTTGGGGAGACCTACCTCCTCGTTGAGGAGATCTTTCTCTGGACTGGGAATGCTTCTCTCTAGGAAGCGTTTGTTTAGTGTTCTCCCACTTCTTTTTAGGAGTAGTGAGATTACTTTTTATAAAAGTTTTTTCAGGATTCTCTGTTAGTTGTGGTTTTAGTGGTTTCCCACCCAAACTATCTCTACCTAGTTCTTCATAGGATTTTTCAATAATTCTGGCAAGCTCATTAGGTTGCTCAGTAATGTCTGTTTCTTTTAATTTCTGGCGGATTGCCACTGATGCTGCTTCACCTCTAATGTTGGCTAATAGTATAGCTGAGACCTGTTTGAAATCTTTCAGTAATTTCATACCTAGATTTAAAGCCGGTTCTGGACCGTATTCATTTTGAATCTGTCTTAGAACATCTGGTATTACTGCCATGGACGGAACACCATGTGTTTTAGTGTAGATTGAAGCAAAGACTGTGCCCCAAGTGTCACAATCCTCTACGTGTGGTGCAATCCCCATAGGTAAACAGATTGTCAGAATCCAGTGTTTCTCATGAGGCGCACTATCAGGAAATACTGCCTCTATTTGAGTAATTTTTTGTGCTAACCAGAACGGAATTTGTTCTCGTTTTGCTGGTAGTTTACCAATGACTGGCTGTATAGTCTGTGGTGTTTTTTTTTTGGGTTCCCCTGGTGAGGGGTGTGCTGTGGAATTCTTACAGCTGGTTGGACTGTTAATGTCCGCATGACATATTGAACCAATTGGCTATGTATTTTAATTAACTGTTTTATCTGAGCTAACAATTCTGCATCTGACATCCTTTCAATGTCTGGATGTGGTGTATAGCTGGCTAGTACCGGCCATGTTGCTCCTGGTCTACCTAGTGGACCGAGCCTGGTAAGGTGATTTTCATGTTTTAGGGCACCTTTAAACCAGAGCTGATGCTCTTGGTAAGTTAATGGAATTTCAATGTCCTCGAAAGGAACATATTCCGCTGGAGGTTCCTCTGCTTTGTAGTAGTGGAACTCACGTGTTCCAGCATTTGCTGCTGGAAACTGAATGCATGAATAGAATACCTCTGTCTGCCGATATTCATGTGCCTCTATGACAAAGATTACTCTGCCACCTCTTGCTGATACTCCATTGTTTATTAATTTGTAAGTTATACTTTTCCTTACATTTACCGGGAGCAGTATAGCATCCGTATCATTTTCTAGGATAGCAGCGTCATCTAAGACCACTTGAGCTGCTGCTGCAGCTCTCTCCAATTCGGTATCACTATCCGGCATTTTAGTCAGCTGAGAGTTTGCAGAACGAGTTTCAAGGACACAAAGATTAGGTGCACAATATTTTGGAACACTTTATCCTTCAACGTTGAACAAACCAAAAACTAATACATAGGATTTTCGTCCTACTCAGTTTTGGCGGATATTATCCTTTCAACCACTCCAGACGTCGTTTGGAGTTTTTACGGGAAAAAGAGGTCTGTGTGAAAAGACTAGCGTTAAATTATCGCCTTACCAAACGTTTGGTGCCATGTAGTGTACTTCCTATATTCCCAATAGGCTCTGCTCATTGGAAGAATATATCCTGCAGCTTAGACGTAGGACTTAAGTCGACTAGGTCTCTGACGAATATATTAGACTTAATTGTGAGTGGCAGCTAGCTCAGAGGTCACTAGAAACTTTCTCAAATAAACAAGAAGGGATTAGTCTCTGACAACCATATAACATGACAACTTTGTTTCCCCAGAATGAAACGTATCTCTAGGGTCGCGGAAAGAATAGATGGCTATTTCACTCAGTCAGATGTGCATGCTTTGTTTCACCAGAGTTGCTTACAAATAGAGAGACGGGCGTTTTCAATAAAAGTATTTATTGAACAGTCTTATTTCTTAAGCATAAGAAATGCACTGCTACAATTGAAATGCTAGTTAAGAAGGACAATGCATATAATACGAATAGTATTATAAAATAGTACTGTAAGAGCATGATATGGTTTCTAAGCCATAAACATAGAATACATAAAATGCATAAAATACATACAGTGATAAAATAGTGGCTAAGTACTCAACTGGTGCTTCTAAAATACGCCTACTCCTGTGTACCTAACCTAAGTCTAGTACGAGGGAGGAGTAAGTGTGGTGTAGCTTAAGTCTAGTAATTTTCTGCCAAGAATCTTTTCCAAGAATTCTCTAAGTGTCTAATCAGCTCCGTACCTTGTTTTTAGAATGATAGAGGTCTTGTATCTCTCCCTCAGGATTCGATCTCCCAGCAACCCGCAAGGGTAGCCTGGAAACACCGGAGCTGGATTTTTTCGGCAAGAGAAAAGACAGCGTCTTCTCAGTGCGTCAGTTGGAGGGTCGGCTTCCTTCGGCACTTGCAGCAGCAGGGCGTTGGGCAAGTAGTTAGTCGATCTGCTCCTAAACCACTGTGTCTTTGACTGGGCAAATGTAGGCATATTTATACTTTGAAGGTGCCGGTTTGACGTAGGTTTGGACATAATATCGTCACTCGAGCCTCGATTCCTTGAAAACTCCAGGAGTTCTTGGATACATTAATATTCAAGCAGGGGGAAGTCCCTGACTGCTGAAGGCTGGTTTTTCCAAGAAATCATTGTGGATTCTAGGAGTTTAGTGGAAGTAGCCATGCCGTATTTGGACTGCGCAGGCTAAGACTAAATAAGGCAATGATTCCTATGCCTATATAAGGATTGGGTGATTTATACCTATATATGGGCATGAATCGGGAAAATTACACTAGGGTCCAACATTCCCACATAACAAAACATTCTGTGAGAAAAGGTTATCGTGTCAGAGGTAAATTTCTATTTAAAAAGGAAATGAAGTCAGAATATATTTTCCTTTATTTGAAAACTGGAACTACCTTTCAGTAATTGCTTTCCTTAGCTGAGTAGCCGAGAAGATTAAATAAAAGCTTTTTGAATCAGCTGTCTTATTCAGTTGTTTCAGAATCTGTCAGACCCTGGTGTGATTTCAACACACTGTGTCGTCTTTGACTGAAACCTGTTCACTCTTCAGAGAATTATTAAAAGGAAGTCAGGGTCAAAAGCCCTGCATATTTCTTTCTCATGCCATGTGTTAGGTGTGAAGATAAATAAGTGAAGGCCCAGTTAAAGTACTCCAATAATGTTCTATGGGCAGAATAAATTAACTCTTCAGCAAACATTAAAATCCGGGGGCAGAATAACTTGTGTTTCCAGCGAACATTAAAACTGAAGGCCTGAATAAAACGAATGCTTCCTTTTAACATTTAACCTAAGTTCTGAAGTATTGTTTATATGCTCAGCATGTCCACTTCTTTTAAACTTTAGGGGCCAGATGTAGGTAGCCAAATACCGGTCGGTAACGGCCGAATTCGGCCGTTACCGACCGGTATTTGGCTTTTGAGATGTAGGTGGGTCAGAATTTACAGAATCGGTATATTTACCGATTCGGTAAATTTACCACTTCGGTATTTTACCGAATCGGTAAATATACCGATTCTGTAAATCCATATGTAGGTGGGACTCTTCAGAGTCCCAAAGGCCCTACAAATTCGGTATTTTAACACCCAATCCAATTGGGTGTTAAAATACCGAATTCAGGTGTGCATGCACAATAAAAATCTATAACATAACATAACATAACACTTTACCCTATAAACTAGTATAGCATTAGAGACCTGAAAGTAAGTATGAAATAGCTCAGAATAATATGAAGCATCATTATTGCATTCACAGATACAGATCCCTTGGGTGCAGCAAGCATGTGCTATGTGCAACATTGATCATATACCATACTCTTCACTGGTAGCCTTGTTCAAATTAACAATCAACCAGAGATATATGGGAAATGATAATTGCACCCGATGTTCAATATGTATACAACTATTCAGAGAAAGCCAAGTACCTCAAGGAACTCAACGTCTGTTCCAAAATGAATGCCCTTCTACGGATAGCTTTTATCTGTATCAAACCACTCACAAGACCCCATCCCCTAGGGCCAAACTCAATAATAAAGAGGAGGGGGCTGTGTGGCTCCTGTCACCAAACCTTATTATGTCCCAGGGACCCCAACCCTCGGGGTCCAATTCACTTATAAAGGGAAAGGGGCAGTGTGACCACCCTCCCTGAGCCTCATTATTGTCCTGGGCACCCTATCCCCCAATCTGTATTTATTTTAAAAAGGAAAGAAGCCATGCAGCCCCTCTTGCCGCACCTTCTCAGGTCCCCATCACATGGGGCTGTGTAATTGTTTGAAGGGGAGGGGGCTGTGTCAGGGTGGGCTTCCCGGGACACAGCAAGTAAGCCGGTCCAGAAATGGTGTCCCAGGGGCCATTAAAGGCAGGGCCTTTCTCCCTTTTAAAAAGTTAATCAGCCTGGGAAATTGGATCCTCGTGCCTTTGACGGCCTCGGGAGTAGGGCCCAACAGCCCACCTCCCTTTAATTAAAGGAATCAGCCATGAGACAATTAAAGAAAGGATGGGGTCCTCAGAGCTTTTGGAGGCTTGGGGAGGGTGACTGTGCGGCCCACCGCCCTTTTTTAGGACATTTCAGACCCAGGGGTGATCCCCAAACTCCTTAATGGCTCGGGAGGAAGCCTCGGCCCTCTCCCCTGAATTAAACAATGTGTCTTGGGTCACTGTTTTTTAAAAATGTTTTGGCTGAGATCCTATGGAGTCCTGTTGAATAACCACTAAATGGCAATTTCTTTTGGTGCTTTTTCCCCGGGGTGGGTGATGAGTTTCTCTGGGACCTCCCCATGGGGCCTAAGGGGGCAGTATATCCCTACCCTGCCCCCTTAAGCTATTTGCTTTTTTAAACTTCAGAACAGGGGACTAAGACACCGAGTCCTGTATTGACTGCTAGCAACATTTTTCTGATGTTGCTAGTAGCCAATTAGAGCACTTGCTCCCACGGCAAAAGATGGCCCAAGAGAAAATAGCTCCCTGGGACAATCATAGTGCTCTAATATTAAATTGACGCTCCAGAGACACTCTCTTGAGCCTCTCATGAACACACCTGTATAGATATACAATTATCTTTAAACCTTAATTTCTCAAAAACTACTGAAAGGATTTAAACCAAATCCTAAAAAAAGAGAGAGAGAGAGAGAGAGAGAGAGAGAGGGAGAAGAGATATATATATATAAAATATATCTATCTATATTACCTACTGGCGGTCACCAGTAGGTAGTTATAGTTAGGATGCAGTTTCCATAGGAAGAGAGTTTTTTTATTTGCCAATAACTTTGGCAACGTTTGACGAATCCTTGTGAAATTGTTTAAACTGTTAGGACAGTCACTTTAGCTGCTGTCTTGAAAGTTTTAGGGTGATCCGTCAAGTGGGGGCCAATAAAAAAGGGGTCCCAAAATGCTTTTTCCCCATGTTAATTTCCATACAAAACTTTAGACTTGGCTACAACTTGAACTGCTCAACGGAATTACACCAAATTTGGCAAAAAGGTAGCTCTTGGTCCGGAAAGCACTCTTTTTGTTGAATGGTGGAAATCTGTTCAGAGTTTCTGAGACATTTAACGAGTTCTCAGATATACAACTGTGGCTGCAGTGGGTCAGCAACATCTTCCAATCTCATGCCTGAGATCTGATTGGCTGCCAACACTTCAAAGGAAGTGTTAGCAGCCATCTTGTGACTTGGTTGAACCGAGTCACAAGAAAAACGTAAAAAAAGATAAGGGGGCAGGGCGAAAACACCCTGACCCCCTAAACCTCTTGAGTGGGTCCCAGAAGGACCCACCAGGGCCAAATAAGCATTAAAAAATTAATTCAGAGTGGGTCGCTTTGATTTCACGACTCCAGCTGAAAATGAGAAAAAAAACAAAGTACAGTCTCCTGTGCTTTGTTTTATTTAGGCCCCTGGGAGGGCCAGGTCCTGGAGGCAAATCAAAATAAATAAAGATTGGGGGCCACCACCTCCTTGTGGCTAAACTCAAAGGAGATGTTCAGGGGGTGGCCACGTGGCAGCTCCTCAGCCTGAGGGACCGCCACCTCCCCGGGGCTATAATACATTATAGTGAAATGGGGGTTTATGGGGACCAGCAAGCCCTCTTCTTATCTCCAGTAAGTCCCAGACAGTGGGATTGCGGAGAGGACTTGAGGACAATGCCCCCTTTCTCTACCACTCTGCAAATTCTCCTACTGACGTGCTTCTGGTTGGGAAAATAATTCCACTTTACTCCTGGGGGCCTCAGGATTAAAGTGGACTATTTCCCCCAACCCGTAGTGCATCAGGAGGCATGTTTGCAGAGTGGTGGACAAAAGGGGGCATGGCTTCTGACAACCTCTCAGCAATCCAGCTGCGTGGGTCTTACTGGAGGTGGCAGGAGGGGATTCGGCCCCCAAGGACATCCCTGGGATCCAACTACCCTTCCTGTTATCTCTAGCGAGTGGAGTTATATACAATGGAGGAGAGTACACTGGAGTGGCATAGAGTGAAGTAGCGTACAGTGGATTGGCTTAAAGTGGAATAACGTAGAGTGGGGTTGCCTAGACTGAAGTAGCGTACAATAGAGTGGTTTATAGTGTTGCAGCATTTAGTGGGGTGATGTAAAGTGTAATGCCGCATCGTGTAGTAGCATACAGTGGAATGGAGTACAGTGAAGTGATTTACACTGGAGTGGAGAATAGCTTAAAGTGGAGTACAATGGAGTGGTGTAGAGTAGAATAGCGTAGAGTGGAATAGCTTAGAGTATAATGATATAGGGGGAGTGGTGCACAGTGGAGTGGAGTAGACTGGAGTTGTGTACAATGAAGGGTGGGAGCGAGAAATAGCATATAATGGAGTGGCGTAGAGTGGAGTGGCATAGATTAGAGTGGTGTACACTGGAGTTGCAAAAAGTGGATTAGCATACAGTGGAGTGTCGTACAGTGGAATAGAGTAGAGTGGAGTGGTGCACAGTAGAAGGGCAATAGACTGTAATAGTATATAGTGGAGAAGTGTACAGTGAAGTGGCATATAGTGTAGTGGTATAGAATGGAGTGGGGTACACTAGAATGGGGTAGAGTGTAATAGCATACAGTGGAATGACGTCCAATGGAATAGTGTAGAATGGAGTGGAATACAGTGGAGTTACATACACTGGAGTAGCGCAGAGTGGAGTAGCAGAGAGTGAAGTGGCATACAGTGGAAAAGCATAGAGTGGAGTGGCATACAGTGATAGTTGAATAGCATATACTGCAGTACTCACCTTGACTCGCCTTGACCAGGATTGGCGTGTGAGCAGGCTGTTTTCTGCAGGAAGATAGGAGTGGGATCCTTCCAGAATTCACCGTGACCCAGACTGGCATGTGGGCAGGCTGTTTGTGTCGGCTGCGCGTGGAGTTGCATGGGCTAAGGAGACTACATCTCCCAGGCGCCCCAGCGTTGCGCTCACCAACACCGTCATCTGTAAGCGCCCGGAGGTGCTTAAATCATCACAGCACCTCCTGCAGCGCGGGACGCGCACGGCCGTGCCTGGGCCCGTCCGCGCCCATCACAGGCCGGAGGAGGCCGGGCTGGGCCAGGACTCTTGGCCTCATTTCTCTTCTGTGGAACTACTTGAACATCTGTGACTTTGGTAACATTCATTATTTTATACAAACTTTACCTTTTGTTCCTAGCTCCCAGTAACTCAGGACTTGTATACCTCTTGTCACCACTAATTAGTCTAAGAGGGTCACCAGGGGATCGCGAATAAGAGCTTGTGGGCAACCTTGAACTATCCTGTATGAAAAGCCGTGTACTCTTGTGTTATTTTATCTCTATTGTATACCAAAGTTAGTTGTTTATGCGGGGTAATTGCATATCTGCATATATTTCACTCTTTACTGAAGCCACGACAAAGGGTTTAGCTCCACACTATTGACCAAGGAGTAGTTGTTACGTACCGGATATTCAAAATGGGGAAAAGAAAGTTGCACTCCAGCCCTCCGGGTATAAGAACGTCCAAGGTCAAAGAATCCAGTACATCCCTAATGAAATATCTGACGGGGGCAGTAGGAGCCTTAGAGAAACAAATCTCCAATGTTGAGGAGAAACTTTGCAAGGGGTCGTCTGGCTTGACCGCCACTAGCATAAATGATTCTCCTTGTCATGAATTAAATGGCGAAACTGTTATCACTGTAGTAAATGAATCTCCCCCTGATTCCCGCAATGGGTCTGTGCAGAAGGGTAGCGATGAGATTTCTGTAATTGATCTAGAAGGGGCAGAATTACGCCCCCACAAAAGAGTTTTTGTATCAAAGAAACCCACCCTTACTGTACTACCCCCTCAGATCCATGAAGCTCCGTCAACACCCAAAGATCTAAAGACTAAAAGTAAAGCCTCGACCCGAAAGGAGGGTTCAGTTAAAAAGGCAGCAAGGAATAGAACAAAAATTTGTCCAAAACCTACTAGTAATCACTGTTTAAGTAAAGGCCTAAAAAAATCAGAACTTGGTGATATCGTGAAATCTATTGCTGACCTAACTATGTTTGTTAAAGAAGCTATAGCCACATTGGGAAATAGATTGGGTCTAATAGATACCAGCTTGTCTACTCTTACAGGACAACTGACAGACGAAAGTAGCAAACAGGTTGTTCTTGCTAGGGTTAGTAATACACAGCCTAGTCAGCCGTCCACAAATTGCTTTATTGTGTCTGGCGATCATATAAATAGTGGGCAAAGAACCTCCCCGTTCGCCGCAGATAGGTTTAGTAAAACAGAAAATAGAAAACCTTACCAACAGGTTCAAGGTAATATTTTGCCCAGTTTGAACCTCCCCCCAGCGGCAGCCCCTTAAACCTTGGTTTTGGCTAACGTCCTTCTACTGGAGGAGAGTGAGAGGGAAAACTGGGAAACGCTAAGAAATAAAGCTATACACATTTTAGGACAGAAGACGGGTTTACCTCAAGAAATGTTTCATTCATTCAAAATGGTGAGACGAGTGAGGTGGCTTGAATCGACCAGAAAGTCTTTTGACGGGGATTGTATAGTGCTATCACGTGCTTCCCCTCCTTTAGTACAAGAAATCCTGAACCTGGTAGGTGCTAACAGAAGGTGGGCTGAGGGGATAAACGTGCTCCCTCTTGGATTTTTTTATCAGCCTAAGATGCCCGACAAGTATAACATCTCTTCAAATGGTCATCCTCTTAATTACCCACTGAGATATAACCAGGCAGTATCAAATAGGCTCGGCCCCCTACATTCGTTAGAAGATGTGGATTGACATCTACAAGCCAGGGCTCTTCGAAAATTTAAAATCAACACTTGCTACCAACCCCCCCCCCTAATTCAGAAGACCGGGCACCTGGGGGCGAAAACATTTTTTAGGAAAAGAAGGTCCATTTTAAAGCTCCAATAGTTGCAGCATCACCTTTGATCCCCCCCGGTGGCGACAATTTGAGTATGGCTATGGCAGTGCAGGTACTAAATGTACAACTGAACAAATCGTTGCAGTAAGATTCAAGAATAGCTGGTAGACATGAGAGCAATATTTCGGCCCCTAGAGAAACAAGAAGGGAGGAAGCTGGGTTAGGGAGTGTTGCAGCATGTGGAATCCAATCGTTGTATGTCCAGAGGCGGGCGAGGGTAGCCTTTTGGAATATATCTGGGATCCAATCCAAGATTAGCAACCCTGTCTGGGGAGACTTTATCGGGAACTTTGATATTATGTGCCTACAGGAGACTTGGACTTTGAAGGAAATTCATCTTGAAGGTTTTAGAACGTTTCACGTCCCAGCGGGTCGATCAAGTCATGGGAGGCATAAAGGGGGAATTTGTGTGTATGTTACCAATCTTTTGGGGACTGTGGGGATAAAAGTGGTAAAATCGTCAAGTTGTTATCAAATTGTTGCCATCAAAGTGTCTCCACTGGTTGAACTAGTTATCATTAATATGTATAATAACATGGATAAGGGTTCCGTTATTGATATACTACATGATTTTAACGAGGAACTTAAGAGTTTAAGTGATAACCCAGGGAAGGATTCTATCTTTATATGGGGCGGGTATTTTAATAATAACCCCTGCCAACAGTTCTTGTGCGGATGTGGCGATTGGGAGGTTGACGACATGGATCACCAGCCCCATTTTACCCATTCCAACGGGGGAGACAGTTTTAATGAAGTTATGGCAACACACAACCTAGGATTTGCAAATATGCTGTGTTCTCCATCTGTCAATTTCAGCCCCACATTTGTAGGAAGAGGGCATAGTACTTTGATCGATTTCATTATCCTTTCTAATTGCTATGCAACATGGGCAGCGGATTTTGTTACACACAAAATTGGGATTAGCGACCATCTTCCGCTTAACATCAATATTTAATTTCCCCATAAAAAGGCAAGTTCCCTGGTCGAGAGTTTAGCCTGGACTCAAGGGTGTGTGCTGGAACGACAGAACGGGTATTCTTTACGATGGGCTAAGAGCAACCCAGAGGCTACTAATTTGAAAATAATGATAGAGGCAAAAATCCCAATATTAAAGTGCATGCAAGAAGATTCATCATATACTGATATATTGGGTTCCTTTTCCGACATTACCAGGGTAATCCCAAAAACTCTGAATCGCCCATGTAGAGATTTAAAACCCGAAAAAAATGGATGGTTTGTCTCTAATTGTACTAAGGCCCATTCCCTTTTAAAAACGGCCCTCCAAAGAACCATGAGGGATAGCGAGGAAGTTAGGAGGCGCAGGAAGGATTACAACCTAGCGAGAAGTAAGCGCAAGAAGGAAATTAAAGAACAGGCCTGGACTAATCTGTATGAAGCCTCGAAAATGAGGGACTGTTCCCTTTTTTGGGTAGCTGTCAAGGCACCATTTTTTAGATCAGGGGACGGAGCAAGAATTGTGGTGGCTATCCCTGAAGATTCATGGATTGATTTCTTTTCAGAAGTGTACAACAACAACAAAGAGGAGAGGAGCCTTTTTTAGAGGTGGGCCAACAGGAAAAAGAAGACCCAGGAGGGGCAAAGGGAAAAGAAAAAGAAGCACCAAACACTCGGAGTGCAGCGGCAGAGAAAAAGAAGGACAAACCCAAGAAGAACTTGAGCTAAATAACTTGGTTATTAACATCTCCGATCATGAACTTGACAGGATCTCCATTGAAACACTACAGAAGGGGATGACATTTGTCCTAACTACTGAAACAGACAAACTGGAGTTAGAAGTCAGTTTTTATAAATTGATGAGAAAACTACGTCTTAGACATTTTTTCGACAACATTGTCACTGAGAAAGGTACTACTAAAGAGGATAAACTTTTGGGGTTATCGCCACATAGCACCTATACAGCACCAGTATCTCACAAAACATTGGACACGTTTGAAAACTTGGTGAGAATGGAACTATCAAAGTTAAATTACACGAAAAAATCACAATGGTGTAATCTCACACAGAAACAAATTGATGCTCTTCGTAAACTTGCCAGCAACCCAAAAATTATTTATCAGAAGCCTGATAAAGGAGGGGCAATTGTAATAATGAACACTACACATTACGAACGAGAAGTAGAACAAAATCTAGCAGATAAACAAGTTTATTTACCTTTGGATAACAATCCGACTGAACAGTTTTCAAAACAATTGGAGGCAATTATCAACAAAGCATACAATGATGGGATCATCAATGAGAGAACTAAGAAATTTTTGATTACTAGTTTCCCAAAAAGCCCCACAATACATATGTTACCCAAAATACATAAAGATCTGAGGAACCCACCTTTTCGACCTATTGTATCTACTGTTGGGAGCATACATCAACCGATAGGACAATTGTTGGACAAGCATCTTCAACCTTGTGTGATGAGGATGAAGACTTTTGTAAAGGATACGGCCCATTTTTGGGGGAAATTGGAAAAGGTCAAAATAGCGAAAGATGAACTTATAATACTATGTAGTATGGATGTTAAATCCCTATATACATCCATACCCCATCAGGATGGGATAGAAGCGATTGAACATGCACTGTTGAACACAGAGTTGGATTTGAATTTTAAAGTCTTTCTAATGGAATTACTATATTTCGCTCTTTTCCACAGTTACTTTAAATGGAAGAATCAGTACTACCTACAGCAAACTGGAACTGCCATGGGCAATTCGGCAGCTCCGGTATACGCAAATTTGTATATGGAACAATTTGAAACTGAACATATTTTGACTCAAGAACCATGGAAATCATACACTAAGCTCATATTGCGATATATAGACAACCTGTTTATCGTATGGACTGGTTCGGAAATAATGCTCAGAGATGCAATTGCTGAACTTAACACAAGAGATGAACGCATTCAATTCACATCAGAGATCAACGACACCAAGATCACTTTCCTAGATGTGGAGATTCATAGAAAAGGTTCCAGGTTTGAGACTGATATTTATCGCAAACCCACAGACCGTAACAACCTGTTACATCACAACAGCTTCCACCAAGACTCGTTAAAAAAGCATCTTCCATACTCACAAATGCTGAGAGTTAAGAGGATAGTATCATCACCTGAGAAATCAGATATCAGAATCAAGGAAATGGAAAATAGATTCAGAGAAAGAGGATACCCTCAAGAGACCTTGAATGAAGCCAGAACGAGATGTGCACAGAAAAGTAGAAGTGATCTACTGATAAAAACAACGAAGAAGGAGAACACAAGAGTAGTGATTGTATCTAAATACTCAACAAAAAGTAAAGCATTCAAGAACATCATCAGAAAGCAGTGGATGATACTATCTCAAGAAACAGATTTTAATAACATTTTTTGTGAGATGCCTCTGTTCGCTTATCAGAAAACGAGAAATTTGGGAAGTATGATTAAACCTAGAGAACTTAAACCCAAGGAAACTTTTCCCGGAACATTACCATGTTACAATTGCAGTCACTGCAATAGTATCATTAGACGGAATGTCATCACTCATCCCAGTAAAGGCCACAAAATCAAATTACAGGTATCGGCCGCATGTGACACAATGAATGTCATCTACTGGTTGAAATGTCCCTGCGGACAAGGCTATGAAGGAAAGACTGAGAGAAAAATAAAGAGTAGATTGAATGAGCATAAATCGAACATTCGCAATAAATTGATGAAATCAACAGTTGCAGCTCATTTTTGTGAGGCTTCACACAACATCAGCCAATTAAGGTACACTATTTTGGAAACCGTTGTGAGAAAAGAGGGAGTAGACAACAACAAAAACTTATCACAACGTGAACATTTCTGGATTTACAAATTGGAGACACTGAAACCGATTGGAATGAATGACCGCACGGAATATAGCTGTTACCTATAAAGACTTTCGTTTATTCACTTGATTTACATAACATCGCATGTATAAATCTCATTGCTCCCTTTTTACATTTATTTTTAACTTTCATTTATATTAACTGTTTATTATCATTTAGAATTGGTTGTTGGGGCACACTTCAACTAATACAATTTACATTATACGCATATTCACGTTTTTACACATTTCAAGATGGCCGCCAAGTGTAATTTAGAATTGAGTCCGTCTTCGCTGTTAATGGCATTACTTCACAATAGAGTTTCCGGTTAAAAACACACTACGCGTTCGTGAAACCGGCCGGAGAGGAGAGTTTGGACTCTTTCTTTCTCTTAAGTAAGTACACGCTACATCACCGATGCTTTTTGCGAGCTCACAGACGCTGAAACGCTATTACACGTTATTAATTAACTAATTTTTGAACACCCCGTGATACTTACTAACTTCTCGCACATCACTGCTTTTAACATCACAGATGACTCATGACGTCGTAACCGACCAGATAACCTCATGGGGATCGTTACAACATTTAGTTTGGTCACACTCACGTTTTGTTACTTGTGTTTTTTTTACTCGCTTTGGAATGCAAATACTATCTCATAAATGCATGTCCTTTTAGGTTGTTTTAATTGCTTTTTTTCACAATATTCCCATTAATTCACCCTACTCGTAACCTTAGACAAGTCACTTCATATACAGGTTAATAATGGGCACCTAATTGTCTGATATAGACTGAATTGTTCTTATGTGTTTCCCTTATTGAATCCTCATGTATGTATACATTTTCTTGATTTATAGAACCCAGTCCCTGATGTAGGCTAATGGTTAGCCGAAATGCATTGGATGGATATGATTTTGGGTTTAAAGCCGGAGGCCTTAACATTTATTTAGAATTGAACAGATGATGCAAGAAACTAATGAATTGAAACAAATAAAGGATCTTTGAATATAAAGGATTCAGACATTGTTTACGATTACAGAACTTTGTTTAAAAACTCTACAACCCTTTTGGGACTAAGCTGTGACTAGGGGACGTCACCCAATTAAGGGGCACGCTTTTTCTTCTTATATCAGTACTTCATGACGGAGAGTACACCCTAGAGCACGCAACAACTACAATACTTTGATGACTCAGTGTGCAAGAGTGACAAAATATATGCAACTTCGGAACATGACATCCAGGAGGGGCTATCAAAATTACTTGCAGCCATAAAAGATAGTAAGGGAGGCAAAGCACCGGGCCCGGATGGGACCCCGATCGATTTATATAAATATTCTACCGAACTTTGGTCCCCATTATTAACCCGAGTCCTCGAAGCAAGCTGTGAGAAGGGTTTTATCAAATCCTGGTCTGAGTCGATAATCATCCCCATCTTTAAACAAGCATTTGCAATGCATAAGGTCTCGCATTAGGAAAGTTTGAGCTATTGGTATTGTAAATGACACATTTGTTATATATGTGTTGGTTTTGAAAATAGCAAAAATAATAGCTTTGTCATTTACAATGCCAATAGTTATAACTTGTGACACCTATAGCATTTGTAATGCAATATGTGTTGTATTCACGTGACTTAGATGTATTGATATTACAAATAACAATGGCTTTGAATTTTTTTAATAATTAACCACTTGGATGCTAGGCATCTTGCGCCGCTTCAATGTAATTTCCATTTAAATCAATGGAAACTCCATGACGAGTTACCCTTGTCATTAGCACTGAAGGGGTTAATACTTAAATAAAAGTTATTGTAATTTATAATGGCAATAGCTTAAACTTTTGTAAATAACTTTTCTGAAGAATATGTTCAGTGCATTTTATTGTGACGAAAATCCAAGAACAGAAGTGAAATACTAACCTCTTTTTGTGACATTTGTAATAAAGCTTGAAACATTGAGAGATCATATTTGACCCAGTTGTTGGTAAATGGTTGCACAGATTGATGCTGTGGTGGGGCTGAGAGATGTTGTGGTGGCGACTAGTGATGCTGTGGCATTCAATGATCCTGTGGTAGCGCATAATGATGTTGTTGTGGTAGCGCATAGTGATGTTGTTGTGCCCCTTAGTGATGCTGTGGTGATGCGATAGATAGAGTGAGTGGGATAGATAGATAGAGTGAGTGGGATAGATAGATAGAGGGAGGGCGATAGAGAGATTGAGTGAGCGAGATAGATAGGTAGATAGATAGATAGGAGTGAGGGCGATAGATAGCTAGACAGATAGATAGAGTGATGGCGATCAGTATCTAAATAAGTAGATAGAATGAGGGCGATAGATCGATAGAAAGATAGATAGAGTGAGGGCGATAGATAGAGTGAGGGCGATAGATAGATAGCGTGAGGGCGATAGATAGATAGATAGAGTTAGGGCGATAGATAGATAGAGTGAGGGCGATAGATAGAGTGAGGGCGATAGATAGAGTGAGGGCGATAGATAGAGTGAGGGCGATAGATAGCGTGAGGGCGATAGATAGAGTGAGGGCGATAGATAGCGTGAGGGTGATAGAGTGAGGGCGATAAGATAGAGTGAAGGCGATAGATAGATAGAGTGAGGGCGATTAGATAGAGTGAGGCCGATAGATAGACAGATAGAGTGAGGGCGATTAGATAGATAGACTGAGGCCGATAGATAGAGTGAGGGCGATAGATAGACAGATAGAGTGAGGGCGATAGATCGATAGACAGATAGAGTGAGGGCGATAGATAGATAGATAGTTGTGTGTGTGGTTGTGTGTGGTTGTGGTTGTGTGTGTGGTTGTGGTTATGTGTGCGTGGTTGTGTGTGTGTGGTTGTGTGTGTGTGCTTGTGTGTGTTATGCTTTGTTTTTCTATGTTTTGTTATGCTATGTTTTGTTGTGTTTGGTATGCTATGTTTTGCTAGGCTATGATATGTTTTGTTTTGTTATGCTATGCTATGTTTTGTTATGTTATGTTTTGTTATGCTATGCAATGTTTTGTTTTGCTATTCTATGCTTTGTTATGCTATGCTATGTTTTTTTGCTATCCTATGCTTTGTTTTGTTATGCTATGCAATGCTTTGTTGTGTTTGTTATGCTATTCTTTGTTATGCTATGTTGTGTTGTGTTGTGTTTTGCTATGCTATGCTTTGTTTTGCTATGCTATGTTTTGTTATGCTATGTTGTGTTATGCTATGTTTTGTTATGCTATGCTTTGTTATGCTTTGTTATGCTATGCTCTGTTTCGCTATGCTTTGTTTTGCTATGCTATGTTTTGTTGTATTTGATATGCTATGTTTTGCTATGCTATTATATGTTTTGCTATGCTATGTTTTGTTATGCCATGTTGTGTTATGCCATGTTTTGTTAGGCTATATTTTGTTTTGCTATCCTATGCTTTGTTTTGTTATGCTATGCTCGGTTTAGTTTTGCTATCCTATGCTATGTTGTGTTATGCTATGTTGTGTTTTGTTATGCTATGCTATGTTATGCTATGTTTTGTTATGTTATGCTATGCTATGTTTTGTTATGCTATGCTATGCTTTGTTATGCTTTGTTATGCTATGCTATCTTTTGCTATGCTATGCTTTGTTTTGCTATGCTATGTTTTGTTGTGTTTGATATGCTATGTTTTGCTATGCTATTATATGTTTTGCTATGCTATGTTTTGTTATGCCATGTTTTGTTATGCCATGTTTTGTTAGGCTATGTTTTGTTTTGCTATCCTATGCTTTGTTTTGTTATCCTATGCTATGTTGTGTTTTGTTATGCTATGCTATGTTGTGTTGTGTTATGCTATGCTATGTTGTGTTTTGTTATGCTATGCTATGTTGTGTTTTGTTATGCAATTTTTTGTTATGCTATGCTATGTTTTGTTGTGTTTGTTATGCTATGCTTTGTTATGCTATGCTATGTTGTGTTGTGTTTTGCTATGCTTTGTTTTGCTATGCTATGTTTTGTTGTGTTGTGTTATGCTATTTTTTGTTATGCTATTTTTTGTTGTGCTTTATTACGCTATGCTTGGTTATGCTGTGCTTGGTTATGCTGTGCTTGGTTGTGCTGTGCTTGGTTGTGCTGTGCTTGGTTGTGCTGTGCTTGGTTGTGCTGTGCTTGGTTGTGCTGTGCTTGGTTGTGCTGTGCTTGGTTGTGCTGTGCTTGGTTGTGCTGTGCTTGGTTGTGCTGTGCTGTGCTGTGTTTTGCTGTGCTGTGCTGTGTTTTGCTGTGCTGTGCTGTGTTTTGCTGTGCTGTGCTGTGTTTTGCTGTGCTGTGCTGTGTTTTGCTGTGCTGTGTTTTGCTGTGCTGTGCTGTGTTTTGCTGTGCTGTGTTTTGCTGTGCTGTGTTTTGCTGTGCTTGCTGTGTTTTGCTGTGCTGTGTTTTGCTGTGCTGTGCTGTGTTTTGCTGTGCTGTGTTTTACTGTGCTGTGCTTTGCTGTGCTGTGTTTTGCTGTGCTGTGTTTTGCTGTGCTTTGCTTTGCTGTGCTGTGTTTTGCTGTGTTTTGCTGTGCTGTGTTTTGCTGTGTTTTGCTGTGCTGTGCGGTGTTTTGCTGTGCTGTGCTGTGTTTTGCTGTGCTGTGTTTTGCTGTGCTGTGTTTTGCTGTGTGTTGCTATGCTGTGCTGTGTTTTGCTGTGCTGTGCTGTGCTTTGCTGTGCTGTGTTTTGCTGTGTTTTGCTGTGTTGTGCTGTGCTGTGCTGTGTTGTGTTGTGCTGTGCTGTGTTGTGCTGTGTTGTGCTGTGCTGTGCTGTGTTTTGCTGTGCTGTGCTGTGCTGTGTTGTGCTGTGTTTTGCTGTGCTGTGCTTTGCTGTCCTGTCCTGTGCTGTGCTTTGCTGTGCTGTGCTGTGCTGTGTTGTGTTGTGTTGTGTTTTGCTGTGCTGTGTTGTGTTTTGCTGTGCTGTGCTGTGTTTTGCTGTGCTGTGTTGTGTTTTGCTGTGCTGTGTTGTGCTGTGCTTTGCTGTGCTGTGTTTTGCTGTGCTGTGCTGTGTTGTGTTTTGCTGTGCTGTGCTGTGCTGTGTTGTGTTGTGTTTTGCTGTGATGTGCTGTGTTGTGTTTTGCTGTACTGTGCTGTGTTGTTTTGCTGTGCTGTGTTGTGTTGTGTTTTGCTGTGCTGTGCTTTGCTGTGCTGTGTTGTGCTGTGTTGTGCTGTGTTGTGCTGTGTTGTGCTGTGTTTTGCTGTGTTGTGCTGTGCTGTGTTGTGTTGTGCTGTCCTGTGTTGTGCTGTGCTGTGTTGTGCTGTGTTGTGTTGTGCTGTGTTTTGCTGTGCTGTGTTTTGCTGTGCTTTGCTGTGCTGTCCTGTGCTGTGTTTTGCTGTGCTGTGCTGTGTTGTGTTGTGTTTTGCTGTGCTGTGTTGTGTTGTGCTGTGCTGTGTTTTGCTGTGCTGTGCTTTGCTGTGCTGTCCTGTGCTGTGCTGTGTTTTGCTGTGCTGTGCTGTGTTGTGTTGTGTTTTGCTGTGCTGTGTTGTGCTGTGTTTTGCTGTGCTGTGCTGCGTTGTGCTGTGTTGTGTTTTGCTGTGCTGTGCTGTGTTGTGTTTTGCTGTGCTGTGTGTTGCTGTGCTGTGCTGTGTTGTGTTTTGCTCTGTTGTGCTGTGTTGTGTTTTGTTGTGCTGTGCTGTGTTTTGCTGTGCTGTGTTGTGTTTTGCTGTGCTGTGCTGTGTTGTGTTGTGTTTTGCTGTGCTGTGCTGTGTTGTGTTTTGCTGTGCTGTGCTGTGTTGTGTTTTGCTGTGTTGTGTTGTGTTTTGCTGTGCTGTGCTGTGTTGTGTTTTGCTGTGCTGGTAAGGGTATGTGAGGGTGTGTGTGAGGGGGTGTGAAGGTGAGGGTGTGAGGGTGAGGAGGTGTGTGAGGGTGAGGAGGTGTGTGAGGGGTGAGGGGGTGAGGGCGTGAGGGTGAGTGTCTCAATGAATGTCACTGCTTCGCCTTCTTTGAAAATGTTCAGTGCTGCAAATAGAGCATGCCGCCGTAATTATCACAGCATGAGGCCCCAAAGTGATAATTATCACAGCATGCAGAGAGCCGCCCCACGCTGCTGGAGCACTCAACTGCACATTAATTATAGTTGAGTGCTCCAGCAGCCTGGGGCGCCTGTTGACATGCTGTGATAAGTGGGTCTCATGCTGTGATAATTGTTGCAGCGCCTGAGGAAGTGGAGACTCCTGCTGGGATAATTGGTCTTGTGGCGTCTGGCGGGCTTGCAGCGCCTGACGTCCAACAAACGTGCACAAGCTGCTCAACCTTGAAGCTCGTTCACAGACCTGGGTCGGCTCGTTCCCAGCTCTGTGTCGGGCTCGTTCACAGCTGCTACTCCCTTGACAGGGAGCAAGGCGGCTATAGAACTCGCTGGCGGGAGCGCTTCGCGCTCCAACGCCAGGCGAGCCCTAAAAAGGAGACCGGGACAACCCTGCATGTTACCGCCCCATATCCTTGCTCGATTCATTTATGAAAGTCGCAGGCAGGGTCATCTTGAACCGCCTCCAACAATGGGTGGAAGACAAGAACATCCTAAGCCCAGTCCAATATGGGTTCAGGGAGGGGCGGGGCACTGTAGAGCAGGTGTTAAACTTCTCTATATTACATGGAAAATATATTCAGGCCAAGAAAGGTAGATTGTACGCAGTATTTGTCGATTTAACCGTGGCATTTGACTGCGTAATTCATAGACGGTTATGGCAGATTTTAGCAGACCTAAAAGTAGATCAGGCACTCATATTATTTTTAAGACAACTGTATGCGGGCTCTACGGCCAAGGTGAGATTCGGCTTAAAAGTAGAATGCACCAAGCCCTTCCACATAAGAAAAGGAGTTAGACAAGGCTGTGTACTTGCCCTTTTCCTTTTCACTTTATACACTAATGATTTGGAAAAGGAACTGGTGGCCAGAGTACGAGACTCACCACAGGATAAAAATAATCAGATAGTCTCGCTCTTATACGCTGATGACTCCGTTTTAATGGCAAGAACCCAACTTGGTCTTCAGACGGCACTCGATACCTATGTAAATTTTATGGATAATCGGGGACTGAAACTTAACGTTAAAAAAACCTTCGTTATGTCCTATGGTTTGAGGAAAAAAGAGATCTTGTACCCTGCTCACTGGGAGCGAGAAGATTGCACCTACTAAAATATTTTCCTACCTAGGTATTGTTTTAGAGGAACCACGATCCTGGGGACCAGCCTGTATATGGAGCAGGCGTATGGGGAGTCTATGATACATCACCTATTCAAAGGGTAGAAAATGCATATTTAAGATTCATTTTAGCTATTCCTCAAAGTACATCTGTTTTTAACTGTCACACCAAATTGGGGATTTGATAAATCAGTGATTTAATTAATATGCAACCCTTATTGTTATGGCATAGAGCATGGACCTCACCTGATCTAGTTTTAAACAGGGAAATAATCAAAGATTCCGTGGGCCTAGACCAGGCCACAAAAATCCCATGGCTGAACTACATCCGTAACCAAACTATGATATGGGGAGGCACGAGTTTTACGTTAGACCAGACTCTTTACACACTATATCTAGGAAAGATTTAAAGGCACTTTGTTGGTATCATTTTGAATCCCTAAGATTAGAAGTGGAGCTAAACAAGAAAACTGTAGTACAACATCAACTTACCCTGGTCTCAGCCTCAATTCAACCATACCTGGTCTGATGTCAAGAGGGGTTTGATAGGTACATTCTGACTAGATTCAGATTTGAGTACTTCTTTTGCTTAATTACCTTTCCTAAAACAAATGATTGGTCCAGAAAACTCTGCAAATGTCCGTGCGACAATCTATCTGATCAAACTTTATTACACGTGATATTTGTTTGTAAGTTTTATTCATCAGAAAGGGCTAGATGGATTAAACCTTTTTTAAAGCAGGGTTCATGGCGTCAATGTCGCCCGGCCCTATTGTTTTTACAACTTCTAAACGATATGTATTGTGCTGGTATAATAATAGTTTTTTTTAAAAGTATTTTGAGGAAAAGGAAAAGTTTAATGTGTTTTTAAATTTTTTACGGATGTGTAATTGACATGAATTGTAATTCGTTTTATTGTACCAGTTACTGAATGAATTGTTGCTTTTATGATTTTATAAAACTGTGAAAGCGAATAAAGCTTTTCTACAACTAATATACTGCAGTAGCGTATAGTGGAGTGGCATAGAGTGGAGTGGCATACACTGAAGAGGCATAGAGTGGAGTTGCATACAGTGTAATAGAGTAGAGTGGACCGCCGAAGAGTGGAGTTGTGTACAGTGACAGTGCTTAATTTGTGCCGGTGGTTTATGGTGCTTGGCACCGGCACATAATTGTGAGCACCGGCTCCAGTGATAGTCCACCACATGGTTGCGCTGTCTTTTTTTAATTATGAGAGGAGCACAACAATCGTGTTTATGACGTCAACATACATTGGAAACAAATAATACTAGCCTCTCATGCAATTATTAAGGGTTTTTGTGGCCTGAAATAGTCTGAATTGTCACACTTGTAGGGGTGCGATGGTTAGGTGTTATGTTGGTACTGCGATTGGCAGGGTATGGGGGGTTAAGGCTGCAGTGGCCTTCCGAGAAGGGCCCTGGCAGTTAATTTTTTTACAAATTAGGCAATGCCTTAGGTTGGCAAGTCCCAGACACCTGCTGTAATGTTGGAACCACCACTTCATCTCATGCCATGTACACAACTGTACAGTAGCTCCTGCACAACCCGAATCTGTCTTCAACTTGTGCTGAAGAGCATATTGCTCCTCTCAATGCTCCCAGAAATCTATACAATTGCAGACATGAGCCGGTCTGTGGAAAGCTCCAGAAAACATGGAAATAATTAAAAAAGCATGCCTAGGAAAAATAAATTTTTTTTATATGTACAAATAGTAAATAGTGATTGGTTAAAAAACAGCATACAACTACTGACTCTAAAGAGATTACAGTAACACTCATTGACTCGTTTTGCAAAGAAACACAAGTGTTAACATAGGGCCTCATTACAATATCAGTCGGAAACCATTCCGATCGACTCCTCTTCAGATCGGTTCCGACCGACTCACATTTGGCCGATTATGATGGTTACGAACACCGTTGGGAATCCTTTGTTATGACCGACAACACAGGCTCCCCATTGAAAAAAGGAGTGGTTGCGGAAAACCTTGTCCCCATGGTGCCTACCACACTGTGCATGGTTTTAAAGGGGGCATCCCTTGGGTACCCCACGGACCTCACCCAGAGGCCTTAAGATGAAGGGGGGCCTGGTACGCCCCCCCAAATTCAGTTTCCGTCAGCCCTTCCCTGTCGGACAGACCGATTTGGGAAGGCTGTCAGAATACGACATCATAATGCGTCCGTCGGAAAAGCGGTCCATAGAGCTGTACGATTCGGCCTCGACCGACTCGGAGTCTCGAATGCCGGTTGGAACCAATTCGGACTGACTGAACGGTTACCTTTGCATTGTAATCGGTTGGTCAGAGATGTTTCCAAGTCGGTCGGAAACATAGGTACAGACACGTTTTAGGAGAATCCGAATGCCATTCCAAGACTTTCTGACCAACATCATAATAAGGCCCTTAGATGTGATCCATAATTCAGCAATGTGCCTAGGGATGACTCAATAATGATTCCAGAATATTGAAAAACACATAAATATAATAAAGAAAGAAAACAAGCCTTAACAACATTTTAAAGCAATTTAATAAAATGATAGTGTTTGACTAATAAAATTATATAAACATTATTTTGTCAACAATAATTTTAAATCATTTAACCAATGACAATCCATGTTGATTTAGGTTAGCCTTCTAAACCTGTCCTTCATAAAAATAACAAAAAAGATCACTAAAACAATGGTAATGAAAAAGAACATTACTTTGTACAAAAATAGAATGAAATTCCCTAAAAGGAGCTATACTTTAAAGGGAATATATCATATAATCAATGTTTCACCATATAAACTAGTCATGTAATTCACAAGTTAAGGTGCTGCCTTAACTTTATCTCCAACTACGGCATACATTCTTCAAAATGACAATTTGTCAAACACAAAGGGCTTCATTATGATGCCAGTTGGACCAGCTTCGGCCAGCCTGTTGGAGGCAGTCAGACCACTGTGGTCTTGTCGGAATTGACCTGTCTGACCACCAGATTACAATGCATGCATCATGTACTCCCACCAACTGCTGACAGACCACCAACAGCCTTTCTCCGACCGCTGAGATGGGAATCGGGGAAAATCAGCCACCATAGAGCTGTACAGGGAGTTCCGACCACAGTCTTGATTACGATGTGCATTTTTGACGAGCCGACCATGGTGGTCCAACTGACTCGTCGGAAATTAAGGATTTGGGGTGCATACTTACCTACATCAGCTTCTCCCTGATAGTCTCCACCGTAGATACCTTTCTCCAGGTCCTCCCTACACCACAGCAGCTGAACACGAAAGACTACAACCCTGTGAGGGCTGGAATGCAGCTAAGTCCATAGATGGCACGCATCCCTATTGACTGGACTCAGATCTCCACCCTCCAGCAATGGGGTACATGCAGCACAAGGCATATCACCACATATGTCGTGTATGTATGTACATATCATATGGTTCTTGTGAGTTTGTACGTATTTTCAGCGACATGTTTGGGTGTATGGGCGCAGCAATAGATGAGACCGCCATCGTAGCAGCAGTTGCTTTGTAATACTATGGGGGGAACTTAACCGGCCTCAGCGGTTGGAATCGGACCGTGGCCACAACGGTTGGGCAATTGATCTGACCGGAATCATAATGAGGCCCAAAGTAAAAGACTTCATGGTGTAGAACATCATTATTTAGATCATACGCTAACACAACTCCCACCTATTGTCCAAACAACCTACATTATACACCAACAAACCTATATAATATGGCAAGACAACCATTTTCATGTCTTTGTCCAACCACCATCTTATGGCAAATCACCAACCACATACCACATAACATAATAGGCAAAAGCATCTCTATAGTCATAGTTAGGTCTGACCTTATTTTAAACGTGATTTTTTGTTTGCTTATAACTTTGATGCAGTGTGGCAAAACATTAATATAAAATAGCGATAATGGCTATCTTTTGATATGCCAGATTTCATGCAGATCTTTACAGGGGAAGAAAAAATAAAGGGGCGGTCAACAAATTTGCATTTCCATTTTGTCTCATAAAAGCTTTACTTTCCACTATAACAATATCTGCTAAATGGAATTACACCACATAAGTCATGACAATATAACTTTACTCAGGTGTGTGATCTTGCATGGGTTAGTGTAAATCCATTCTGTAGTTTTAAGAAACTTCCGAAGAGTGAGATTCTGCATTGCATGTTTCAAGCACAACTGTTAAATAGGGGTGGCAAGAATGGGGGCAAGGAGGTAAAAAGTAACATTTCCAATTATAACTCCCATAACATTTCCAATTATAACTCCCATATTAATCTTTGCTCTTCTCTACAGAAAAAATGAAATTACACCAAACATTGTATGAAAGTAGAACTTTATTCAGGAAAGTGAATTTCCTTTGGTTTGGTGCAAGTCCATTCAGAATTTAGAAAAGAGTCTTGGGAAGTACTGTAATTAATGTGACTTGATTATCAAATAAAAAATATCTGGTCAATTAACCAACGGATGGTCCAAGGAACCCAAGCTCGTGGACCATGCATCGATACAAATTAAAAAAAGACTCACTTCTGATTGGATGAAGGAGTTTTTCTCTTAGGACCTTACTACGAGTACTGCGGTCCACAGCACCGCCACCACTGCAAGTCCTCTCACAGTATTCAGAGTGTGGAAGTTGGACCGCCTCAGAACCGCAGGTTCTGCCGGGGATCCAGGATCCCGCGGTGGTTGCGCAGCAAAAGTGGACAGCATTATGCTGGCGATGTTGCTGCGCACTGTCATGCATATTACGAATTGCCTGTCCACCACTCCTTTCCCGGTAGTTAGCCTGCCATCAAAAGAGTGGCAGAGAGTCTGAGTGTGCATGTGGGGGGACAAATGGTGTGCCCTCCTTGAATGGCAAACCAATTCCTGTATGTCATGCTTTGCACACCGTGAATGAACATGCTGCAGGTGCTGTCACTGCAGCATCTGCAGTTAAGGCTCACTTATGAGACTTATTCCACCACCGCCATGAGACCCCCACAGCACTGCTGAGGAGACCGCCACAGCACTCAGAGGTGTAATCCAATGAGGGGCACTCAACAGGCTTGGCAGTCCTCCTGTTGGAATGGCGGTGATGAGCCCACAGGAGGAATGCCAAACTCGTAATACGGCCCTTAGTCTATTTTGGGTCTGCAAACCCAAAGTTGTGTCTGCAAACCTGAAGTTTACTGATTTGAAGGCCGAATTAGAGAAATATCTGTGGCTGCAGCCATTACAGAACTCTGTGAATTGGTGCCTGCATCCCGAAAATAAAATGAACAGAAACTGAAAGAGAGCTGGCTTAGCATCAGCTGATCTTCATGACACAGGTGATGGGGGTGTTAAAAGAACCTCTGTTTCGTAATAAAAAAAAATACATTTAGCTGCAAGATAAGAGAAAACTCTGAGACTGAGGGGTTGATTACAATGTTGGTCGGAAAGGCTCTGAACAGCATTTGGATTCTCCTAAACTGTTTTGGAACCTATGTCTCCGACCCACTCAAAACCTTTCCGACTGACCAATTATGATAGAAGTTAAGCGTTTGGGCTGTCTGAATCGGTTCCGATCGGCATTTAGAGGCCCTGAGTTGGTCGCAGCCGATTCACACAGATCTTTGGACACCGTTTCTGACCAAGCAATTACGATGTCAGATTGTGATGTCAGGCCCCACTTCATCCTAAGGCCTCCGGTTGAGGTCTGTGGGGGTACCCAAGGGACCACCCTTTAAAACCATGCACAGTGTGGCAGGCACCATGGGGTGCCTGTGACAGGGTGCAAGGTTTTCCGCAACCACCCCCTTTTTTCAATGAGAAGCCTGTGTTCTCATTCGGGATGGTGTTCGGAAACTTCGTAATTGGTTGGAACCGATTCCAAAAATGAGTCCGACATCGTAATTGGCCCTTGAGCATGAGGATTACAGTATGCCTCCCTCTAAAGGACTGCACATCCTTACATGGGGTCCATGAAAGCCGAGCAAGGGCTCTTAGACCTATGTTGGACCTCTAACAGGGTTCTTGGATACAGTATCTGGTCCTCAGACCCTCACGGGAGGTCCAACAAAGGCTCACAACCCTATGTAGATGCACTGAAGGTATACAGCAATATGGGTGAGTAGGTGGAAGTGAATATGACTATGGGCCATCATTCCAGATGGGCATCACCAATTACTTTCAGTGTAGACCGGTAAACAGCATTTACAATGCAGTCTAAGCCACAATGTACCCTTACAACGTAGCCTTTAGTATTTACCACAAGTTGTTACAACTAGTATGTCTTTACCACTAGTGTTATTACCATACATGAGTTTACAACTACTTTTGGATTTCAATATTTAGCACGTGTGTCATTACTACACATTTTATTGACCACTAGTGTTAGTACTACTTATGTGTTTTACAACATGCATTATTTTTTACTACTAGTGTCATTAGTACTTATGTGTTTTACCACGAGTCTCATTACCACAGATATGTTTACTAAGCATTAATATATGGGCAAGAATATAAGTAAGTATAAGTTAAAGGTATTTGGTAAATATTCATTTAATAAATATATGCTTTATATTTTTTTAATGATACGTTTTAGGGATGGGATGTAAGGGATATCGGAGTATTGGGTGGGGTGTATTAATACTCAGGCATTAATTTATATACATATACATTAAACTTATAATATGCTTTAGGGACCGGGAGATAGGGATATGGGGTATTGTGTGTGGAAAAGACACACAATTGATGGATGGAATGCAGAACAAATCAAAATATTCTTCCCCAGTCAAGAGATCTGGGTTAAATCCATCATTCCTTTGCTCACCATGCCACCCCAGTTTAGACCTGGCTATATGCAAATCAGTTTTGACCCTGTGCCTCATGGGAACAGTCCAGCCCAACCTGCCAAGCCAGGTCCTCCCTGGACCGGTAACAAGCATCCTAGGACCGGTTTCGGGGTTTCACTTCTCTTCAGCCAGGATACCTTGAATCCAATGGCACAGTGAGCCCGGGACCCACAAATGGGAATATCCGGCGCACTTAGGGCGAGAAAGCAAAAGACACACAGTTGATGGACGGAATGCAGAACAAATCAAAACATTCTCCCACAGTCAAGAGATCTGGGTGAAATCCATCATTCTTTTGCTCACCATGCCCACCCAGTTTAGACTTGGCCATATGCAAATCAGTCTTGACCCTGTGCCTCGTGAGAACAGTTCAGCCCGAACTGCCAAGCCAGGTCCTCCCTGGACTGGAAACAAGCATCCTAGGACCGGTTTCGGGGTTTCACCCCTCTTCAGCCAGGTTAGCTTGAATCCAGTGGCTTGGTATAAACTGGGGTGGCATGGTGAGCAAAAGAACAATGGATTTAACCCCGATATCTTGACTGGGGGTGAATGTATGATTCATTCAGCATTCCAACCATCATTTGTCTGCATAGCACTTTTCGCCCTATGAGGGATGGGTATGCCCAGTCATGGGTCCCTTGCTCACTGTGCCACTGTATTCAAGTTAGCCTGGCTGATGAAGGGTGACATACCCTGAAACCAGTCCCAGGATTCTTGTTTCCGTACCAGGGAGGACCTGGCTTGGCATTTCGGTCTGGGATGTTTCCATGAGGTACAGGGTCAAGACTGATTTGCATATGGCTGGGTCTAAACTGGGGTGGCATGGTGAGTAAAAGAACGACGGATGTAAGCCCGATCTCTTGACTGGGGGTGAATGTATGATTCATTTAGCATTCCGTCCATCATTTGTTTGCATAGCAGTTTTTGCCATATGTGGGATGGGTATGCCCAGATATGGGTCCCTTGCTCACTGTGCCACTGGATTCAAGCTAACCTGGCTGATGAAGGGTGACATACCCTAAAACAGGTCCCAGGATGCTTGTTTCCGGTCCAGGGAGCACCTGGCTTGGCCGTTCGGTCTGGACTGTTCCCATGAGGCACAGGGTCAAGACTGATTTGCATATGGCTAGGTCCAAACTGGGGTAGCATGGTGAGCAAAAGAACGATGGATTTAACCCCGATCTCTTGACTGGGGTAAATGTATGATTCATTCAGCATTCGGTCCATCATTTGTTTGCGTAGCACTTTTCGCCCTATGTGGGATGGGTATGCCCAGACGTGGGTCTCTTGCTCACTGTGCCACTGAATTCAAGCTAGCCTGGCTGATGAAGGGTGACATACCCTGAAACCGGTCCCAGGATGCTTGTTTCCGGTCCAGGGAGGACCTGGCTTGGCAGTTCAGTCTGGACTGTTCCCATGAGGCACAGGGTCAAGACTGATTTGCATATGGCTGGGTCTAAATTGGGGTGACATGGTGAGCAAAAGAACGATGGATTTAAACCTGTTCGTGAATGTATGATTCGTTCAGCATTCCATCCATCATTTGTTTGCGTATTGTGTGTGGAAACGCATTAATATGAAGTATTCATTTTAATACCTTAGTAATAATATTTATGAATTGTAATTGTTTTTAATTAAAGTTAACTGTAATTTTTAATATACTTAATAAAATTGCAATATTAGTATTTAGGGACAGGATGCATGGGATATGGGGTATTGGGTAGGCAAGTGTATTTATAATCAGGTATTCATTTTAATACCTCAGTATTAATATTTATGAATTGTAATTGATTTAAACTAATAATTAATTTAAGTTGAACAATATTTTATAACTTTATAAAATGTGTATTTAGGGCTGGGGTGCGAGGGATATAGGTGTATTGGGATATTGGGCGGGGAAGTGTCTTAATACTCAGGTATTAATTTTAATCCTTAGCTACTAATATATAATAGTTGGAATTTTGTAAAAGGATTAATAATATTAAAATTATTAAAAAAAATATAACATTTAGAATTAGTATTGAGGGATGGTATTATGGGTATTCGTTGGGAAGGTGTATTATTATGCAGGTATTATTTTGTAGCAGTTGAATATTATTAATTAAAGGTAATTTATGTAAGTACAAATACAAATATATATCATTTCATTTCTAAAATATTATTAATTAAATGATTAATTAAAAATATATACTTGTCAAACTCACATTTTAACACATTATATGAAAAGATGTAACAATTATATATATTTTTTTAAACAATATAAAAATAAAAAAGATTTGTAAAAAATTGTAAATAATATAAAATATTTAACAAAAATATAAACAAATTCATTGTTACATGTCACATATTTTTAAAACATTTTATACATTTTTTTTCTCACCGTTTACGTTTAAGTACAATGGCTAATATTGTCCCTTTTTTTGTTTTCGCACTTGTACGTATGTTTCTATAGTCGGTGAAATGTCACTGTCGACATCAGAAGCAAGGAAGAGCTGCGAGCAGGTAAGAACAATTTACTTTTCATTACTAAATATAGAGGTGGCTATGTTTATTGTAAGGTGCAGGGGGAAGTTAGTTAGATGTTAGAATGCCTGGTGTGGTTTTATGTCTTTTTATCTGTTTCACTTTCCCATGCAGGTTGTGTTCATATGCTCATGTCTGGACTGTTGTTTTTTTTTTTCAAAGTAAGTTTAGAAAATTTGTAAGATAACTTTGTAAAACCTTTTCAAACTTCATTGAAATAAACAAAAAGTTTACTTTTTTCCATACATGCTTTTTATACATCTTGCAGTCTTCTTGAAATGAAGATCACGTGGCTGCAGGATAAAGATGGGTGTATTGAATCTAGGTCTACTGAGTTATTTTTGGGATATTTCAAGTTGAAAACTGTTATTTTTTTTTAGGTTATGTTTTATTAACAGAGTTTCCAATATGGATGTTAATTTTTGTTATTACTGACATCAACAGTTGAGTATTACTACTTGCTTTATTTTGGAAATCATTTTATTTTTCGAGAATGGATTTGTTTGGGCTATTGTAACAGAAAAAAAGTTTTAAAACTATTTTTGAATTTTTTCAGTGGGTTTTATCGACTTACAATCCATATATTTGTAATACTTGAGTTGCAGGTGATGGCTATGCATTTAAAACTATGTTTTTTTCCAGATACATTTTTTTTCTGAGGATGTTAATTTGTATTGTACTTATATGGATTATTAGAGAACTGTTGACTCTTGGTGACATGTTGTTTAAAAAATCACCAAGAGTTGAAGCAAGAAGACAGATACAAGTAGGAATACAACATTGTTATAATTTGGTAAAGAAAATTGAAAAATGCCAATTCAATTGCACAGAATTGTTAAAACAGGCAAATAATTTAGTGAAATACTATTTAGTAATAGTAATGTAATATATATTCAATACAGCCACCATCACTGAAAATTGTTGAATTTGACACAATAGTCTCTCAGACATTTCTTTACGCTTTTTGGATGTATATGGGTTCAGGCTACCTGACAGTGATTGTGCAAGTCTGATTTTTTGGAAACTTTGGGGCCATTAGGATGGCTTTGCCCGCCCGCCATCCTCACGGTACTTGGGACCGCCCACCATAAGGTCGGGGTCCCGTGGGGGGTATTAGGATGCACCCGCCACAGTGGCGGGTGCATCCTGCATATTTAACATTGTGGCCTGCGGTGCTCTCAGCACCGCCCGTCACTATGCTAAAAATGCATGTATGCATATGCGTACACAAAGCGGCAGGCACCGCGTGGTGCCTGCCGCTTTGTGTATGCAAATGCTGAGGGGTACCACAGGTACACCCCCCATCAGCACCCCTCACCTCGCCTTCCCTCCGGAGGCCCGCAGGGGGCCCCCGAAGTGAAGACCGCTTGCCTTTCCGTGGCGGCATTTCCAGCCACGGAATGGCATCTGTTGCAGCCTATACTAATATGGCTGGCGGTGTCTGATAGACACCGCCACCATATTAAACCTTTCCGCCCCGGTCGCAATATTTATTGTTATTTTAAATCTGTGAAAACACATTTTTGTTATTGTTGAAAGATTGTTATTTGTGTACCTTTACATTTGTTAGTTCTTTGTTTTTGAGGGATGTTATTGGAAGTTGCTGTATATTTTTCGAATTGTTCCATGGGTTAATTTTTCTTTCTTCACTTTCTTTGGTATCTGTTGTAAGGAAAATGCAATTTATTAGTTATTCATAAATGTTTGCATTTATTGTTTCTTTCAATTATCTACTGTTGCTATTTACAATACTTACATCAGTGGTTCCCAAAGTGTGCGCCGCGGCACCCCGGTGCGCCGTGATGAGAAGCCAGGGGCGACGCGGCGACGCGCAGGATGAAAGAAATGCCACCTTCAACACCCAATGCACGTGCTTCAAGCGCCCTCTCTCCACCTCCCGCCCCCATTCCGGCAATCACAGGCTGAGACAAGCTCACCCCACCACACACTCTTCAAGAGCGCCCGGCCGACTGGGCAGCTGTACCCTCTCCCCCCCCCCTTCCAGCTCCAAACACATCCCCTCCGTCACACGGGCCGGCGGCCTTTGTTTCTGACAGGATGGGGCTCTTTGGAGAAGAGTGGGCAGTGGTGGGGGTGGTGGGAGATAGTTGTGCGAAGTGACACTAGTTTCTCTTCTAACACAGCACCCAGGCGGTTCTCGGTAAACACAACACCTGCTCAGCCTTTCTGTGATTAAGCGGTATTCTAAATGAATGCATAAAGCATTGACACAACTTAATTTTTTTGCCTTGTTAGTCAAGTGCTCCTAGTCCTCATAGACTTCTCGGTGATGCCCTTTCTCCCATTAATGGTGTACAACTTGCCACCGCCTTTCACATTTTTAGGTTATGCCTACATACCGCTTTCGTTGTTTCACTAACCTCATGTTTTCACAAAAAAATCACAATAAATACATATATGGGCTTTTGATCAGCCCATATCCTACTTTGGTCTGTAAAACTAGAATTAACATTTTTCTTAAGCCATGCAGCCTACAGAATGTATTTATTTATTTATTTATTCAAAGTTTTATATAGCGCGAACAAGATCCTTACAGATATCAGAGCGCTTCACAACGGAGAGAGGGCAGAAGGGGTGAACAGAGATAGTGGGAGCAGTATAATAGTACAAACATGGTAGGATAATAATAACATACATAAAACATATCAAAATACAATCAGGTAAACAGGATAATATAGGATAATATAGGACGGCACAAGTCATTGACCCCACTACCTAGGTGTTCAGGTACACCTTGGGTGCGAGGAAGGCTTATACCAATACCCTAGTATAGCGAGAACACTGAGTGGGGGCATCGGGAGAGTGAATCAGTAAACTAAGTGTAACATATATTGGTCGGTAGTGAGAGCGTAATGTAGTGGTATCCCCACCAAGTAGAAGTATAGTGCCAAAGGCCAAAGTGAACAGAGGTACAGAGCAATGCAGAGTCTCTGATCCAGCACCTGTAAGGTTCAGGAGATCTTGGCCAGAAGGATGGTTTTCACTTCTTTCTTGAAGAGTGCGGTGGAGGAGATAAGCCTGGTTTCAGGATGGAGCGCATTCCAGATCCTGGGTGCCATTCCTGAGAAGGAGCGCTTGTATGTTTTCTCTTTCCGGAATCTACGGGGCTTCAGGAGTAGATTTTTAGCACTTCTATTGGATCTCGAACCTCCTGATATAGACAACTTTTGAGCGAGGTAGTTGGGTGCATTGTGGTGCACGGCCGCGTGTGTCATGACTGCAATTTTTAGCTGTATTCTGGCTTCAAAAGGCAACCATTTTAGGGACTTTAAGTCTGGGGATATATGCGAATGTTTTCTTGAGCCAGTAATGAGTCTCGCGGCAGCGTTCAGGGAGGCTCTTAAGGGTGCTGTTGTGGATAGCGGGAGTCCGCTGAGGGCCACAATTCCGTAGTCTATTCGAGGGATGACTAAAGCTTGCACAGCCGTTCGGAAGTCTTCGGCAGGGAGGAAGGGTTTAATTTTCCTCAGTGTGTTGATTTGGAAGTTAGCTCCTTTTGTGGCTTTGCTAACGTGCTGCTGCATGTTGAGATTGGCGTCAAGTGTGATGCCTAGGGATTTCGCCGAGTCCACGATGGTAGGTTGGACATTAAGTGCTGTTAGGTTATTGAGCCACGTTTGGGTGGTGGAAATTTTCGCCGGGGGTGAGATGAGTAGGAACTCAGTTTTCAGAGCATTTAGTTTGAGGTGATTATCGGCCAGCCAGGATTGAGTGTTGATAAGCGTGGAATTCAGAAGTTTGATATCTTCCGGGGATTGTAGCTTTAGATAAAGTTGTGTGTCGTCGGCGTACATATGGAACTGGACCTTGGAGGCTTGGAGCAGGGTGGCGAGCGGTTCCATGACGAGGTTGAACAGTGTGGGGGAGAGGGAGGATCCTTGTGGAACACCTAGATCTGCAGGCACGGGTGTAGATAGCACATTGTTGATCTTGAATTTCTGAGATCGGTTGTGAAGGAAGGACGAAAACCATTTGAGAACAGTTCCTGATAGACCCATTCTAGTGCTTAGCAGTTCCAGCAAGTTCTCATGTTTGACCGTGTCAAATGCTGAAGAGAGGTCAAGAAGGATGAGGAGGCAGGACTCATTGCGATCAAGAATTTGGAGGGCGTCATCAGTTATGTGTGTCATAGCTGTTTCCGTGCTATGTTTCGCTCGGAACCCAGATTGATGAGGGTTGAGGAGGTCAAATTGATCAATGTGTTTTGTTAGTTGGAGTTGGACACATTTCTCCAGCAGTTTGGCCAGGGTGGGGATATTGGTGATGGGCCGATAATTGTTTAGGTCAGAAGGATCAGCTGTAGGTTTCTTGAGTATAGGCGTGACTTGCCCCACCTTAAGGGAGTCTGGGATGAGGCCTTGTTGAAGGGAGCTGTTGATGATTTTGGTCCAGAGAGGGAGGAGCAAGGGGATGAACTCTTTTACAGCATTAGCAGGTAGAGGGTCTGTGAGGTGATTAGAGGGCTTCAAGGTGCAGAGCAGTTTGTGTATTGAATGGTGGAGTGGGTCAGCTATTAGCTCGCTTTACTGTCGGTGACGGCATATTGCTCTTGTTTTCACATGGAAAGTAGCTGACTTCCGTGCTGACTGTGAGGCCGAGCTGCTTTTATTGCATGGATTTGGTTAAATGTATTATTGCAATGAATAGCTTTTTCTTTCCCCCACACATTCATGTCACTCTTATACAGCAGCAATTTCCTAAAAAAAAAAAAAAATTGGAGACCTCTAAAAGGGCAGACCCCTTAGCTTTGCCAGTGTTTATTAAATGTAGCCTTCATACAGCATTAGCTGTTTCACCAGCTGCAATTAATAAATTACCATCATTTTTAAACAAATACGTACAGAGGTGGCTCCCTGTTCAGTTATTTCCATTGGTCTGTTCAGTTTTTTACATTTTAACTCCAGCCGACTATAGGATACAGGCTGGACCAGTGGGTCAGCTCACTTCAGCGATGAGCTTCATACATTCTAAGTGGGCCCTGACTATGAGCTCTCATGCATTGTAAGTGACAGCGTTTTGTTTCTTCATGTTTACAAATCCACCTAAAATATTCCAGTGCTGGAGCTGGCTGGTAAACTTATTTTTCTTTCCATTCTTTGTCCTATTTTTTTAAATTATTATTATTATTTTGTTTGTTTGTTTAGTCTTCTTTGTATGTTTAAATGTGTTCAGGTTGCAAAAATTCAAAGTCGATACTTCATTTTCCTTGTGCTAATAAGAATCCTATTTTGTGATGTGTATTAAAACTGGAAGAGGTTTCTGTGCCTGTTATCTGTTGTAAGGACAAATAAAATTGTGCGTGACAGTTACATTTTTAATAATTTGTACGAAGTGACGCTAGTTTCTGTTCTAACAGCACCCAGGCGGTTCTCGGTAAACACAACACCTGCTCTGCAAATAAAATGCGCCAATAAACTAACACAAACCACCCAACAGGGCAAAACCAACTGAGAGAGAGAGGGGGCCTCCCAGCACAGAGGAGAACCCCCCAGCCCCTCCCTACCAGCCACATACACTGAGGGCTCCCCCTGCGTGGTGCCTGCAAATCAATTGCTGCAGGCCACAGCCAATCTCTCCCGGGCACCCGACCCGAGAACACGCACTCCTGCGCTACGCCCATGCCTGCCAAAAACATCTAGTCGACAGAACCTTCGCCGCTCCCGTGTCCAAGCAGGCCCAAAAAGGATGAGGGTGCAATCGCTAGAAGGGGAGCTGCCAAACAAGTGCAACTGGGAATAATCTCCAAGAGGCGCCGCCTCACCATGCAACCAGAACCACTCCCAAAATCGACACATACTGGCATACCCCATCACCCTGTAATTTCTGCACATACCAATCCTGTCTGGACAAACATTCCACCTCATCACCACCAGCCAACCAGCCAAATACACAAACAAGCCACCGAAAGACCTCTGCCAAGTGTCTCTCCACACGTGGGAACACATCGCCACATCCACAGTACCCCTTGATCTGTCTGAGCTAGAAACAACCCCTCGGTCAACATCTGCAGACTATGCAGCAGATGGTGAACCATGCAGCTCATACCCAATCCTGCAAAAAATCAGCTTCAGCAAAATCACACCACTCCAGTGGCGCTTTTCAAAATACAAACCCATGCAGCTAGTAACACAACGGGTGAAGCACTCCTACATCCATGCAAATGCAGGGCCCCAAGTGGGATGAAAAAAACCGGGGAGGGGGGTATCAAAGGGGCGTGGCCGATGCAACACAGGACGTGGCCTAAAACACTCAAGCCAAAAATCCGTGCCTAGCACAGTGCGCTGCCTGACCCACCGACAAAAAATAGTGGGGAGCCACGGCCAACCTCCAACCCAGTCAAGGGAGCCACGGGTCAAAAAAGTTTGGGAACCACTGACTTACATGACTGCTTCTGTGTTTGTGGTTTAGAATATGTCCTGTAGTTGGGTCGATTTCAGGTTGTTTTGTAGATAGCTGCATCTGTTTTAATGAGGAACAATACATGTTGTTAATATTTTGAAAAGTTTATATTTTATGAAATTGAGCATTTTGTTTTAGTTAAATATTTGGTCATTTTAAACTACTAAATGTGTACTTTAGCCACTGTCCAGCACCAGTCCTGAGGTAAGTACTTGATGCAGTTAGAATAGTACTTTTTCACTAAGTCAGTGACCAGCACCTGCCTTGAGGTAATTACCTGGTGGTGTTAGAATAGTAATTTTGCCCCTCAGTCACTATCTAGCACCTGCCCTGAGGTAAGTACTTAGTGGAGTTAGAATAGTAATTGTTTACCTAGTCACTTTCCAACACCTGCCATGACGTTATTACCCTGTGGAGTTAGAATAGTAATTATGCCCCCTAGTCACTTTCAAGATAGGTACTGGGTGGAGTTTGAAAAGGAATGTTTCCCCTAGTCACTATCCATCATCTGCCCTGAGATAATTACCTGCCGGAGTTAGAATAGTAATTTTGCCCCTTAATCACTGTCTAGCACTTGCCCTAATGAAAGTACTCGTTGGCATTAGGTGGAGTTGGAATAGTTATTTTGCCCTCCAGTCACTGCCCAGCACCTGTTCTGAGGTAAGTACTCGGTGGCATTAGAATAGTAATTTTGCCCCTCAATCACTTCCCGGCACCTGCCCTGAGGTAAGTACTTGGTGGAGTTAGAATAGTAATTTTTCACCTAGCCATTATGCACCACCAGTACTGAGGTAAGTACTTAATGGAGTTTTATTAGTAATTTTGCCCTCTAGTCACTGTTCATTGCCTGCCCTGAAGTAAGTACTTGGTGGAGTTAGAATAGTCATTTTTTGATCAGTCACTGTCCAACACCTGCCCTTAGGTAATTGCCCTGTGGAGTTAGAATAGTAATTTTGCTCCTTAGTCACTTTCCAACCCCTGCCCAGGGATAAGTACTTTGTGGGGTTAGAATAGTAATGTTTCACCTAGTCAGTGCCCAGCACCTGTCCTAAGGTAATTACCTGGTGGAGTTAGAATAGTAATTTTGCCCAGCACCTGTTCTAAGTTAAGTAGATGATGGAGTTAGAAAAGTAATTTTGCCATTTAGTCACTGGCCAGCACCTGCCTTAAGATAAGGACTCAGTGGAGTTAAAATAGTAACCTATCCCCTAGTCAATGTCTAGCCCTGAGGTTATTACCCCGATGGAGTTAGAATAGTAATTTTGCCATTTAGTCACTATCCAGCACATGGCCTGAGTTAAGCAGATGGTAGAGTTAGAATTGTAATTTTCCCCCAGTCACTGTCCAGCACCTTTCCTGAGGTAATTTACTGGTGGAGCTAGAATTGTAAATTTGACCCTGAGTCATTGTCCAGCACCTGCTCTAAGTTAAGTAGATGGTGGAGTTAGAATAGAATTTTCCATTGTGTCACTGTCCAGCACCTGCACTAAGGTAAGTACTCACCGGAGTTAAAATAGTAATTTTGCCTCTAAGTTACTGTCCAGTAACTTTCCTGAGTTAATTTTTCAGTGGAGTTAGAAAAACAATATTTTATAAAGTTGTAATATTGTTCTATATAAAATAATTTTAAATATACAAACCTAGAATGTGTTTGTTAGGTAAACTTTCGATAAATATATGATCGAAATCTGTAAGTTTAGGAGAATATAAATGAACAGATGTGTTGTGTTGTATAGCTAGAAGTGCAAATATAAGCATTTTCATGTGAAAGTTCCACTCACTTTTTTTAGTAGATAGTATAGTTTGTGGTAGTGAAGTCTCGCTTCGGTAAGAATATCAGTGTGCTCTTAAACCCAGACACTGTAGTGGTGGATGTCAAATGGTAGGTGGCCATTTTTATACGTGTTTGGTGCGGTAGATGTAAATGTAAACAAAGATATGTGTTGGGATACACATTTTACACTGAGGGCCTTATTATGAGTATGCTGGTCCTGGGACTACCGTACTTGCTGTGTGGGTCTGACCGCCACCACCCTGGCGGTCTGACCGCTGTATTACGATGGTGGCAGGGGGACCACCACAAGACATCCACCACCGCCAGAAACCAGGACGGTGCGATTAAATGTTTGGTGGTAAGGCATGGAAAGGGGCCCCATACAGGGCCCCTGGGGCAAATCTGCGCACGGGGTGTGTGTGCTGTGGGCACATGATGTGCCCACCCAAAAGTGCACGGTTGTGCATGCACTGTGTGACATGCACGACATGGTGCATGCCACACCATGTATGAATGTGCTGTAGGTGCTGTAACAGCGGTTCAATGCTGTTCCTCTAAGACCCTAGAATACCCGCAGACGTGAATATGCCGCCGCACCGCCCGTCCGCCATGGTTTTAACTCAGAATCCAGGGGGCGGGTTCATCATGGGCTTGGTGGTCTTCCTGGGACTGGTGGAGTGGCGGTCCTACAGAAAGACCGCACAACTCATATTAAGTCCCTAAGTTTTATTTTGTGTGTGTAGTTTATAATTTTTTTTGTAAAAAAAAACATTTATTTCACTTCCTGTTGTAGGGGAGACATTTTTATTTGGGAAAGGTGAAAGTAAGGGGTTAAATAAAGGTAGGACTAAGTTGCAAATGTATTTGGGAACACTTTTTTTTATATTAGCCATATTGTGTCATGTCTCATTTATTATATTTATTTGTAGAATGTGTTTTGCAAGATATTAATTTCTAAATTTTTGTTGCAATTTTTAGAATTTCTTTTCATTTTTTTTTTACATTTTGCAAGTTAAAGTGCTTTTCTGCATTAGTTGGAATGGAGCGGTGTAACGGTATGCGTGCTGATGTGATACGTGGTAATCGTACGCGTAGTAAAGAGACATTTATTGATGCTCTATTTATATGCCTAGTAGTGTGTCATGGTGAAAATGTGCATTTTGGTAGTAAGTTTGTTTTAAAAACTGTGGGGGATATGTACAAGGAAGTGGCAGAGTGTGTCGTTAGCCTCGTTAGCCTCCTTGGCTTAACGACACACTCTGCCACTTCTGAAATGCAAGGCTGCACCATATTTACAAGAATCTGGTACAGCCTTACGTTTCCACCTGCGATGGCGCAAAGTTTACCAACTTAGCACCAACGCGGGCACCCTTGTACCAGAGTGTACGGGTGTCTGCATGCAGGGAGGATTGTTTATGTGTAGGAAGGTGTCCCTTCCTACACATAAACAATCCTAAAACGTAATTCTGTCACTTTCATGTGTGCTGCTTCATACAGCACACATGAAAGTGACAGAATTGCATTTTTCTAAAGGTTTGTTCATGTATAGGAAGGGACACCTTCCTGTACATAAACAAACTATAGCATTTTGCTTTTTCCTTGTGTGCTGCATAAGGCACACAAGCCTCAGCCTGCCTTGTTGTGGTACCCAGATTCAATAAGGTAAGGACGGGGGGAAGATCCTTCAGAGTGGCTGCCGCTAAGCTCTGGAACAGTTTGCCGGTCGACATCCGCCAAATCCCACAACTCCTTCCTTTTAGAAAGCGGATTAAAACCTGGCTCTTCCCCTAAACCCCTCACCGTTACTCGTTCCTAGCCCCCCCCCGTTCACTTTCATCTCAGGAGTAATCTCTCAGCGCCAGGATACCTGCCAGGTGACAGATGCGCTATATAAATGTTTTAAATAATAAATAATAAATAAATAAACATGGAAAAAACAAAAACGAGGAGAAAAAATGCATGTCTCCTCGATTAGCTAACTTAAGACCAGGATTTTCCTGGTCTTAATTTTGGTGCTACCTCCTATGTACGCCACCCTTGTACATAGGGGGCAGCCTCAAATACAATGGGTCTTGCAGATAAACGCCCAACGCAACACCCACTGCACGCCGCTTTCACGCTAACATACTATGAAAGGGTGCCTTATGTACAAGGCAGCTTTAAGCCACTTTACGTGGCTTAATGATGCCTTGTACATAAGGTGCAGCACCTATCACCACCACAACATCACTATAGATGATGTTATGGTGGCGATAGGGGGCTTGTACATATGCCCCTGTGTTCTTTAGGCATGCGTGGTAAAAGCACTCATTGTTCCATCATACATCCTGGTAAACCAGTGATACTCAAAGTACAGCCGGGGGCGCCTGCGGCCCTCCTGACCTTTACATGCGGCCCCCTGGGCAGCACTGGGCTGCTGTTTACTCGATTCAGCATTAACATGAATACAAATGTTAATTATACAGTAAGCACTTACTTAAAGGTTAGTTGCAGTTAGGGAAAGGAAGTGACTAGGCCCTGAACTTTAGGAACACCTTCATTTTTAAAGACAACAAACATCTAAAAATACAATAGTCTTTACAAAATTCAAAAAGTGTATTTCATTGACACGTAGATCCATTTCAACTCAGTAAATCAAAATACAGCAGTGCAGATAGTTTTTTAAACATGAATTTAGAAATGTTGATGCTCCTTCCCCCTTCCATCCCCCTACCCCATACAACCCCCCCCCCTCAGACAACAATGCCATTAGTGATTACATCCAAGCACAGGAGATGGTTTCCAACAGCACGCATTCTAAAGTCATGTATTTCGAGTTCCTCTGATATGTGATAATGAAGAACAAGCATTGGAAAAGTTGGAGCTATTGGTTTTGTAAATGACAATTTTTTTTATGTGTTGGTCTTGAAAATAGCAAAATTAATAGCTTTGTCATTTACAATGCCAATACTTTAAACTTTTTCAAATGTGACACCTATAGCATTTGTCCGGGTAAGGCAAATTAGTCAAAACGGAGGCAGCTGAAATACATTATTCAAGCTGTAATGAAAGACAAGCTCTTGGCATTGCTGTGCTCAGGATGGTAAAAATAAAAGAAATCACCAAAACGTTCCCCTTCTCAGCTTTAAACAAGCAAATCCAATGAGAAATCACTTTAAAATGTTCCAGAACTGCCTAAATGAACCCTGCCCAATAATTAATCATACAGAAAAGACATTAAAAATAGAGGGTTTTACATAAATTTCTATTCAGGTATAATGTCCCTAAGACATGAACAAATGATCGATATTATCCTCCGGAAAAGGTGGCAACCCTACGTGGAGATGATTAAACTAGGTTTGTTCCAGGAGTAACAAAGTCAATGAACCGGACAAAAAAAAACACAGCCTAAAAAAGATACGATTCCAATCCAACGCAGTTTACAGCAATATTAGCATGCAGCATCTGCTAGGCACAAATCAATGTACATGGCTCACTCCGTTCTATGATTACTTGAACTAACCCTACAAGTTATCCCTATGTTACAAGTGCTAGAGCGGACAAGCTGCTTTACAATGCAAACCATACAGGAGAAAAGGCTGATGGGTTTGTTATAACTATTAAATGTAGCAACAGTTCATTCACTTTGACGGCTGAGGGTTTAGCATGTTTAACATCACGAGTCTGCCGAGCGTCGCATTTTTCTTGGCAGACATGTTTTGAGGGGTATTCTACAAGTCTGCTGTGATAAAGGCGCCATCTTAGTGAGGGTACGCAATCCCAGTAACAAGCAATTATAGACAGCAAGAGTTGTTGGCACAAGCTCTGGTCCGGAAAAAAACAAGCCAGATTAGGCTACAAACGCTTACGGAACAAACCTCAACGGTTACTGCAGGAAAAACAATTTTCCCATGACACACGTTAGAACGCAACCCATGTCGCTATTCTGAATCTATTATAGGTGGCAACAACCCAAAGACTCTACAATAAGTACATGGCGTCGAGGTAGCACCATCCTTTTTACAAATTTAAATTAAATGCATGCAGGTTTCTGGGACACGCCGGAAAAAAAGAGTACAGCTGTAGAATGGCCATGGGTTCAGAGGTGAGAAGCTGACTCGTCAGACGCTCGTTGATGTAGTGCCCAGGAGCCAGGGGTTGTGTGCTCATTTCAAAGACATCCAACTAGAGGCCAAATTATTCAAACATTAACAAGGTGTGAGCAGGTGGGGGGGAGCGGATCCCTTTGCCCTTTGAAGTGAAGCTCTCGGCAGAGCACGGCCTCGCGGCTGTGAAGGACAGCAGGGATGTAATTAGGGGGGAGGAGCAGTAAGTGAGGCCGAGCCCACTGGGGGAAACAACAGATGCCTTTGGTGTGGACGCGCTTCGCTCGCCCTTTGAAGTGACGGGTAGCAATTGTATAAATTAAAGCACTATGTGTCTGAATAATATGGGAATCTATGGGACGATGTTACCTATGGGACAGAGACTGCAGGCTCCTGGCATTCGCTGGAAGGCTTTTGGTATATGCTGTGGACAGTTTATCTGAACGAGTAAACATGGCAGAAGATTGTAACAATTGCATCATTGTGCTAACTTGTGCCTGGCCTGGGCCTTGATGGTTGCGTGTGGCCACGATCCTTTAAAAAAAGTGTATTTACCAATCAAAAATAGTAAATGAAAAATGTGTGGACATGAAGTAGAACTTTTATTTTTAAAGCAGATGGGCCAGTAACAAATGCACAACAGGGGCAGAAAAAAAAAACGTGGCTGCGAAATAAAAGTAAAAAAAACGCGGCCGCGAAATGAAAGCCTTTAATGCAGCAAGGGGCGGAGCGGATACCTTTGAAGAGCTGCTGGAGGCGATGTGCACGCGCTTTTTATGTCAATGCGCTTGCGCATTGAGCTTGCTTTTCACGGGCACTGCATGGATTATGCTCTGGATAAGCCCCTATATTCTCGCAAGCTCAATGCGCAAGCGTATTGACAGGCGAGACCTAAAAAGGAGGGAAATAGAAATAAAACAATTGCCCAGAGTTACACAATTTGGTCAAGTGGAAAAGCAAGGATTCATCCCAGGTTTTCTAGTTTCACATTGCACAATTGAGTTCAGCCAGTAAATATACATGCTTTGCTTCCCCTACACTGACTTTACACCTCCCACTGGCATTATTGCAGCCCTCGGTCACACCAAAGATCAAAGTATGGTAAAATGTTTGTGAGTACACATGGTGTAGCCATCTTTGTCCCAGGTGGCGGTTGCCTTTGGTATATAAATAAATAATACCGGATCTATTTTTGAATGAATGAATGAATAACAGATAGCTCAATAAAATAAGAGTCAAGATTCGAGGTAGAAGGAGTTTCTGCAGGTTTATTACAGCATAAGGACGGGATCAGGACAACCTGCATAGGATGACCCAGCAGCTGCTGGGACCAGATCTGGGATGAGCGCGCTAGCTTTTAATAACAATACATCAACTTATATACATAGCGCAAACACATAGCATTACATTGCAGTAGGCGTAGCAGTGGGTGGAACAGAAGGCGTGACGCGTAGCAGTCGCGAAAGATAACAGTAAAAGTAGGTGTAACTGGGCGTGTACATAGACATGTGGTGCAGACGTAACAGAATATGTCATGAATGGGCGGAAACATAGGAGGGGGCTACCTAAGGAGCCGGGACCTCTAACCTGATGGTGCGCGTAAACTGGCAATGACGTGTTACTAGGAGAAGCTGGGGGCTACGAACTCTGTGCTAGGAGCAGAGACTAAAGTCTGGAGGGTCGGAGCGACATGTACCTAAACCCTATCTGGTATCTGGTGTTTAGGGAACATGTTGATATAAACTAGAAGTCATGAGGGGAAAAGCTAACTCGATTCTAAGACTGGACCATGCATTATTCTACATGTAGTGCGTGATGAAGAATATTAAATGACCATTAATACAGTATTTCTCTAACGTGGAGCCGAATAGGCTAGACAATGACGGAAACTATTGATGCAGTTCAGTAGCTTAGGAATGCAAAGAAGGAGGACTGAACTGATAACTGGAACTATAACATACTTTTGGCAGACTCAGAGGCAGAGCCAAGCTGCACCGGGCACTGCGAGGCAGGAAGTAAGTGAAGGGTCGAGGATACAGGTGGGGGCTGTATCGCTCCTCAGCGAGGCTTTCAGGAGACAGGAGCTGAATCTGATGTCCGGGCCCTTTTGAGGCCTAGAAACGGGGACTTTATAATGGAATAACGTGCACACTGAGAAACGTGGCAACATTACTTTACATAGGCCTGATATTCGTAGTATTCACGAGGACTGGAAACTAACATACTAGAGGTGGACACAACTGGAATTGCGTCATTAATCGGACATAGGGAATAACATATGCATATTGGTCATGCACACATAACATATGATGGATGAGGCGTAGGGACACAGAACATGGCAAAATTTACTTTTCCACATTCCCTCCTTGTCACTACGTTTCCATCAGGAAACATCAATTTTCATGATACCATCTATCATTTCATACAGTACCATTTGCTCGTCTCGAATTGTCTTGGAACGGGATTTAGAACGGGGCTTGGGACTAGGAATACAAGAGGTAGCACAAATGCCGCAAATCGCAGGGCCACATTGTATACAGAGGCAGCAGCTAAATATGATCGCCACTGCAATACCTAGAAAGGACAGGACTTTCCATCCCCATGCGGAAATTATATTCCAGAACCAACCGGACCATGTCCAGGTGCCTGGATCTTGGTGTAACAGATGGGCAATTTTATGGAGTCTGGTTATAGCTGAATAAACAGACGGCGCGTTATTTGGAATGAAAATACAGCAACTAGATCCGATGACTCTACAGGCCCCGCCCCTATCGGCCAGTATGACGTCAAGGACGAGACGATTTTGCAAAACGACAAATCTCATAGCAGATTGTTCTTCGGTTAGGTTACCTAGAGCAGAGGCAGTCTCATTTACTACAGCTTCAAGGGTTCTTGTTAACCTACGGATCAGTTTACTATTCTGGACAGGTCCTACAAAGAAGAAGAAACCTTTATTGAAATCTGTATACTGTTCTAGAGTAGTTTCAGTATAATCGACAATTGGGGACTCCCTTCTATGTCTAATGTGTACTAGATGTGTGTTTCTGTGATAATCAGATGGGGCTAGGAAAACAGGTGGTAGTAGGAAAGCAATGTAACAGGTTCCCTCCCAATCGAGGGGCAGACGAACATATGCAGTTTGACCACAAATAAAATAAGAATGACGTGAAGCTTTGAAAACAGATTTCCCACTGTCACTATACTGGATAACAGTAGTACAATCACTATGTCCTACGTGTACGGAACCATAACTACGGACACATAATTCGCCTTTGACAGGTAGTACTGAAATAGCAGGTAAGTCTGGAGTAGTATCAGACTGAACATTCAGGACCATAAAATTCGACGAATAATTACCTAAATTATAAACTTCATTTTCTAGATCTAAACCTGTTCTGTGGGGGAAACCTTGCTTGTCTGGAAAACATGTACTGTTAAGAAAAGACATATCTGTTGAGGATGACGTTAACGTGGACCATGCTCCACACGAACCATTATGTGAGAATGGATAAGGAAACAGTGGCAGAACTCCCTTCGGTGTCTGAAAAGGGGGGAGTCGACCACACACCCAACAATTAGTGGCATTGCTGGTCTGGTGTGAATAATGTAACATACGGATAAATGTGTTGTTGCGCATAGCGAGGCGGTATGAATATTCGTGAGGAGGCAGATCACTAAACGTGTGCTCTACTGTAGCATTAGCAGACATATTAGCATGAGGAACTGGAAAATACAGATAGAACGCATAGCTGGTGCAGGAAATCATTATGCTGATGAATAATACGAAACTCAGAAAAACGATACATTGAATTGAACTTCGACTGACTCTCTCACTATGGGGGTCTATTTTATACATGTCAGAAACAGTCTAACCGTTTCACCTAGGGGAGGACTTATACAATCAAACTGACTGACTTATTTTACTAGACCTGAGCTTTAACTTATACTCCTGCTGCAGAGTTTTCTCTAACAAGGGAGGGGTTGTAGTAATGTCTTTTGCGGGACAGTCCTTTAAAACAATGTCTTGACAGTTTTTAAAATCCTGGGATTCCTGGGAAACGTTCTTGGAGACGGGTTTCAATCCATTGAAAAGTTTTACATGAGAAAGATGGACCCACCCCTTCCTGCCTTCCAACTTGACGGCAGTACGGGTGGTCAAGAGGACCTGACGTGGCTCCTTCCAACGTGGTTCCAGCGGACTTGATCTGTCAAAATTTCTGATCATCACCAAGGAGCCTGGAACGATCTCGTGCGGTGCCACCTCGGTATTGTCTGGAAATGCGGCGGCAACCTGTGAACGACATGAGTTGAGGGCAGACATCAAGGAAGCTAGGTAATCTGTCAGCATATTACATGAAACATCGGTAATACTTCGGGGTCTAGGAGTACCCCACATGTTAGGGGGGCGGCCGAATACGACCTCATACGGGGACAGACCTGATCTGGAATGTGCGACCATACGCATATAAAACAAAGCGACTGGCAGAGCTACTAGCCAGTCCACACCTTTTTCTTTACAAATTTTGGCAATACGGATTTTCAGGGTCTGATTATGTCTCTCGACCAGACCGGCTGCTTCAGGATGGCGTACACAATGGAACTTCCACTGGTACCCTAACAAAAGGGAAACGTGCTTCATTAACTCTGAGGAGAATGGCTGACCGTTATCAGAATATACGACTCTAGGGAGTCCATATCTAGGGAAAAATTCATGAACCAACTGCTTGGCAGTGGTCGCGGCTGTGTAATCTGGGACTGGATATGCTTCTGTCCACCTGGACAAAGCGCATACAACTACAAGGACATACTTGAAACCTCGACATCGCTCCATCTGAATATAATCCATCTGGAGGACCTCAAAAGGGTGGTCAGGGGGCTGGAAACCACCTTGTTCCACCGGGACACTTTTACCTGGATTAAACTGACAACATATCATACAGGTACGGACTTTCTGCTTGGCTGCAGCTCGTAAATGCTTGTTGAACCAAATGTTCTGGATACTGTCTAACATAGCTTTTTCTCCTAAATGTGCTGGACTATGTGCGGTATTGATAATGACTTGAACCATAGAATCGGGGAGAAACCATGTGGCTCTACCCTTCGTTAACCATCCTTGATCTGTCTGGACCCCTCCTTGTTCAGACCATTTCTTGATTTCATCGGGAGTAGCGTGTAACTGTATATCTATGACGTCTTGTGTAGGGTCCTTAACTGTCATGCATGTAGTCGGATCTGGAGTATGTGTCATGTTAACTGGAATGTCTGGAGTCTGTGCTGTAAGCTTGGCTGTGCGGTCTGCTAGATCATTACCTTGAGAAATAATGTCAGTATCTTTCGTATGTGCTTTGCACTTCATGATAGCAATAGATGTCGGTAAATGTATGGCATCTAACAGGGCTTGAATAAGGAGACCGTGCTGAATCTTGGTTCCATGAGAAGTCATGAAACCTCTCTCCTGCCAGAGCACTCCGAAGTCGTGTACAACTCCGAATGCGTAACGTGAATCTGTGTAAACATTAACTTTCAGGTTCTTGGCGTGTATACAGGCTTGTGTCAGAGCGACTAGCTCTGCTGCTTGAGCGGACAGGGTATCAATACGGTGTGTTTCAATAACTTCGGTGCCAGTAGTCACTGCATACGCGGCGACTAGTTCTCCTGTACTAGTTCTCATACATGAACCATCCACATAAAGTGTCAGGTCAGGATCTGGTAACGGAATGTCTGTCAGGTCTTGTCTTGGCTTTGTCGTAATGTTAACTACTTCCACACAGTCATGTGTGTCTGGATTTGAATTAACTGATGGTAACAGTGTAGCAGGATTCAGGACATTGCAGCGTCTAATTTCTATGTGTGGCTGGAACAGTGTCAATTCATAACCTGTTAAACGTGCAATTGTCAAGTGCTGTGTTTGTGTTCTGTTTAAAAGAACTTCTACGGAGTGTGGAACTTGTACTGTCAGGGAGTGTCCTAAAACTATGGAATCACTTTGTCTGATAGCTAGTGCTGTGGCTGCAACTGACTTGAGGCACGCAGGCAACGCCTGGGCGACTGGATCTAATGTGCTCGAAAAATAAGCACAGGGCTTGTATTGTCCTGCTTGATCTTGTGTGAGAACAGATAATGCTGTACCTTCGCGTTCAGTAACGAAAAGTGTAAAAGGCTTACTGTAGTTCGGTGTAGCTAGGACTGGAGCTTGACATAGGGCTTTCTTTAACTCGTTGAAACTAAGTGTATGGTCAGATGTCCAAGGGAGGACAGTCGATACGGCTGCCTCCTGTGTCGTTAACTGTATCAGTGGCTTGGCTAGAAATGCATACTGAGGAATCCATTGTCTGCAGTAAGAAGTAAGGCCGATAAAAGCACGTACCTCCTTCTGGGTTCTGGGCTGGGGAAGACTCGCTATTAACTGGATACGAAATACAGGACTGTAAGGGATGCTCGCTCGCAGGCACGTTCAGAACGGGCTGTGATCAGTAGATCATCGACATACTGGAGCAGGGCAGTGTCAGTTGGCATGTGAATATTGTCTAGTTGTCTCTTGAGTGCCTGACTGTAAATACTAGGACTTTCTGTGAAACCTTGAGGAGCGCGTGTGAACATATAGCTCCTTCCATTTAAACAAAATCCGAAAAGAAACTGGCTGTCTGGATGAATGGGAACACTAAAAAATGCATTCTTGAGGTCTATGACAGTGAAAAACATGGCTTCGGAATCAATGGCTGTTAACAGGGAAGCAATATCTGGGACTACTGGGTACTGAGGAATAATACATTTATTAAGCTCTCGTAAATCAATCACTAATCGATATACTGGGGGTGCATTCGGATCAGTACGTTTCATGACTGGAATGATCGGAGAATTGCATACATTGGAGTCAGTTTCTACAACTACTCCTTGAGCCATGAGCTCGTCAATAATTTTGGATAAGGCTGTTACAGCCTCAGGTGGCAGTCTGTACTGTCTGATTCGTGGTAACACTACACCTGGTTTGAGAGTCACACGATGGGGTGTGATTTGCATGTAACCTACATCAGTTGGACCTTGCGCCCATAGATGCTGCGGAACATTAGACAATCTCGGATCAAAATCTCGTAATACATAGTGACCCTTAAAGTCACGTAGGAACAGACGTATTCCCTCTGGGGAACAGCAAATAACTGCACCTAACTCTTTCAGTGTCTTAATGCCTAACAGATTTTCTGGACATGACTTAGTAAGTAACAGATCAGTAGTGCGGGACAATGGACCTACTTCTAGAGTAACTGGCTTTGATATCTCATTAACTATTGGCTTTCCTGAAAATCCAAGGGAAACATTTCTTGAGCCTGAGAGCGGAGCCCCTGGAACTTCGGCATGACTAATTGTGGTCCTACTTGCCCCTGTATCGATCAAAAACTTTCTGTCTTTCCCTAATACTTGACTGTGAACATAGGGACCTTCTTGATCTACAGGTATCTCGATGAGAGGCAAGCCTACCTCCCTCTCTAGGCTGTTTCATGAATATGGCTGGTACTCTGGATACTCAGACTGTGCATACTGGTACATCTGCGATGTAACATGCTGTGTTGCAGCGATAGGCTGCGGTGCGGTAACTGTCTGTTGTGCATTCTGTGACTGAGGAATCTGTGAAACTTGTTCTTGTCTAGGCGGACGTGGTCTTTCTTTAGTCTTACCAGTAGCTATATTATGTTTCAGAACTGCACACTCGTTTATAAAATGACCTGGCTGTTTACAATAATTGCAGTTCCCTTTAACGGGAGCTGCAGGATGACTGGCTTGATTCGGACCCCTCTTCTGACTGTCTTGAGGAACAGTTTGTGCAACTAGCACTTTCATTTTCGTGTCTTTCATACGTTTTCTCTCGTGTTCTTGCTCTTCTCTGATTCTATTCTGGTGGTACTGGAGCATCTGGAGCATCTGGGACGGAGTATTTGCTTGCCAGGTGCTTTCGACTTTCAAAACTCGATTTTTAATTTGTGGACTTGAATTCTCGACTAATTTGGTAACAAAAAGATGAGGGTATGACTCACTACTTGTCTTGAGACCACTATTGATACTGAAACATTTTTCAAATCTAGAATAAAAATCACTAATATCTTCGTCTTGTTTCTGTTTACAGGCTGAGATTGCATCCCAGTCTTCTTTTCTCGTTGTCAATAATCTGGGTAAAACTTGAATCAATAATTCTGGTAATTCTTTACATTTATCTCCAAGACCGGTACCTGGTACTCGTGCCTTGTCTTCAGCTTCTAGAGCTGCCCAATCTATCTTTTTCTCTCCCACCTCCCATTCTTTTTCCTTTAACTTTTCATACACCCCTGCGGGTAACAGGACCTTTAACATTTTAATGATATCTGGGTAAGTGTATTCTCCCATACGGAGCATGTCTTTTAATTCTCTATGGAACCCCGCTGGATCTTTGTCATGACAGGGGATTAATTTCTTCATTTCAAGAAGTTCCATCTTTGATATTGGAGTGTATACAAACACTCGTTGCATTTCGCCACCCGTCCCTCTGACTGGGTGGACTTCTCGTAACGGATTCTGTCTGTCTATGTAAAACAGTTTACTTTCTGGGGGTGAGACATGAACAAAATGCGGGTTCAAGAACGTTCTATATTTGTGACGCTGTTCTAAAATGACACTAATTAAATCGGTACCTAGACCTCTCCATCTATACTGGAGTAACTCGTTCAGGATATCATGTAACGGACCTGGATCAGAGTGTTGACCCTCATACAGAGTAATGAGGTGCTGAATCATATACATACCCACCAGTCGTTGCTCGGCTGGGGGCAATTTCAGGAACGTTTGTGCCACTATTTCGTCTGGAAAAGTGGTAGAATCAGTAATCCATCGGACTGCTGATCGGGCTAGTTCTTGTTCATGCATGGTACTTAATTCACTATAACCGATTCGTGATTTCAGAATGTGATTGGTAGCTTGAAATACTTGTTCTAGAGAACCTAGTTCTGGTGCTGGATGATGAAAAACAGACTTGTGTTCTAGGCGTAAATGGCGATCTGGAAATCTAGATTTTCCTACATACGCTATTCTGGCGGGATTCTCGTCTTCCTCTTCAGGATCAGAGATACTTTCTTTCTCGCTTACTTGTGCTGCTTTACGCTGTTCGTGTATCTTTACTATCTCTTTACGGATTTTCTTGTACATACTCTCCATAGCACCGATGGTCTTGTGCTTACCCTCGGCTATATTATCACTCCACCTTGTCAGGATTCTCATTTCGGCGGGATCTTTAGACGGGTAATCTTGTTCTCTTATTAGACAATTGATCAGGAACTTTAATATCATGAGCTGAATCTCGGCTTTCCTTTGAGACATAATCTCGCCAATACTTTCTGGATCATCCCCTGTACGGATGAAACGATATATTCTGTCTAGATCTTCTTTCATATTCGGTAAGGTGACTAGATACTCGGTCACTTTTCTTACGCGGAATGAATATAAAACCATATTATCCTCGCCTGGGACTGGATCATAGCAACATTCGGCAAGGGATTTTCTTATTTCTGCAACAGACTGATATCTAGGCGTACGCTGTGATGCTTGTGCATGTAATTCGGCTAACGTTAAACGCTTGTGTGGCGGCGGGGTTTGAGGAGGACCTCCTCCTGCAGCCCCTAGACTAGAATCGTCGACTGACATTCTTCGTGGCGGAGCGGGAAGTGGAAACGCTGGCTGGACCGGGGGTACCGTAGCAGGTACTCCGGTGTCTGGAAGAGCGGGAAGTGCCTGATTTACAGGGACTGGCGGAGCGCGAACAGGATTTGCATATTCTGGGACTGTGTCGTCCAAATAGGACGAAATAAAAATATCAGCTGCGGTCTGTTTGTGACGTAGCTTGGTCGGAACTAATGGCGGCGGGAAATTACTGGATGCCTCTGGGGTCGCTTTTGGCAAGCCCTCGGCAAGAAGAGGATACATACCCTTAATAAGGGCATGCCTCTGTCTGTCTGACTGTTCGGCTTTGACTTGTTCACCTATCTCGATTAATTCTCTTTCTTGGGCTCGTTCCTGGGATTCTCTACTTAACTCCGACTTTCTGACTTCCTTTTCGGTTCTTCTATGCGCTTCTTTACGCCATAACTCGATGGCATCTTTCTGTGACTGTCTGGCTTTCTTTTTCCATAATGCTTCTTCTACTCGCATGATACATTCGGCATCCCATGTACCCGATACGGGCCATCTATACTTTTCTTCTAACTGTTTGGTATACTCTACCCATAAATCTAGATACAATATGGCGCTTATGCCATGTTTCTGATACATAAAATGACCTGGACTGTCCCTAGGCGGGACAGGAACTGCTTCTTCTAATAAACCCTTTCTAGTTTTTAACTGTCGTAACTTGGAAAGAAGCGGCATTGTAAACTTGAATCGAAACACAATACAATACACAAAGAACAATAACAATTGGGAAAACAATTCAGGCATACCACGATATTGGAAATACATTGAACAACATCATAACATAACAGTTCGGACAGAATACTACCTGAAAATACTGAGAACAGAAACAGAACAGATTTTCTCGAGAACGGAACAGACTAGAGTTACTGGATGCACTGCTGTAACAGTACGGAACATACCGGTCCCATAAAGGGACGCATCAAGACCTGTATCCACCTAGGTGAATACTTCGTTTGTGAGTCTGGGCACCACCAACCCACGGACCAGGAGTCAATTTAGACTGACCCTGTCTAGATACTACCCCAGCAATGGTACTCACCGGGCAGCACGGAACGGAAAGCCTCGGACGGGACTGGACTGCTACGACGACGAACTTCGGACTTCGGACTTCAGTTACGGGTGGGCCTCCGGATACCTCGGACCTTGGACTCTCGGCTTGGGCTCTGGTCGGGACTCGCCGCGTTCCTCCACCGTCTCGTTTGGATGCTGGACCGCCTCCTCCGTCTCCTCCGTGGGCCTGAGGGATACTTGAGCAGAAATATCTGCCACTGCGCAGAAGAGTTCCGTCACGACTGCAGAGGGTCAGGGGGTCGGCGTGGCTTCACCGACGCGTGGGGAAAGGGCAAGTCCCTATTCGGGCGCCATTATGTGGTATATAAATAAATAATACCGGATCTATTTTTGAATGAATGAATGAATAACAGATAGCTCAATAAAATAAGAGTCAAGATTCGAGGTAGTAGGAGTTTCTGCAGGTTTATTACAGCATAAGGACGGGATCAGGACAACCTGCATAGGATGACCCAGCAGCTGCTGGGACCAGATCTGGGATGAGCGCGCTAGCTTTTAATAACAATACATCAACTTATATACATAGCGCAAACACATAGCATTACATTGCAGTAGGCGTAGCAGTGGGTGGAACAGAAGGCGTGACGCGTAGCAGTCGCGAAAGATAACAGTAAAAGTAGGTGTAACTGGGCGTGTACATAGACATGTGGTGCAGACGTAACAGAATATGTCATGAATGGGCGGAAACATAGGAGGGGGCTACCTAAGGAGCCGGGACCTCTAACCTGATGGTGCGCGTAAACTGGCAATGACGTGTTACTAGGAGAAGCTGGGGGCTACGAACTCTGTGCTAGGAGCAGAGACTAAAGTCTGGAGGGTCGGAGCGACATGTACCTAAACCCTATCTGGTATCTGGTGTTTAGGGAACATGTTGATATAAACTAGAAGTCATGAGGGGAAAAGCTAACTCGATTCTAAGACTGGACCATGCATTATTCTACATGTAGTGCGTGATGAAGAATATTAAATGACCATTAATACAGTATTTCTCTAACGTGGAGCCGAATAGGCTAGACAATGACGGAAACTATTGATGCAGTTCAGTAGCTTAGGAATGCAAAGAAGGAGGACTGAACTGATAACTGGAACTATAACATACTTTTGGCAGACTCAGAGGCAGAGCCAAGCTGCACCGGGCACTGCGAGGCAGGAAGTAAGTGAAGGGTCGAGGATACAGGTGGGGGCTGTATCGCTCCTCAGCGAGGCTTTCAGGAGACAGGAGCTGAATCTGATGTCCGGGCCCTTTTGAGGCCTAGAAACGGGGACTTTATAATGGAATAACGTGCACACTGAGAAACGTGGCAACATTACTTTACATAGGCCTGATATTCGTAGTATTCACGAGGACTGGAAACTAACATACTAGAGGTGGACACAACTGGAATTGCGTCATTAATCGGACATAGGGAATAACATATGCATATTGGTCATGCACACATAACATATGATGGATGAGGCGTAGGGACACAGAACATGGCAAAATTTACTTTTCCACATAGGTACAAATAAACATTGATACCAACGTAAGTACTTTCTGCCACTCCATTTTGTGTGATGGATATTTGGTCGAGCCCTGAGGCGAAACCCCACTCCGGGTGGCCTTCGGCCACGATCCGCTCAGCAGGAGTTTGTCACTTGCAGAGGGTTAGGAGCAGGGCTTGCCACCAACCCCACTCTTTGCAAGGTCGAAATTAACATGTGCTAATTTTTAGATTTTTCGTATTTAATTTCTAACTATAACTGTAAGTGTGCTTTTGTGTGAATGTGTACCTTTTTATAAACATAAATGTTATAACCAAACCAAACAAAGCTAAGCACAACTTTCCTGTAACATTTGTTTTGTGAATATGTGTACATGTAAGTGCCTCGCTCGCCGTTTGCTCAGGGTCACTCAGAGTGACAGCGGGAAGCTAATCCTTTAACACTGAATAACAAGCAAATTTTGAAGGGGTAAGTCCGCCATTCCCCTTTCGCATGTTTAGGTATAATACTGGGACACCCGAAGGGCTCCTTCAGACACTTCAAAGACTTCCAAGAAAAAGAGTTTTGTATTATTCGCCCTCCCCCCCAGCCACCACCCGTGACCAGCATGACATCAGTAGCCTTTTAGCAAAGGGCATACATTAATAGCAACCGATCAAGGCCTGTTCATCCGAGGAATCACATGAGCCTGCCCCGGGCATGTTCCAACATGTGACCATCACACTCAGAGGACGACGAGCGTTACATGTTAACTCACGGATTCTGTCTCACGTGGGACTGACTGGCCGCCCTCCACCTCTCGGAGACAGCGAGCTGCCAGACACCCTCTCAGTGCGCCACTGACCAATATTCGCATTTAATTAGATAAAGCACAACCTTATTTGGAAGAGTTCATAGTGCACCCGAATGTGCTTTAAAATAGTGCATCTGCGTGATTATTTAGAGTAATAATACTAGTTTAATGAGTATTGATGGCTACACTCTGGTCTCCATTTTGTATTGTGAGAACTTTACCTTCAGTTGTTGGTTTATTGTAATTCAAGCGATTTCTATTTTCCCTTGTGTTACGCGCTTATCAGCATTATTTCAGTTATAGGTGCGCTGTATTTTTGTACGCTGTTTGGAGCTATTTTGTGATATGTTTAAGGCATCCGTCTAGACCTGCTGTTAGAATTATCGGGGCATATTCTCAAGAACGTGTGATAACCATCTCAAAATTAACTTAGCGCAACACTCAACATTGCAGTCTATCACGGGAAAATTACGCAGTGTCAACTAAGTATTCACAACACAGTGGTACCATGTGAGAATCTCCAGATAAAGCATCAAATTAGCGCGTTAAAATCTACAGCACGCCGCAAAAATGCAAAACATTAACTCAAAAAAGTTGAGATGAGGCCAATCGCGATACAAAAAGCAGCGAGAACCAGTGGCAGGCCTGCAAATCCCACGCATCTGGCAGGAAAATGCACTATAAAAGCTACAAAAACAACACACCAGAAACAATCCAAAGTGCGTAACAACATGGACGCACCCTGACCCAGCGCAGAGGCCAAGGTGAACCCCACAAGCCGCAAAGACCACTAGGAAGGAACAACGGGGTATGGGAAGGCCAATGAGAAGAGGGAGAGGAAGACGGGGTGCAGTCCACAGGAAAACCAGACCAGCGTCACGGAGGTGACAGAACACTACCATCAACTGACCCACAATTAGACTACCGTGAATGCAGTCGGAGTGTCGAGGAGGTCAATGGAGGAGGCCAAGAGGCGCTGGGATGGGTATACAACCTTTACAACGCAACTTTTACCACGCAGTGCCTTTACGACGCAACTTTTACAACGCAAACCATTACAACGCATTGCACTGGGGGGCGCTCTAGGATAGGGAATAGGTTTAATTTACTGTCCAACACCTTCCCTACTATCCACGGGGACTGGAGTTGGAATAGTAAATTAAACTATTCACTATCCAGCGCCCCAAAGCACTATGCGTTGTAATGGTATGCGTTGTAAAACTCGCGTTGTAAAAGCATGCGATGTAAAAGCATGCGTTGTAATGTCATACATCCGCTGGGATGATGTGAAAACCCAAACCAGGTACAAAGCGGCTGCCAACAGGAAGGCATCAACTCGTGAAAGAACTTGCCACCCCCAGCTCCTGCTCCAACGACATACCGCCATCACAAGAACTCTGCAACTCCCTGGCTGCCTTATTCCACCACAAGATCACAGACATCTACAACAGCTTCGACACCCAGACACCGACGACAGACCCCATCACCCCTGAATGCACACCCACCAGGCACATCGACCCTCTACTCTCCTGGCACAATGTCAATGATGAAGACACCATCAAAATCAAGAACACCATCCACTCCGGATCACCCTCCGACCCCTGCCCCCACCACATTTTCAACAAGGCCAGCTCCATCATCGCACCCCAACTCAGAATGATCATCAACATCTCCTTCGAGACCACCACCTTCCCAGAAAGCTGGAAACATGCTGAGATCAACGCCCTTCTCAAGAAACCCAAGGCGGATCCAAAGGACCTCAAGAACTTCCGATCCATCACCCTTCTCCGGTTCCCAGCGAAAGTAATTGAGAAAACCACCAACAGACAACTGATCCACTTCCTGGAGGAGAACAATGTCCTGGACTCCTCCCAATCCGGCTTCCGCAGCAACCACAGCACCGAAACCGCCCTAATCTCTGCCACTGATGACATCAGGACCATACTGGACAACGGCAAAACTGCAGCCCTCATCCTCCTGGACCTCTCGGCCGCCTTCGACACCGTCTGCCACCACACCCTTCGCACATGCCTCCATGACACAGGGATCCAAGGCATAGCCCTGGACAGGATCACCTCCTTCCTCACCGGCAGTATGCAGAGAGTCTGCATCCCCTTCTTCGGGTCAGAAGCCACCACAACCACCTGCGGCTTACCCCAAGAATCATCCCTCAGCCCGACCCTCTTTAACATCTATATGGCATCGCTCAACAACATCATCCGAACACACTACCTCAACATCGTCTTATACGCCGACGACACCCAGCTGATCCTATCCCTCACCAAGGACCCGGCCACCACCAAATCCAATCTCCAGGAGGGAATGAAGGCCGTCGCAGAGTGGATGAAGACTAGCCGGCTGAAGGTGAACTCAGACAAGACGGAGGTCCTCATCCTCTGCTCCACCCCCTCCACATGGGACGACTCCTGGTGGCCAGCCACACTGGGAGGTGCCCTGACACCCCCCAACTACGCACGCAACCTGGGAGTCATCCTGGACTCAACACGGTTGCCTCCTCCTGCTTCAACACCCTCCGGATGCTCCGCAAGATCTACAGATGGATCCCCACTGATACCAGAAGAACGGTCACCCAAGCACTCGTCAGCAGCAGGCTGGACTATGGCAACGCTCTCTACGCAGGAACTACGGCCACATTCCAGAAGAGACTCCAACGCATACAAAATGCCTTCACACACTTCATCCTCGGACTCCCTTGCCACAGCCACATCACCACTCACCTGAGAGACATGCACTGGCTACCGGTCCACAAGAGGATCACCTTCAAGCTCCTTAACCACGCTCACAAAACCCTTCACAACACCGGACCAGCATACGTCAACGACCGACTGTCCTTCTACACCCGAACCACCAGCTTCACTCCGCCAACCTCTGACTCGCCACCGTCCCACGCATCCACCGAATGACCACCGGCGGTAGATCTTTCTCCCACCTCTCTGCCAAGACATGGAACACCCACCCATACACCTGCCTCAGATCCAGGACCTGCTGACCTTCAGGAGACATCTCAAGACCTGGCTGTTCGACCAGTAGCTGCCCCCCCTCAGCACCATGAGACCTTCACGGGTGAGTAGCACGCTTTACAAATGATTGATTGATTGATTAATTGACAGATGGTGCAAGGAGTCGGTAGTCAGGCCACAGCTCAGGAGGACCTGACACAACAACAACAGTGTAAGTAACGACCAGGGACTGGGGTACGGGGGGAGACTGGCACAATGACTCACGATGTGTAGCACACTGCACACCCACAATTACCCAGGGTCATGTCCATGATCCCTGTGCCACACCGCAGCACACACACATAGCAATCATAGCACATCCCACGACACAAAGTGCAACACTGACACTGCAGACCAGGGAACACAACTGGGTCCGCAGATGCACAGAAACAGGCCAATCACATTGAATAGAGCGGGCAACTGTGAGATGCATATGTACGTGTACAACCTCATTTCCGTCATGTAGTCCAAACGTCCACTGTCCCTCCTCAAATTGCCAGCACCACCCAAACAATCACAATGTACATTGTCACACAGTCTGCATGTCAACAAGAACAATGCGGCAACATAAATTTCAACACAATGTCAACATGCATCTCCCCTTCACATTGCAAAGGGACAAACAACACCTCCAGCAGGGAAGACCAGACAACCCATCAGTGATGAAGGAGACGATTACCACACCTCCAACACCGAGGCCCTACAATAGCTCATGGGAATCTCAGGCAACCCACCCCCAGGAGCAGGGCAGCCAAGCTACATAGAGGAGACGCCAGCCCCTGCACAGACCACACAACAGCAAGCACCCACCACCACGGCTGGCTCCCAACATGTCACCGAGGCACACATCGCATTCTAATGCCAGGTGTCAGAATGCCAAAAGGAGGTGTCCAAACAGGTGCGGGTGGGCTCTGAGCTCATGAAAGCTGAACTACATCCCATACGGGGTGTTGAAGTCCCATCAGGAACCACCTACCCCCCCACAAAGGAGACCCACACTGTGACAGAGACACATGCATTTGCACATTTTCTGTACTGAACCACGCCCAGAGCCCCGGAATTACCATCCACACACCCACGCTGGACCCCCGTACGATGGCCCAGTACACCCCTCTTACGTACTGAGTGGCTGATGACAAAGCTACATCTCCAAGCTCTAACCCGCTGCCTGCGATTACATGGTTTGTGTCTGCTGTACACAGCACAATGTAATGTTGTATGTCCCGGGGCCCTCATGCACACATCTTGACCACAAAAACACACGCAGATAGTTATTGGAACTGGCTACGGGCACGTATGCCCGCCCCCTTTATTGGCAGGGTCACATGTACTGTGACACCTGTGCTGGATGTGTGTGGGGTGAGTGTAAGCCAGCCCTCTGGGAGTGGTTGGTGCTGGCAACAAATACAACAGTGAACACTATGAATACAGAAACAGAAAACACCAGCATTACAGAGACAACTGCGGAGCATCATGGAGGTAGACAGAGCATGTCCAGAGGTCACACAATGAGCAAACAGAAGTGCCCATGAGTTGCAGTGCACTGAGGTTGGGGCACTAGAGCTGAGCGTGCTCTTGTGAACAAATTGTCTATGATTGTGTCCCATCGGGACATTCCTGATGCAGCTGCAGTGGGGGTGTCACACCTGCATCATCTTCCTCAGCCGTCTGAAGCTGAACTCGGACAAGACGGAGGTCCTCATCCTCGGATCCACCCCCATGGCCTGGGAAGACTCCTGGTGGCCAACCGCACTGGGAACAGCCCTAACACCCAACGACTACGCATGCAACTTAGTGGTCATCCTCGACCCCACTCGTTCCACGACAAAGTAAGTCAACGCCGTCTCCTCCTCCTGCTTCAACACCCTCCGCATGCTCCGCAAGATCTACAAGTGGATTCCCACCGAAACGAGAAGAACGGTCACCCAGGCCCTCGTCAGCAGCAGCTTGGACTACGAAAACTCCCTCTACACAGGAGCCTCGGCCAAACTCCTGAAATGCCTTCAATGCATCCAGAACGCCTCTGCATGCCTGATCCTCGACATCCCTTGCCACATTGCACCCCACCTGATAGACCTGCACTGGCTCCCAGTCAACAAGAGGATAACCTTCAAGCTCCTCACCCACTCACACAAGGCACTCAGCAACACCCGACCAGCGTACCTCACTGGACAACTCAGCTTCTACACCCCCACCCGCCAGCTTCGCTCTGCTGACCTCGCCACAGTTTCCCGCATACGAAGATGGACCTCTGACGGCAGATCGTTCTCCCATCTCGCCGCCAAGACCTGGAACACCCTCCCCATTCACCTAGGGCAGACCCAAGACCTGCTGACCTTCATAAGACTCCTCAAGACCTGACTTTATGAGCAGTAGCAGCATTCCCCCCTCCCCCAGCACCTTGAGACCCTCATGGGTAAGTAGTGCGCTTTACAAATGCCATGATTGATTGATTTATTGATCGTCCCAGGTCACCCACACCGACATTGCAGTGCAACCTACCCTCAGCACAAAACTCAATCAGTAATGTTCCATGGGTTGTGGTGCACAGAATCAGTGGCACTTCGAGTGCTGAGCAGGGGATCAGGCAGAGGATAGCATCCTAGACAGGTGTGAGCAACTCCGTCAGTCTGCCAGTAGAACCATTTCGACACTGGCGGTTGGCGGTTGGAGTTGGTCCTGGCAGTGGTGGCATGTGCCTCCTGCGGTGATGCGACGTCCGGGCCGGTCAGGACTTGATTTGATGTGTGAGCCCTGGTGGACTGCAGTTGAGGCCGGAGGCAGTGAACAGCACAGGACCACAGACACATGGCGGTGACGACCTCAAGGCCATCATCTCAGAGGCCATCCAATATTCAATCGGATAGGGTCCATGACTTCAGCTGCACAGAGTTAGTTGCCCCGGATGCACAGCGGCCGGCACGGGACAGTGACTTGTGGTGCACTGAGGTAGGGCCACATGGCCTGAGTAGGTCCTCGTCGATGTCCGAGGTGAATGTGGCAGAGGGCTACGGGGGACAATGGAGGGTGTTCTCCAGGGCATAATGCAGAGGGCAGAAGCCATCCGGAAGCAGTAAATGGAGGAGTGGCATGCGGCAGCTTTGTTTTCACCACCATTTAGGTATCAGCTACATGAGGATGAAGATAACCCCCAGTCCATAGAATCAGACACGACCAAAGTTCAACCAAAGCGTGTCCATGAATGTCTGGGAACAGTACTCAGTGGCACCAGGGCTGAGAGGGGATGCAGTCTGCGATGATGCTGGTACAATGATATGAATTTGGCCATTGCTAAATCAAGACTCAGTCCCAAATGTGTGACTTACTCGACTGCAGTGAAGGCCGGAGGCAGCGGTCTGCAGTGGCCCACAGTCACGTGTCATTGGCTTGCGATGCACAGAGTTAGTGACTCAAGGGCAGTTATTGGTAGTGTTCGATCACCTCCGTAACGATCATCCTTTTTCTGTTCTGCCTGCAACGCATCATCCTCTTACACCTTTCCTTGCGTGCAATAATATCTACTCTGCCATTAAAAAATTGATGCTCAGTTCCAATTGTATGAGCTACTCGGGCGCATCGTACGCCGAGGGCAGTAGTTTGCGTGGGCCCACAGAAACATGCGGTTGTGGTGCACTACTAAGACCTGGTGGCACCACATTGAAGGGAGTATAGTGACATCAAATCAGCCATAAATATTGTTCTCTGCCATAGTTTAATCAAGACTCAGGGGCATATTACCAACAACTAGCGATAATTTTTGTCTCTAACTTGTTTAGAGACAAAAATTATCGCCGCACATCGGCGATTTTTATCGCAGATAAACCTTGCTATTAGCAAGGTTTATCGCAAATGCGATAAAAAACGCCCGCAATGCATGAATATCGCTGAAAAGTCAGCGATATTCATGCATTATCGAGCAAATGCTCTTAGCCATGTTATCCACCTCCCATTGGATAACATGGCTAAGAACTGCTCAGGGCAGGTGTTAGCTTTTGGAGATATTCGCGCTTAGCGCAAATATCTCCAAAAGTTGGTAATAGGAGATAGCGATGTTAGCGACTGTTTCCAGTCGCTAACATCTTGGCACGCCCACTTTGCATATCATTAGTGATAAATATCACTGACATGCAAAGTGGGGCCCATGATGGTCGCTATCTCCTATTAGCTGTCGCTAACTGGTGTTAGCGACAGCTTGGTAATAGGGAGATAATTTTATCTCCGCTTTCTTGGCTTTTAAAGCCAAAAAAGCGGAGATGAAACCCCTTGATAATATACCCCTCAGTTCCAAATGTGTGAGCTACTAGTCCGCTGTGTATGCCGGTGGAGTAAGTCAATGAGAAAAGAGTACTGCGGGCCTGTGTCGAGGAGGCCGTGATGGTCGGAGGAGGCTGCCAAGGTCACGGGCGTCGGGCTTGGCACTTGCACCGGCACGTGGTGGGCCTTCTTCGACACACACCAGTGTCGGCAGGTGAGCAGTGAGGCCTGGGTGTGCAGGGGTGGGCAAGTCGAGTTCGGGAACCAACGGCCTGGGGTGCTGCAGGCGCACAGGATTTCAGCCAACAATGCTCATGGTGACGGCATCGGCGTAGTGGTGGGCTGATGGACACTTCCCTGGCAGAGACATTGGGCATTCCAGAAGAGGACCACGCCCAGAGTTATGTGTCTTTTATTCACACCCCTAAGCTGGCCTGGGGAACGCCAGGCTAGCCTACTCTGTTCACACTTACGGGGGGACGTAACAAGCTACATTTCCGTGATCTTCCCCAGTGGCTGGGGTGATATGGTTGCGTACACTGTCCACTAAACTCCATACACCAGCGGGGTATGTCAACATGGATATGTGTGTGGTCTGCATAGTGCAGTCTGGCCATCGCATCCACGCCACACTTGGCAATGGGTACATTCTCATTCATGGGTCACTTGCCTCCTTCGCACATGCCTGGTTCTCGCCTCTCCCCACATTCAGCTATTTTGTGGCTAAGGTGCAATGACGTTGATGCCTCATGTACATGGCTGGCCCAGGTTCCCACAGTAAGTTGTGCTGTTGTGTCTGGTGGGTGGGCATTTTGTTTAACATGTTGTATGTGAGTTGTGACGTGTGCATTCCCAGTGTTCTGTGTTGCCTGATTGTGGATTTGAGGTGTGTGTTGTGTTCATTTGGTACTTGCCAATGAGTAGCGCACTACCTTAGGTGCCATCCTGAAAGCGCTGGTTGATGATGGACTGTCAGAAGATGTAGGAATCATGCACACTGCCTGGGTGCTTGATTGCGAAGTTGGTGGATATTTCCCGGGTGACTGCTATTGCCTGCACATTGATGGGATGTGTGTGCTTTCTGTTGTGGCTATTTTGTGTGCAGTGTTGCCAGGGGGCACCAGTAGGACATGTGTGCAGTCAATTGTACCCAAAACGTGCGGGAAGCCAGCTATGGCGTATACGCCTTGCTTGGTCTCCAGCTGTTCCTGCGCAGTGTGGGGTTAGGATAGGTACTGGGGTACCAAGCTGGTGATGGCATCCAGGACAGGTTTGAGAAGCTTTGATAGGGCTCCTCCTACTCTGGCAGTTATTGGTTGGTAGGTAACAGAGGCCTACAGGTGCAGCACGGGCAGTAGCTTTGTCTGAGGTGGGATGTTGGTTGTCCCTTTGGGACTGTAGTGGGCAATGGCATTCTCTGGTGTTGAGTGTGTGAGCTTGGTGCGTTTTCAGGGGGTCGCTGTCTTTGCCTGCGCTGCCTCAGTGTTGGTTCGGGGGGGCGGTGGGCATCCGGGGGGTGGGGTGTGGTCCTGGGGGTGGTGGCAATGGGTGTTGTGGCCCTCTTGTGTTTCCGGCCTGCATGATCAGTGGCTCCATGGCTTCTGTTGCCCTTCAGGTGTAGCTCTGGGCTGGGCTCCCTTTTGTGGTGCAGGCTGTCGTCCGATTTTACACCAGGTCAGAGCAGGGGTTAATTTCCTGCTGCTAACGCACCTTATTGTGTGTTTTGTGATCGTATCGCAAATCTGGCTGGTCGTTGAGAATGTTGCGGAGTGGTGTTGTCGCAGCTTTTGGCACGGGAACGCCTACTCTGCATCTCATTGGCGATAGTTGCCGAGGTCATCTGTGGCGATGTGTTTGGCGGCTGCTATCGCAGGTAAACTGGTGATATTGGCTGTTTGCACCAGCTTGTTAATAGGGCGTTAGTTTTATCTTTGGCTGCGATTAAGTGCAGATAACATGGCAATAGTTCCTTGAGAATATGCCCCATCGAGTGTTATCTTTACATACTGATCAGTGGTTTGGGTGCAGGGATGTTGGAGTCCACACCTGTGTGTCCCAGTAATCAGTGATAGAGAGGGATGCAGAAACGTTAATGTTTTCTTCTGGGATGTTGCATTTTACATTTGTACTGGATGCTTTTGTTGACATACACAGGCCATCCCTTTATGACATTAATATTTACATGGAATACTGGGCAGTGCATCCATTGCAGTACCAAGAATTGTGTGTTACAGTACTGTTGGTCTGTGTGCCATTTTTGTTAGGTCACAAAGTGTTTTGATTCATCCTAAAAGTATTATGGGATGGTACATTGTGTACGACCCCTAAATTGTCAGCATAGTAGTGGAACACCTTCAGAGTGCATGACAGCAGTGCTGGAATTGAAAAAACTTTATTACGGAAACCCATGAACTCTAGGTCAAGGTGTAGCAGAGGAAAGGGTGGGTCACGAGAGAAGGAACACCAAGAGATGGAGCCTGAAAAGCAGTTTGACAGTCGACCTATATGTTTATTAAAAAAAAAATCTGTTTCAAAGAAATTGGCAACAAGGCCATATGTGACTGTAAATCTGTCCTAGCTTATTTAAGGGGCCACAAAGAGTCTTCATTTTAAAATGTCTTACAGGGGCTAAGACACGTGCTGCAGAGATCTTTATGATGGGCTTATAATAGCAGTAAGATAACTATAGTGGTTAAAGCAGTGCTGGAAGACTTCTGTGTTTAGTCCAATCGCAATTTTGACACGTAAAGTAGCATAGAGGGTATTGTGCCTACTGCTAAGATGCAGCTCACAGATTTTTTATTATGTGATAGGTAGGTGGACTACTGATGTTGAGACTAAGATCATTTTGTTACTTCCAGTTCATAAGATGCAAACCTTCCAATATAGCGCTGTGATCTATTTACCAGCATCAAGGCACTGCATGCAAACTGTAAGTTATGGTGTTTCTCTCAGTCTGTTGCTCTTTTTAGTAGATGCAGTGTAAATCCTATGTGGTATAGTTACTCATACACACAGATAAATCTTGCAGTCTTACAGTGCACGCACACCTCTTACCTTAATAGTTGTGTAAAGTATACAATCTGCTTTCAAGTCAAAGTCTCTCTAAAGTACCTGTGAAGGGATCTAGGAAATCGGCTCCAGATAACTCCCAGCCAGAGTGATACTTGAGCAAAAGAAGGGCTGATGTCCATTTAAATTAGGATGTGATTTAAAAGTGATAACATTCTTGAACTAATCTCTGCCACTGGAAATCACTCAAGGCTGCATCCCAGTCCATCCTTATTTTGCACATTATGCCACCTCAGTTCGGATCCAGCCATATGCAAATCAGTTTTGTCTCTGCTGCAAAAAACAATGGATTAGGGTGCGACCCAAGCAAATGTCACTCGCTGAGATTAGTTCAAGCATTCCATCCATCACTTTGTTTTTTGATGCCCTAAGTGTGACCGGTCCCGAGTTGGTTGTGTACCAGTTCATGGAGGAGCTGGCCTGGTAGTTTTGGCAGGACTGTTCCTTTTGAAGTAGGGTCAAGACTGATTTACATATCTCTGTGTCAAAAACTAAGGTGGTATGGTGGTCAAAATATGATGGATTGGGATGCTGCTGAGATTAATTCAAGCATTCATCCATTACTTCACTTTTGATTACTTTTTTTTGGGCTCAGCTGCCAGTTAAAAACAGAATGAATTGCCCCCTCCATGCCTGTAGGCTGCTGCTCCGAATGTAATGCAGACAATGTTGGAAAATGGCACCAGGACAAATTCAGCATGTTTTCCTAGGTCAGCTAGATCCTAGATCCGGCCCAGAAATAGCTGCTGGGTTGGGATTCAATGAGATGCAGCTACTTTCCAGCACTGTATGACCGTCCAAGAGAAGTGAAGGAAACGTTTTATTACCACCACTACTCAGGTTGGTGGGGCCTTCTGACTCTCCTCCTATGGCCCAGCTAAAGAACGTTTTTCTTGCTGAGGACAGAACAGCTCTGTACTCAGCTGTGGTGGGCATGTGCTGAGGACAGAACCATTCGTGCTCACACATACATACAGAGGAACAGCTGGCGCTACCCCCGTGGGCCATCCCTTTTAAACCCCCCAGAGATGGCAGCGGAAGAGCCGCCACTCCCAAACCCCCCAGGCCCCTCAGTGATCTCATGACGTTGGAGCACTCACAGTGCGCCAACATTGTTAAATCAGCCGGGGACGCGCTGGAAGCCATTTGCTTCTAGTGCATCCAAGAGAAAGGGCGATTTTTGGTAAGTCCTTATCCTGGGGGTTTGGTGGGGGGAAAACAGGCACAGGGCGCAGGAAAGAGTTTTTTCCCCCTCTGTGCCTGTTTGGAGTCGATTCCTGCTTCACAATCGCAGGTGGGGCCTCGATCATGCAGCACGAATCCATAACCCTAGACCACCAGGGATTTCTTTTGCTGTTGTTGGGAGAGCAACCCTTTAAAACATGGTTGCTCCCCTGGGGGCTAGAAATACTATAATTCGGCCCCTCCCAGTGCCTAGTTGGCTATCTTTTCAGCCAATCCCACTAGAAGCCAGGAATGTTTTATAATGCTGATTACACTAGAGGGAGGGACCCCTTGGGCAAGGGGCGCTCCCCTTGGGGGAAATATTTTTTGGGTAAATCCACCCCAGGATCTGCCATTTGGGGTGGGGGCAGAAACCCACCCTACACCTGGGAAATATATTTTCTATATGCCGTGGAGCTGCCAATTGGGTAAGGCTCACTCCCCTTTATTGGGGCAATGTTCTGGCTCTTTTCTGCCCCCCCGGCCCCCCCAGGGCAAGCCATTTCTTTAGGTCCATTTGCCCCCATGGGTACAGAAAGCCTCTAGCCACCAGGGAAGTGTACATTTTCATGTTAGGGAGCAGCCCCTTGGGCAAGGGTTACTCCTTTTTACTGGGGCAATGCGTAGGCTGTTTTAAGTCCCACGGGGGCAGGTCGGCCATATTTTTAGACCTGTCTGCCCCCACTTGGGGCAGAAAGCCACTAGACACCAGGGAGTTTCAGATTTATATGTTAGGGAGTGGCCCCTTGGGCACGGGTCCTTCCCCTTCATTGGGGCAATGTTTTGGCTATTTTCTGCCTCCCCGGGGCAGATCGGCTGTATTTTTAGGCCCATCTGCCTCCTAGGGGAACAGAAAGCCACTAGACACCAGGGAAATTTAAATGTATATGTTGGGGAGCGGCCCCTTGGGCAAGGGTTGCTCCCCATTTTGAGGTCAATATTTTGGCCTTTTTCTGCCCCTCCCGGGAACAGATAGGCCATATTTTTTTAGGCCCACTAGACACCAGGGAATGTTTCAGTGTGTGTGAACTGGAGTCTGGCTGACGCTCTGCGTGTACTGGCGTTTGGCTGGCTGTGTATGCACTAGCATTTGACTGGCGTGTTTCGACTGGCGCTTGGCTGGTGGTGTATGTGGACTGGTGCTTGCCTTGCAGTATGTGTAAACTGGTGCTTGTTCGGCTGGCAGTGTGTGTGGGCTGGCTTTTGGCTGGTGGGCTGTGTGGCTGTGACGGTGTGTGGACAAGTGCTTGACTGGGGGTGTGTGTGGACCGACGCTCTGCTGGCAGTGTGTGTGGTCTGGTACTTGGCTAGCTATGTGTGTGTACTGGTGGTTGCCTGATGGTGTGCAGGGACTTGCACTTGGCTGGCAGTGTATGTGGACTGCGTTTTTCTGGTGGTGTATGTAGCTGGTGGTGTGTGTGGACTAGAGCTGGGCTGGTGGTGTGTGTTTTCTGGTGTCTGACTGATTGTATTTTTGAACTGGGGATTTTGCTGGCTGTATGTGTTGACTGGCTTCTGGCAAGTGATGTGTAAGGCTGGCACTTAGGTGGTGATGGGAAGACATATGGTTTTTAATGTTATCTGTTTTACTTCTTGTCATCATTTGTGATTGTAATGCCTTATTTTTTCCTTTTTATTCTAGTGCAATGTTTTTGATTTCCTATTCTGCGACTCCTGCTTGCAGTTACGTTACTAGTTGATCTGCAGTTTGTGTAGTGGCATCTGTTCGGTAAGAACACATTTTTGCATTGTCTACTCCAAATGAATATCATTGTCCTGCATGAATGCGTTTTTTGTAAATGGTGCAATAGTAGCTGCATATTTAGCTTCTGTTTTATTGTGTGTGAAATACGCCTTGTATTTGGGCATGATGTGCATTGTCTTGTTTTGTGTGTAATTTTCTTTTGTTTTTCCTTTCTAGTGGAATATTGTTGGTTCTTGCTTTATCTGTGCTGAGTAGGTGCTGGTGAGTCTAGCTGTCTCTGGCAAGTGAGTGGTGTTGCTTTTTCAAAATACATGTCTTTGGGTAGTTTGTATTGATGGACTTTTTCTTTCAGGCTAGCAGTATTTTCACTTTCCATTTGATAAAGCCACACTTTGTTTATTACTTATTTTACACAGTGTTTGGTATTGTTGACTTATTTGTCAAGTTACTTTTCCTAGTAAGGATTATGGCTTACTGCAGGATTTACACTCTTCAGGTTGTGGATAAGCTTTTCCAGTTTTGTTCTGACCAGGATTGACTCTGCATGAGGCAGACGAGGAAGTGCAGGACTCTAGCAGTACATTTTCAGTCCGAGGAATCATCTGATGATGAAGTCACTCTCAGTGCGGATGAAGTGCTGCTTTTAGAGGAGGACACTTATGTGCCAATAGTGCAGCAAGAGGCATCTGTATTGCAGCCTGGAGCTGAAAGACTTCCCATTGGAAGTGCTGGACTCTGGGGTTCCCCAAACATGGTGCAGCCAGTGATGCCTGTCTTTAGTGGTGTTGCAGGGTGTAGACTGAATACTGATAACTTGTTGCCTATAAATTTGTTTCAGTTGTTTATGGACAATGTTTTTTTGCTCCGTTGTTGACTAAACCAGTTTGTATGCGGAACATTATTTAAGGCACAACAGTGCCAGAGGTAAACCCCACTCTAGAGCCACCTGGTGGACTCACACAAATCTGGATGATTTGAAGAAGTTCTTGGGTTTACATTTTTTGATGTGCTTGATAAGAAAGCCATCACTGTCTTCATATTGACCTACTAGTCCCTTGATGGCATCTGCTATATATCCCACAACCATGAGTCGTGATCAGTATTTGCTTCTGCTTTGGATGCTGCATTTTGTTGATAATGCTTCAGCGATACCACACAATCCCCATGATTGTGACTGTCTTTTTTAAATTCGGCCTATCTTTGATCTTTTTGTAGATCAATTTTCAGAGATCAATGTACCAGGGAAAGAAATAGCTGTGGATGAGTCTTTGGTCCTGTTCAAAAGCCGTTTTGGTTTTAAGCAGTACATTGCTAGCATTGGGGCATGTTATGGAATTAAGATGTATATGCTGTCTGACAGTAGTACTGGTTATGTTTATAATTTCAGGGTGTACACTAGTAGAGATTCCACGATTGACTCCCCTGGTTGTCCATCCACTTTTGGAGTTAGTGAGAAAATTGTATGGGAACTTGGAAGAGGACATTTTAACAAAGGTCACCATCTATACTTAGATATACTTAGATAACACCTACATTGGTGTGCAATTGTTCAGGGTATTGTTCAAAGTGGACACTATTGCTTGAGACACAATACACTCTAACTGAAATGGTTACACAAAAGAGCTTGTTTGTAAAAAAAACTTGAGAGTGGACAGTGCAGTGCCTTGCATAGTGATTAACTTGTAGCTGTGACATTTTCAGACAACTGAGATGTCTACATGCTGACTACCATCCAAGATGAAAGAACTTCACCTATGTTGAACTGCTCAAACCTGTGTGCATTGTAGACTACAATAAGCACATGGGTGGTGTAGATAGAGTAGATCAGAGGTTGGAGCCTTACACTGCTGTTTGTAAGGCTTACATTTGGTATAAGAAGTTGGCTATCCATTTATTCTATTTAGCCACCTTCAATGCTTTTATTGTTTTCAAGTATTGTTCTCCAGAGTCAAAGATGACATTTGTTCAGTCTCAGCAGTCTATGTGAGACAGCCTTGGTGTAGTGAACAGGCACGAGTTCTTGGAGTTGGAGTGGTGGAGGATGTGGCTAGATTAAAAGATCAGCACTTTCCTGATCACATTCCTCCCATGCCCTTGCACTGAAGGGGTTAAGAAGGCTATTTTACATGACTGGGCTGTGCTACGCATTGAAGAGTCTGGAGCAGTGCTCATGCTCGAAAAACAGACTTTGGTCCTGATCACATGTGAGGTAGATTTCAATACCTTGTCAAACTCCTGTTTTGAGCAGGGATCACAATTCCAGGATTTGCCAAACACCAAACTCCTTACATTTTCTGTTGATAAATACGGGCAGGTCAAAGCTTCCTTAATATACCAGTGCAAAGACATTGCAGTAGATACTGATATATGAGCCACTCACTGATTCTCTGCGTAATTCTTCAATGTAAAGAAGAAAACTAGAAAATGTACCGGGCTTTAAGTGGAATGGGTCCATCTGTGTTTCAGACCTTGTAGTAATTAAAAACATACATTGAAACAGGTTCCTATTTGGCCCCTTATACATGTCCTTAACCTTCCTGGCAAAACACTGATAGAATGCTGAACAATGAATGCAAATAAAATTAGGGTATTCTGCATCAGCAATTTAGTTTCTGATTATATTTAGCATATTTACAACTGTTAAGGAATGCAAGATTAAATAAACTATTCCCAGGATGTTAGGTTTCTGTATTTTTTTAATGTAGTAAAGTATCCACTTGTACAGTGGATACTTTGAACTAGGTCCTCTCTATATGCTTTTAATGGGCCACGATTGCTAACATAGAGTGAATATAACAACCCCTTCCACAGGCCTCAGTAATGTTTAATTCACAGTCACATTTAAGGGTTGAAACACTTTCATTTCTATTTACAACAAAATCGTTGCTCCTCATTTATCTTAAATAGATTACAACCATTGACAAAGCCAATATGTCTGGCTGGTACTTGTTGTATGTTATTTGGTATGGTATATTTTAGGAGTGGGTGAGGAAAGACCTGGCTTGGCAGTTCAGGCTGGACTGTTCCCATGAGGAACAGGGTCAAGACTGATTTGAATATGGCTGAATCTGAACTAGGCTTGCAAAGTGAGCTAAAGAGTGATGATGGATTCAACCAGATCTAATATTGAGTGGGGGTTAGCGTCTGAAAATTTTCAGCGCTCCGTCCATCATCTACTTGTGTTTGCGAAGCAAGAAACAAGGCAGGAAGGTGGAGGGAAGAACAGGGCAAGCAACATCAATGTGTAAGGGAGTGGTAGGGATGGAGCAAGCAACAACAATGTGGGAGGGATGAGGCAAGCAACAACACAGGAGGTCAGTAGGAGGCATGGGCAAGCAACAGCAATGCAGGATGGTTAGGGGACATTGGAGGCAAGCAATTACAATGTGGCAGGGTGGTGGAATGGAGAGGGTAAAAAGCAACAATGCGGAAGTGACAGGGCAAGCACCAACAGGGTGGGCGGGATGGAGCAAGCAACTAGGGATAGGTAGTGCAAGCAGCAGCAACTCAGGGAGGGGTGGGGGGACAGAGCAAG